>NC_066617.1:269712033-270312033 GCF_025201925.1 Gopherus flavomarginatus
AATCCTATTTTAATTGGTTGCCAGAAGTAGCTTAAGATCAAACCATGGCAGGTTAAATGAGAATAATCACTACGAATACAAGCACATACTGTGTGTCTTGTATTTATATTTTGCTTTTGCAGTGCTTGTTCTGTTATTGGTATACATGTATTTTATACATTTACCATGTAGTCTTTGAATCTGTGTTTCTTTTCTCTTGCAGTTGAGTATTTTTTAGCCAGTATAGTTCAATGGCTAGTGTGTGTGTGTGTGTATATACACACATATAAAAACAAAAAAAATCCACTTACTCATAGATGATAAAAAATCACAGTAAAATCATAGACATAGCACAATGAGAATTACCGAAGCAGCAGGAACTGAAGATAAAAGAGGATTACACATGATGAAATGTAGTAATTTACAAGAAGTCACTGAAAAATACCAGATGGATGTCAGTATTCCATACAGATCTCATGTGCCTGCAGACTTTATTGAGCTTCACTTTTAGTATTTTCCTGAGTGTAATTGAGGTTTATTGATATGGTGTTACAGCCCAGTTTATATGTGATCATAAAAAATACAGTTTGATTCCCTTGTATATCCAGGAATACTGTATTGCATTGCTTGGCTAAAAAGAGTCACATTAATGACTGCAATAAGATAAATTCCAGATTCTTCTATTAGAGTATGAACAGTAACTACTTGTAACATTTTGGGGTGCAACTCAGACCAGTGAGAGGTTGTGTTACCCTGTAACCCTGGGTCCCTTAAATGTTCTGTTGCTGTGCACACCTGATTTAGCGCTCTGACCCCCGCAGCCTGCCTACAACACAACAGCCCCATTCTTGTCCCCACCAGCCTTGGTTACTATATGCAGGGTGACACCCACACATTCCCAGTCCTGAATTTCTCCTGGAATACTCAGAGAAGTAATAATATTCATGGCTCCTTTAAAGAGAACAAGAGCACAGTTTATTCCTTTAACTGGATTTAACAATCACTTCAATCCAAACACACCACTGGATTGGATTAGATCAAAAGTAAAACCAGTTTATTCAAAGAAAAAGAGAGAGGTTTTAAGTGAATTCAAGTACAATGGATAAAGACCAAAATGGTTACAAGCAAACACAGCAGATTCTGCTTAATAGCAACCTCTTGGTTCTCAGCTAAATGTTGCTATTATCCAGAAGTTGCCAAAAAGCAGAAGGCGCTGTTTTCAGGGGGATACATAGAAAAATGAGCACAGAACAATGATAAGTTGTACAGAATAGTTATTGTGAAACTGTTTATTAACTTTCTGTGCTAAAGAAAATCAAACATGACACACAGTAATAGATACAGTGTAAAGTGTACCACAATGCTTAAAGCAAAGTTGGGAAATTTCAGCTTGCTATGTGGCACAAGAAATACTGTAAACAGAACACAATTCTAAAGTATTGTATAAAGAAAGCTTTTAAAACCCTCCAAACTTATAAAACACTTAAAGTATAATGCCTCTGTATACTGAGCAGTATTGTACTTACAGTTAGTGCTCCTTATGTAACACACACATTAAAGCATCAACAATTTTTACAAAAAATTAAAATAAACAATGTTTTTTAAGAATGAAATTTGTCCAGTGTTGGCTGCTTTCTCCATTTTGCCATCTTTATCTGTAAATCCTTGTCAATTTTGTGTGCAGCTTTGCAACTGTTCTTAAAGCCATGACTCTGGCACATCCTGCAAAAAAATGTCCACCACATGTAACTGCTCTGTAAAGGAAAGCTCTTTGGGTTCATCACCACATGCACTATCCATTTGTGCCTCATCAGCCTATTGGTGCTTCACAGCCACAAGAGTCTCCAGAAGTTTGGCATCAGAAAGCCCCCGCTCCCCCGACTCTGTCTCCAAATGACTGTCAAACTCAACACTGCCCTTAACTTCCTCTGCAGTAAGATTTTCAGGAACAAAAATATTGGCCAGCACATCAGTGTCCACCAGACCATCATTTTTGTTGTTGTTTTTGATAAAAACCTTCTGTGATGCTATATGAAAATAACCAGTTACACTAATAGTCACCATTGTTACAAAGTTGCAATAAATCTAGTACTAAGTATGTCATATAAGGTATCAATGGAAAAGTTATGATTTGCTAAATATGATTTGTCCTGTTTATAGACATGTATCATCTTTGTATCTGAAGTTATGAATATTGACTATGTATCTGTACCTCAAATATGTGTTGTATGCCTGGGTGACAGCCCTCCCCTCTGGATAGATTTACATCAGGGCTAGCCAGCTATGTGTTTATGTTCCATTAAGGACACTCCACTCTCACATTGGGCTATTGAAGAAACTCATATTGTCTAACAGGCCTTTCCTGTGGATGCCACAGACAGCAAAGAGCCAGTGGCCACCCCTGTGATTCAGCAAATCATGTACAGACATATGATATCAGAGGGATAGCTCAGTGGTTTGAGCATTGGCTTGCTAAACCCAGGGTTGAGAGTTCAATCCTTGAGGGGGCCATTTAGGGAACTGGGGTAAAAATGTGTCTGTGGACTAGTCCTGCTTTAAGCTGGGGGTTGGACTAGATGACCTCCTGAGGTCCCTTCCAACCCTGATATTCTATGATCAGCACTATGATGTGGACATGTGACCTAAGACTCCATCTTTTACCAGTAACTTTTCATGCTCATATGACCCTGGACTCCTTCTTGGGCCAGTACCTTTCCATGCACATGGCAAAAGATATAAATGACACCTGAGACATCTCCATTTGGCCTCTTTCCTGCTCCAATTCTCTGGACTGTGGATTTACAACTAAAAGGAGTGTTTTGAACTATGGACTGAGGACCTTCCAATCTTTGGGAAGTTATCAGAGAGACTTTTGCAAGCCACCACTGCTACAACCTGATACAAGGACTTTGCAATCACTTGTGTGTATATGATTCCTTAACAATTCAATAACTTTCTTCTTTCCTTTTATCAATAAATGTTTAGTTAGTTTACTAATGATTGGCTGACCGCATGATATATGGGTAAGAGCTGAGATATATTGACTTGGGGGTAAGTCTCTGATCCTTTGGGATTAGTAGAACCTCACATATGGTAAACTGAATTTTTAGTAATCTCTCACTATATTAGACCTCTTTGTCTGGAAAGGAGCCAAGGGCTGGAATACCTAAGGAGGACTGTGTTTGGCTTCTGGTTAACCAGTGCGGTACTACAGAAGCTCCTTTGTTACTGGCTTTTGGGGACTATCTGTCCTGATTCTTGCAGGCTGCACTGAGTGTGATCCATCCCAGGCACCTAGACACATCCTCTGTCTCTGAAGCAGTGTAGAACAGTTTGTGGGAGAACAGCTTAGCAAGATGAAGTGCATCAATCAGAGTTGTTTTTTGGCAACATCTATGGCTTGTAGCTGTGGTCAGCATCCAAAGAGATAGGTCCATGCATTTGGAAACTATGGCACACAGTGGAAGCCCTCATCTGTGCATGCTCAGAGGCAGGAAATGAATTACAAGTAGGACCTTCCCTCTAAAACAGTTGCTATTAAGCATCATGCCTGTTGCTAATATCCAAATGCCATTAACATTGATGTTAATGGGATAGGACTGGTTCCTGGCATTATGTTGCCCTTAATGAGAAGTCGCTATTATGAGGATTGCTATTAAACAAGAATCTACTGTAAAAGTAAAATATGCTTTCTAGTTGCTAAGACTTAACAAGCTACAGCCTTGACTCAATGTAGATTTCTTACCAATTTTTCTTATTTCCAACCAGCCTGACTTTCTCTCAGTCAGGAACTTCCACAGAAGTACAAGGTGCTGGTCTCCCTTGTCTTCCTAAATGAAGGATGCCAAAATGGCTTTCTGTCTCCACTTATCTCTCTCAGAATTCACTAACCCTGCTTCAAAAGGCAGGATGACCTTATGCTGTTCTTCCCTTCCTGTATATCTCCCATCCCGCTGCTGATCTGTATGTAAATAGAGCTTCCACTGGTTTGATTCCATAAGGTTATCTTCCCTCCTGTCTGGGGAAAAACCTGTTTTTCCTTGAGGCTGGTCACAGACTACAAGGCATAATATCACAGAGTATTCATAATTCCTCATATAGTGTTAATACATACATTTCACAATTATATTAATCACCAGTGTGTCATTAGCTCTCATAAAAGACCTTAGTTGATACACTTTTATAATACAGTAATATTGTATATAATCAGTTGATTCAATTGCTTATCGTTTGAGCTTCAGACCCCTGTCTTTATAGCTGAGATTATCTCCCCCACTCCCTAAGTTTATTTACCTTTTATGTAAATATACCTTCATTGTCTCTGCCTGACAACATGGCTGGTCAGACAAACAAATAGACATTCCATTGTCTAGGCAGACTGGACTTTTGCATTGTTTGCCAAACACATTTTAAGAACATAATTCTAGCACATACCCATAACTCTTTGTACAACCATTATATGTACATCATGCAATAATATTAATGACCAGTGGGTATTAGTTTTCCAATGATATTTTATATGACACCTTTTAGATGTCAGTCAGCAGATTATGACAACAGATATAATGAGTATGTCAGGCTTGACAAGAGTGTCTAACACAGAGTAGTGAACCACCACTGGGTCTCTGTCACACTGCTCCACACAGAATTTAAATTGCAAAAGTATTTCCAAGGGGCGGGGTTGTTGTGTAAAAGATCATACATGCAATTTTAGATTCTACAAGAAGAGGCTTATATAAGATTTTGATACTGGTTTTATATAAAAAGCAATCAAATCTACATACTATAATGACCTGCCACAGGCAGTTCAGAGCTCCACTCAGTTATCAAGAATTTCTTTTTCTATTTACTTTCATGGTGGAGGTTGGGGAGGAGGCGAGACACATTGCAGTTCATAGCATGCAGAATATTCACTTTGAAATTCACTCACTTTCATCTCTCTTAGTCAGCTCCAACCCACCATGGGCTAAACTAAGGCGCAAGAAGAGGCTACAAGCAGATGGAGGGCTCCCACTCTTCTGTCCAGCTTTGGAGATCTCTGCTTCTTGCTTGGCTGGCAAAGAAAGGCTGCACCAGGCAGGGGAATCTAAATTGGTGGTAGCAGGAGGAGCTGGTGCCTGGCCTAGGAGTTTCTAGAACTCCTAGCCTTCCTGCCAGTGGGTGGAGCAGCAATAGCATCTAACATGAGAAGAGGCATCCCAGCTGAGAGCCCCTGTGGCCAGATTTTTAATAGGGATTTAGGTGCTTCTTGACTGGGCAGAACAACACTTAATCTCTGGGGTGGCCTTCTGCATAGTGGAATTCTCAGCCCCGAGTTAGGTGCTGCCTAGGCTTCCTGTGGAGTACATGGGGATAGTTAAGTGCCTAAGAAAGGGATTTTCAGAAACCGGTCTGCTGAGTAAGATGCTACGTTGGTTACCCAAGAAGGAGACAAAATCCACACCTGGCAACCTTGAAGTGATGAGAGACATGGCAGGCCATCCAGCAGTGGCTAGCCGAGACAATTGCTGCAGTCAAACCCAGCTCATAGGAACAGCTACTGTTGCAAGTACATGGACATGTTACTAGCTAGTGACATTCTGAACAGAGGGGTGGAGAATGGGGCAGAGGGCCAGGACAAGGAGAGGAGTGGGGCTTAGGCAACTAAGTGTCTGACCTGTTCTCCTGGGTGATTGACCACAGATAGATGCCTCTCTCTGCCCTTTTAAATCAAATTGTATTTATGGAATACAATATAATATTTATACTGTACTATGATGTAGGGGGGAAGATTTCATTTCTATAATCTGAATCTTTGTAAGAAAAATAGGTATACGAATATTTGTAGTTTTGGCCACAATTTGCATGTTGGCACTTTAATCAGTACACCTTATGGTTTACACAGTATATTTTAAATACATTTTCTTTCTAAAAGGGATAATTTTCTTAATGCCTTTATATTCAATATGCTTATAAATTTCATTAGATAAAATTGTCAAAAGGAACTCACAAGAAATCAGTGGGGCAGCTACTTTTCCCCTCGCTGTCTGCAGGATTCTGAACCAACAAGACCTGTCTCTCTCTTTCTGTCACCTTCTCATTCTCCCATGACAACTGCTAATTGTGATGTCTTTAACCTAACTTTAGATTAAAAGGGAACCCTTCTTTCTACACATCGATTAAAGTGCCATATATATTTATGCTACTATACAAATAATACTTATTAATCATAAATTATATACAGATATTAACTTTTTAAATAAAATTACAAACACCAACAGGCCCATCACTGTGACATCACCTTGAGGACTCAATGTATTTAAACTGCTAAAAGCTGATTAAAATGTCTGTGAATAGTATTTAATATGATATCATGTATTTATCCCACAGGAAATACCTATCCTATCTTATAGAACTGGAAGAGACCCTGAAAGGTCATTGAGTCTAACCCCCTACCTTCACTAGCAGGATTAAAGTACTGATTTTGCCCCAGATTCCTAAATGCCCCCTCCCCAAGGATTGGGCTCACAACCTTGGGTTTAGCAGGACAATGTGCAAACCACTGAACTCTGCCTCCCCTTAAAATAAAGTACTTCTTTTGCCCCAGAGTCCCCCCCCAAGGATTGAACTCACAACCCTGGGTTTAGCAGGCCAATGCTCAAACCACTGAGCTATGTCTCTCCTATAACTACCTGAGATAATGTATAAATAAAAAAGGTTTGAATCTGCTATGTAACTATATTGCAAATATCAAATTAGATTTAGTGAGAACACATGTACAGAAGTATTCAATGAACTGAAGGATAATAACTGCTTCAGAAATGAAAACAGCTGAACTGGAACAGTGACATATGTCATCTTGTTGCCATCTCCTTATGAAGTGTAGCAAATAGAAACATTTCAAATTTCATTTCCTGATTCCACACCCCTCTCTCTCTCACACACACACCCCAACTGCCTGATAAAGTGTAGAGTGGGCACTTGGTTCCAGCACTAATTGCTCCTAAATGGTCTGTGTTGCACCAGGTACTAGTTTATTAGCATTCAGCACCATTGCCATTGGATGAATGATTAAAAAACAGAAACATGAGAAGAGATTAAAGGAAGTGAATGAGGGGAAAATATCCTTAAACTGTCTGTCTCTCCTCTCAAAGGATCATCCTCCCAAACCACCTTCAGTCAAGTAGCTGACATGTGGCTTGTAGTGCTGATAGAGAAGCAGACATCTGTCTGAAGTAATTATTTGATACACAGATTTTTTTCTTGCCTTCTGCAAAGACTATCAGAAGCCAGATTATTTCAAATATAACCACAATTGCAGCAAAGAGAATGTCTTTTTATTAATAATAGTAATAATCCTCATTCATGGTGTGTTCAGTATTTTATTCAGAGCCATTTCTCTCACTTTTAAGAACCCTATTTGCAGAAATTAATATAATTAGCTTTTTCTTTGATGAAGCAAAAGGAGCAAAATTGATCACTCGTGCATCAAAAAAATAAGGAGACAAAAGGCATAGTGATTATAAATTCATAGATGATACATATGTTGTGTACAATACAACTGTTCCCTCTTATCAAACATACTACTCTATCAGAGACGGAAAAATCAGATGTGAAGTTGATAGCATAAGCATATCAAATAAATACTTTGTTGCTGTCTTGTCTGCAATTCTGCAGCTCAGTTGTAATGTCAGGCCTAATATTTACGAAGTCTGACAGGAAAGAACACCTCACAGTTATTTTGATGTATACTGGCACCAATATGTCTTTTTATCTTATTTTGCTGCTCAGATCAGACAGGAGTTTATGACTCTGATTAGTAAGTGGGAATTTATGTCACAATATTCATAATACAGTAAACCATTTCTCTTGCAACACTCCTAGTTTTACAGCTTTTGAGACTCACAGGAAAACATTGGGAAAACCACAGAGGAGATATGAATTTCATAGTAGATGTGATTTTCAAAAGGAAGAACTGTAGGTAAAGAAACAACCTGCAGGTAGTAACCCCCATTCAAGTGTGTTCAAAGCCCAGTTAAAAAAGCCAAGGAACCTGCCCTTTGAATTTTTGATTGTATATATCACAGTACACAGTAGCATAATTCTGTCTGTGTGTCTCACTGTGGGTATATATAGGGCTGTTTCTTGATGGAATCCTCTATGAGCAAATTTTGTTTTTATGTAAGAAAAAATGGCTTCAGTATACTCACTGCTCACAGAAACATCTGGCCCCCATCCTGAGATCAATGAAACCTTTTACTATACTTCTTCAAAGCACTTGTGCTCTGGAGTTATTTACAGTCATATCATTTTAAGTGGTTCATTTTGTTGCAAACATTCCTTTGTTAAAATACATCATTAGAACATGAATCCATATAATTATGTACACCTGACATATAAACAGTAGAACTGAGCTATGATTCCCAGTCTAAGATATACCAGTGGTCCCAATCTTTCATATGCATATCAGCAGCAATATAGTAGTCTACATTAAAAAGCCAGATCTGCCGTCCTTTGCATCTGGCTAATTCTGGCAACAGTTGAAGCCTGCCTAGCAAAACTGAGAGCAGCCCTAGGGTTGGTCTAAATTATGCCATCTGAAAACACCTTCTCCACCCCACAGTCTATCCCCAACACATGCCCTATGCCAGGAGTAGGGCCAGCTTTTACACTAACTCTATACCAACTAGAGAATCCCCCTGTGATTAAGGTATTCTATAGGGTCATTTAAGCCTCTTTTTATGACTACTTTTCACCACCCTGTATCACAGAAACTAGCCTAGCATTTGTTAATAGTTACCAAGACTTTCTGTAGATTTAGACCAGGAAACATTGTGGTAACTGGGGGAAGCCTCAGATCTTTGTCAGGGCAACTTTATGGACTCTTTGCACTGCTAGAGTGGTACAAAGGTGACATGTTGTAGAAGTGAATATAGTCCCCAGCCTTTAGCTTTCAAAGGTTTAGAATTTGTAAGATCATTTGAATTTACTAAGACAATCCTCTCTATTAAAATGGGGTAAATTTGACAATCCTTCATGTAGTAACAAACCTTTCCCATGGCCTAGGGACTTGACCAATGGGTAGTATCTCTGAATTTTAATGGAAGTTATATACGGTACAATGGAAAAATAGGTATTTTTCAACATTGGTAGCACTGGTGGATCTTCAGCCATGTAGAAAAATTAACATACATCTTCTGATTGTAGACAAGGTGTTGGAGGCTAGAGTTCCATACTGATGAAGACCAGACAAATTACCTATCTGATTTTAGGGTAATGCTGGGTAACTCAGAATGGATAATGTCCATGAACTTTTGCGTCTGACTATTAGACTTTTAACTAAGATTTTAGGGAGAGATTTTCAAAGGCACAAATAGCAATTAGGTGCCTAATTCCCTGTCTATGCTGGAAATTTATATCCGCATAGCTATGACTCTCAGAAGTGTGAAAAATCCACACACCTGAGAAACATAGTTATGCCAACCTAACCCGTAGTGTAGACAGCACTAGCTTGACAGAATAATACTTCCCTCAACCTAGTGGATTAACTACAGCGATGGGAGAACCCATTCCACCACTGTAGTAAGTGTCTACGCTGAAGCAATACAGCAGCCAAGCTGCAGGGCCACAGATGTTAGCAGTTTAAATGTAGACATAGATTTAGTGGGTTAAATATTTGTATGTAAAATAGAGTGTTTAGTGACTTTATAGATTCATTAAAATATTTGAAACTATTTTCCCTTTAACCCTTTAATTCAAAAAGATTATAATGAACACAAAATCCTTGATAGTTGAATGTCCTTGTTCAGCAATCAATTGTCACTCTCATAAATTTATCCTAAGGGTATCTTTCTTTCAATCCAAGATGTTAGTGTGTATCTATGATATTCTGTCTTTCTGCTCTAGTTGTCTGGAGAGTACATGTTTCTTTCTATTCTTTTCAAGGCATTTCCATCTACTCTGACTGTGATTAGGCTCTATGTTTCCTGGACCAACACTTGGAAATAGATTGAGCCAAGCCCACGAAATGGGGCTGGCTGTAGTTGTGCCACCCAAGGAGGATCTCTGGAAAGGAATTCAAAGTAAAAAGAGAAGTTCTCATTGAAAATAACGTATTTTTGAACCATTCATACAAAGTGAAGTTTCATGAGGTACCAATAACAAGTTAAATAATAGAAAATTAGGGCAATCTACTTCTTGTCAGTGTTCATGTACTAAATCCACGGATGGTTCAACTTCCCGGGTTCTCTACTGTCAAATATCCTTTAATCTTTACATTCCCTGCATGGTGAAGTCTGCACCTGTGCTAAGAAAATTAATCAGCTCTGTCCAGATGGATGCTAATGACAGGGACTTCATACAAAATATTATTATAAATTCACATTCACATCTCATTTTCTTTTGTCTCACTCTATTTATAGCGCTGATATCTACAGGTGAAATTATGATCCCAGTATTTTTCAAACAGACAAAAAATTAAGGTACTATTTGAAATGTTTCATGTACACCCACTCGGATTCACATCTGTCAAGGGCTGTTGAACAAATCCTACAATTATGCTTCATCCTTTCCATAATATTTATGTTATTACACTTCTATATTGAAGTATCCTAAAATGCTTTTGAATTTTACATCTACAGTACAGAAGTAATTTCACTTGCCCTGAAGTGCAGCCAATTCTTGGGGAGAAATCGCTGAGCCGATTAACGGTGTGCAGCAGCATTACATATACAATAAGGATGGGAAAGGGGAAAAGAATTGAAATTTCAGGAGTTTTTAAGTAAGAAATATGTACCTAGTGAAATTTGGATTTGGTCAGAACACCAAAGCTAGCACACAGTCTCTTATAAAAAGTGACCTGGATTCTGTAATGAACACAAGCTGTTAAACTTTGATTTAACATTTAATTCAACAGAGTTGAACATGCAACAGAGCATTCCCTACAACCATGCTGGGTATCGGTTCATTAATGACTCAAAAAGGAGAGTGCTGCTGATGGTGGGGGGAAGACAAATGGTGTGTATTTTGTGCTTTTTCCAAGCCTTGTAAATTGTTATTGGACAAATCTAGGTTGAGTTTGCAAAGCTTTATTTCCTGTATTTTTAAGAAGTCACGCTGTTGGTTTTATTCAAGGATATTTCTGTTTATCGAGAAAAATGGCTTCTGAGCTAAAAAAAATAAGATCTTATAGGCAACACACTATACTGAAGCCTACAGTTAAGGTTGTCCAACACTCTCCATAACAGCCTGTTTTCAATTGCATTTAACTCTGCCAAACTTTAACCAGTTGGGCTAAAATGTTCCCTGCTCGATGTCGGCGTAGGCTGAATTCTTTTTGGAAAATTTCAGCTGAAATGAGTCTCAGGTGAGATTCAGAAAAAGTACATTGTTTTACCCATGTTAAAAATTCTTATAAAGCTGTTTCATTGAGCAGTTCTACCATGTTCATGCTTGGAGCAGGGACTCGAAAGTGAGGGGTTCACCTTGGTGCGAGCAATAAACCTATGGATGTCCACATGAAAACTGCCCAAATTTGGCCAAATTCTGAGTCTCAGACAGTGTACCTTCTCTTCTTGCTTCTTTCTTGCATCCAGACAGGTAAGTCATCTCAGGCATCAGCAAACATGCCCTTTTTTCTCTTTTTGCAATGTCATTATTTATGATCTTATACTGATTGGTACCAAATTTGATGATGATCATGATGATCATGATCATGATGCCCAGTCAGACCTTGGGCCCCATTATCCTGGGTTCATAGTTCTGTGTACAAAAACAGAATAGAGTCAATCCCTGCCTGAAGGGTGTACAGGCTAAAACTTTTAAATTATTCTCCAGCTTTTTCCCCTAAATTATTGAGTGAACAGTTCTCAGATTAAGCTCTCTGATTTTCAAGAAAAACGTTCCAGTTTCTTGCATCTGTATTTGACCTGTCACTCATCTCACTCGTCGTGTAGCTCAGTACTTTAGTCCACCAAAGTCCTCCATGAATTCCAAGGTCCCAGAAAATTACATGTAGGGAAATAATAACTCTTCTAAGAGTGAGAAAGTCAGTAACAGGAAAATCAGTTTTAATCTTTATATGTGGCCTCATCCTGCACCATGAGTTGTGCCAATGACTTAAATAGGAGCCGAATCAGAGCCTGAGCCAAGAGCCCCACTGTGACAATCAGAGTCCAGCCATCCCAGGGGAGAACAGGGGATATGAACTCCATCCAAAGAATAAGCAATTGAAACCAACTGATTCTATGTAATATTATTGTACTATAAAAATGGATCGAGTAAAGTCTTTTATGAAAGCTGGTGACTAATCTCATTGTGAAATGTAGGTATTAATACTCTATGAGGAATTATGGATATTTACTGATATTATGAAATCAGTTTAATTTAAAATCTGTAACCAGGGCCAGTCTCAGCAGTGGGCAGGCTGGGTGACCACCCAAGGTGCATCTTGCTCAGGGGGCACCTCCAGAGCAGGGGTTTCATGTCCCTCCTCCCCGCACTGCTTTTCAGCCATCTGCAGCCACTGCTGCTCCTGCTCCTCCCTAAAAAGTAGGGGGGAACCACGGCCCATTTCCCATGTGCCCCTGCCCTCATGCCGTCCCTCCTCACTGAGTCCCCTGCCTTCGCATCACCTCTTCCCCCCCAAGACCCTGCTCCCTGATTGCTCCTCTCTGTCCACTCCCCCCATCACTTGCCCTTACAGCATAGCCCTCCCACTTTTAAAAGTGATGGGGCCAGGCCCCCTGACCCCCACCCCCCCCCATTCTGGCACCCCTGCTCCTGCCCCCTTCCCCTGCTTGGAGCTGCCCCTGGCCATGCTGATCCTGGGACCCTCCTGTCTGCTGTGCAGGGGCAGGGGGGCTAATGCTGGGGTATCAACATCCCCTTACCTGTGTACCTGGTCTTTGCTGATCTGGGGTGGGGGGACCGGAGCCTGTGCTGCTGCCTCTGGGTCACAAGTGGGAGCTGGTGGCTGCTGCTGCTAGATTGAACAAACCTTCAGACTGGTGGGTGCTGAGCTTAAAGTGACAGCACACTGTCTCTCCCACTGCCCCAGCACACCCTCTATCTTTCCTTCAGACACACTCTGTCTCTCTCTCACACTCCCCCAACACACGCTTGTATTATTGTTTAAGCTCCAGCAAAGGGCTCTCTTGCTGAGGCAGAGAGGTAACACAGTAGTTTATGGTTCTGGGTGCCTTGAGGAGATTGTCACACGCTCAGTAGCAATCACCTAGCCATTGCCATGGTAACCATAACACTTGTGACACAAGTGAGTCTATTGTGCCATGCTCCTGCCGCTTAACCACTGGTGAGAACCTTCCCTAGCCCAGCCCCAAGTGATTGCTTTACTTCCACTAAGACAGATGCTGCTTTCCTGATTGCAGAAATCAAACTGGAGACACACAGTATTACTCTGCATCCCATCATCTGAGACATATAAGTGGATCTTCCCATTTACCCAGATGCTTCTACGCACATTCTGCATCCCCACATGGCATTTACTGTGCTGATCCCATCAGCCATCATTTGCCCTCGTGCTCTCCAGGTGGCAATTACTGTCAGCTTGTGAATATCATGCAGGGTCTGTCTGGCCTCTTCCATGTTGCTTTCTGTTCTTTTGTGGCATGATGGCCACCATCTTGATTGTGAGTGAGTATTGCACAGAGCTAAAAGCTAAGCTAAGAGATACTGCTTCACTTAAAGGACTGAGTCTTGTAGCTGGAAACTATAACAGACTCATATCCTTTTTGGCCTGGACACAGAGTGAGGACATATACCACACTGTTAATAGTAGGTTGCAGGGTCACTTTGTGGCGCTGGTTTCACAATGTTTTTTTCATTTAATTTTAAAACAAAAATTTGTTTTCTTGGTAACCACGCTACCCGTGAGTGACATTCCTGTCCATTGTGCCCTGACCTTGGAGCCCTGCACTGCTACCCAATACGGATTGATGGTTTTTACTCTCTCTAACTCTCTGTTATTCTCATCCAATCTAATCTGATATCATCAGCTTCGATGTGCCATCGCTCATGCAGTTTTCACTTGGCTACTTCCCCCCAGTTCTGTAGTTTCCAGGTGAGAGTTACCAGGTTGATGCCATCCTCAGAGTTGTTTGCTACCAGCAGCCAGCCTTCCCCAGGCTGAGACTTTCTTGAATGCCAGATTTCCTGAGGTAGCTCCCAGTTTCCTGGCTGGGAAATAGAATTTGAAGTAAAATTCTTACAGAGGATATAGCTGGGAAAATTCTTTGACCTGAACATATCCAATATTTGAGCAGACAGCAATGTCCCCTGGGAATGGCAATTAAAAAACATTAAATTTTAAACTTAGAGTTTTGAACTACATAATTAGTGAAGTGAGAATTTGAATGACTGAAACTCTAGTCCTTGTCTGGATGAAGAAATGTCTGTTATGTGGTACCTCGTTTTGGCACTGGAAGCATCTGTGAGCTCAACTGTTCCAAAGCAAAATAAAATGCTAGTCATTAATGGCAGCTTCTAATATTTTTGGAAAGTCTGTGCAATCTTATCTCAACAGCACGTTAGTCAGTATGTCCCTTTGAATTTGAAACAAATAGGAAATATTTTATGGTGAAAATTGTCTTGGTATATCAACTTTTAATTAATATAAATTAATATTTGGAAACAAAGACATTCTCACGAGCAAAGTATACCCACTGGTAGAAATGTATGTTACTAACATAGAAAGAGAAAGGTTTAAATTTACCATACATAGTTAAAAAAAATTAATTAACACCCCTGCATAATAGGTAGGTAATTATTATATCAATTTTACAAACAGGAAACTGAGGCCTCAATGATTTAGGGCCAACATTTCAAACTTGAATGCCTTAAGTTATCCAGAATTGTAATTGATGATAAGAATGTTGGAAGGGATAGAAAACTTTGCTGGGTTTAAACCCATCTCTAACTATTAGAGATTAAGATGAGACATAATGTGGAGGCCAGATTACCCCACGTCTGCCTACTGCGAGGTTTTTGCACCTTCCTCTTAAGCAGCTGGTGCTGACCACTGTCGGAGACAGGATACTAAGTAGTTGGACCCTAAGTATGATCCAATCTGGCATTTCTTGTGTTCCTACACTGATTATCAGAGATGCTGAGTATCTACAATTTCCTTTGAAGTCAATGGCGCCCAAGTTTGGGAATTCTGGCCAAAAGGATGCACCGAAGGCTACACATAGTTCGGCAGTGGCAGAGTTAGAATTAGAATAAGGAGCTTTTGGCTCCCAGTCTTATACCGTTTTCACTAGACTTTCTGTGGTAGGAATAAAAATGGGTGGATTTTCTTTCTGTCTTGCTTGTAGGATGGCATTAGCTATAAAGAAATTCATCAAAACAACCTATATTATCTATTTGGAGCTGAAGAAGGTTCCCATCAGAGAACCAGAGATCATCTTCTTAGATGAAAATATACAGCTGCGCTTGGGGAATGAGGCAAACACTGGGAACCAACAGCAGCAGGCAACTTTTGAAACATCTCAGCGCATTGCTCATGGGAAGGAGAAACGCTGTGTGCTGAAAAGGAAAATCAGACACACAGTGGTGCAGGAGAAGGTTCTAACTGGTGAACTAGAGCCTGAGCCCCGTATTATAATGGAGGAGGCAGAAAGCATCACCCTGCAGCAGGAGAAGGAAAAAGAGAATATCAGGGCAGAAGGGGAAAGCGCAAAGACATATCGTGGGTTTAATATAGATGTCTCCCCACAGCAGGAAGAGAAAAGCAACTGTGAGGTACAAACATTCACCATTTATTATGCAAATCATGGCTTCTTTGTACGGGTGAAAGTGGACCGGTACAGGCTGGTACAGCATACTGGTAAGAAGCCGGTACCAGCCTGTGCGCAGTCGATGTTAAAACACTGCTGCGGCAAAGGACCCTCCTTAAAGTGCTGCCACAGCAGCACTTTAACATCGCTGCCTCTTCCCCCTCCCCTGGGCCGCCGACACAGGGTAAGAGGGGCAGCTGCCCCGGGGCCAGTAATTTAAAAGGGCCCTGGGCTCCTGGCCACTGCCGTCAATATCGTAGCAGGAGCTGGAGTCCCAGGCCCTTTTAAATCACCACTGGAGCCCTGGACAGCGCAGGCCAGGCAGCATGGATGGGCTGGCTGGGGGAGGCTGACCCCAGCCCTGCCTCTTCCGCCAGAGGCCATGTCCCTTCTTCCAAAGTCCATGCCCCTTCCCGGGGCCCGGAGCTGGGCCCCAGTACTGGTAAGTGGTTCTTATTACTTTCACACCTGCTTCTTTGCCTCTCACTCTCCAGCCCTCTCTCTGTATGCCCCATGCCTTCACTTGGCCTGTTTGTTCCCACACGCTCAGAGCATCTTGTCTGTATGCTCCTGGTCAACTCTCTGCACGCTTGAGGCTCTTTCTCTGCTCACTTAACCCTACATACAACAAGGTCCTCTCTATGCACACATTTCCCTGCATGCTCTGGCCCTTATCTTCACACATCTACTCCTGCAGGTTTCTGGCCCTTATCTGCATGCTACTGGCCCTATTTTCCCTCCACACACTTATCCTGCATGCTCTGGACCTTCTTTTTGTACACCTATCTCATACAGTTCAAACCATTTTATAAACTATGACATTAAAGATTAAGGAAACCTGCTGTGAGATTTTATAACTCATCTGACACCAGGAAAGAAGCTTCCTCTCCAATTCAGGCTTTAACTAGACTCCTGGTAGTATCAGTCTTTTGAATGCAGGTGATGTAAGTCATCTGAAAGAACTCAAATATGAAATTGCATAACTACTACCTTTGGTATGTAACCTATCACTCTAATCAGCTTCTGTACCAGATGACTGGAGGATAACTAATGTGACACCATTTTTTTAAAGGGCTCCTTAAGCGATCCTGGCAATTACAGGCTGGTAAGCCTCACTTCAGTACCAGGCAAATTGGTTGAAACTATAGTAAAGAACAGAATTATCATACAGATAAATGAACATGATTTGTTGGGGAAGAGTCAGCATGTCTTTTATAAAAGGAATCATGCCTCACCAGTCTATTAGAATTCTTTGAGGGAGGTCAACAAACGTGGACAGGAGTGATCCAGTGGATATAGTATATTTGGACTTTCAGAAAGCCTTGACAAGGTTCCTTACCAAAAGCTCATAAGCAAAGTAAGGAGCTATGGGATAAGAGGGAAGGTCCTCTCATGGATCAGTAAAAGTTAAAAGACAGGAAACAAAGGGTAGGAAGAAATTGTCAGAGCGGTAAATAGTGGTTTCCCCCAGGGATCTGTAGTAGGACCAGTGCTGTTGAACATGTTAATAAATGATCTGGAAAAAGAGATAAACAGTGAGGTGGCCAAGTTTGCAGATGAATGCAAAATTACTCAAAACAGTTAAGTCCAAAGCAGACTGCAGAGATTTACAAGGGGATCTCACAATACCATGTGACTGAGTAACAAACTGGCATATAAAATTCAGTGTTGATAAATGCAAAGTAATTCACTTTGGGAAACATAATCCCAACTCTACATTTGTAGTGATAGGGACTAAATTAGCTGTTTCCACTCAAGAAAGAGATCTTGGCATCTTTGTGGCTAGTTCTCTGAAAACATCTGCTCGATGTGCAGTGACAGTCAAAAAAGTGAACAGAATGTTAGGAACTATTAGGAAAGAGACAGATAAGACAGTAAATGCCACTACTAAATCCATGGTACAAGCACACCTTGAACACTGCATACAGTTCTGGTCACCTCATCTCAAAATAGATGTATGAGAAATTGAAAAAATAAAGAGAAAGGCAACAAAAATTATTAGGGGTATGGCACAGTTTCCCTCTGAGGAGAGATTAAAAAGACTGGGACTAGTCAGCTTGGAAACAGGGCCAGCTCTAGGCACCAGCAAAACAAGCAGATGCTTGGGGCGGCACATTTCCAGGGGGCGGCATTCTGGCCATCCTTTTTTTTTTTTAAACTCACGTCCTCCCTTCTCACAACCCTGCAGAAGTGGAGCTACGGAGCAGCTGGGGATCCAGCATGGGAGCTGAGAACCCATGGGACCCTGGAAGCTATAGTTCCTTGCCTAGCTCCCTGCCTATAAGAGCCAGCCCTGGAGCAGGGAAAGAACTACATTTCCCAGCAATGCCTTGGCTGCTATCAACAGGAAAGGGAGAGGTAGGGAGTGAGGTAGCTGTGCCATGCTGCAGCCTGCTATGAGTTGAAAGGGGTGACACTGTGAATGGGGAACAAGTGTGCCAAAGAAGTAGAAGGCTTTGCCCCAGGTATCCCCTTCAGAAGACTTCCCCAGACTGGATTAGGGATACTGGTGTGACCTCACCTTGCAGCCCTCAAAGAAGGAATTGAGTGGACTAAATGGATAGTGCCCCTCTCTATCTGAAGCCTAGCAAGGGAGGTATGTGGATCCCACTAGAATTTAAAATGAAAAGTAAGGGAGGGGAGGCTCTGCTAGGGGACTTTGGCAGCTTTTGATATAGTACCAGGCATGTAGGAGGATTTTCACTTCTGAGCTATGGAAGCAGAAATTGACTTTTCCTTTCCAGATTTAGCTAATATTCAGAAAGGGAATCTAGCACCTGCCTTCCAGATTTGAACACCCTCAAAATTCAGGAGTGCTCAAGCTCAATTTGGGCAGCTGTTACTTCATTTTTCCCAAATCAAATATACTGATCCACTGAAATTTGCTGTAGAAAAAGTAGGATAAAATTGAGCAAGAAATACTTCCCAGTGGTTTTAGGACTGGAATTGCTATTTTCAACAGCTATTGCCCTTTTTTAAAAATGTTTTATTTGTTTAAAAGGAAGACAGTAATACTGCATTGGCAAATTCCCCATAGAAACTCAGGGTACGTCTTCACTACCGGCCGTATTGGCGGGTAGCAATCAATTTCTTGGGGATCGATATATCGCGTCTCATCTAGACGCGATATATCAATCCCCGAACGAGCTCCTGTCAACTCTGGAACTCCACCAACGCAGACAGTAGTAGCGGAGTCGACATGGGGAGCCACAGACGTCAATCCCATGCTGTGAGGACTGTAGGTAACTTGATCTAAGATACTTCGACTTCAGCTACTTTATTCACGTAGCTGAAGTTGCGTATCTTAGATCGATTTCCCCCCCTAGTGTAGACCAGCCCAAAGAGTGGAACAAAAGAATAATAAAGGCACCTCAACTTTCCCTCATTTATGTAGGACAGTCTTATAATATGCATCCAGATATCCTCCAATCACACAAGCTGAAAATTGTTCCACTTTACTGCAGTTGTGTAACCATATGGGAACCAATCCTGTCTGTGTTCTGTGCACATCCAAAATTCCTGCTGAATGACCCGCCCTGGGAGCAAATTACCAGTGACCCAGGGCTGGGACAGCAGGAGGATGCAGGTTGCGGGGGAGAGCCCAGGGCTGGGGTGGCATGAGAGTGGGGGAAGGAGGGCACTGGTGGGGGGAAAAGGAGAGAGCCCAGCGCTGAGGTGGCAGGAGGTGCGGGTGTGGGGGGAGCCCAGGGCTGAGGCAGCAGGGGAGTGAAGGTGGGGAGCCTAGGGCTGTGGTGGGAGGCAGCCAAAAAATTTTTTTGCTTGGGGTGGCAAAAAACCTAGAGCCAGCCCTGCTTGGAAAAGCAATAACTAAGGGGGGATATGATAGAGGTCTATAAAATCATGACTGGTGTGGGAAAGCGAATAAGAAAGTGCTATTTACCCATTCACATAACACAAGAACCAGGGGCCACCCAATGACGTTAATAGGCAGGAGGTTTAAAACAAACATAAGGAAGTACTTCTTCAGATAATGCACAGTCAACCCATGGAACTTGTTGCCAGGAGATATTATGAAGGCCAAAAATATAACTGGATTTAGAAAAGAATTTCATGAGTTTGTGGAGCGTAGGTCCATCAATGGCTATTAGCTGATATGTTCAGGGATGCAACCTCATGCTCTGAGTGTCTGTAAGCCTCTAACTACCAGAAGCTGGGACTGGATGACAGGGGATGGAACACTTGATGATTGCCCTGTTCTGTTTATTCCCATTGAAGTATCTGGTATTGTCTGCTGTCAGAAGACAGGATACTGGGCTAGATGAACCATTGGTCTGACCAAGTATGGCCATTCTTACATTTTTATTTACAAAAGGCTTTTCCCTGTTTCTTCAGATCTATGAGGAATCTGGTCCCCTGGCTACAGTTACCAGCCAGATCCTTGTAGCTGTGGCTGGTCTGAGAGACACAGTGAAAACCAATGCTCAGGCAGCTGCAGTAATGTTGACCTCAGTCCTGAAAGAGCAGAGGCACAATATTAAGGAAAAGGTAAGAGGTTGGGAAAGTTAGAATTCTCTTTTCTGGATCTAGAAGATGGAATTTGCATTCTTTAGAGTCTCTGAGTTGTCTTTCTCTTTACAAGTTTGAAGCCTGTAGCACAGGCTCAGAATCATCTTTTTAAAAAGATAATCCAAACTCTTTCCTCAAGGAATGTGCAGTCCCCTCTTGTTCTGCTTAAAAGTAGATGAGCAAATCTTTCCTATGTCTTTCTATGAGTATTTGTATCCTGTCTGTACAAAAGTATAGTCTACAAAACAAGAAAATGCATCTGAAATATCAGATGTAAATTGGAGTCAGCAAATTGATCATCCAAACCTTAAACAAAGCATTTTTAGGAAATTGAGATAGTTTGGTTAATTTGTATTTCTTTTCATTGTTTTTCATTTTCACTGCATCTTTGCATTTCCTAGATCTGGATGTGACTAGAAGTCAAAATAATGCAAGAAAAAAACACATTTCTGGTATTTCCAGACTCAACAGAGGCAGGAACTACCAGAAATCCTGTACGGAACCCAGAGTTCAAGCTCTCAAATCCAGTTTTGCAGATACAGGAGGTTCAGATAATTTGAAAGAGTGTCCACATTTTGGATGTGTATCTGATGCAAATATCTGAACCCTTAAAGATTCAACTTTACTAATTATAAATGGTCATTGGGTAATCATTATGTAAATTGTCACATGAGATCAGGATTACTCAGAAGCCCAGCAATTACAATGGTAACACTTGATTAACTGGATTAGCAAATCTTCCCATATATGCCCTTTGTTTGTTTCTCTATCAGGGCCTAATCTTGCAAAATGCTTAGTGCCCTCAATTCCTATCGAAACTGATGGAAGTTGAGCGTGCACAGTATATGCTCATCACCTTGTAGCACAAGGCCTTTAGTTCTTCTGACCCCTGGAGTTGCTTTGTTTGTTATTCAGCAGGAGTATTCTGTAGCACCATGAATCAGTCCCACCCAGACACTCATCATTGCTACATTCAGGCATAAACTGGAAGGGGAATGAAACCACAGAAGAAACAGTCTCTAAAACAGTTTTATTGTTTTTTACAGGTGCCAGAGATCATGGATATTATTTATTTCCACCTGCAGGCTATCGAGGAGGCCAGTGCCAGACAGGCAGCTATGAGTGCTGTGTGTTTACTAGCTGAAAAGCACACAAGAGAAGTAGTCTCAGCCCTACTGAGACTCTCGCTCCCATGTGACAGGTAAAATTGCTGCACTGCTCCCTTCATGGTTCCAGAGCTGAGTGAGGACAGAGGAATCTGGTCTCAATCCACTTCCCCATAGATGGAAAGCTAGGAGGAACAGGATGCTGAATACCATTGGGAGTTCATCCCAATGACTCTTTGATATGTAAAATAGGGTTTGTAATTAAAAACAAGAAATCCAAATAGAGCAGCAGAAGTCTGATAATCCCTGTCAACTTTGTTATGATGCAGACTCAGAGTGCCTTCTGCTATCAGGGTGTTCCTCCACGCCCTGTTGAAGGACAGCAATTTTTTCTACAGAAGACTGCATGATCCCAGTTACTAAACCTATGTCTCAGCTCCCAACTGTGCTACTCCAAAACTAAGGTCCAGTTCCTTCACTGACGGCCACTCATGGCCATAGCTCTGCTTACTAGCGCAGTACGACTGTGAAGAGATCTGTCAATCACATATTCCTGTGTTTTCGAATCTGCAGCCATGTCAGTCAGATCTGGGAGGCCCTAGGCAGAGCCAAAAAAAGTGTCAGGCTCCGGGTGCTTGCTGAGCTCCTGGAGATGCTAAAAAGAAGACCATACCTCAAGAAGAATGAAACCTCTGAGTCAAGAAATAACTTTGAGGATAATGCCTCTCTTTTGCCTCTAGCTGTAAGTAATAACCCAAATATTACCCTCCTACCCCCAGCTTTCAGACTTATCTAGATGGCTACCTGGGAGTTATATACTTCATGGAAACCTCTGCAGGGAGCTCTCATTCCTTGGAAGATGGAGAGACCTAGAGAACATGATATGCTGCTGGGTCTTTCTAGGACAGCTCTTGGATGGTAGCTTTTACTGCTGCAGGAGCCTTTCCAGAACTGAGCAGCAAGGAAGGAGAAACCGAGGGTAGGGGAAATTGGTCTGCTTTGGCGTTTTGGAACTGGGGTCCTTAGTGATGGATAGCACTTTGAGATACATTTAGGGTCTCAACCTATAGCAGAGGCTGGTCAAAATCTCCCCTTTACCTCCTCACCTCCCTCCATTGCATTGGGATGGAATTTCATTGTAAACATTGGCAGAGACCCTGAGACCAGAGTGGCTGAAGAATGGGTCAGGTATTATTTGTGGAGTAACACTGGGGAAGGAAGAACCCCGAGAAAGGGTAGATTTCTTGTTTGGACTTTTTCTGGAAGGGCAGGTCAGTGTTTATTGAAAGGGGTGAAATTTAACCCAGATCTAAACTTTTGCTGATGTAGCTATGTCAGCTGGGGGTAGGATGAGCAGTGATCTCTAAATGACATAGCTGTGCAAGCAAAAGCCCCAGGGTGGATGTAATTATAAGAGTAAAACTGCATTTTTACCAGCATAGGTTATGTCTCTCAGGAGGACAGCAATAAGCTGTGCTGGCAAAAGCACAGTTTTGCTGGTATGAGCTGCATCCCCATTAGGAGCTCTTTGCTGGTATAGTACACTGGTATATATACCATCAAAATGCTCCTGCTGTAGACCTGGTCTTAATTTAGCTGGAGACCCAAACAACCCACAGGCCAGAGAAATGGAAGAAGGGTCCATGTTACTACTACAACAATATATGGCCTCCCTCCACCAAGAAAGAAATGTATAATATGCTCAGTACTGTATGTCTGAGATTGGAGAGAGATAGCTCCATGGCACAGGGAAACGAGAGAGGTCCTTCATGTCCTTGCCAAAGCCATGACAGCTTCCTCATCTTTTCCTGCTTTGTCTCTCTCCTCACCCAAGACGTTAACCTTCTTACAGGAGCACGGAACATGAGTACTTTTGTAGGTCATGACATCAGCTACTCATTCAACAAGGGGTTCACTGTGAAGCAGACTTGAGGACTTGGCTACACTTCCAAGTTAGAGCACACTAAATCAGCCCCGGGCGCTCTAACTCCTGAAGTGTCCACACTGGCAAGGCACTTAGAGCACCAGGACTCTGCAGCTGGAGCACTCCTGATAATCCACCTCCATGAGAAGCATAAAGCTTGCTGCACCCCAGCTGAAATGCCCAGGTGTCAGTGTGGATGACGTGTTGCATTACTGCGCTGTGATTGGCCTCTGGAAACATCTCATAATCCCCTGAAGTCAAGTGGCCACTCTTGTCATTGTTTTGAATTCGGCTGCAGACATGTGGGTATCCCCTTTCAATGCTCCGTTTCTGACAACCGGCATGCTTGTCTGCTCTGGGACAAAGCAACCATTACTGTGCTGTTGTGAGTGTGTGTGAGAGAGAAGTGGTACAGGGGAGGGAGGTCTGCTGCTGTCTGAACTTACAAGACAGCATGCTGACACACTCTGTGCCCCCCAGAACACACTGTCTCTCGCCCCACATACACACAACACAGTCCTTGTCACACTCCACTCCACCCCACCCCCTTTGAAAAGCACATTGCAGCTACTTGCACACTGGGAGAGCTACCACAATGCACTGCTCTTTGTGGCATTGCAAGAGCTGCTAATGCGGCCATGCCAGAGCACTTGCAGCTGACAGTGTAAACACACAGCAGCATTTTCCCTGCTGCAGTCTCTGAAGGCTGGTTTAACTCCCAGCGCTCTACAACTGCAAGTGAAGCCAAGCCCTGAGTAGATCTCCTGTCATACTGGAATGCTCCAGAATGCCGCTCTGGCACTTTTGGAGGACATTCTGGTACTTCTGGTAGTATCACGTAGAAAAGATAGTTCCAGAACTATGTTCTGGCACCTCTCTTTTTAGGACTCTCACACTTCCTCAGTACAACCAGGCCCTGCAGTTTATGAAACAAGTAACCGGGATGCAAATCAAAGCTGGGCCTTTGTAGCATGGTAGTGCTGTGTTCTGGCTGCTCTAATGACAATATTTCAGGGGACACAGTTCCATCTTCTGTGATTTACTGTGAGTCAGGAGAGGAACAAAGCATATTTGTGGCAGAGAAAAAGAAATGTTGGAGTGAAATGGAGGATTTTAGAGTTAAATTTGTGTCTAATTTTTATCTTTTTCAGGCAACAAGGGCCCTATGCATAATATTCAGTAATAAAGAATGCACAGTGCCTATGGATGCCTTTTATGTATCTGTGTTAATCTTCCTGATCATTCAGCTGCATTACCTGGTGAGCCTCCCAAAGGTGGTATGTGGCTGGGAGGACAGGTTCCAAACATCCAGCTTTGTGAGGTAATTTCTGACAAGGTGCTAATTAGGTGCATAATCCTATTTCTGTGAATCACCATCATCAAAGTCTCAGTGGTAAGCCATGGCCCCATAGTTTGAGAACCTCTGCACTAGAGGAACTTCTGATTTAGCAACTCTCCTATGGGATGATCTACATAGGGGAAATTCTGAGGACAGTGTTTAGGACACCCCACTTAGAAGACAATTCTCCAGTCAGGCCTAACCCCTGGAAGAATATTTCTGTCAGAGCAATCTCTTAGAATAATGCTCCCTGATGGGTTTGAGATAAGAGGCTTTAATTAATGCAAAAGAAACAGTATCAATATTTAATGAATGTTCTTTGGAGGATGGGATGGGAGGAGGTTAGTCTATGTTTTTTTTTTTAATGCGGATAACAAGGAAAGTATTAGAATGTCTGGAAACAGAATCTCTCCTGCTTCATCTCTTCTGTTTGTTCTCATTTTGATACCTGTACTCACTGCCTTCTCTGCTTATTTATTTGTGTAAAAGGCCTTATGTACTGGGTGCCAACAATTAATTAACAAAAACATGAAAAAGCCATAAGATGCTGCATTAAAAGAACTGAAATGAAAAAAGAAATGTTTCTAACATTGTGTGCCAGGCCAGGGATAATCTAGGGAGGTGAGCTCTGTGTAACACTCAGCTGATCTTGCTTCACTGGGTTTCCAGGAAATACTGAGGCTTTCTTCCAATTGTGGTTTTTGGAGTTTCTTACTCCTTTGAGTTTCATTTGGGGTTTTCATTTGAGATGAACCAAAACCCCAAAAGGACATTCAGCAGGAATGTTTGTGTTTTTTCTTGGCTAGGGTAAAAAAAATGCAAAAAGACAGTTTGCCTCCAAAAGATAAATTCATCCTCAGCATTCCTTTCCTTAGCTTAATTGGCATGGGGACAAGATGATTCCCAGCAGATGCTTGCTATGAAACAGAGGAGAAGTGGGGCTACCCCCTGGCCTTCCCTGACTCAGAAAGGCAGATACTTAGGGGTTCGAGTTCAGATGTACTAAAAATTCCAAGTAAACCTCAAAAGGGCTCAAATCCCACCCATTCCTAAACAGATGGATTTTTCCCAACACTTACTGCAGTTTAGTATGGTGGTGCTCATAGGTTTGAGATCTTGGCTGTACACCAGGGCTACAAATGTAACAAACATGCTAAAATGTAAACATCAGTGTTAGCTATGCTGCACACATATGTCATTTGAAGGCATAGACCTCAGGAATTTTGGCTCCAAAAACACAAGCCTGTCCTACTGGAACCAAATAAAGTCTCCATTAGCCATATTTCTTGACTAGTCCAGCCACTACCTGGTAACCATTTGAATAATGTGAGATGCCAGTCACATAATTCTCACTCTTTCCAGTACAATACACCATGTGGTGAAAAAGGAGGGGATCAAAGTCTCATTTATAATATAAGATGTGCATGAGAGTGGTACTGATGGCTTAATTACATTAGTTTATTAACTTAGCATCTTAGCCATAGGCCATTGCACAACCCCTAAAAACAAATACAAATTTTAAAAACAAAAATTAAAAACGCAAGTTTAGCCCTTCAATTGCTTTGCATAACAAAATCTATGTTTTGGTGCGTCTCCAAATATCACTCATCTATCACTCTCTTGTCTGGAATTTAGCTGTGCAGTGGAGGCTCTGAAAGCTGTGATTAAAAGAGAAAAATCCTCTTTGATGCAATCTGTGAGTCTGGCAGGAGGCTGGGACCTTTTATCCATGCCAGAGACTTACCTGGAAGGAGTTCTCCTTCTGGCTAGGTAAGTGATTGGAACATTGAGTTCATCTGGCTGTGCTGGCCAACATGGTTTCTGTCTGGAGTATCCTCTAGTCCTTGGCTTGTTTACTCTTTCTCTCCCAATAGTAAAAGTTTTGATGTGTGTTCTACAGAGCCATTGTAAGACACTATCGGAGCCTGGATTTTGCTGTGTTTACCAAGGTGTCCCCTCTCCTGCACCACAGGGATGACAAACAGAAGCTTACTGCAATGGCCTTGTTCACTGGGGTAAGACTCTTATCTGCTGTGAATGTTTGAGATTCTTGGGAACTGCTCACTCTCAGGCTAGCTCAGTGAAGTAATGGGTCATTTGCATCAACGTCTCAGCTGACGCAATCTCTCCATTGTCCTGCACCTTATATAGTCATTTATACCAGTGCAAAGTGGGCATAAAATATTGCCTTTCTGATTTGGTGTGACTTATATCCACTTTGTTCTGGCCTAAAATGACCGCATAAGGTGCATGGCAACAGAGAATCAAGTCCAGGAAGTTTTATATCTGATATGACCCATAGGAAAATCTTTCTATTTGCCTGTCAGCTACTTATTATGTGTTCTGCCTTTTTAGCTTCTTTCTACTGAGTCTACATATGTGACACTAAAAAAGCAATATATTCTGGGCCACCTGAAGAATTGGCACATTGACCCAAGTCCTACTGTCCGTTGGCTTGGTCTTCTTGGACTTGGAAATGTTGCACTTCATCTGCAGAAGGTGAGTGATGATTGTTTATACATGAAATCAAACTCTAGAGGACTGTCAAGGATATTTAAACCTACCATGAAAGCAATGAAACAAACCACACCTCTACCAAAGTAGAATAAGAAGTGCTGGAGGGAGTCAGGACTCAATGAGAGATACCTGGCACAGCCACAGAATCTGCCCATGAATCTTCAAGGAGAAAAATAACTGTTCCTCACTGTCTCTAATACTCTCTGCCTCAGCTACAGGGGGATGAGCACCTTTGCTGTGTATCTGGGTATCTTCCTTTCCATCCATCTTAGAAGAAATGGCTATGGGATTGTGAGATTGTTGTTATACTTCTAGGGATGTGAGCAAATTTCCATTTCTTGCAGCAGAAAGAAGTCAAAGCCCTGCTTACTGATATCCTGAAGACTTTTAATGACCCTGAGGAGAAGGTAATTCTGATGGCTTTTGAAGCTGCTACCAAAATTGTCACCCGCCACAAGCACAAGGGCCATCTTGGCACAGAATTTGTGAAAACTGCCAGACAGCTTCACCCATTCCTGGCTGACGTAAGGCACAATGGTGGGGGAGACTGTTGAAGTGAGTGTGGTTAAACCTTTGTGGGGGGAGGGGTGTTAAAGCTTGTGTGTGCATGTCAAATAAAAATAGAAGCCAAATCGTACTCTATAGCAAACATTGTTGCTACTCTTGTCTATTACTGTATTGGTTGCAACTGAACACTCCTGTTTTCAGGTCCCGTTAGGTAAGAATAATTTCTGATGGAAAAAGGAGACTTGCTCCCATAAAGACTGGAGACAAAGACTAACTACGGACAGGCTAAAATCCTATCTGATTGGATTCAAGCAATATAAGGGGCCTGAGTCTGCATTTTCACTGGTGCAAATGAGGAGTAATCCACTGAAGATAATGGAAGATAATCCACCAGCATGAAATCTGTGTGAGGGCAAAAATCAGGCCCAGAGTGTATAAGCAATAATACACTATGGGGTGTGCTATTATAGTCATACACAGATCACAGGCAACAAAATAAAAGGCATGGTGTGCAGATCTGGTGTTATATATATACATATACACACACACACACACATACACACACACAAACACAGTGTATTACTTGATAGGGTGTGCAGATGCCTAGGCCGAGAGTGTTGCATCTCCTGCATACATCTGTCACTGATATTGCACATGCTGGAGATATTACCATTTCCTTAATTCAGCAACATTTAGCACTTACAGGGTAGAGACCTTTTCGTCTTCTAAGTGCTTTACGAACTTTAACTAATTAAGCTTCACAGAAGCCCTGTGCAGTAGGTAAATGTTATCCTCATTTGTGTAGATGAGAAAACCAGGACACAGATGTTCAATGACTTGCACAACCAAGGTCACATTACGAGTTACAAAAACCTCAAAGTATAAGTGGCCAAACCCCAGGAGAGGGAAAGTAAAGAACACTTTAAACTAGAATCTTATGCCTCTCTTATTTGACTGTATTTCGGGGCCTAAATACTACAAGCTGTACTAATACACACATGAAATAGAAACAAATGGGAGTTCTTGGCTCTGGCTTTAGCATTCATTCGATCATTCCTTTCTTTAACTCATTTAAACACAGTCTGGCTTTTGGTAAGTTAAAAAAACAATTTTCTCTCCATGGTTTGCGTTATGCTGGGATCACTCAGTAAATTGCACTGAAATGCCCTTTGTTGAGGTTCTTTCCTTTGTCATTCACAGGAGAGGCAAAAAATATGCTGTGCTGCAACTGAGCTTTTTGGGGATCTGCTCAGGGCCCTGAATAGGAAAGATAAATCCCTCATGCAGGAACAGGTCCTCAGCAGTATGGTCCCACTGCTGCTGAATCTGCAGCAACAGCATCTTGATGTGATCAAGGTAAATGCCACTGCCATAAGTTTCACAGCACAACACTACAAGCCTGATCTTCAGACCTTCCTGCTAAACTCCCAAGGCTGCATCACCTCACCTTTTTCATGATAATATCCCAAGACTCCTGGTTTTCATGCTATCATACATTCTGTGCAGGTCATTAGTGAAGTGGAGATTAAGAATCTATTCCGTTACCAGGAAGAGAGGGATATGAATGGCTCAGACAACTATATGGCCCCTAACAGACTACTTCCCTATGATCGCTATGAACAAAAGTATGTTAAAGGCCAGGGGGAACAATATGGTCTACTGAGCCCTTCCTTTAATATTCATTTCAACTGGATTTCCATTCTCAGTTGTCACCTATTTGATAATATTATCAGTTTTCCTCTCGGTTAACTCTAGAAACCCTTCTTGTCTCATCTTTTGTAGAGCTGTACAGACACCTTACAGGAGTGTAAAATCTTCTTGGGATGGACCTTAAATGACAACCAGGAGTCCTGGGACACTCTCTGTGAGCATCTTGTAAGGGAACTCTGGGATTTCCTTCATTCTGCATGTTGCTTTTTCAGTGGTGTGGGAAGAAAAGAAGGGTAACATACATAAACTTCCTTTTTAAATTGTGAGGGACTTCCATCTCCTCCAGTACATCACCTGACGTGGCTCATGAAGTTCCACAGCATCGCCATCTGGTATTTCTACTCTTTGGGGGTAATCCAGTCATAAAAAGTTTTGTTTGGAAAGGATTGTTTGTTGATAGGCACTACGCATAGGTTTGTGGAATATAGGTACTAAAAGGATGTTTGCTCTTCACTAATTTGAGATTTTTCTTTGTTTTTTTCCAGATCGAGCAATACCCAGGAAGACTATGGAGCTTCTTACACCAGGCCCAAGAGTATCTCAGAAGCCCATGGACTTCTTCAGGAAGAGCTGCCGGCATATTCATAGGTGAACACTAAGTTATTTGATCTCATTCAGCTTCCATCACCACCCTTAACAAGGACTATTTCCTACAGCAGCAAGAGCTAATCCCTTAGTTCCAAGAGTCTTGATTTCCATCACCTGAAGGATTTAACACTAGAGTTTATGCAAAAATAGAGGAAACGCATTAGACCCTTAACATCTCTTGTTATTCATACTACACTACCCCTAAACCACTTTCCAGATATCCACCTCATTATCTAGGAGTTTGGTGGCAGAACAAAATATTAGAGATTTTACTGGAGGGTATGAAATGTTATGTGACATTAATTGTTTTTATTTACCTCTAGACGTCATAATCCAGCATATGGAATACAGTCTAGTGGAAAAGGAAGCCATGGATTTATTGCAGTGTGGTAAGTAATGACTTACCATTTAAAACCAAGTGTGCTTCCTTGGCATTGAAACACAGACATCTACATATATCTGTCTGTGACTGCACATGTCCATCCTTCACTTCAACTGTGGTATCTTCATGTCAACCTTGTGTGACAATTGCAAGCTGAGAACCAGCAACCCGTTGCGATTTCCTGATTCTCTGCCCCAGTGCAGGTCAAAGCAACCTCCTTTACCTTGCACTCTCTCTTGGAGAGGGTTGGCAGTTAGCACAAGTTAGAGGCACCCTTGGCCTGCTCTAACCTTTATCAGGGTAGAGAATCAGGGTGCCATAACTGGTTGCTGGTTCTCATCTCCCCACCACACCCTCCCTTTGACTGCCCTAGGTCGCTGTGTGCTAGGCACTCCCCTAGTCTCAGGCAGAGTGAGTAGAGCACTTATCCTTCTATCCCTGGGGCTCTAACTGCTCAGCAGGGAAGCAAGCAAAAAACACCCAGAGTTACTCTCTCCAATCCACTGGGTGAGCTGCTGAGCTCCTTGGGCTGCAGATGGGGTGGTCGGAAGCAAATGGGGAGGTGGTACCCCCTACCTACTTTTCCCTATTTCAGGCATTTAAAAACCACAGGATGCAGTTCAGATAACACTGTTACATTCATAATCAAATACAAGTTCTCTTCTTAAAACAGTCACCTTCAAGGGCCACAGTTTAGAGGCTTGAGGTTTACAAGTGGCCTTTGGGTTACAGGTTGGACTACCACAGCATAGATAACTTAATCATAGACTTTTTGTAGCTTTTATGTATATGATTCCATCAATCATCATCATCATCTATTCCAGACCAGCCTCTGGAACCTCTCCCCCTCCCTCACCCATGGAGTAGTAACATGACATTTAGAAAGAGATCAGGCTTCAAAGTTCACACAAGATGAGATGAGAGCAGGCTGCACTCAATGAAAGTCACTTAAGAATAAGACTAGAAAGAGCTCTCCAAGTCACATGTGACAGTGGGGGTGGAGAGGCTTCTAGGATGTGTGAATGATCATGCAGGAGTCCCCATGGTAGCTGGGACTGGTGATCCAGGTCATTTCTGTCTTTATGCAGCAGTTCTGCCCTGCCCTTTGCTCTTTGGTTCAGCTTTGATGTCTTTACCATTAGAATCAGAACTATCAATCCAGACAGTTGCCAGTGTCGCCACTCAGGAGGTGGAGCGAGTATGCAGGTCTTACCCAGCACCATGTAAAATGGCCTGCTGCTTCCTGTGGTAAGCTTTGCCTCATTTTGTCTAATAGAAACATGCAAAAATGAGCAATGACCTCAGTTATTGTCACAGTGCTGGTGTAATGGATCCAGGACTACAAAAGACTTAATATTCATAATCTTTATCAAATTCAGGTCCTTCTCCAAAAGCACAAGCCCTATCTTCTGAACTAAAGGAGACTTTCCATTAGCTGTGACAATATTTGTGCTTATATGTAAAGCTGGACCCACAACCAGGAAAACACATCTCAAGCAATGCTGGTTTGTTGAAATTTTCACCCCAAAATTTACAAACCCAAGAGGCTCAGAAAGTGTAGAGGAGGTGTTGGAAAGGCTCTAAGTCAAACCACTGAACTTTTTGAAGTTTCTGCATTTCTAATATAAAGTGTCATAGAGCCAAAGCTTAAAATCAGAGAACTAAGGAACAGTCAGAAGCCCTACAAGTAAAATAGTGAAATATAAATAAATAGGGCTTAGATCCAGTGCCCACTGAAATCAGTGGCAAAGCTTCAATTGATTACAAGATATCGTATACTGTGTGCAGTTTTGTATCTCTGAATCTAGAGCGATGTAGCTCATTGAGGAACCCAGGTAGGGTTTTCTCAGATGTTTGAAGGGATCCATCACATCCCTTCTGAAAACCTGGCAACTTCTCCAGTTCTCCACTGCAGATCCTGTATTCCAAACCAATATCTTGTGAAAAAAGAAAGCACTGGATGAGTCATCTTTAGAATAATGGCATCTCCTGTGCAGTCACAGAGGAGCCTATAGGATACAAGGAGTAGTCTATAGGATACAAGGAGTAGGTGCCAACTAGGATATTGGGAACAGGGGAAGGGGAGGATTCAGGAGGTACCTGGGATATACTGGATTTAGGTCACAGTCAGAAAAAGGTAGAGACTAGAGCTGGCCGGATGCCAACAATTTTGTTTCATGAAGACTTTGAGGTTTCAAACTTTGTTTTCATTCTGAGTTGGAATGAAAACCAAACTTTTTGAAAGTTTTCACAAAACAGAATGTTGTTGAAATGCCCATTTTCAGATTGAAAAGTGAGGTTTGCTGTCCTCCTACTCCTAACTGACCAGAGAGTCCACCTCAGAAATCTTCCTATTAAATATATATCATCAAAATCGATACAGCTCTACAAAAAGTTGCGGTTTCAAGGAAAATTGCATTTTCTGACTAAAAAAAAGTTGTGTTAAAAATGTTATGGCCAATTCTAGTGGAGACTTTTTCTGTGAGAAATTGTTAAGGTTTTTGTGCTGTGTTTCTAACTGGACTTTGTTCTATATTTCAGTTCTTGCGGATTTGCTGCTTGATCCTGAGGCCTCTGTCCACACGATGATCACCATCCACCTCAAGATAGATCAGGAATCAGTAACGTGTGCAATTCTCAGTGAAAATTATCTTCTCCATCTTCCTAGAACTTTATTTTATAATAGTAACATCCAGCAATTAACAATGCAGTCAACTATTGCCAGCATTCCTCTGTTAGATCATTACGTCAGAGAAATTGCCTTGTTTGTTTGTTCTTTGGGGTTGTTTTTCTGTAAAAGTTGGACAATTCAACCAAGAATGTTCACTGATGTTTGTGATGGGAGGTATCAAACCCACGCTGGGCCAGAAGGGGTTAATAAGAACCTGTGGGCTCAATCCGCCTTGCCCTGCTATACTGGCAATAGGTGTCACGCCTAGAGGAGGGAGTTAAAGGGACAGAACCCAGCCCTGTTGGGGCTGACCAGGAAGAAAAGCAAATTGCTGACTCTTACTCAGTGAGAGAAGCCTGGCTGGAGTCAGGATGCGGATTGGGACTGCTGGCAGACAGAGCATCCATGAAGGAAGGTAGCCCAAGGCAGCTGGAAAAGAGAGTGGGAGGAAGTGAGTCCTCTAGGATTCTCCATGGGAGAGGGGTCCTGCAGAGAGCAGGAAAACTCCAGCTGAGTCAGAAACTGCCCTGCCAGGGGAACAGAGAAACCTCTCCGGCAGCAGAACTCACTGCTTGGGCAGAAAGCACTAAGACCTACAGTGAGCCTGGGAAGAGATTTAAAGAAAGAGGAGCTGATACCCTGTGAGCCCAAGAGGAGTCTGTGGCAGAGGCACAAGATAGAGCAAGGTAGGAGGTGGTCCAGAGAGGCAGCCAAGGGTCTGTGTAGTCAGATCTTGACCGCTTGTTAAAGGGTCCCTGAACCAGAACTCAGTGGAGAGGGATGGCCTGGGTTCCCCTCCTGACAAAAGTGGAGCTGAAACCCCCTGACGAGAGCTAAGGCCTAGTGAAACCCCATGATAGCAGAGCTAAGTCAGGAGTCAGACCTAAGTTCTAATGTGAAGTCCATGAACTTCACCTTTGTTGGACAGTTGGTGGAATTATGTGACCTGGCTGGAGAGCCAAGTTGCAAGGAGAAGCAGCCCCCACAGGGCCAGAGCAGCTGTCTACACAGGATGCTAAAGGAGGAGAGCCTGCTATACTATGCTCAGCTGAAAAGGGGCACACCTGAGAGTAGCTCACTTACATCTTACATTCAGATTTAAATAGGAAGGGGAAATGACCCACAAAGAACCACAGATGAATCAGTCTCTTAACTGGTTCTGTTTTCTTCCAATTCCAAAGGTTGCATCTAGACTGTGATTCCACTTAGGTGCCGCAGACAGGGCCGCCCAGAGGATTCAGGGGGCCTGAGGCAAAGCAATTTTGGGGGCCCCTTCTATAAAAAAAATTGCAATACTATATTCTCGTGGGGGCCCCTGCAGGGCCAAGGCAAATTGCCCCACTTGCTCCCTGCCAGGGGCAGCCCTGGGAAAAATAAACCTTCCGCATCTCGGCACAAATCCAGCTTTGAGAAAACTTCTTTACAAACTTCTTTACAAACTTCGCTGGTTCTCAGCATCAACTAGTGCTAAAAGGCACTAAAGCTCATTAAAAGGGCTGGACAAATATTTTCCATCAAAACTTTTTTTGGATTGAAAACTAGGGGTTTTTAAAAAGCAAAAAAAAATCACGGACAATGTCTGCTTTCCTTCAAAATTTGTTGTGGTTTTTTTTTAATTAAAAAGCTGAAATTAGTCTGCCAAACCTGAATATGGTTTGGGGTTTCAGAAGTATGCGGCCAAATGTTTGCTGCTTGCTGTGTTTGATTGTTTAAAGAAACACTAAAAAATTCTGCTTAAAAAGATCCAAAACTTTTGAACCACCTCAGTTTGTGACCAAACGCCAGAGCCCAGCCAGTCAGAGATTTTTCCAGGTTTCTCATACTCTGCTGTCTTCCTTGACTCATATCTGTCTCCATAACTTTGGGTTCATTTAGGTTAGAACATACGAACAGCCATACTGGGTCAAACCAAAGGTCCATCCAGCCCAGTATCCTGTCTACCGACAATGGCCAATGCCAAGTGCCCCAGAGGGAGTGAACCTACAGGTAATGATCAGGTGATCTCTCCCCTGCCATCCATCTCCACCCTCTGACAAACAGAGGCTAGGGACACCATTCGTTACCCATCCTGGCTAATAGCCATTAATGGACTTAACCACCATGCATTTATCTGTTTCCTAGAGACTGGCTCCATGGGGTCCCTCAAAAACTGGAGACAGTTACTGTGGGTTTGTCTTTAGTATAGCTTATGTACATACTCCACGAACTGAGCATTTGAGTTTGTTCCAGAATCTGGGATGAGCCTATGTTGTGAAAACTGACATGCTCAAAATAGCACATGCATGTGAATGGACATAGGGTGCTAAAATTAAATTAACCCAGGGGTTCTCAAACTGGGGGTCGGGACCCCTCAAGGGGTCACAAGGTTATTACTGGGGGTCACGAACTGTCAACCTCCACCTCAAACCCCGCTTTGCCTCCAGCATTTATAATAGTGTTAAATATATAAAAAAGTGTTTTCAATGTATGGAGGGGGGGTTGCACTCAGAGGTTTGCTATGTGAATGGGGTCACCAGGACAAAAAAGTTTGAGAACTACTGAATTAAATCCTCTGAAGCCTCAGGGAATGCCGGGGGGGGGAGGTGTCTCCCTTGGTAGGGTCGGGAAGGAGGTAGGTGGTGCAGGATATTGCTCTTCTCATGTGCTCCCTCCCCCAGTGGCTAATTTTAAATGAAGCTACTCTCCCCTGACATGAATCTCCCTATGGCACTGAAATTAAATATAGACTATAATTTGGCATTTGAAAAGTAAAACGGATGGTAGCCGTAATGGAAAAGCTAACAGCTTGACTCTTCGGCAAGCCTCAAACTGCTGAATGAGCTTTAGAGTAGGGAAGGCTGTGCCTCCCAAACAGCCTGGCCCTGCCCCCTATCTGACCCCCATACTTCCTGCCCCCCAACTGCCCACCCCCCTCAGAATCCCCGACTCATCCTGTTCCTTGCCCCCTCACCATTCCCCAGAGACCCACCACCACCACCCCGGGACCCCACCCCTGCTCCCTGTCCCCTGACTGCCCCGACCCCTATCCACCCCCCACTGAGTCTTGACAAACCCCCGGAATGCCCACAATCCAACCCCCCCATTCCCTGTCCCCTGACCGCCCTCCCAACCTCTGCCCCCTCCCTGTGCTCTGACTGTCCCCAGGACTTCCTGCCCCTTAGCCAACCCCCCCGGCCCCGGCCCCTTACCCCCGGTGCCCCCCTCCCCTGGAGCCTTAGCGCGTTGTATCCAGCAGTGCCCCTGGACAACAGTGCAGCATGGCTCCAGCGGGGCTCCTGAGGTCCGCCCTGCTCAGAACCACATGGTAAGGGGGCGGGGCTGGAAGCTCAGGAGGCCCATCGGAGCCACAGTGCACTGCTGTTCAGGGACGCTGCTGGATCCGTTGAGGCTCTGGGTGAGAGGCAGAGGCAGGGTCAGGCTAGGGCGGGAGCCTCGCCTGTTCTCTTGGGGGCCCCTGCGGAGCCCGGGGCCTGGGGCAAATTGCCTCACTTGCCCCCCCCAGGCGGCCCTGGCCGCAGAAGGGACTAGCTCTGTGGCCCCTCTGTTCTCTGAATGAGAGGTGCGGAACAAAAGTGGTCTCAAGCCATCTCCGCCATACAGCATGGAGCTGGCATGTACAGGTATGCCTATACTGCAGCTGGGATCATGCCCCCCAGTCCAAGCAGACAGACTTGTGCTAGCTCTGCTAGAGCTAGTGCACTAAAAAATAGCAGTGTGGACATTCAGCCTCCTGAAGTCAAGGCTGCCCTGGCTCTGAGCTTGGGTGGCTAGCATAAGTGCCAAGGCTGCAATGTCCTTGCTGCTAATCTGTAGCATGCTGAGTTTAGCAGAGCTAGAAAAAGTCTGTCTACCTGGACAGGAGGTAACCTCTGAGCTTCAGTACAAATATACCCCAAAAGTACTCCATAGTGCTCCATGGTGATCCACTGGCCAATGAAAGAACAGCTGGAGTCTCATCCAACCTTCCTTTTATCAGAAGGATGGCAGCTGGCACTGGGGTAGCTAAAGAGAATACATTTTAAAAATCAGTGAGTTGCCAGGGCTTTCAAAGAAGGATAAGGAGACCTTTTCTCGCCTCCCCACTTTTAATATGGAGTACTATGTATTTCTGGGCTGCCTGCCATCAACGACCCAGTGCTGAGCTGTGTAGCTTGTTTCTCTCTGATGATAAAGATACGTCTGTGTTATTTTGAAGCATTTTAGTTAAATGCTAATGCCTTTCTCATCATTTCAGAGTTTTCTTGCCAAAGTGAACTCAAACTGCTGCAGTAGACTACCTGATTGAGGAAAAATATTTCACAAAAAAATTCAGATCATCATTTTTTCAAATTTGTAGCACCACTTTTTTCATGTTCAGCAATTTTTATGAAGATTTTTATTGGAATCATTATCAAAATATTAGAAATATTTTGTTTATTGAAAATATTTTGAAGTTCCTGTCTCCCTAATAAAAACTGCTATAACTTCCCTGACCTCTAAACAATTCAGAATCGCAGAAAATCAGGATTGGTCAGTAGCCCAAAAGTACAATGTGAAAACTTATAGAACTAGTTGAGCAAGTCTGCACATATTTGCCTTTCAGCAGTTATTTGGTAGTTCCCGTCACTACAGAAATCACCGTTACTCTTCACAAAGGAGTTTTCTGCAGGAACAAACAGGAGACTGGGTCCCTTACACTCAAAGATAAACAGGAAGAGAAAAGAACAAACAAGTAACCCTAAAAACAGTTTCTTTATTAATTCTTTTTGATTCTAGGTCGCTGAACTCATAACTTTAAACACCAGCCAGGGCTAGCACTCTATCCCATGTATTTGAGAAGCTTACCCTAGAACTGCCCACTTAGGTTCTCAGGCATCCACAGCAGCTACAGAGGAACACTGATGTGTCTCAGATTTCTAAACATTATTTCTCATACTTACACTCCAAGGTGCAAGATGGGAAGGAATCTTCTGACCTCAAATCATGCTCTTCCACGACCAAGTATCCCAAGTCAACGTTCCTCTGAAGAAAGTCGTTTGAGTGAGACGCCTATAAAATTATTAAGGCACCTCCTGAGATGACTGAGGAGTCCGTATGGAGTCCCATGGGATATGAATAGGTGTCAGGGAATGCATGGGATGTAAGGGGTAGGCAGCCATGAAGATTCATGAGGTGGGTTTAGGTTTAGGCCATAGGGAGACATTTCTGGACAGGGTTAAAACTAATAGGAAATATCACTGCTTAAAGACTCCATAGCTGCAGGTCCAAGAACTATTTAAGTCATAATTTGAGATCTACTCGCCTAGTATGTAGGGATGTGTGAGGGCATAAATAACTTCCCCTCGTGCACTGAGGTCCTTGCACTCATTAAAGTCCTAGCACCCAAAATGGATGTGGGTCTTTATGTTCAGAGTTAAACTGAGTAAAACTTTGTACTTACATCAGGGAGGGATTTTCCTTAGTCATGGTTAAACATAACTCGTAGGAAAATGGCCTCCTGAAGAAGAACTAGAATACTAACTGTGCTTTCACAATCTTTGCCATTAAGTTCCCACTTGACCATTAGAATCTGATAGGTGCTTGTTTCTGGTAGTATCACTAAGCTTCACGTGTGGTGAGGGGCTGGGGAGGGGGTTGCAGAGACCAACACCCTAGTGAGACCTGCTATAAGCACTGCATCCAGGAAAGCAGATGGAATGTAACAGCTGCACTGTTATTGAAGGGGGTGCAACGTATGTGTTCATGGGGGCTAGAGATACAGGCACAGATACAGCTCCATTTTCTTCTCATCACCTTTGGGTGCTAGGACTTCAGCGAGTGCAAGGACTTCAGTGCAAGAGGGGAAGTTCCCTGTGCCCTCACTGCCTTGCAAATTCATGCAGGAGCCACGGACAATTTACTGTGTTGCCTGTATGAGAGCAGAATGTTATATCATAATCTTAGTTTTAATAGGGGTGGTTATACTAAATATCAAGTCACCACTGTGTATTTAAAACAGAGATTTTAAAATTTCCTTTCAACAAGCCGCTTTTTTCTCAAACATCTCCTCGCTCTTAGCCTGGTCAGTTATAAAACACTAACCTTCTACGTATAACAGCAGCCAGTACTGGAGATCTTTCAAATGGCATTAATAGCCTGAACTAAGTATGCCATGTTTCAATATATGTATGAGGAGGCAGATAGTCTACCTCTCCCTCCCTCCTGTCCATAAAATCTAGGCGTTTTTACATGCATGTTTAGCTAAAAATTATACTCTTCAGTCCTTCCTTTGGAAGTTCTAGATCTTCAGAACAAAAGATAATCTGAGAAGTAATTAACTATTTATCATTCAGCAACAGAGGTTGTTAGAGAGAACTAGTTCCATGATAAGCATGCATATGAGCTTCCTGAAGTCTCAGTGTGTAGCACACATGAAAAAGAAAGGGACCTTGAGGTCAGAAGCAGATTGCTATTATACATCACCAAGGACGGTATGTCAAGTACCATACTTATGTGTGAAGTGGAAGAGAATTAATTAATACAAGTACAATTCAGACAGTATATGTTCTCTGGAGCAATACAAATGACTGGTGGCTTGCAATAATCATTGAGCCAGATCTATTTAAATAAGAAATTCTGAATGTATTAATATGTTAACTGACTTGTTAACTGTCCCAAGTATAGAGTGCACAACAAAAAGTTTGCGCTATTGTTTCCAAGGTTTTTAACAAGCTCTTCATTTTTCTCATAAACATGTGGGTGTCAAGGTGTTGTTGAGCTATTGCAGGCATTCTGCATGGTATTTAAACTTTGGAAAAATAATACAATGCATAATTTTACACAACCTGCACTTAAGCATTCTTTATGAGACTGAAATAAACCATTTGTTTTAGGAAACTCACTTGTCAGCACTCTGTAATTAGTTATTAGTGTCATCATGTACTTGGATATCTTTTTCTTCACTAAGAGCCAGATTCTGCCACCCTTACCTTACTTCCATGGAGTACTACTTTTCTTGATGAGTGGTTCTATTTACATCAGTGGTGCTAGACACTACTCCACAGAGGCAAGGGTGGTAGGATATGCTACTAAAGGGCTATATATCCTCCTGTATCACAAGATTCATTGGGCTTTTAAAAGGTTCAAGTCTCAGCTCTGATCTGTGCCTGGTTCCCATCTCTTCCTGATCACATAATTTACCAAGCAGATGATTTCAAACCAGGCCTGCTGGAAAATGAGGCCTCCAGTTCTTAGCAGAGGGAGAACTAACAGGAGAAGCACTACACTGGGAAGCTGTCCTGGAACTGGGTGAAGGACTGTTTGTGGTTCCTGGCTGCATGGGAGCTTAGCAGAAGAAGCCAGAAAAGAGGCAAAGAAAGTCTGATCAGCAATAGGCACTGGAGGAAATGACCCGGGGAGTCAGTGAGGCAGGGCGGTCCTAGGTTTAGAGCAGACTGCTGCCTGTTATTTAGGGGTTCAGGGCTAGAGACTGTAGCAGTGGATGTCTCAACAGTACCACCTACAGAGATGGAATGCGCATACTGCATGTGTGGGGAAAGAACTAGTGAGTTTGAGGAGCACCGATAAAGGTCTATTTAGGTTTTTTTCTGGATTCTTTTAATTTGGTCTGGACAGGGAGGATTCTTACTTTGACCAAGGTCAATCACCAACAAACCCCAAATCACTTGTTCAGCCAGAGGAGAAACTATGGTGTAGAGTGAGGGGAAACTGACGCAGTAGACAGCTCCTGATGCTGGACCAGGTAAGCTGCTATTACATCCTCCCTTTAGTCCTGCATTTACTTGAGTAAGGCAAATCTTGCTTTTAACTTTGCAAAATATTTTCTGCAAAATCAAAAGGCAGTGTCACATCAATGTTGTACAATAGTTTTTCTGTTGGAAATTTTCAGTAAATCTTAAAAAATGTGTCATCCCTTAAAAACAGTGTGCCAGTTGCACAACTTAGCCGGAAAATCAGTTGCAAAAAAAAGTCTAATAGAACAAAACTGTTTTCCACTTTACTAGTGGACAGTGGGTGTTTTGCTAAGTAGAGAACCAGATATTTTTGAGATTCTGCAGAATTATTTACTATATTTAATAGTGAAGAAAATAAGAGAAATGGAAGAAGCTGGTGATGGGAGAGGGAAGGAAGGAAGACTGTAAACAGACAAATAACCATTTTCATTATAGGATATCATTTCCTAGAGGGAGACGAACTGGAATATAATGCATAACATTTTTTTTAAAAAGGCAAAGGACAAAACAGATGGGAGACAACTGAGGGAAATGGAAAAATATGGCTTTCCTATTCTTAAATCTGCACTGAGCCATAAGTGTCTAAACAGACCAAAATAAATTAATCCAGAGAATTTTAGGCCCTGATTCTCTCTACTCATAGGTGTAAAACAGAAAAAAGTCCACTGACCTTAATAGACGTATTAGAAGCTAATTTCCATGGGCTGTCTTTTGAGTGGTGTTTTTGTGGCAGTTGTCTTCCTTGTAGAGGAAAGCATAATGTATGCCTGGACTACTACAGATAGCCTCACACTGGGACCTGCCCACTGATTTTTCCTTGTGAATAAGGCCTCTTCCAATCAGTAGTACATTAAAATTATAAGTAGCCAATTTATGCAGCAGAACAGCAGTGAATTATGCGGCAAACTAGGAATTATGAAGCATGGTAACTGATTATGAAACTATTTGAAAACATTCAGTCCTATTAAAATATGACTATGTGGTGGTGTATGCACACCCCATCCCTCTCGGGGTGGATCGTGGGTGCTCTGACATCGCAGTTACAGTCTACTAGATTGTCCTGGGCCTCACAACAGTGCCACCCAATGGCCAGTCAAAGTGGCAGCCCTTAGGTTCTGGGCTGCATGGCCTAATGACCCGAGACAATATGGCTGCCATGAGTGCATGCAGGAGCCCACAAGAGCAGGGCAGCATGGCCTAGCGGCCAGAGTAAATGTGGTGGTCCTCAAGGCAGGGCAGCGTGTCCTAATGGCCAAATCCAGGGCCATTACTAATGGGAGATGGCGGCAGCATAGCGGGATCTGGGCCCACTCGACTCCTGGGTCCTGACCCAGGGCCCTAACAGTGGCAGAGTGGTCCACCACTGGGTCAGCAGGGAATCCAACCACAACACGCTGACCTTACACAGGTGGGAGATACCACTCACTCCACGTCCCTGGGTCACTTCATACCTGGCTTCCTTAAACTTCAGTCCACATGACCTCAGGGTCTCCAGGCTCCTTGGTGCAGGTAATTCCCTGGGACTCCAACTCCCGCAGTCAGCCACAGGCAATGGGTCTCCAGAATCTCCAGCTTCCACAGGCAAGTGCTGTAACAGTTCCTGGGCTGGAGCCTCCACCAAGTCTCCTTCCTCCTTGGCAGTCAGCCCAGACTGAACTGGGCTGCTCTCCTTTATACTAGCACAGCAATTGCAGCAGGCCCAGCACAGTCTGAGGGGCAGGACTTCCTCCACCCATTGTGTGGGATTAACCCTTTCCAACCTAATGTGGGGTATGCACACCCCATCATAGGCTAACACAAAGCAAATACATATAATTTATGCATACTATTTGTAGTGTAGCAAAGGCACACCGCCAAATACTGTCTGAAATCTCCAGAATATGCAAGAAGTTTGTGATGATAGAAGCAGTAGTTAGTTAAACCAGCTCCTGACTTAATTTCAAGGGGCTCGCATTCACACTTCTGATGTGAATGGAGCATAGCCTCAGAATTTCATACACCATGTAAGTCAATGCAAGGAGGGGAATTTCATATTTGCTGCTATCTCTTCTAAATAGTTTTCTGTCTTAAGCCCTGTCTACACTATGATAAGTAATGCTGACAATGGAGGCCAACAAACGGTGCAGCTGATCTGATGCTAAACGTGGTTTAGTTGCAAAGGTAAAGGAGGATAAACCGTGCCTGGACAATTTTTCTCTTGGCTGCCCAGAATTTCATCCACTGTACATCTCCATATATAACTTTTGGTGAAACACTCTTCTTGAGACTGAGAAAAGGAGAACCTATGCTTCACCAGGCTATTAAAAATTCAAGAATTCTGAACAAATCTAGAATTCATGTATGTAATTTTTAAAGGATTAAATACATTGCAATATTTTTCTTGACTTATTCATCACTGCAGCGCCTTATATATTGCTGATATCAGCCTTATATTGCTGAATTCCCACAATGAGAACTAGGCACCTCGGTGCTCTGAAGTCCCAGTAGGTGCCTACCTGCATCTTCAGGCACCTAAATACCTCTCAAATCTGGCCCAGAAGTCTCCGGTTGTGCCCTGTGGAACAAATTAAAAACTTGTATAAAATGGTCAGTTGAAGTCAGTAGAGTTATGGCTACAAGTGTCAAGGTTGAATTTGCCCCCCTCTGTACTACTCCAATCAGGGCCGGCTCCAGGTCCCAGTGCGCCAAGCACGTGCTTGGGGTGGCATGCCGCAGGGGGGTGGCAGGCGGCTCCAGTGGACCTCCCGCAGGCATCCCTGTGGAGGGTCCGCTGGTCCCTCGGCTCCGGTGGAGCATCCACAGGCACACCTGCGGGAGGTCCACCGGAGCCACGGGGAGGTCCACCAGAGCCACAGGACCAGTGAGCGGCAGAGCACCCCCCATGGCGTGCCGCCACGCTTGGGGCAGCAAAATGGCTAGAGCCGGCCCTGACTCCAATAGACCACTTTAGCACATTGTTCTGTTTATAAATAATTGTCAGCTTTGCAAACTGCAAAGGGCTTGGTTCATTATGTCTGTTTTTAAAGGGATGATACAGTACTTAACACTGTGGTACAGAGAAGTGGAGCGTGCAGTGAGTCACATTATTTTGCTCATACTTCTCACCTAAAACATTTTTGTTTATCATTTTGAACTGCCAACTTTGTTTCTTTCTATTAGGTTGAAGTGAGTACTTCTCTACAGTAGAGCCCAGACTTACAATATTAGCAAAAAAATGACTCTAGAGAGATTGGTTACCAAGGTCAAATCTTAACCTCAGGGAATTAGCATGTCTATCTTGCATTTTGCAGTGCCCTAAAGATGCAATTATTGTGCTCTAGCCACACAATTTATTATGGTTATTAATGAAGGAATAATGCATATACAGAATTATAAAGTGACATCCAAAAGTAGAATCTTACAATATAAACAAAGTTTATAGATAATATATTTTGATTTAGCTCAGTAATTATGGCTCCAGACTTGCGAACTTTAAACACATGGTAGTTAATGGTCTTTTAAAGGATTACTCATATGAGTAAAGTTGACAGGATCAAGCTTTCTATATGATTAAATTAAGACATTTAATTTAACAGTACTCAGTAGGTGTGTTATCACAGGTGGGTTATCGTGGATTGTCAGTTATAAACCCCAATTTTAATGAGTGTACATGGTCACATACACAATACAAAATTCCTGTGGAGGAAAAGCTTGGCTTATTAAATTCATAGGCAGGAAAAGAATTTCCTTGTAAAATGATTTTTAAAACCCACTGGAGAAACAATTTCTGAGATTTTTTTCCCTCTCCCTTAATTTTAAAAAAGCTTAATTAAAAAATACTTTCTAGACCAGTGTTTCCCAAACTGGGGTCGCCGCTTGTGTAGGGAAAGCCCCTGGCGGGCCGGGCCGGTTTGTTAACCTGCCCCGTCTGCAGGTCCGGCTGATCGCGGCTCCCACTGGCAGCGGTTCACTGCTCCAGGCCAATAGGAGCTGCTGGAAGCGTCGTGGACCAAGGGACATACTGGCCGACAGTTCCAGCAGCTCTCATTGGCCTGGAGCAGCAAACTGCGGCCAGTGGGAGCCGCGATCAGCCAGACCTGCAGACGCGGCAGCTAAACAAACCAGCCCAGCCCACCAGGGGCTGTCCCTAAACAAGTGGCATCCCAAGTTTGAGAAACACTGTTCTAGACAATCGCTGGAGTTTGCAATAAGAAGCACCCCCTGGTCTCTCTTTTGGAAAGTAAAAGAAAGTTTAAAAACACAGTGCTATTTTAAACAATCTTAAAGTATTGCAAATCTTTTCAATAATGATGTATTATGGCTAAATGTAATACACAAACTATAAAGTGCTGGCATGCAAAGTTTGCCTCAATATAACACTTGAGTGCTGCAATCTTACCTTGCACTACAAACTACAGTAAATTTTGCTCCATTAACAATAACACAGGCCCTATTGTTAATCTGAGTTTTACCAACAGAAGTGATTAGGAACATGATCAAGTCAAAGTACATAATTTATACAGCTGCTTTTGTGCATGCACACACATAATCATAGCGCTGCATAAGTGGTTCAAATACAATATTGGGCCCTAAATGACAGGTTAATTCATGTAGTTTTGGCATTTTGTGAGATGGTCCAATATCTCATTTTAGAAAAAAGATCTAATATCCACTGTGCCTAAATACAGCTACTATTAAAGAATATTTATTCATGTACAAATCTGTCTTTACTAGCACTGAAAGCAATTTCCTTGGTCCAAAATCTATTCAATCCAAAGGCAAGCCCTGTTAATTTAGCTGAATTAGCCCCCATCATATTGTAAGTATAGTTAAGGTTCTTTTTTCCAATGTGCATCACTTTACATTTATCCACATTAAATTTCATTTGCCATTTTGTTGCCCAATCACTTAGTTTTGTGAGATCTTTTCGAAGTTCTTCACAGTCTGCTTTGGTCTTAACTATCTTGAGCAGTTTAGTATCATCTGCAAACTTTGCCACCTCACTTTTTACCCCTTTCTCCAGATCATTTATGAATAAGTTGAACAGGATTGATCTGAGGACTGACCCTTGGGGAACACCACTAGTTATCCCTCTCCATTCTGAGAATTTACCATTAATTCCTACCCTTTGTTCCCTGACTTTTAACCAGTTCTCAGTCCATGAAAGGACCTTCCCTTTTATCCCATGACAATGTAATTTACGTAAGAGCCTTTGGTGAGGGACCTTGTCAAAGGCTTTCTGGAAATCTAAGTACACTATGTCCATTGGATCCCCCTTGTCCAAATGTTTGTTGACCCCTTCAAAGAACTCTAATAGATTAGTAAGACATGATTTCCCTTTACAGAAACCATGTTGACTTTTGCCCAACAATTTATGTTCTTCTATATGTCTGACAATTTTATTCTTTATTATTGTTTCAACTAATTTGCCCGGTACTGACGTTAGGGGCAGTTGAATCCTCCCTACCTCTAATAAAGAAAAGCTAAGGATGGTTGACCTAACGCTTTGACATTCAGGGCCACATTTAAAATGAAAGACCTAAGGAAATATGGACCTATTGAATTGCCAGGGATGGAGAGGTGCAATCTCACCCACATCTGAAGGACCACCCCCCAAAACCTACAGGAAGGAACCACTGGACCCAGGCATCAGAAGAGTTTAGAGGGCAACAAAGGATAAAACATGGTTGGGAGTGAGGTTATAGGGTTGAAATCAGGAAACCAGAGAGAGATACTGAGCAGAGAACCCGGGGCAGCACCCACTGCTCCTCAAAGACATCCGGAGAGCCAATGGACACAGTCCAGATGAACTCTGCCTGGACACATGACATGAGGAAGGAGCAGAAACAGGTCCCACAGTTGCAGAGCATCTCCCCGTCCCGCTTCCTCCTACTGGTGTGGGGGATGGCCACCTTGGCAAGCACCAGGAGGACATTGATGACAGGCCTCGAGACTTCATGGGGCCATGGATGGGGTGTGCAACATAGGCACTAACTCCATGGGTGCTCCAGGGCTAGAGCACCCATGGCAGCTCCCCATCCCTCTCCACTCCTGCTCCAGCTCACCTCTGCCTCCACTCTGCCTCCACATCTTCCCCTGAGTGCGCCGCCACATCCTGCTTCTCTTCCCTTCCTCCCGCCCTTCCTCCCAGCACTTGTATCATGAAACAGCTGTTTCGTGCAGCAAGCCTGGGAGGGAGGGAGGAGGAGAGGGAACGCAGCGCGCTTCAGGGAGGAGGCGGGGCCAAGGCAGGGATTTGGGGAGGAGTCCAATGGGGCAAGGAGGGGCGGAGTTAGGACAGGGATTTTGGGGTGGGGTAGAGTTGGGGCAGGGGCGGAGCCGGGGGCGCGACCACCCACCAGAGAAAAAGAAAGTTGGCGCCTGTGGTGTGCAAATATCAAGAGATGCAGGGAAAAGTGCAGCATAACCTGAGGAGAAGGTTCTGGAGGAGCTGGGAAAGGGGCTGAAACCCGGTGCACTCTGTCATAGTATAATTCCCAATTCTGAACCTTAGCGTCCAAAATATGGGAACTAGCATGAATTCCCCTAAGCTTAATTACCAGCTTAGATCCTGTAGTGCTGCCACCAATCAGGACTTAGGGTAGAGTGCCTGATAAACTCTGGTCTCCCCCCAAAACCTTCCCTGGGGACCCCCAAGACCCAAATTCCTTGAGTCTCACAACAAAGGGGAATAAACCATTTCCCTTCCCCCTCCTCCCTTCCAGGTGTTCCCTCCCTGGGCTCCTGGAGAATTATACAGATTCAAGCTCCGTGAATTTAAACAAAGGGATTCCCCCTTCTTCTTTCTTCCTCCCAGATCTTTCCCGCCCTAGGTACACTAGGAGATCACCGTGATTCAAACTTCTTGAATCACAACACAGAGAAATCAGGTGGGTTTCCCCCCTTTCTCTCCCCCTCCCTTCTCCTTCCCTGTTAAGTACAGAGTCAATTCCCTTGAGCCTCAACAAGGGGGAAAAATCAGACAGGTCTTAAAACAAAGCTTTTAATAAAAAGAAAGAAAAAAGGTAAAAGTTTATCTCTGCAATTTAGATGGTAAAAAGTTACAGGGTCTGTCAGCTTATAGAAACTAGAAAGAAGCCTCCCCCCCCAGCAAAATACAATTTAAAATTCTTCCAGCAAACTACACATTTGCAAATAAAGGAAAACAAATAAAAAGACTATACCGCCTTTTTACTTTTGTACTTACAAAATTGGAATAGAAGATTAGAGAGCTTGTAGGTATGTGTGGTCACTCTCAGAGCCCAGAGAGAACAAAGCAAAACCCAAAAAACACAAACAAAGGCTTCCCTCCACCAAGATTTGAAAGTATCTTGTCTCCTGATTGGTCCCCTGGTCAGGTGTTGGGTTTCCTGTTTGTTAACCCTTTACAGGTAAAAGAGACATTAACCCTTAACTATCTGTTTATGACACACTCAAGGTGGATGTGTGACAGGGTCTCCCTTGCACTGCAGAAGGGGCAAGTGTCGGAAATGGGGGTGAACCACACCCGGTACGTGCCTCTGCTCATGGCTCCATAAAGGAGCCATCAATTAATATCCCCAGTGAGCCGGAGGACCAGGGTAGAATACAGGAGAGCAATCCGCTGGCTCTCACTCAATGAGAGAAGCCTGGCTGGATTCAGGACACTCAGTGGGAGTGCTGGCAGATGGAACCTCCCTGAAGGACAGTAGCCTGCAACAGGGAGCCCAAGGCAATTGGGAAGGAGAGTGGGAGGAAGTCAGTCCACCTAGAATTCTTCATGCTGGAGGGCAGAGGGGAAGCCTGCATGGAGCAGGAAAATGTCAGCTGAGTCAGGAACTGCCCTGCCAGGGAAACAGAGAAACCTCTCCTGCAGTAGAACTCACCGGGTGGGCAGAAAGTGTTAAGTTCTGCAGTGAGCCTATGGAAGAGGTTTGGAGAAGGAGAAATTGATATACCTTGAGCCTGGGACAGGCTGTGGTAAGGTTGGAAGTGGTGCAGGAAGGCAGAGATATGCGTAGTTAGGCCTTGACTGCTTATTACTGGATCCCTGGACTGGAACCCAGGGGAGAGGGCACCCTGGGTTCCCCTACCTGTCCACGCTGGAAGGTGACATGGAAATCCCCTGATAAGGGGTAAGAACTAATGAAACCGCCTGATAACGTGGGTAAGGACTAGTGAGTCTGGGGTCTGGAGGTCAAAGGACAATTGTTTGTTGGACTACTGGTTTACCTCTGAAGGAGTGGAACTATATGTGACCTGGCTACAGGGCTAAGTTGTAAGTAGAAGCAGAGGACCACAGGGCTAGAGTGGAGCTGTCAGCAGGTATCCCTAAAGAATAAAGCCTGCCCAGCCAGCAGGGGCCATGTAGGCTGGTGAGTCATATGTTCACAGCCTTTGACAGAACATTTTAGGCGAATATGTATGCTTCAGGAAAAGGTACAATTACTAGGAGACATTTAAGGTAGGTTCTAAAGTTAGGTTATGCTCTGACAGTTTAAATGAAGCAGCATTTTCAGCCAGTCCAGAAGAAATTCATTTATACACTACACAATTCTCACCGAAGATATCTCTTTTTTTGTACCATTACAAGCTATTATGTATTCCTCAACCCTCATTGAATAGCAGAATCGGACCCTATGTCAATAAGCATACAGGGACACACAGACCTCCTATAGTCTGATTCAAAATCAGGCATTCTAATCTCAATTATTGTAGGAGAAACTCCATTTGAAGCCAATGGGCCAAATTCTGCTTTCATGTCAATGAAAAATGGAGTCACTCCACTGAAGCCTATAGAATTACATGATGGAAAACGATTGTGAGATCAGTATCAGGCCTTGATACACAGTGGTCTCCTCACCCTCAAAGAGCTAAGTAGGAGACAAAAACTAACACACTCAAAGAGTCAGATTCTCTTACAACTTGTTAAATCCCTTTTCACACCATAATGTGTGGTGGTGGAGACCAGCATCACAAACCAAAAATTACCATGATTACGTGATGCATTTTTGTTACTGCAAAACATTATTGTCATGGGAACATGGATGTTAGTTTACTATTCTTCTGCTCTACTTTCATTATACCAATTTTCTCCCTAAAATATCAATCAAACAGGGAAAATAGAAGCCTCTCTGAGCCAAATACAATCTTCAAATACTGTAATTAGAAAATGCCCCGCAGATTTGAAAGAAAGAAGAGGAAAAGAAGAAACTACATATGGCAATACAATTTCTAGTATTTTGATCATATTCTATAAGAAGATACTTGGTATTCTTATGAGAATCAAGTGTGCTAGTCTACAGAAATCAAAGTGTGTGTTTTTTGGGGGAGATAGAAGTATTTATAATACACTTAAGTAGCTCACTTCATTCAAAAGAACCAGAGTCACACACTGTTGGACAGTTTATAGTGCAATGCACTGTGCTTTTTAGCAGTGCCAGCACCATTATAAAAGGAGCTAAGGAAAGGGGTAAAAACATAACTAAAACTAGAATGGAAAACATGTGATGGGAGGTGATGTTAGATTGTAATTGTCAACTATTAAATCCTGTTCTTGTTGTTATGCTCATTGTGACACTGCGCTCTATATGATTTTATGAAAGTATGCTGATGAGTGTGAATATAATGTAACTAAAATATGCTTCATGCAGAAGGTCTCTTGTAAGGTATCATTACAAATCTTATAATCTACTAAGTGTGGTCATCCTATTTGTATAAATGCATCACTCTTGTATCTGAAGTGGGTGAAACAGAAAAAAGGGGGTGGCCATCATACGAAATCCCCTAGCTACCACCTGAGCTGGAACAAGGGCTGTACCAGGGGAAAGGATTGTGCCCAGACTAGGAAGGCATCCAGTCTGTGAAAGAAACTTATTGAAACATCTCAGAGGGTGAGATTTTATCTATATTCAGTTTTATTACTGTATTAGGCTTAGACTTGTGTGTTTTATTTTATTTTGCTTGGTAATTCACTTTGTTCTGTCTCTTACTACTTGGAACCACTTAAATCCTACTTTTTGTATTTAATAAAATCACTTTTTACTTATTAATTAACCCAAAGTATGTATTAACACCGGGGGGCGGGGGTGGGTGAAACAGCTGTGCATATCTCTCTATCAGTGTTATAGAGGGCAAACAATGTATGCGTTTACCCTGAAAAACTTTATACAAGGTAAAACAGATTTATTTGGAATTTGGACCCCATTGGGAGTTGGGCATCTGAATGTTAAAGACAGGAACACTTCTTAAGCTGCTTTCAGTTAAGTCTGCAGCTTTGGGGCAAGTGATTCAGACCTTGGGTCTGTGTTGGAGCAGACTGGTGTGTCTGGCTCAAACCAGGCAGGGCTCTGGAGTCCCAAGCTGACAGGGAAAGCAGGGGCAGAAGTAGTCTTGGCATATCAGTTGGCAGTCCCCAGGGGATTTCTGTGATCCAACCCGTCACACTCAGGTTATCCAGATTATTAGTAATGGGGGGGAATCCTATTGAAATAATGCTCTAGTGACTGATTCTCCAAGCTCTGCTTAAGCAGTTCTCCCTTTATGTTAATAATGAGTGTTCTGGAGTTTTGGGCTTGCAGAACAGGAGTCTTGAAGTGGCTTTTAATAAACAATCAACCAGTTTACATATTAAAATGCAAAATGATAATAATATAGAGACATATCCATCTCATAGAACTAGAAGGGACATCAAGTCTAGCCCCCTGCCTTCACTAGCAGGACCAAGTACTAATTTTGCCCCAGATCCCTGGGCAGCCCTCTCAAGAATTGAACTCTCAATCCTAGGTTTAGCAGGCAAAGGTTCAAAGCACTGAGCTATCCCTATTTGCTTAGAATTAGTTGAACTACATGTTATTGTAATTTAAATGCTCTTTAACTTGCAATAGATTTGTATCTCAGGGACTCTGACTTATTTAGGATTTTTAGATCATATTGTAGGAGGGATTATTAGTTACACAAATAAAAAATATTTTGTTTTGGAAAGAATACTGCCTGTGTCAATTACTTCAATGGAAGGATCTGTCCATGTCCTTAGTGTTTCCTTAGCAATCCCAGGAACTTTTACCTCAGGAAGAACAGACTAAGGAGGTAATAGGCAAGTTATTGCAGCAGCGTCCCAAAATCCATTTGTCGGGGTAACAGAGGAAAAAGGGTAGAGGAGCAAAGCTCGGATGATGCCTTCTAACTAATTGGTGCTTGCTGCAGCAAAGAATTCAAGAGGAGGAGCCACAGTATAAGAGACATTCATACCACCCATATGTACAGCTGGGAAAAACTCTTCAGTAAAATAGTAAATTTGATAGAAAATGCTGTTTGGGTCAACTGAAGCTATTCAAGAATTCAGGTCAAATTCAATAGTTTCGGCTGAATAAAAAATTAAATTTTTTTTTCAGAAGTTTGCCATTTTTGAAACAAACCGTTTTGACATTTTGTTTTACAATGAACTGTTTTGTTTCAAAATGCTTCAAATCGACACTTTGTTTCAACATTTCACTTTCAAACTAACTGTTTCAGTTTGAAAAGAACCGCATTTCTGGGGCATTTTTGGTTTGCTCACCAAACAGCAAAATTACCTCACCTACCTTGTCTCTCTCAGATCTGGGACCAACACAGCTACAACAACACTGTAATTCTCAATTTGGTCTTTTAATGATGCAATAGTTTTCCTAATGGTTAGTAGTTTAATTTAGTTCTTTTTAAATCTCTCTCTTTAACTTAATCCAGCACCAACTAGGTAGATTTTATGAGAGGTTATTACAATATATGAAACATGTGGTCTCACTTCAGCTCCCAGTATGCTGAGCATTAGACAAAAACTAAACACTACCATCTAACCACGATTAGAACATGTGGTTCAGTTAGCAATCTTGGCCCAGGAGCATCTTGGGACAGATTTAGCATGAAAAATGCAATCTTTTCCTCACCGCAATCTTATCTCTGTAGGTCACACTGTAAACATGAGTCAAAATAGAAAAATGAAGTCTGTCTTCTATATTGCTCTCAGTCCCTTACTTTGTTTTTCTCTCAAGTTTGTCTCTGCTTCCAAAATAACAATTGCTTTCAGAGACTGGGAAATCTATTACTGGAATTTATATGGGCTTTTGGAATCACAGGAATCTGTAAATATTCTTGCATTGATGAGACAAATACTGGAGAGAAATATAGACACAGCACTGAAAGCCCTTCCTAATTCAAATATTGACCTGGCAACAAAGACACACTTTTGAATTGTCTGTGGGAATGGAGGAGCACCAGCATTTGAGTAGAACCTTGCTTTCTTACTCTCCATCCTAGCCATGGTGGCTAACTCCTAAGCAGTCTCTTGTTTCTTTAAGAATGGAATTGGAGGCAAGACCAAAGTGTGGTCTTACGTTTTTCATCTCCCTGTTTATTTTTGAATACCCACACTAAAAGGGAGGCATACTGGGATGAAATCTCCACTGCTATAAGTGGGTGTAACTCCTCTGGGGCAAACTATTCTCTAAATTATATATAGACGTAAATCTGCTGTATTATTATTCAAATGAATCACTTTGGATTTACGCCAGCGTAACTGCAAAAATAGAACTTGACCCTTTAGCTTAGCTGCATTTGAGCCTCGTTATGGCAACTGAATGCATGGCCCACTGCTGTTCTAGTAAGGATGTCAGATTAAAAGTGAAATCAAAATGTAATTTTATGTAATGAAATAATAATACACAACAGCTGTCCGGGGTTTCAGATCAGGAAGCAAGTTCAAACACAGCTCTTACTCTCAGAGTTACTCCAACTGTTTAAATTCTATTGGTACGATTCTGATCTCATATCAGTGAAATCAGGAGTAACTACACTTCAGTCCATGCAATGACCATAGTGTAAAACTGGAAAGTGAGATTAGATCCAGGCCCTCTATATTGTACTAGGAAATGTAGTACTAATCTGTGCTATGGGACAATTTTTTTCTTATTATCTTTAATCACAGTTTTCACACAATTCTCTGAGTGAAGAGAATCTAAGGATCATGTATCTGGTGTTCAAAGCTAAAATAATGTGGCGTTACCTGGTGTAATCTTCTGAGAGAGTGTGAAACCTAGGATTAACACCACTGAATTGAGTTTAATAACACCACACAACAGACCTACTCCTAAAATCAATTTGTAATTTTCTCAACTACCTCGCAGTTTAGTTCTTGCCATTATTTTTCCAGTGAATGCCAGTCACCTTCTGGAGGGCCATCCTTCTTAAGTAACATTTCCAGTAGCCTCAAGTAACCAGATACACTTCAAAATATTCTTTTGCAGCCTACATACCAAGTTTCCATGTGTGCTTATCCCATTCATCTTGGACGCACCCTTGTGGCTCCATATTAAATGTTGCAAAGAGTTTTTCCACTCTAAAAGAGGGTGTAAATTCCACAGTATGTATTATGCCAATTCTTCCTGTGATGGTGAACAACAGATAACTGTCCTTTGGACGCAAACAAAAATATTACTGCCTATCTGTTTTCACAAAAATAAACTTACCCCTCTGTGACCCAGGGACCCCCTGGTGCCAATTGGTAGAGGGCGCAGGTGGTGCATAGACTTTTACAGGGATCCCCTGGGTCAGATATATGCATAACAGTTCACCAAAGGGTGGCATGTGAGGTCTCTTCTGAGAGTCATCATATTCATCATTTGAAGTATGGATGGATAATATTAAAGAACTTACGTATTTATACTAAAAATTATGTTCTTGAGATCTTGGAGTTCAGGCAGGGCACCAGGGCACCAGGCGGTGACATATCTAAAAGATATTCCTTTCAGGCATGAGATAATAGACACCAAGCTTCCTGTCTGGTCATGTGAGTATTGTATGCTCATTTGCATACTGAGCCACAGGCAAAAGGCACTTTGCTTCATCCTGTGTATTTATTCTCTTGTAGATTTCAGAAACAGTAGGAGGTGTCCTGATTATGAATGGAGAGAAAGGCTTGTTCTGGTCTATCTTGGGGTGCTTCACATGGGAAACAAGCTGCTATTGTGCTTGTCTCTTGAAAGGAGGGTCACAGCCAAGCCTGGCTGGGAAAGAGCTGCATTGATTTTGGGTGGGCAATAATCTAGAAGACATGAGAGCATCTTGTTAATTAAGTCTATTCTCTAGAATGCATGTTGTGTTTTTATTTTATATATAATCATTTGTTTCCAATACTGGACTCCTACTTGCTATTACTCAAGTCTCTAGGCTTTGTTAAATAAACATATACTTCATTTTACTTTAAACATAACTCAGAGCTGAGTGTGAGGCAGAGTGGTGATCTGAGAGAGAACTGGTAAGCTGGGGTGTACTCTTTCTTTGGAAACAGCAAATCTGCTAATACTGTGAGTGTCCAGGGGCTGGACACTCCAGGGAGACACTGGGAGGGCTCAAGGGTTGGGGTGTGGTAGTCACCAACTTGTAGAAGTGACAGCAGGGCCTGCAATGCCTAGAGGAGGGTGCTTGTGTTGTCCATGGCCGGTGGAGTTGGGAAGCTGATGCACAGTAGGGACAGACAAGATTTCCTTGTGCAAAGGCCAGTTGCTAGCAAGGCACCTCACAACTCTGGGTACACTCAGGAAGGGTGTCATCCACCATTGCTATCAAGAAAACTAAATCTCAAATAGAGGTCACATTCTGCATGATCTACCATACAGAGTCACTGTTTGAATCGCTTCCATATTTTATAATCATGCACCTTTTGCTCAGGAGTGGCTACTAGTTAAGAAGAGAAATTACATTAAAGGCTAGATTGTATCTGAAAGGTGTAGCCCCAGCCTCAGCTGTGAGAGAATTGTTTGTGATGGGGCTGTGTTGCAGTAGGAGTCCTGTCAAGGCTGATTCCCTACTCTGTCACTCTGAGTGCAGAAGGTGGAGACCCGCAAGGATTCTAAAAATAATACTAGCCACTCCAGGCTGGTATTAAACTCCCAAGGTTACAGCTTTTCTCTGACCTTGGCTTGGTAAATGGTGCCACCACCCAAATGCAAAATAAAAACCCTTGACCCCAGGAAGGAGCAATTTGGAGTTCCTCTCTGTGGGGTACTCTCAAGCCCTTTCTCTCTGACACATATACACACACAGAGATAGACCAAAAATCCAATCCTGTTCTTTAAGAAGGTACATTTTATTAAAAACAAAAAGGAAAAAATTACATCTGGAACTTAAGCTTTTGCTAGATTTTAAACAAGCAATTCCAAAAATCAATCACCTAAAATAGCTTTCTTGGGGGTTCAGCTTAAAGGTTACAAGCAAACAAAAGCATCTGGGGCTAGCACAGAGGAGATCCAGAAACCAAAATAAAAAATAAACCTGATTGTGTCTAACTAAACATTCCCTATCCAAATAATTTCTTCTAGGTATGGAAGATGAATTTTCATACCTGGTTCAAACCTTACACAGCATTGCTGCTCCGTCTCTCCTTCTCCAGAGAACAACAGACAAAGGGAAAGTTTCTTTCCCAAATTTAAAAGTTCTAGCCATTGGCTCTTTTGGTCAGGTGCCCATTCCTTTTCTTTTACCTGTGGGCTTGTTAACCCTTTACAGGTAAAGCAGGCAGAGAACAGACACCAAGAGGGATTTTACAGCTAACTGGCTGGCTGCGTGTTCATAAACGGGGGCTATCCCCACCTTCATTTATCACAGATGGTGCTGGCCAGCCTGGTTCAGGTCGGGTCCACATCGGCTGAGATTTCTTCCTGGAGGTTTAGAAAACAAAGTTAATAAGATTCATGCACCTCTAATTTTATTAATAATTATATGAAGAACTAAACAGTACTTTTTACATTTCAAGGACTACATTGACTTAGAATGCAAGGGCATTTTTACCCAACTGATTCTGGGAAACCTTCCTGGGACAGTGCATCAGCCACTTTGTTAAAGGCTCCTGAAATGTGTTGTATTTCAAAATCAAAGTCTTGAAGAGCTAAACTCCAAACAAAGAAGTTTTTTGTTAGTCTCTTTGACTGTGTGAAGCCACTTCAGTGCAGCATGGTCAGTCTGCAGGTGGAACCCAAATATATGGGCGTAGCTTCTCCAGAGTATACACAATGGCGTAACATTCTTTTTCTGAGATTGACCAGTGGCTTTCCCTCTCACAAATATTTTTGCTGAGAAACACGACAGGATGGAATTGTTGATCTGGTCCTTCCTGCATTAAAACTGCTCCTACACAATGCTTGGACGCATCTGTGGTTACGACGGTTGGTTGAAGTCTGGGGCCCTCAGTACAGGGTGAGATATAAGGGCTGCCTTAAGCTAGTTAAAGGCTTTCTGACACTTCTCAGTCACTGAACTGCATTTGGTTGTTTTTTCCTGGTCAGGTCTGTCAGTGGGGTGGCAATTTGGCTGTAGTTTGGTACAAATCGTCGGTAATACCCAGCCACGCCCAAGAAGGATTGGACCTGCCTCTTTGACTTAGGGACAGGCCAATTTTGGATAGCATTTACCTTAGCCTGTAGGGGGTTGATAGTACCTTGACCCATCTGGTGTCCAAGGTACGTTACCCTGTTTAGGCCTATTTGACACTTTTTGGCCTTAACAGTTAATCCTGACTCCCTTATGCACTGGATTCAGCTTGGAGGTGTTCCAGGTGTTTTGCCCATGAATCTGAGAATATAGCCACATCGTCGAAGTAGGCAACTGCAAATTCCCCAAATCCAAGCAGAAGGTTATCTACCAATCTCTGGAAGGTGGCAGGTGCATTTCACAGTCCGAAAGGGAGAACATTAAATTCATACAAGCCTACATGGGTGATGAAGGCTGACCTTTCCTTGGCGGGGTCATATAGTGGCACTTGCCAGTAGCCCTTAGTTAAGTCTAAGATGGAGATAAACTGAGCACATTCCAGTTTCTCCAGTAGCTTATCTGTGCGTGGCATTGGATAGTTTTATGGGCGAGTTATAGCATTTAGTTTATGGTAGTCCACACAAAAGCGGATTTCCCCATCTGGTCTGGGAACCAGAACCACTGGAGAGGTGCAGGCACTCTCAGAGGAGTGGATTACACTCATTTGTAACATGTCCTTCATCTCCCTTTCTGTGGCAGTTTTGGCTTGAGGAGGGTTGGGCTCTAGTTGGGTGAGCATCACGTGTGTCAATGGAGTAGTACGCCCGTTCTGTCCATCCTGGGGTGGCTGAAAACATTCCTCCTTCATTTATTACAAGCCCCAAGAGAATTCCTGGTTCACTCAGACTGCAGCAGAAGCGCTACTACCTTTTAACTGGGTACATGGGGCAAAAATGTTGTATCTGGCCACTTTCCCTGGCTGGACTGGAGGGACAACACAGTCATGGTCCTGTCCTTTTTGGTTAGGAAGACTTGTGCAATCAGCAGCACTAGCATAGCACAATGGGGGGATTCTCAAAAGCATTCAGTACTGGCCCAAGTCTCCCATTGGCATCAATGGAAGTCATACCATCAATGTCAATAGTAGCAGAGTTACACCAGCACAGAGAACTTTTTGGAAATCCCACCTGTTGTGACTGACTCCTGCACAAGAGTGAAAGGAGAGAGAAAAGCTCTTTGTTCCCTCTCCATAGATGTGCATTACTTTAAACCTCCTTCTTGGCTCGGTTTTTCTTACACTGTTATTTCATAAAATGATTTATGGTTTTGGGAGCAATGAAATCATCCTGCAAATAACATTCTCCCCCAGGCAATTTGGGAATAAATCTTACTGAGGTCATGGAAGCAGCATATGGTAATCTCCGCTTTACCTTTGGACTCTGCTGGGTGGCTTTGTGAAACAATTGCCCAGTCTAGTGTGGCAGAATTAAAGACACATGAGACTTTTAGTGAGAAGATGTGTTTTGTTTGGGGTTGGCTTTTTTCCCAAGTGATAGGTCAGTTAGAGTTATATGTAGATGATGTTTGCCTATACCCGTGGCGAACCATGGGGGTATTTTTCGATCTCTGATCTCCATTATTGGAGATGAGTTACTGGATAAGAGCAGTGCTTCCCAAACTAGGAGTCATGCCTCCCTTGGGGAGCTACAAAGGGTTCATGGGAGAGCCCCAAGTGTTTGAGGAGAAATTGTAATTGATATGACTGTTTGTTTTTTTCTAAATAAGAGACTATTAAACTAGGCTTAAAAATCACCTGTCTTATCTATGGGCAGGGCCGGCTCTAGCCATTTTGCCACCCTAAGCATGGCGGCACACCACGGGGGATGCTCTGCCACGCCCCGGTCCTGCGGCTCCGGTGGACCTCCCACAGGCGTGCCTGCAGATGCTCCACCGGAGCCACGGGACCAGCGGACCCTCCGCAGGGAGGCCTGCGGGAGGTCCACCGGAGCCGCCTGCCGCCTTCCCTTCAACCGGCAGAGCGCCCCCCACGGCGTGCCGCCCCAAGCACACACTTGGCGCACTGGGGCCTGGAGCCGGCCCTGTCTATGGGTCTGTGTTTTATGCTGCTGTTGCTGCTTCCACAGCCTGAGAGCCTTTCTGTGCCCTCCACTGCTGCAGTAGGGCCTTCAGCAGAGAGATTTCCTGCTTGGAGAAACATTCATCAGGAAGCCTCAGCTGAAAGCCCCCTACTAGAGTGGAGGGTAAAGAGAGGTTCCCAGTGCCAGCAGCACCAGCACCAGCTGATAGGGCAATAGGGCCAAGGAAGAGACAGGTGCATCTGATCTTTATAATGGAATGATATCTACCAAGTGCTAAGCCTACATTTAGCAAACACTTGGCAGAAGAAGACCATTTTAATAAAGTTAAACAAAAGAACCATAGACAATACAATGATCAGATGCCTGGAGTGGAAAATACAGTAGCAGGTGCATATATATATACATAGGACGTGAAAAGATGGGAGTTGCCTTGCCAATTGGGGGGGGGGATCAGTCTAACGAGAAAATTCAATTAACAGTAAAATACCAAGGGAGGAAAAATCACTTTTGTTGTGGTAATGAGGGTGGCCCATTTCAAACAGTTGACAGGAAGGTATGAGTAATAGTAGAGGGAAATTAGGATGGTAAAATTAGGTTTTGTAAGACCCATCCACTACTGTATTTTCCACTCCATGCATCTGATGAAGTGGGTTCTAGCCCATGAAAGCTTATGCCCAAATAAATTTTGTTAGTCTTTAAGGTGCCACAAGGACTTCTTCTTGTTTTTGCTGATACAGACTAACACAGCTACCACTCTGAATACAATGATCATTGTATTATGCTTGGATTCGTGTATCTTACTATTACTACAGAAAGTCCACAACCACAATGAGGCATTTGGTTTCAAGTGGATGAAAGTATAAGGCCAGGGAAACTACAGAAACATTTAGAAATCAACACCCTGAAGTCGTGAACAAGAGCCACAATTCTTTTCTTCTGAAACCAAAAGAATTAAAGCAGAAAAAAGGCACATCTAATGAAACAGCTGTTCCTCAAAAAGCCTTAATAGCATCTTACGTTATGACCATATGAATTGCAAAATGCAAACAAGCACACATAATTGGTGAGACCCTTCTGCTTCCAGAAGCAATAGAGATGTAGAATTATGAATGGGAAGCAAGCAGCCATGCCACTGAACACCATTCTTATGTCAAATAATACTATCCAACAATGCTCTGATGACCTTGCAGAAAATGTCTAGGACCAATTGATAGAACAAGTTAAGAAAAGTCAATATTTGGCACTGCAGCTTGATGAATCCACAGACATAGCCAACACCGCTCATCTTCTGTGTTATGTGAGATTTGTCAAAGCAAGGTGCACTAGCTGAAGAACTTTTATTTTGCAAAGAAATTCCAACCCAAACAATGAGGAAATAGTCTAGAACCTGGATAAATTCAGAGTGGATGAAGGTCTTAACTGGATTATGTGCGTGAACTTGTGCACTGATAGGGCAGCAGTCATGACCAGAAAGAATAGTGGGGTGGTGGCACAAGTAAAGAAAGTGGCACCAGCAGAATTTGGACATACTGCATGATCCATCATCAAGCTATGGCATCAAAGAAGCTGCAGCCTGAAATACATGAGGCCCTCCTCATTGTTATTAAAATGGTTGATTTTATTAAATCTTGAGCAGTGAATACACAGGTGTGCAAAGAGAAGGGCTCTGATCACACAGACCTTCTGCTTCATAGTTAAGTCAGGTGGCTAACATATAGCAAAGTGTTACAATACATCTTTTAATCACATCACAAAGTTAGAATTTTTCTCCTTGGGAAAACAAACCTTGTAGATTTCATAAGTAATGTGGACTCCTTAGCTGGTGTACTTATTTGGCAAACCAAAGGCACTGATCCTAATACTTCAAGGTAGGAATACAAATATATAGTACTAGATGTGAAAATAAAAATCAGGGGGATTTTGAAATAGGAGTTACTGAGATGTTTTTAGTTTTATCAGACTTTTAAAAAGAACAGAGTGAAAGTGATCAAAATGTTATTGAAGACCAAATATTAACTCATTTGTCTGGATTGTACTCCCATGTTGATGATTATTTTCCTGGAATTGAACACGAATTGCCAGATAGTGATTGGGTCTGAAATATATTCTCAGTAAGAGTTGACTCTACTCCAATTTTAAGTATCTCAGCTCAAGAAAAGCTCTTAGAATTATCAAAGGATCACATGCCGAAGACCAAGTTTTCAAATCTAACCAATCTGAAATTCTGGATTTCTGTAAAGGGAGAGTAGGAAGAATTCAGTGATGAAGCTGCTTCCATTTGCTTCCAGTTATCTCTGAGAGGCTGGATTTTCAGCAATAATATCTGAAAAATAAACATAAAAATTGTTTAAACTTGGAAAATGACTTATGTCTGGTGCTTTTAGATTCAGCCATACATTGTGCAACTATGGGACTGTTTTGAACTTCAGTCTTCTCACTAAAATCTAAGTCTGAGTCTGAACACAGCAAAAAAATCCAGTTTCAAATTACAGTTTTTAAAACCTAGATTAGATCAGAGTATATAATCAAACAAGCTATATGTAGCTGAATAAAGTTGCAAAACTGTTAAAATTGTACTGTTCTGAGCTCTTGAATCTAGTGTCCTGAGTTGGTTAAATAAATAAAAATGTTTTTGGCTGAGCCATCACATTTTAAAGTATCAGACAGGGAGTCACAGTACTAAAAGGTTTAGGACCCATAGCATTAGAGGATCATTGGTCTGACCTGATCTGGCAATGTCAATGTTTCTATTCATCCCTGCCTCGCCTGGATATTGTTAAACCATCCCTATAAGGGATAACTGTTATATTGGCTGAAAATACTTCCTGGGGGAAGAATACTTCCAAACCTCCCCAATAAGGGCTTTATTCTTCTTGTCAAAAATTATCCCGTAGGCTGCTTAAACTGCTGCTACATGTCAGTCTGGTCCTGCTTGACAAACAAACAATGCACGTGTGAAAATGCTGGAGCAGGTAGAAGACACTAGCACTGCCATGTGAAATTCTGATCTCACATTTACGTCCCTGGCTCTGGTGGCTTTGGCTGGCATAAGACACATATGAAAGACACCTCTGCATTGTGGGTGGACCATGCAATTATAGTGCTGCCATAGTAGATAACACATAATGTAAGACAGTACATCAAACCTGACTTGTAGAGATTACCATCTCCAAATTTAAAAAGTGATTTAAATCACTGATACTGCATTTGCTTGTATTCAATATTTAGCATGTGGGGTACTCAGTGATACTTAGTGATATACCATGTGAGAAGAGCCAATTCAAGTGTCTAGGTTCTGAGAAGATAGAAACTGATCCTAGTAATAAAGAAGCGCTTATAATTTCTGGGAAGGAAGAGGATGGTTTTGACAGTAATGTAGCTGTCATGTTACATAAGCCAGACCAGGAAGCAGTATTGGCCTCAGCTCTAAATCAAGCTTTCTCTCTGTCATGCAGACATAGAAATTCTGTATCATATTATAATATTCACCAGAAACCAATGGTCAGAAGGGAAAAAGTCTGAGTGGGCGAGCAAGGAGAGGAACAAAAAGAATTTTTGAAAAATAAACACTCACAGTTCTGGTAATATTCTGCATTCATGTGTAATCTTCACATTCTGGATGTCACTTTAATATTGACAGTATTCAGGCACAGTGGGATGCAGTCTTCATTTACTATAATTAGACTTGGAAGAATTAGATTTTTATCAGTAAATGTCAGTAAACGTCGATTTCACTGTACACACACAGGCTGATGAAAAAATATTTCCATCAGTGATAACTGACATTTGCAGATAGGCAAAGTAAGAAATATACTGCTTGAGAACTTATTAGAGTTTAATTTAAGGGTATTTATTTTATATATTTTTATATGTGATGTTGACAATTTGTGCCTCAAGGATTTATAAAGATTTAACTTTTTGAATCTCAATACCTACATTCATTAAATAATTGTCTAACCCCCGCATAATTTCCCACAAGTGTGAAAATTTTGATCAACACCCATAAAAAAGGCTTACAACCCAGAATTTTGCACAACTGTGAACATTTAAATTGGAAACAAATATTTTAAAATGCTCAAAAATAAACATTGATATCTGTCAAAATTATTTTAAAAAACGAATTCTCCTAAGCCTAACAATAAGTAAACACTGTAGCTGGGGGATTTTTATACATACACATTATTTGTTTATTTAAGCTGTACATTATTATGTAATGAATAGTGTGACACGGCACGGCAGCGGTTTGTCCCATAGCAGGGCTGTGGGATATCCCACCGCCTTGCTGTTAGTAGCCTTAACCCTGGGCCCTGGTCAGGGCGGGGCAACAACCAACATGAGTCACTACGTTTGGACCCTTAGGCAGGGCTGAGCAATAACAATTCTAGGCCCGGCCCTTAGGTCAGGGCAGGGCAGCAAACACACTAAGTCTATAGGGGGGTTGCGGCCTCCTCAGGCCAGGGGAAAAGGGCAGTCTGCCACCCCCAGAGGAGTGGCAGGGGTGACGCAGGCCCTCCCACTCCACTGCGTCCCAGCCCGGGGCCCTAGTAGCGGTGGGGAGTCACTGCTGTCAGTGGGGATCCAAGCCGCAACACACTGACATTGGTTCTGGCAGTGTTGCAGCCAAACTGGGGTCGGCTGCCCCCAGGCCACTTCCACTCTCCCCCTCATCGAGTACCTGATTCGTCGTGGTGTCAGCAGAGGGGTCAACCGCCATCGGCTCCTCGGGGTAAGTGTTCACTGGTGGGCTCAGTGAGTCCTCGGGGTAGCAGGCAAGCAGCAGGCTCGGCTCCTCCTCGGGGTAGTGGGCAAGCAGCAGGCTCGGCTCCTCCTCGGAGTAGCGGGAGCAGGATAAGCTTGACCAGTCCTCCTCAGGGTAACGAGCTAGGAGCAGGCTCAGCCAGGCCTCCCCAGGATAGGGAGCGAGGGGTAGGCTTGACTGGCCTGGTGTGACGTCAGGCCGGCCGCGACCTTCTGCTGTCTCCCCAGCGGGAGCTCGGTCACAGACGTCTGGTCTCTCTGGAGGTTGGGGCCACACTGAGCTCCGCTGGTGAGCTTTTATACTTCCGGGTCTGCGCCGTGACCTCTGAGGGGCAGGCACAGGCCCCAGTGGCTCCGCCCAAAGCGGGGTGGGGAAAGGTTCGTCCTGCAGCGGGGCTGTGGGATAGCCCACCACCTCGCTACACACCCTCCCCCTCAAGACTGGCTCCCGGTCGTCGGGGCCAGCCCCATCCATGTCCCCCAGGCAGGACAGGAAGTCCACGTTAGCATGGTCCTTTTCGGCCCTGTGGCCATCTGAGCCAACCACCGAAGCGTGGCATGGTCCGTGACAAGTTCGAAGGGGGCCCCCAGTAGGTAATAACGCAGGGCGTCGCAGGCCCACTTTATCGCCATGGCTTTCTTCTCGATCACGGCGTAGTGTTGTTCCCGTGGAAACAATTTCTGGCTAAGGTATATAACGCGGTGCTCCTCCCCATCCACCTCCTGGGACAAGACTGCTCCCAGGCCCACTTCTGAGGCGTCTGTTTGGAGGACGAACCCTCGGGAAAAGTCCAGGCTGTATAAGATGTGTTTGCGGCAAAGGCACTCCAGGGTCCACTCCACCCGTCGGGGGCTGTCCTTAGTCAGGAGTCCCGTTAACAGGGCTGCAATGGAGGCAAAGGCAGGGATAAACTTCCCATAGTAACCCGCCAGTCCTAGGAATTGGTGCACCTGGCGCTTCGTAGTGGGGGGAGGACAGACGACTAAAGCTTGGACCTCCCCATGAGCGGCCTCACCTGTCTGTTCCCAAGAGTATACCCTAGGTAGGTCGTCTCCTGCCACCCGATACGGCACTTCTTTGGGTTGGCGGTTTGCGATTCGTAGGGACTGCGGGACCGCCGCCACTCGCTCCAGGTGGTTCTCCCAGGGGTCGCTGTAGATGACAACATCGTCCAGGTACGCAGCCGCGTACTCATGATGGGGGTGAAGGAGGCGATCCATGAGTTGCTGAAACGTTGCCGGGGCCCCATGGAGGCTGAAGGGCATCCGAGTGAACTGATAGAGGCCTGAGGCTGTGGCAAAGGCAGTCTTCTCCCGGAACGCGGGCTCAAGGGGAATTTGCCAGTATCCCTTGCTTAGGTTGAGGGTCGTAAGGAAGCGGGCCTTACCTAAGCGATCTAGCAGCTCGTCTACACAGGGCATCGGGTACGCGTCGAACTTGGAGATAGAGTTGACACGGCGGAAGTCGATGCAGAAGCGCTGGGTGCCATCTGGTTTAGGAACAAGGACTACGGGGCTGCACCATTCACTCTGTGACGGTTCAATAACGCCCAGCTCTAGCATCGCCCAAACTTCCTCCTCGATGACCCAGCGCATCCGATAAGGTAAGGGTCTAGTTGCCTCTCAGATTACGACTCCCGGTTCAGTCTGGATAGTATGATATTCCAGGGTCATGTAGCCCAGCTGGGCAGTAAATGTCTTACAGAAGGCGTGTAGGAGGCATCCGGTCTGTTTCTGTTGCTCGTCCGTGAGTGACTCCCTGAGCTGTGGTGTTGTGGGGTCCTCAGGCGGGGCAGCTCAGGGTCCTAATTCCGGCTAGGGTGGGCAGGGGTCGATCAGGAGGCCTTCTCGCTCCTGCCAGGGTTTCAAGAGGTTAATATGATACCTCTGGGTCTTCCTCCGATGGTCGGGCTGGTTAATCTTGTAAGTGACCGGCCCGACCCTCTGAACTACCTCGTAGGGTCCCTGCCACCGGGCCAGTAGCTTGGACTCGTTGGAGGGCAGGAGGAGCAGCACCCGTTCCCCCGGTTGAAACTTGCGAGTCTGGGCCCCTTGGTTATAGGTCTGGGCCTGGGCTTCCTGCGCCGCCTTCAAGTTTTCCTGAGCGAGGGTTCCAGTGCGGGTCAGGCGGCCCTGAAGCTGAAGGACATATTGGAGAAGGCCTTGCGTGGGTGAGGGGGTCTGCTCCCAGGTCTCCCTCATGAAGTCCAGGAGCCCCCTTGGCCGCTGACCATACAACAGCTCGAAGGGGGAGAATTTGGTGGAGGCTTGAGGTACCTCCCAGATGGCCAGGAGCAATGGTGGGATCAGCTGGTCCCACCGGCGCAGGTCCTCAGGCGAGAACTTGCACAGCATGTCTTTTAGGGTGCGGATGAACCACTCCACCAGGCCGTCGGTTTGTGGGTGGTACACTGAGGTGCGTAGCTGCTTGATCCCAAAGAGTTCACAGACCTGCTGCAGCAGCCGGGAAGTAAAGTTGGTACCCTGGTTGGTAAGGATTTCCCGGGGCAGGCCTACGTGGGCAAAGACCTTGACCAGTTCGTTGGCAATGGTCCTCATTGTGATGCTCCGGAGTGGGACAGCTTCAGGGAAGCGGGTGGCATAGTCCACGATGACTAAGATGTAGAGAAACCCGGCCCAGCTTCTCGGGAGGGGTCCCAGCAAGTCCATCGCCACCCGCTCAAATGGCGTCTCCACAATGGGCATGGGTATGACGGGGGCTGGGGCCGTCCGTGAGGGGGCAGCAAGCTGGCACGCCGGACAGGAGTTGCAATTGTTCCGCACCTCCTGATGCACCCCAGGCCAGAAAAACCGGGCCAGGATCCCGGCGAGGGTCTTTTCCTGGCCTAAGTGCCCAGCCGCTGGGACATTGTGGGCAAGCCTCATCACTGCCCGTCGGTGGCACCGAGGCACCAACAGTTCAGTCTGTAGTTCCCCAGTGCGGGATTCCCGATCCACTCGATAGAGACGGTCGTGCCGCAGCTCGAAGTGGGGCCAGGTTTTGGCTCGGGCAGGATCAAGCAGGGCGCCGTCGACCGCCATGAACTGCTCATATGCCCGGCCCAGAGTGGGGTCCTCCCGCTGGTCCCGGAAGTAATCTGTGTCGATCGCGGGGTTATTGACGGGCATCGGCAGGGGGTCCCCTGACAAGACATCCTGGCTCTTTGGCCCGGCCTCCTCAGTCTCCTCGGCTGGGTCCTCGGGGCGGTCCCCTTCAAAGACGAGGGTGACGTCTGGGTCTTCCCAGGTGTGGGCCTGCAGGACGCCCACAAACTCTGGCCAGTCCCGCCCCAGGACTACGGGGTAAGCAAGCTGTGGGGCCAGACCAACCACAAGGGTTTGCGTGACTCCCTCCACCGTAAGGGGAACTCGGGCGCTCGCGTATGGTCAGACGTCGCCATGAATATACTGCAAGCGTATCGTTCCCAGGTGGGGGTCTTCGGGGATGCCGAGGTTTTGGCAGACGAGCATCTGTCCACAGCCCGAGTCAATCAGAGCTCGCTTCTGGCAGTCCCCGACGGTTACGGGCATGGTGATCTTAGTGGCCTGTGGCCCTCGGGCGCGGTTCTCGCCAGTGCAGACGTGCGCAAAGCTGCAATCCATCGCCGGGCAGTCCCGCTGAAGGGGCCCCTGCTTCCTGCAGGAGAAGCAGGGCCCCAGTTCGGGTCGTCCTGGTCAGTTCGCACAACCTTTCGGGCTCGCAGCAGGACTCCGCGGGGCGCGGCCAGTCCCGGGTCTGGCGCCTGTAGGAGTTTGCCGAGGGGTCCCATCGGGCCGCCAAACCCAGGGTTCCTGACTCTGCGGGGGTGTCCATGGGTCGGCGCGGGTGTTCGGCCATCGCTCGGGGTTGGGGCGCTCCAGCCCTGGAGGACGGTCCCGCATCCCCAGCCCAAGAGGGTTTTCCGCCGCAAGGAAGTTTTCCATGAGGACGGCGGCCACCGTCTGGGGCTGGTGCCAGAGGACCCAGGCCCTTCCCCGCAGCGGGAGGATGTGGAGGAACTGTTCCAAAATAACCTGTTCCAAGAGCTCTTCAGGGCTCCGCCGGTTTGGCTGTAGCCATCTCTTGCATAGGTCTCTCAGCTGTTGCACCACCAGCCGGGGCCGGGCACCGGCGTTGTAGACGAGACTCTGAAACCGCTGGTGAAAGGTTTCGAGGCTGACGTCCAGAGCGTCCAAAATTGTCGCTTTCCCCTGGGTATAGTCCCTGGCCTCCTCTGTCGATAAACCCCGATATGCGGATTGTGCTGTTCCGGTCAAGTAAGGGGCCAGGAGGGTGGCCCACTGGTCAGGGGCCCACTCGGCGACCTGGGCCACCCAGGCCACCCTTTCGAAAGTCACCAGGAAGGCCTCGAGGTCGTCTGGGGGCCCATCTTGGTTATCCTTACAGGCGGGTTTAGCCGAGGGTCGGTCCCCTCTGGGCCTCCTGGCTGGGGATCTGCAGGTCGGGACAGCGCCGTCACGAACTGCTGTACGCATTGTTGCTGGAAGTCCTGGTGCTGGGTGGTCAAATCCCGAATTAGCTGCTGCTGCTGGGCTCCTAGCTGCTCGACCAGCTGTTGCTGTTACTGGAGCTGGGCGGCCTGCTGCTCCTGCTGCTGCTGCAGCTGGGCTGCCTGCTGTCGCTCCTGGCGCTCTGTCCAAAAGGCGAAGAGCTGGGACAGATCCATGACTTGTGGGAGGGGGGTCGTTCTCCTGCAGCCCCTTTCTCACAGGGGTCAAAGGGCTCGTGCTCACATTCTGGGCAGAAGTCCCCACTTCTGGTCCCAAGAGTGACGCGGCGCGGCCGCAGTTTGTCCCGCAGCAGGGCTGTGGGATATCCCACTGCCTTGCTGTTATTAGCCTTAACCCCAGGCCCTGGTCAGGGCGGGGCAACAACCAACGTGAGTCACTATGCTTGGGCGCTTAGGCAGGGCTGAGCAATAACAGTACTAGGTCCAGCCCTTTGGGCAGGGCAGGGCAGCAAACACAGCAGTCAATAGGCTCAGGCCCTTAGGCAGGGCTGAGCAATAACAATTCTAGGGCAGGCCCTTAGGTCGGGGCAGGGCAGCAAACACACTAAGTCAATAGGGGGGTTGCGGCCTCCTCAGGCCAGGGAAAAGGGGGAGTCTGCCACCCCTGGAGGGGTGCAGGGGGGACGCAGGCCCTCCCACTTCACTGCGTCCCAGCCCGGGGCCCTAGCAGCAGTGGGGAGTCGCTGCTGTCAGTGGGGATCCAAGCTGTAACACACTGACATTGGTTCTGGCAGTGTTGCAGCCAGACTGGGGTCAGCTACCCCCAGGCCACTTCCACTCTCCCCCTCATCGAGTGCCTGATTTGTCATGGTGTCAGCAGAGGGGTCAACCGCCATCGGCTCCTCGGGGTAAGTGTTCACTGGTGGGCTCAGTGGGTCCTCGGGGTAGCAGGCAAGCGGCAGGCTCGGCTCCTCCTCAGGGTAGCAGGCAAGCAGCAGGCTCGGCTCCTCCTCGGGGTAGTGGGCAAGCAGCAGGCTTGGCTCCTCCTCGGGGTAGCGGGAGCAGGATAAGCTTGACCAGTCCTCCTCAGGGTAACGAGCTAGGGGCAGGCTCAGCCAGGCCTCCCTGGGGTAGTGAGCGAGGGGTAGGCTTGACTGGCCTGGTGCGACGTCAGGCCGGCCGTGACCTTCTGCTGTCTCCCCAGCGGGAGCTCGGTCACAGACGTCTGGTCTCTCTGGCGGCTGGAGCCATACTGAGCTCCGCCGGTGAGCTTTTATACTTCTAGGTCTGCACCATGACCTCTGAGGGGCGGGCGCAAGCCCCGGTGTCCCCGCCCACAGCGGGGTTTGGAAAGGTTCGTCCTGCAGCAGGGCTGTGGGATAGCCCACCACCTTGCTACAATACCTTTTATTACTTTTAAGAATTAAAAGTGCAATTGCTATGTAAGCCGAGTCAGGATGAGCTCTACCCTGACATCTGGTGGTGAATTTGGGAAGTGTGGAAAGAATTTCAGGAAGTGTAAAATCTCAGGTATTTGCATGGGCACACCCAGCATAGCCAAGGCAGCCTGGGATGGTTATTTTGACAGCTCTGGGATCCCCAATTTCTCTTTTATTGGGGCAGGATAAATAAAGTGTTGCCACCTGATTATGTGAATGAGGAACTACGAGATTGCTTTATGACAGAGATGTATCAATGTAAATTAAGTGACACTTGCTAGACAAGGGACATGGGTTCCAAAACCCAGTGAATTGAGGGAGGTTGGGGATTGGTGTGTGTACCTGATGGTATGGGCCCCTTTTGAGGGCCTGGAACACCAATTGCACATCCTCCTCTCTCCACTGTTAAAGAGTAGAGCTAATTTTGATTCCATTAAGAGTCCATCTAGAGACTGCTGAGCTGAATTCATGTTGGGCCAATGGTGCACCAGCACCAGGGCTCCCCTACTAAGAGCTAAAATCACTGAAAGAGCTGAGCTGAAATCACTGAGTGCTGTGTTAACTAGTGGGGGAGCCTGAAGACCTATCATTAAGCGGCTGCCAGAGTGGAGCAGTTTGCAGCATGTTGGAGCAGCCCATGGAACAGTGAGCGGAATGAAGTAGTTTGCAGGGATGGCTGGAGGAGTGGCACAGCTGGTGTAGTGGAGCTGGTCGTGGTGAAGGCTGCAGCAGAACTCCACGGAGAGGCGGAGCAGTTGGCCCCACGTAAGGTGCCCTTTAACACCTTGTGTGGACTCCCCCCCCCCATTTCCACCCAGGCTGGGGGTGGTAAAACTCTGCAGATAAACTTTTGAATTCTGGGGTGGCACTGACCAGAGACTTTCGGGTTGTTGGACTTTGGGGTGATTGGGCTTAAGACCCTAAGGGGGAAAGGACATTGCCAAACATACTTGGAGGAGGGTTTTTGCTTATGGTTTGTGTTATAATCCTGTTTGTGGTGTTTCTCCAATGGGATGCCGCATTGTTTCCTTCATTAAAAGGATTTTGCTACACTCAGACTCCGTGGTTGCGAGAGGGGAAGTATTGCCTCCTAGAGGCGCCCAGGGGGGTGTGGTATGTAAGTGTCCCAAGTCACTGAGTGGGGGCTCCAGCCAGTTATGCATTGTGTTATTGAAATGGAACCCCTGGATACTGAACCCGGCCCTTGTTGCTGCCAACTCAGAGGGGCAGAAGGGTTACAGCTATATGCTGGCTCGACTCTGCTCTAGCCACGTGGAGTGAGTGACTAATCGGTATGCTTTTACTCCAGGTAATAGACAGCTTTATTTCAGATCGTTTGAGTTTGTTTCTCATTTTTAGCATTCCCAAACTAAGTTTCAGGCCTGCCTAGCCAAACCAAAGCACAGGACACAAGCAGCAATTATTAGTTATCCCCTTCGCACGTACCAAGAGACAGAGTTTGAAAAGTACGTAGGTGCCTAAATATGAAGCTAGGTGCCTAGTGGGATTTTCAAAGATGACTAAACAGGTTAAGATTTGAAAGTTCCATCAAGAGTCTCTCTGCATCTTTATGTGTTCAAATGTTTTTGAAACTCTGTATCACCCAGTGTAGGTCCAAAAGAACTAGACAAGATCATGTTGTACAATCAGTGAAAACTTTCTTTCATATTAAGATTTAATTTTGTTTGTGTTTTTAAATGATTTCTCCTTGGTTTTTTTCTCTTAAAAATTGGGGATGAGTAACACTACATAGAGCCAAGCAATGGCTGGAACTCTGGTACTCATGAAACTGAGTCATTGCAACTGACTCAAAATTGTTCCTAGATGCAAGACATCAAAACATTGGCTTATTATTTGAGAGCATATTTCAGACCAAATGAATATGGGACAATTAAAGTGGCTTCTGTTTTGCAGCAGATAACTGATGACATGCTCCCTTCTGCCAAGGTATTCATGGGGCTGATCAGTATAATAAAAATAGGATTTAAGTAAGTGGTGTATTGAAGTCTGTGTTGGTATTGCAAACTATCACTTTGAGTGGCGGGGGAGGGAGGAAGGAGGCAATTCCAGCTCATGTTTGCAAAGAGGGGGCTCTGTAGGAAAGTATTTGATCAGTGTCAGCCACACAGGAAAGCAAAGGGAAGTGAGTTGTGCCTCACTGCCTTAGAGAGCAACCTGTTTTTACTCTCTTTTTTGGGGTTCTGGTGCGTAATCATGCTGAATTCTAAGACATAAAGTAATGTTAGGTTGCAACCTTCCAGCAGGCATATGTATATTTTTATCAAACTTCTCTGTGTTTATGCTATGAACAAACTATAATTTTAACAAAACAAAAGCACCTGCTTAAAGTCACATGAAAACAACAGGTCTGATTCTCCTCTCACTTACACCAGTGTAAATCAAGAGTAACTAAACTGAAGGAGAAATGAAGTCTGTGTATAAATATTTCATAGATAAAAGACCCCACTTGAGTCCAGAAAAACTTAGAATATAACAACCATACAGCCTGCGAATAACTGTATTTTCATCAGAACTACAAGACCAAGAGAAGTCGAGATTTTCTTATCTCACCATTTTGACTGGAGCCCATAAAGTTCTTCAAAGCATAAACTTGTTTATAGTTTAAACAACTGAAGCTAACTTATACTAACAAAATATTTGTATGGGCATTATTCATACAGTATTTAAAAGTACTAATTGTATTTAGTCATTCAAGTTTAGTTATTGTATTACATTTAAGTTGAAAGAATACTTGTTAGTGTTTTCTGTAGTAGAAGTTAACAAGAAATCTGATTATTATAAAAATAGCATGAGGGTGCCTCTCGTTTACAAGTCAGTATTCATAATGTGGAATAATAGATTCCAAGGCTGAAGGCCAAGGACTTTATGAGCGATAGTAAGCTATTACCAAATCATTATACTGAATGTTTGTTTAAATATTTTAATCTTAAATTAAAGAGGGAAAGGCAAATGGTTTTTAAGAAGTTAAGACACCATTCTGGTTCTTCCTCCTTTAAGAGAGTACTCTTATAAAGTCAGCAGAGGATACCAAGCTGGGCGGGGTTGCAAGTGCTTTAGAGGATAGGACTAAAATTCAAAATGATCTGGACAAACTGGAGAAAAGGTCTGAAGTAAATAGGATGAAATTCAATGAGGACAAATGCAAAGTACTCCACTTAGGAAGGAGCAATCAGTTGCACACATACAAAACGGGAAATGACTGCCTAGGAAGGAGTACAGCAGAAAGGGATCTGGGGATCATAGTGGACCATGAGCTAAATATGAGTCAACAGTGTAACGCTGTTGCAAAAAAAGCAAACATCATTCTGGGATGTATTAGCAGGAGTGTCGTAAGCAAGATACGAGAAGTAATTCTTCCACTCTACTCTGCGCTGATTAGGCCTCAGCTGGAGTATTGTGTCTAGTTCTGGGTGCCACATTTCAGGAAAGATGTGGACAAATTGGAGAAAGTCCAGAGAAGAGCAACAAAAATGATTAAAGGTCTAGGAAGACATGACCTGTGAGGGAAGACTGAAAAAAATGGGTTTGTTTAGTCTGGAGAAGAGAGGACTGAGAGGGGACATGATATCAGTTTTCAAGTACATAAAAGGTTGTTACAACGAGGACGGAGAAAAATTGTTCTTACCCTCTGAGAATAGGACAAGAAGCAAGGTGCTAAAATTGCAGCAAGGGTGGTTTAGGTTGGACATTAGGAAAAACTTCCTAACTGTCAGAGTGCTTAACCACTGGACTGGATTGCCTAGGGAGGTTGTGGAATCTCCATCATTGGGGATTTTTAAGAGCCGGTTGGACAAACACCTGTCAGGGATGGTCTAGATAATACTTAGTCCTGCCTTGAGTGTAGGGGACTGGACTAGATGACCTCTCAAGGTCCCTTCTTGTTCTGTGATTCTATGATTTACCACCTATCATGTGCTTTAGCCTCCCATCGTATTTTTCTTCCTTATTGCCTTCCTATTATGTCCTTTCCCCACCTTCACCCCTCCTCAGCTTCATTTTCTCATTCTTTGGGGTGTTGTTTCCCCTCTCTTCTCATTCCCTTCTGTCCAAAATCAGCATGAAAGAAAATCTGAGACAGTATCTGTTGCTGGCTGACACTTGAAAAATTTGAGTAGAGCAGCCAACCAGAGCAGAGGAATTTTAGAAGCCAGTAAGAAGAGAGATATTTGCATATTCACAGTAAAGTTATTTTAAAATAACAATTATATGATTATGTAAACCTCTGCATTGTGAGTGGTTAATCACAACTGTCAAAGCATACTGTTTGATTGTTGCCCACAGAGTAGACTACTTAACAGTTATTGAGAAATAACATGTCAGTGATGGTGTAAATCACACAGTTACAACCAGTTTGAGTACAGGGAACTACACACAACTTAGAAATAACTGCATAGTTGTACACTCACTGTTCCACATCCTTGAACTCTTATTGGCCAAGACCATTCCAGTTTAGTATTATTTAAAACACATTAAAAGGTAAGGTTCCTACAGTGAAATGCAGTGTTCAAATAAACACACAAAACATGTCTGGGTAGCTGAAGCCAAAGTAGGGGTAAATGGTGGCAAATCATATAGGAATCAGTTGCAATTGCTATGGTGACTGATGTTGAGTTCAAATTTGTTCAAATTACCTGCAAAGGAATTTGAAGCAAATGGTGCTATTTTGCAGATGACACAGTTGAGTGGGTTTACCAGTACCCCAAAGGAGGGAGGCAGCTTGTGGGGAGCATGAGATGAAAATGACATTTGCAATTTTATGTAGATAAATATAAAGCAATGAGGACATGGCTGAGAACTGATAAAAGGATCACTAGTAAAACTTAGTCCCTACTGAAGTCAATGGCACTACTTCCATTTATGTTGATGTGAGCAAGATTGTTCCTTTATTTTCTAAATGGTTATTTTCTAAAAGTTGCAATGCATTGATCAAGAAAAGGGTCCAGGAATGATAGTGGGAGGAAACTTTAAACCATCTGTTTAAACTAAATGGAGGGATAAACGAAAATAGGTCTGTAACTAGTGTCCTTGATTTCAAAAGGGCAAACTTAAAAAAATTAAAGGAATTAGTTAGGGAAGCTGACTGGACTGGGTTTGGTGGAATGGGTGGAGTGGGGGCGGAACTTGGGGTGGAGAGGGGTCAAGTACCCCCCAGGAACTCCCGAAGTTGGCGCCTTCGGCAGTAGATCTAATATATCTGGATTTCAGTGCGGCATTTTATACAGTTCCACATGGGAAACAATTAGTTAAATTGGAGAAGATAGGGATTAATATGAGAATTGAAAGGTGTATAAGGAACTGGTCAAAGGGAAGACTACAATGGGTCATACTGAAAGGTGAACTGTCAGGCTGCAGGGAGGTTATTAGGGGAGTTCCTCGGGGATTAGTCCTGGGACCAATCTTATTTAACATTATTATTAGCTGCCTGTGGTAAGCACCTCCCGGCCAGAGCTTACATCTTGCACACACACCCCCAACCCTCTGCCCTAGGTCAGAATCCCCTCCTGCATCAAACTCCTTCCCAGAGTCCACACCCCTCACCCTCTCCTGCACCCCAACACTCTGCCCCAGCCTGGAGCCCCCTCCTGCACCCAAACTCCCTCCCAGAAAGAAACTAATATAACAGCTGTTCTAAGGTAAGAAGTAGGTTATTTTGAATTAACGTAACTATATTCTACATGTTTTAAGACTGAAATGTAACCATGGAACGGCTTTATGTTAATTAAAAGGCAAGTTTAGTATAGCATTAACAGTCTCGATGCCATAATTGTGAGCATTTTGTTTGAAATTAGGAAAAAGATTTGTATACAGGGGCCCCACAAAATCTAATAGCCCTGGGCTCACAGGAGAGCTAATCCAGCCCTGATAGTGGTGGTGGATTTTAGGAGGGAGCTCTAAACATTGTGAGGACCCAGATTTATCTATAACAAAGACTCCCAACTTGCATAATACAATCCCTACCAAAATGAGGAAATGCTACACGTAGAGTCATTGATTTTTTGTCCATCTGTTGTTCTAATCTTAATAGTTTCCTGCTTCTCATTTTCCCTCTGGGCTTTTCAATTCTCCAAAGCTCTAGAGCTCAGCCTCTGACATTAGCCATGAAAAGAAGCATGAGTTCTGTGATCTGTATGGTCCCCAGGCAACTTGAAGTGACATTGTCAAAACTCCAGCAGGGAGCAGGAGTTCTGAGGCAAAAGGCGGTTGCCAAGGCACTGAGCTGATTTATATTTTTTATTTTCAATACACATGTATTTCAAAGTCTAGTCTCTGGGTATTTGACCCACACTGACAAGTTCTCATACAAAAGAAGAATATCTATTTTATTGTTCATATATTCTACTTCAAGGATTCTTAGCGCTCAAGTGGAGGGCTAGCTCATGTGCCTATCAGTCAAAGATATTTAACTTCTGGCAGTAGAGTAGTTAGCTGGCTACAAAATCCTTAATTTACTGGGAGAAGGGAGGTCTGTATACAACAACAAAAACACCAGTAAAAACACATGAATAGAAAGCTTTATTTAATGGATTTTTTTTTATGTGTTAGAAGTGATAACGCAACAACTGTTACATCCTGTTGTCAGAGTAATAGGAAAAGTCACAAAGAATAGAATTCTCAGGAGAAAATTTATACTGTATTCTTTCCCAGCAGCCTCAAAAGAGGTAGGGAAGAAAGACACTTTCCCATTCAACCTTTCTCAGTGAGTCAGTCAGTTGGAGAATTTTTTTTGTGTTATTCTGATCTGGCTGCAGCTTCCTCTCCCCTTTGCTGTGTTATAGTGAAACCCTATCAGTAGCTCCATGAGAGAGACAGGTTATAAAACACTACTATTATGTTTGCCCCCAGGGCAAATAAAAAGAATCAGTATTGCAGCTATGGTGATTGTTGAAGCGCAGATACATGTGCACATCATCTATTTTAACATGTGTAACTGACTACCACTAGGGGAGCTGATCTGGGAGCAAAGGAAGGGCAGAGAGTGCCTCTTCTGCAACCTCATTCCCCTGACTCCACAGAAGCTGCTCTATAGTTGCATGATGAGGACTGGAACCTGTTCGTGAGGAGGTCTGCTGGGACAGGAAGGGCTTAGCTGGTGACATGGCCATGCAATGAACCCACAGCAGGTTTTACCAAAGTAAGGATCATGCTGACCTATTCATCATGATCTGATCTGGGTAATTCAAACATGCTCCTTAATGGGAGACTCCTAGGCCACAGCATGGGATCATGGCCTCAGGAGTTAGCATGATGCCACGGAGTCCAAAGCATCATGAAAACAATACTGAGGCACAGAGTCTCAGCACAGAAGTACCAGGACTTCACTAATCTCTCATGACCCATGGATTTATAAAGCCAAACCCCCTGTCAGTTCCACAAGGGTAGAGCAAAACTCTCAGCTCAAGCCTGTGATGGAATGGTGTAGGGGGAATGCCATGAACGAGAACTCATCATCTCTTTTCCCCTAGGAGAGCTTTTTCCCTCCATATAAAGGATGCTCTGGCTTATAATGGTTAGCTTAGAAAGTATTTTCAGTATAATGGTGTTATGTTTGTTTTATACAACGTATTTAGTAACATGAAACTGAATACTTTGACAATGTTGTAAACAGAGTAAACATTGGCACGCTGTAAATATAAGGAGCCACATTCCTGAATGTGTTGCTTCTCCTTTGAGCAATACCACCTGCAATGTTTGGCCACAAAATTTGAGTAATGGACCTAGGGAGGATCAGCCCAGTGTAAGGTTGACCCTACACTGGCATATAGCTGGCACAGGGGTTCATACTACACATCCTCCCAGTTGTGAGCATAACAGGAGAAGGGAGAGCATGGGTGATGGAGGGAGGGAGGAATGGGCTATCCTCAGGCCATCTGGGTTAATGTTTTGGCCCTTGTAGCCTCTTCAGGCTGCTTCAGTACATTGCATGGTAGAAGAAATGCATAGAGAAGCACCAGGATCAGAATAATGCCCATCACTCTGCTCACATGTGCTCTGGGCATTTTGGCAGACACCAAGGGGCTGGCCTAGTATTTCATTAAACATGAAATAAATATATGCAAAAATAGGACAAAACCTGCTCTCTCTAACTCAGGCAAGTAGTCCTATTGGCTTCAAAGGACCTATCTCTGTAAGTACGATCAGCAGGATTTCTCCCTTTATCTTTTTGCCTAAACAATTAGTGTCCCATTTTCATAGGCTAACTGTTTTATCATGCCTACAAAGTGTCAGGTGCTGCACAAATACCAAAAGGCACAGTCCCTACCATAAAACGCTCACACTCTAAGGGACAAAGACAGGGAGAAGGGTGGCCCAGATTCTGCTTTCTGTTCTGGCCTCTTAATGATGCTCTAAGTGCACAAATGGGTCACAAAGTAGCTGGTTCTCCCCACCTGCAACGTATTGTGATGCAGGAGTGTTCTTTTGCATAGCAAAGTGTGCAGTGGCGGTCAAAAAAGCAAACAGGATGTTAGGAATCATTAAAAAGGGGATAGAAAATAAGAGAGAGAGTGGCTTATTGCCCTTCTATAAATCCATGGTATGCCCACATCTTGAATACTGTGTACAGATGTGGTCTCCTCATCTCAAAAAAGATATACTGGCATTAGAAAAGGTTCAGAGAAGGGCAACTAAAATGATTAGGAGTTTGAAACGGGTCCCATATGAGGAGAGATTAAAGAGGTTAGGACTTTTCAGCTTGGAAAAGATGAGACTAAGGGGGGATATGCTAGAGGTACATAAAATCATGAGTAATGTGGAGAAAGTAAATAAGGAAAAGTTATTTACTTGTTCCCATAATACAAGAACTAGGGGCCACCAAATGAAATTAATGGGCAACAGGTTTAAAACAAATAAAAGGAATTTCTTCTTCACACAGCGCACATTCAACTTGTGGAACTCCTTGCCTGAGAAGGTTGTGAAGGCTAGGACTATAACAGGGTTTAAAAGAGAACTGGATAAATTCACAGAGGTTAAGTCCATGAAGTTAAGTCTATTAGCCAAGATGGGTAAGGAATGGTGTCCCTAGCCTCTGTTTGTCAGAGGGTAGAGATGGATGGCAGGAAAGAGATCGCTTGATCATTACCTGTTAGGTACACTCCCTCTTGGGCACCTGGCATTTGTCACTGTCAGTAGACAGGAGACTGGACTAGATGGACCTTTGGTCTGACCCAGTACGGCCATTCTTATGTTCTTAGGTAGCTGTTACATCACCAGTGCAACACTGGCCCCCTTCATAGCCCCTGAATGCAGAATCAGGGTCACAGGTCTCCTGCTCTGTTTTTGTACTTCTAGAGTGTGAGCTCTTATGGTTGGAAATGTGCCTTTTTTTTATATTCGTGCTGCACCTGGCACATTTGAGGCATAATAGCCCTAGCCTATGCAACTAGAACACCTGTTGTTTACTCAAAGATATAGGGGGAGAATCTTGCTTGTCTTAGGCCATGTCTACACTAGCACTTATGTGAGCAAAATGTTTGGTACTCAGTAGTCTGAAAAAACACTCCCTGAGCAACATAAGTGTTGCTGGCATAAGCACTTGGGTGCACAGCGCTATGATGGCAGAAGACACTTTCCCACTGAAATAGCTACCATTGCTCATTGAACTGATTTTATTATATTGATGGCATTACATGGCTACACAGGCACTCTTACAGCAGCCCAGCTGTATCAGTACAACTGTGCGCTGTAAACTTGTAAGTGTAGACATGGTCTTACTTACAAACGGGCATAGTGCCGGTTATCATGGTGCTGGGAGGGGACATGGTGGATTATGAGATGGGATGAGGCCAGAGCACTCTGTACTCCAGTTATTCTTGGATTGCCAGAGTGTCCTCTGAACACTTTTGCAGATTGAGCATGTTAGACCAACCCTTGGAACTGTTACATTTTATTTCAGGAACTGTGCTGGCCCCTGGCAACCCAGCTGGAAGTGCAAAGATTGTATAGTCACCCTTGCCCTCCTCCAGAATGGTACAGCTCAGAATCAAAATTGGAGTATAGGAGTGTAAGCCGGTCGTGTCGGGGCTCGTCCCTCTCAGGCGCGGCGGGGAGCCAGGGCGCCTCCTAGCACGCCGCAGTCCGGGTAGGCTTAGCCCCTCTGCAGGTGCTGAGGGGGGTATAGGGTCTGCAAACAGGGTAGAGCCCCGGCCCTCTAGCCGAGGTCGGGGCTCTCAAAGTAAATAAGCCCCAGCCCTTGGGCAGGGCAGGGCAGTAAGAGTTCTAGTTAGCCCTGGCCCTTTGGATCAGGGCAGCGCAGTGGCAAAGTCAAAGGGGCCCAGCCCTTGGTTCAGGCGGGGCACCAAACACAAGTCTAGTTCGCTCTGGCCCTCTGGATCAGGGCAGAGCAGTGGCAAAGTCAAAGGGGCCCAGCCCTTGGTTCGGGCAGGGCACCAAACACAAGTCTAGTTAGCTCTGGCCCTCTGGATCAGGGCAGAGCAGTGGCAAAGTCAAAGGGGCCCAGCCCTTGGTTCGGGCAGGGCACCAAACACAAGTCCAGTTCGCTCTGGCCCTCTGGGTCAGGGCAGAGCAGTGGCAAAGTCAGCGGGGCCCACCCCTTGGTTTGGGCGGGGCACCAAACACAAGTCTAGTTAGCTCTGGCCCTCTGGATCAGGGCAGAGCAGTGGCAATAGGCGGGAAGAGGGGGAACGCAGGCCCTCCCACTCCACTGCATTCCAGCCCGGGGCCCTAGCAGCGGTCAAGACCCGCTGCGGTCAGTGGAGATCCTGGCCGCAACACACTGACATGGGTTCAGGCTCTTCAGGAGCCAAACCAGGGTGGCTATCCCCGGGCCACTTCCAACTTCCCCCTCTCTGGGTACCTGGTCCTTGCCAGCGTCGTCTGGGGGGTCCCAGACCATGGGCTCCTCCGGGTACCGGTCGTGGGGAAGCTCAGGCCACTCCTCGGGGTATCGGGCACACGGCAGGTCAGGCCGACGTTCCTCCGGGTACCGGGTCTGAGGCAAGTCCAGCCAGCGCTCCTCTAGGTAGTGGGCGCGGGGCAGGTCCGGCCAGCGTTCCTCTGGATATTGGGCGCGGGGCAGGTCCGGCCAGCGCTCCTCTGGATAGTGGGCGCGGGGCAGGTCCGGCCAGTGCTCCTCTGGGTAGTGGGCGCGGGGCAGGTCCGGCCAGTGCTCCTCTGGGTAGTGGGCGCGGGGCAGGCTGGGCCCGGCGGGAGCCCGGGCACCAGCGTCTGTCCTCTATGGCAGCCTGCCTCCAACTGAGCGCTGGGGCCGGGCTTTTATACTTCCTGTCCTGCCCCTTGACTTCCGGGGGGCGGGGACAGGCAGTGCTGACTCCGCCCACTGAGGCACCTGCTCTGGCTCGTCCCTCTCAGGCGCGGCGGGGAGCCAGGGCGCCTCCTTACAAGGAGAAAGGGACACAAAATACATGTACAGTGGTCAGGTGGTAATTGGCCAGGTCTTGATAATACATGTTTAAATAGTCATTTCTTCCTAATGAAAGATATAAAGATTATCCCCAATTCCTCTACCACCTTGCCACTCTCCACTGGCTAGTTCCTTTTATTTCCCTTGAGGAAAGGCAGTCAATAAAGTTATCGAAGGCCTGGTCCACACTACACAGTTAAATCGATTTTAACAGCATTAAATCGATTTAATGCTGTACCCGTCCACACTACAATGCACTTTAAATCAATTTCAAGGGCTCTTAAAATCGATCTCTGTACTCCTCCCCAACGAGAGGAGTAACGAGAGGGTTAGTGTGGCCGCAAATCGAAGTTATTGGCCTCCGGGCGGTATCCCACAGTGCACCAGTGGCCGCTCTGGACAGGTAACTGAACTCTAATGCCCTGGCCAGGTATACAGGAAAAGCCCTTTTGAATTTCATTTCCTGTTTGGCCAGCATGGAGCTCTCATCAGCACAGGTGACCATGCAGAGCTCATCAGCACAGGTAACAATGCAATCTCCTGAGAATAGAAAAAGAGCACCCACACGGACCACATGAGAGGTACTGGATCTTATAGCTATATGGGGAAGAGGATTCAGTGCTATCAGAACTGCGTTCCAAAAGACGAAATGAAAAAACTTTTGAAAAAATTTCCAATACCATGAGGGAGAGAGGCCACACCAGGGACTAAGTGCAGTGCAGAGTGAAAGTGAAGGAGCTCAGACAAGCCTACCAGAAAACCAAAGCAGCAAACGGCAGATCCAGATCAGGGCCAAAAACATGCCGCTTCTACGCTGCGCTGCATGCAATTTTAGGGGGCTGCGCCACCACTACCCCCTCCTTGTCCGTGGATTCCAAGGTGAGGGTTATAATCTCAACCATGGATGAGGATTCAGCGGAGGGGGAAGATGACGAGGAGGAAGAGCTTGCAGAGACCACACAGCCAGGAGCTTTTTGTGACCCAGACGGAATTACCGTCCCTGCCCTCCCAAGCCACTAGCCCAGACAGTGAAGCCATGGAAGCGACCTCTGGTGAGTGTATCTTTGTAAATAGAAAACATAGTTTAAAAGCAAGCGTTTTTTAATGATTGATTTTCCATGAGTGTTTGGCATGCATTAGCAGGCATTAAAGTTACTGGAACAGTTTGTTAACATGTCTGGGGATGAAGCGGAAATCCTCCAGGGACATCTCCATGAAGCACTCCTGGAGGTACTCCAAAAGCCTTTGCAGAAGGTTTCTGGGCAAGGCAGCCTTGTTCCGTCTACCATGGTAGGACACTTTACCACGCCATGCATGTAGCAAGTAATCTGGTATCATTGCATGACAAAGCCTAGCTGCGTATGGTCCCGGTGATTGCTGGCATTCAAGAAACATCCGTTCTTTATCTCGCTCTGTTATCTTCAGCAGAGTGATATCATTCATGGTAACCTGGTTGAAATTAAGGTATTTTATTAAGGGGACAGAGCTGGCCATTCCTACTGGGCTGCTTGCCTGTTGCTTAAAAGAAATCCTTCCTTGCAGGTAGCCAAGCGGGGGGAGGGGAGGGGAGTTAATGGCGCTGAGCTTTTTAGCATTTGGCCAGCAGGAATCTTCCCAGCTACCAGCCACATGGGGGGGGGAGGAGAAAGGGGGGGTGATTAGCAGTGATCTGCCATTATACCAGCCATGCGGTGGGGGGAGGGGTAAAGCAATTCCAGTGTTAGGGTTAGGGTTTGGCGTCTGCTGCTCCTTGTAAAAGCAGCAGCACAGGGAGAAGCTGTATGCCTTACCATGACCGCATGCAAGCTGAATTGTGACACCCGGACCTGCGTCTGTGTTGATCTGTTACACCACAGCCACAGACACTCAATACTAAAAGAATCCAAATGCGTAGTGAAATCACATGTGCTATGTAAGGTGAATAGTGTTGTTCACTGTGAAAGAGTATAACCATTGTTCTGTGAAATGTATCTTTTATAATCCTTCTATCACTATTTTCCCCCACTCATGCAGCTGCAAATTTTTCAAGCCCCCCTACTCCATCCCGAAGGCTAGCTCAGATAAGGCGGAGGAAGAAGAGGACACGAGATGAAATGTTCACAGAAATCATGGCAGTAACCCGCAATGAAAGAGCACATCTGGGGGAGTGGAAGGACGTGCTAGCAAAGTACAGGAAAGATGCCAGTGAACGTGAGGACAGGAGGGACCAACGTGAGGATAGGAGGGACAAACGTGAGGATAGGAGGGATGAACGTGAGGATAGGAGAGACGCTCGAGATGAGAGGTGGTGGCAGGAAGATCAGCAGTGACGGGATGCAACGCTGGAGCTGCTGCATGATCAAACTGACATTCTCCGACGTCTGGTGGATCTTCAGGAAGAGCAGCAGGGTCACAGAGTGCCACTCCAGCCCATGTTTAACCACCCTCAGTACTCACCATGTTCCATATCTTCCACACCCAGACATGTAAGAACGCGTGGGGGAAGGCTTTCTGCACCCGCCCACTCCACCCCTGTGGACAGTCCAACCAAAAGGCTGTCATTACATTGAAATGTCCTTAATGGCCATTTTCTTCCCTCCTATCCTTCTCCCAAACCACACCCGGGATACCTTGTTAATTCTCTGCCTCTTTTTATAATTACATGCTTCTTAAACGATAGTAACTTTATTTCCATAAGCAAGCTGTAATCGAAGGGGGAGGGTGGGTTGCTTACAGGGAATGACTTTTAATAAAGAATACATGCTTTTTAAACGACAGTAACTTCATTTCCAGAAGCAAGCTGTAATCAAAGGGGGAGGGTGTGTTGCTTACAGGAGGAGTCAATAAAGGGGGGGAGGTTCATGAAGGGGAAACAAACACAACAGTCACACCGTACCCTGGCCCGTGATGAAACTCGTTTTCAAGGCTTCCTGGTGAGCTCTTCCTGCACCGCTTCCTGGTGAGCTCTTCCTGCACCGCTTCCTGGTGAGCTCTTCTAATCGCCCTGGTGTCTGGCTGCGCGTAATCAGCGGCCAGGTGATTTGCCTCAGCCTCCCACCCCGCCATAAAGGTCTCCTCCTTACTTTCACAGAGATTGTGGAGCACAGAGCAAGCAGCAATAACAAAGGGGACATTGGTTTGGCTGAGGTCTGAGCGAGTAACGTTCTCCAGCGGGCTTTTAAACGGCCAAATGCACATTCTACCACCATCCTGCACTTGCTCAGCCTGTAGTTGAACAGCTCCTGACCACTGTCCAGGCTGCCTGTGCATGGCTTCATGAGCCATGGCATCAAGGGGTAGGCTGGGTCCCCCAGGATAACTACAGGCATTTCAACATCCCCAACTGTTATTTTCTGGTCCGGAAAGTAAGTCCCTTGCTGCAGCCTTTTAAACAGAGCAGTGCTTCTGAAGACGCGAGCGTCAAGAACCCTTCCTGGCCATCCCACGTGGATGTTGGTGAAACGTCCCTTGTGATCCACCAGTGCTTGCAGCACCATTGAAAAGTAACCCTTGTGGTTCATGTACTGGGTGCCCTGGTGCTCCGGTGCCAAGATAGGGATATGGGTTCCATCTATCGCCCCCCTACAGTTAGGGAATCCCATTGCAGCAAAGCCATCCATTATGACTTGCACGTTTCCCAGAGTCACAACCTTTCGTAGCAGCAGCTTAATGATTGCTTTGGCTACTTGCAACACAGTAGCCCCCACAGTAGATTTTCCCACTCCAAATTGATTCCCGACTGACCGGTAGCTGTCTGGCATTGCAAGCTTCCAGAGGGCTATTGCCACTTGCTTCTCCACTGTGAGGGTTGCTCTCATCCTGGTATTATGGCGTTTCAGGGCAGAGGAAAGCAAATCACAAAGTGCAAAGAAAGTGCTCTTACGCATGTGAAAGTTCCGCAGCCACTGCGAATCGTCCCACACCTGCAAAACTATGCGGTCCCACCAGTCTGTGCTTGTTTCCCGGGCCCAAAATCGGCGTTCAATGGGTAGAACCTCCCCCATTACCATCAGGAGCTCCAAAGCACGGGGGCCCACGGTTAGGGAGAAATCAGTGTCCAGGTCCTCATCACTCTCGTCGCCGCACTGCCGTGGCTGCCTCCTCCTCTCCTGTGTTTGCAGTTCATGGTTCACCATAGACAGCACAAGAATGCGTGAGGTGTTTACAACATCCACGATTGCGCTACTGAGCTGGGCAGGATCCATGCTTTCTGTGCTATGGCGTTTGCTCAGTTCACCCAGTAAAAAAGGTGCGAAATGGCTGTTTGCTGCTTTCAGGAAGGGAGGGGTGAGGCTGTATCCAGAACCACCCGCGACAATGATTTTTGCCCCATCAGGCACTGGGGTAATAACCCAGAATTCCAAGGGTCAGGGAAGACTGCGGGAACTATGGGATAGCTACGGGATAGCTACCCACAGTGCAACGCTCTGGAAATCGATGGTAGCCTAGGACCATGGATGCACACCGCCGAATTAATGTGCCTAGTGTGGACGCATAAAATCGACTTTATAATATCTGTTTTATAAAACCAGTTTAAGTTAATTCGAAATTATGCTGTAGTGTAGACGTACCGGAAGTGACCTGTTCACACAACAGGGGAAAAGTTACTAAATTACCAAGCAAAGATAAGTGTGCAAAGCAAATTTCATACTGTGGGCAATGTGACTTCTTGTTACTTTACAGATAATGTAGTATTATATAAGAATTCTTTATTCTCCATAGCCAACATATCATCACAACTGCAACTGAATAAGGCAATATAAATATGCAAAATGGCAATACATTAAAGTAAATTATAGTAAAATATTGCCAAGCTTAGCACAAAATTACAAATAACTAACTGAACACTGTATAGTGGGTTCATTCTCCAAGCAATCCAAAAAATAACATAATGTAATTGTGCAGCTGGTTAGAGCAGCTGATGCGATGTAATTTAAGCCTCCTTAATGGATAAGAAGAACTTTGAAGTGCTCCCTAATGATATTCCACTTTGGCCCTAACAGCATCCTGAAACAGTTCCCTCTTGGGCTTTCCTTTTGCTTCCCAGAAATATTTATAGCAATCAAAGTAATGGCTTCTGTACATTGACTACATGCATTTGCACCTTTACTATATGAGGTGAAAAATGGGTGTTGCTCCAAGTGCTTACGCAGCTGTGCCTTGTATACTTCAAAAGGGTAAAACACTGGACAGAATATGAACACACACCCCAGCAAATGATGAGAGGACACTGCATTGTCAGGGCAGAACAATGAGCACCTAAAGTTAATGTGTTATGGTGATTAGATAATGCTGGTTTATTTGGCTTGTTCCAAGAGATAGTATTGTCCAAGAAACAACCTTATTACTGGTCATGTTGAGATCCAAAATTATCCAGTCTCTTCTCTCTCCCTACAGTTTCATACATGGTCAATTGTCTTGATAACTGAACCACACTATTAGGACTTCTACACTTGCCTATAGCATGTTGGGACACCTTATCAGTTAACTAACAGCACTTAAAATCTATAATGTGAATAGAAAAAAAACAAGTGAATCAGCAGTATTTTAGATAAGTAGCAGTTAAACATGCATGCAGTAAATTTGGTAGATTTTCAATAGGAAAGTAAAAGGGATGCCACAATGCAGAAGCAGTTATTTCAATAGAAAATACACTGTGTGATATTTGCTACACTAACAGAATACAAGGGTTTTCTTAAAACTGGACTCTGAAAGGTGGTCATGTTTCTCCCTAGCATTTAAATCTGGAAAAACTGCTTTGAGCTGTGATAGTTGCTCATTCTATGAAGAATTAATACACCTCTACTCCGATATAATGCAACCTGATATAACACGAATTTGGATATAACGCAGTAAAGCAGAGCTCCGGGGAGGGCGGGGCTGCACGCTCCAGCAGATCAAAGCAAGTTCGATATTACGCAGTTTCACCTATAACGCGGTAAGATTTTTTGGCTCCCGAGAACAGCGTTATATCAGGGTAGAGGTGTATTTGCAGCAACACAAACTAGCACTTTATGGAGATCATCAGATAAATTATTGCAATAAATATGAGCTACAAGGGTACACTGATACATTGTTTTTAAGAGATGTAAAAGATTAAAAGAACCAGCAGGCATCATGGTTTGTAAGCTTTTGTTTTGTTTTTATAATCAAATTTGAGAGAGACAAAACACCAAATAACCCACTCAGGTTTACAAAAATGTAATATGAAAACATTCTGTGTGAGACAGAAACATAAATGCCAAGTCATTGCTGAACCTCCTTGAAAAGTATGTTGAAGAAATCAGCTAGTCATAAAAAACCCTGGAGATCAGGGAGTTATGCTTACATAATAATGAAAATTATGCTGGCCATTGCATTACCACTCAGCTGTTTTCATACTTAGGTTATTGAGACTGTATCAAGTAATTAATGATCTTGAAAGACAAAAAGATTCATTGTTGGTGTTATGCATTTTTCCAAGACATTCCATTTCTTTAGTTTGTTATAAAACAGCACATACTGTGTTAGGATATTTTCGATTAAGGACATGTCCTGGAAGCAGCATGCAGCTGGGCTCTATGCCACCTCCCTCTCAGTCCTTGGCAAAAGGGGTGTGGCTGGGGTATGCTATCACAGTGAACCCTTGAGGCTGTTGGTAACTGAGTATAATTTTGATCAGCCCTGAACTATTTTGATTTTTGCTACAGACTTTCCCAGTGCTGTAGTGGGCCAAGTTGGAAAGGAAGAAAAGTGGCTTAAACTCACCTTTGCACACACAGCTCTTCTCATGTCCCACGTCCAGCCCGTTTGGTTTTTATAGTAATAAACTGTTTGAACTGATTTTCTATATAAGGAGGTTAATTGAGAGAGGCTACAAATACACATACAGTACAATATGTTGATTCACGTAGTGCTATCAGCAGTTCCTCCTGTTACAAGTTCTTATGGGTTTTGGATGGACCTATCCTGACAAAATAAAAATTGGGATAACAAAGAAACCCACAAATGATCACTGCAGTGCCATACAAATGTTACAGAGGATGACAGAATATCAAAGTTACCAGATCAAATATGTAGAAAACCTGTCACAGGGAGAAAGTCTCTTTGCCCTTTATAATAGTGAAGACCTAATAGCTGTGAACGCAAACCAGCGAGTATTGCAAGTCAAGACTTCTTTTTTTTTAAATGGCTTTTTGTTTAATCAAATTTTGTTGTGAATTTTTTTAATTTTCATTAAAAAAATTCCTTTTTCATGAAATCCAACCCAGCTCCCAAAAATATCAGCAAAAGAAATTGAAGAAATGAAAAGTTTTTGCTGTTGTTGAAATTTTTGACAGAAAATAGAACACATTTTTCAACCAGTTCTCGCAGTGAGGCCTGTGCAGGCCCTTGCTGGTGCACCTCAGTACAGGTTTGACCAGGGCTTCTCCTAAGCAAGGATGGCAAATCACAATCATGCGTGTAAATGTACATATGGGGCCTGTGATGAAACCACCAGTTATTTTCATTTTAACTCAGGGCAGAATTTGAACCCCTAACTACTTCAGAAATGAAAGACTTAGGGTAAAATTATTCATGGACTTAATGAAGGCTGAGCCATTTTTAGCTGAGTGCACAGAACAGTTAACAAAGAAGCAATTAAGCTTTAAGCTGTTTGCGTCTTGATTGATCCTTTAGATGAAAGTTGTGTTGTGCAGGTGCTATTCAGTAAAAACAACTGATAAGAAATCAACTCATCCCATAAAATGTATTCACTTTATACTCTGATTATGTAAAAAAAAGACTGTCCAAAGCAGAAACACTCACAATCTAATTTGGGGACATACTCTGATGCCTTCAGTCATGGTGGGCCACATCATGAACTCCTTGCTCCCACTGGTGAGCAGCTACTTCAGCTGAAACTAGTGTAAGCTGGAGCATCAGAAACTGGCTCATTATACTCTCCAGGTGTGTGTACTATATGGTATATTTTTAGTGAACATTCTGATTGATAGCATAACTCCCTACTCTGCAAAACTTCACCTGAATAGTATTTGCACATGCAGGTAGTTCCATTAACTTCAAATAGAGCTGGACAAGTGAATAACCTAATTGCCTTCTATGATGAGATACTTAGCTCTGTGGATGAGGGGAAAGCAGTGGATGTGTTATTCCTTGACTTGAGCAAAGCTTTTGATACGGTCTCCCACAGCATTCTTGCCAGCAAGTTAAAGAAGTATGGACTGGATGAATGGACTATAAGGTGGATAGAAAGCTGGCTAAATCATTGGGCTCAACAGGTAGTGATCAGTGGCTCCATTAGGGTTACCAGTAGATGTGGGGCCGGCTGCAGACAGAGGCATGGGGCAGGGCTAGCTGGAGGCAAGGTGTGCAGGGCTGGCTGTGGGCGGGGCAGGGGGTGCGGAGCTGGCTAGAGATGGAATGTGGGGTTGGCTGGAGGCAGGAGGGTGTGGGGCTGGCTGGAGGCAGGGCAGGGGGGTGCGGGGCTGGCTGGAGACGCAGCAGGAGTTGGAGACGGGCTGGCTGCAGGCAGGGTGAGAGGTACTCACAGGGAGAGCGGTTCAGGGCAGCAGCGCATAGAGCAGCCCGAGCAGCGCAGCAGGACTCAGCCCAGGCCAGCAGAGCAGCCAGGGACCCGCCGGGCAGCAGCAGCAGCGGGAGCCCCAGGGCCAAGGGAGCAGCACAGCAACAGGGCCTGTGCCCAGGGCCAGGTGGTGGCCCGCATGGCTCCTGCTCCAACAGTGCCGCGTCCCCAGCCAGAGTGGGGCTAGAAGAGGAATGACATCACTTCCTGGCTGGCCAGAGGCCATCAAAGCCGCAGCACCCCCTCACACAGTGGGGGGAAATGGGTTACACATTTAGCTTGGGCCGAGTGAGCATCCCAGACATGCAGCTCCTGAAGGCAACCTAGGTTTACCATGCCTCCCTATTTTCCCGGACATGTTCGGCTTTTTGGAAATTCCTTCTGGACAGCGATTTGAGAACCAAAAAGTCGGACATGTCCAGGAAAATACGAACGTATGGTAACCCTAGCTCCATGTCTAGTTGGCAACCTGTATCAAGCGGAGTGCCCCAAGGGTCTGTCCTGGGGCCGGTTTTGTTCAATATCTTCATTAATGATCTGGATGATGGCATGGACTGCACCCTCAGCAAGTCTGCAGATGACACTAAACTGGGAGGAGTGGTAGATATGCTGGAGGGTAGAGATAGGATACAGAGGGACCTAGACAAATTAGAGGATTGGGCCAAAAGAAATCTGATGAGGTTTAACAAGGACAAGTGCAGAGTCCTGCACTTAGGACTGAAGAATCCCATGCACTGCTACAGACTTGGGACCGAATGGCTAGACAGCAGTTCTGCAGAAAAGGAGCTAGGGTTTACAGTGGATGAGAAGCTGGATATGAGTTGACAGTGTGTCCTTATTGCCATGAAGGCTAACGGCATTTTGGGCTGAATAGTAGGGGTATTGCCAGCAGGTCGAGGGATGTGATCATTCCCCTCTATTCTGCACTGGTGAGGCCTCATCTGGAGTACTGTGTCCAGTTTTGGGCCCTACACTACAAGAAGGATGTGGAAAAATTGGAAAGAGTCCAGCGGAGGGCAACAAAAATGATTAAGGGGCTGGAGCACATGACTTCTGAGGAGAAGCTGAGGGAACTGGGGTTGTTTAGTCTGCAGAAGAGAAGAATGCGGGGGGATTTGATAGCTGCTTTCAACTACCTGAAAGGGGGTTCCAGAGAGGATGGATCTAGACTGTTCTCAGTGGTACCAGATGACAGAACAAGGAGTAATGGTCTTAAGTTGCCATGGGGGAGGTTTAGGTTGGATATTAGGAAAAACTTTTCACTAGGAGGATGGTGAAGCACTGGAATGTGTTGTCTAGGGAGGTGGTGGAATCTCCTTCCTTAGAGGTTTTTAAGGTCAGGCTTGACAAAGCCCTGGCTAAGATGATTTATTCCCATGAATAAGGTTTGTAGGACAAGACCCAAAAAACCAGCCCTGAGTGTCATTGAGTTTGGTGTTAATAATGACCTTGGCTTGTTAGGTAGTATTCATCTTAGTAGTATTAGGTTATTTGCTAAACCGGCAATGGAGTTACTAGAAATGGGTAGATAGCTTTAGGCAGTAAAACTTTGTTTCTTGAGTGTACAAATTTAGTACAATTCTGATTTTCTAATATACAATGTGTTGTCAGATGCTACCGGTGTGGTACTCTGCTCTGTTCAATGTTGATATCAATCAGCTGCGTGCATGTGTTCCCTCTGTGTGCTGTCCCAGCTCTGTGCAGATAGCTGACACAGCAGACCCCGAGAGAACCCCCAATGACCAGAGTCTAGTAAGGTATGAAGGCACTTTGCCAGGTTTATTGTCAAACGAAGCACAATGTTAGTTCCCTCTAGATTTTACTCTACAGGACATACGAGTATGTGCCCCCTGGCAATGGACCCAGCTCAGTCAGTGGCGGGACTTTCCACTGCCTGCTAGGCTGGACAAAGACACCGCCCCAGGGATGCATTCTTATACACAGGTACAAACAAGTTACACATCACTCCTGACGTACTAAGGTACAACCTCTCTACATAGCAAGGTACAACTCCTCTATGTAGTAAGGTGCCACCTCTCACCTTGTACATGTTGGTTTGAACAAAACAACTCTATCCATCGTATTACCCTTTTGGCCCTGTCATTGGGATGGGTCGGCCTGTTCCTTGTTATCTGTGGAATGTTCCAGTATTAGAGTGTCCTGGTACCATGTTTATACTTCAATACACTATATGGATATACGTTTATGCAACATCAGCCCTTTTCTTGCCAGCTTCTGTGAGCAAAGTCTTTATGTTAGCAAAGTCTTAACCATTACTTTAGTTCAGGCCTTAGGCCTCATACCAGGCCTCTGATACCAAGGTTTATATCTCAGGGCCTCTTCTCACTACACAATGTATGAATAAGTAAAAATAAGACATTAGTAATGCACTTATCCATCAACTTTTATAATATTCACATTATTATAGATTGTTTAAAAAAAATTAAAATGCAATATATAGGATCAAAACATATATACTCCAAATTCAGGAATTTCTACAGGATTCACACAACCAATGTTTTCCACCACATTGCACATATGTAGTGTTTCAGACAATTCTTTGCCTCATTAAATATACTCCTTAATACTGAGTATTTGAAAAGTGGCCAGCATTTTAGAGGGAAACAGCATCTATGTGGGGTGGGCAAACTTTTTGGCCCGAGGGCCACATATGGGTATGGAAACTGTATGGTGGGCCATGAATGCTCATGAAATTGAGGGTTGAGGCATGGGAAGGGGTGAGGGCTCATGAAGGGGTGCAAGCTCTGGGGTGGGGCTGGGGATGAGGGGTTTGGGGTGCAGAAGGGTGCTCCAGGCTGGGACCAAGGGGTTTGGAGGGCGGGAGAGGGATCAGGGCTGGGGCAGGGGTTGGGGCCTGGGAGGAGGACAGGGGTACAGGCTCCAGGCAGCGCTTACCTCAAGAAGTTCCCAGAAGCAGTGACACGTCCCCGCTCCCGCGTCTAGGCAGAGGCATGATCAGGCACCTCTGCATGCTGCCCTGTCCACAGGCATTGCCCCTGCAGCTCCCATTAGCCATGGTTCCCAGCCAATGGGAGCTGCAGGGGCCACACTTGGGGCGGTGGGAGCATGTGGAGCCCCTTGGCTTCCCCTAGGTGTAGGAGCTGGAAGGGGGACACGCTGCTGCTTCTGGGAGCCGCGCATAGTGGGGGCCAGCCCCTGACCCCACTCCCTGGCTGGAGCACCGGAGCAGGGCAAGCCCCGGACCCTGCTCCTCAGCAAGAGCTCAAAGGCCGGATTAAAATGTCTGAAGGGCCAGATGCAGTCCCTGGACCATAGTTTGCCCACCCCAATCTATGTGAAACTTTGCTACCAGTCTACACAAAGCACTCCACATAGACTGGAGGGAACATTCCAGTATTGACAGGGAGAGAGACAAGATGATCTAATTGATCTCTTCTTTCTCTAATTCCTGTGATCCTTATTGTGGTTAGGAGAGATGCATGGCTCTTTAGAACTTCATGCTTATTTGGCTTCCTGAAAAATATTAGTACGCATGATGTCTGTATTTTGACTTGTCTACTGGCCTGAAAGAGATGTTTCTGGCGCCCTACTTCTCTCTCTCTCTCTCTCTGTGTATATATATATATATATATATATATTCTGTGTGTGTGTGTGTGTGTATATATATATATATAAAATAAAACGTATAGATTAGTGAAGATCCTGTCTGTAACATCAAAAGCGTAATTGGTAGATCTGTGTTACAGCCTTATTTTTGACCCATGAATCTCTATCAAAACGTGTTTAGCAAAGAGACCTCAGACATGCTATATTCTCTGTCTGGATCTACTCATCAAATGCATTTCACTAATTCAATTATAAAATTAATAGAAAATTAATAAACCTAGAAGTTTAGATTGTATTTTTAATATTCCTGATCAATAGGTTCCATTTTCTGAACACAAGAGGAAGAATACAGAATATAAACAGATAAGGGAAATTGCCTTTCTAATGGATGTAATCATGGGAACAACACAAGGAAACCATTTTCTTTTGTTTCCATAATATGGGTCCAGTGTGAATTTCAAAGGGGAAAAATAATTTGAAACAATGCAAAAACCTAACATTTAAATAATATTTTTAACAAAATTATGAGAAATTGTTGGGTCTTGGTCATAAGAGGAAAAGAGTTCACAAAAAAGGAGACCAATATCAAATGAATTGCTTCCATAATTCAGTAGCTATAGAGTCTATATTTTTGGCTTGATTAAGACCCACCTTTCACCAATTCCTTTCTATACATAGTGTGGGCCCTCTTCTTTATGGAGTGAGGTGATAGCAGGATTCCAGAAGTATTCCAGCAGGAAGCTCCACTCCATCCATAGGACATAAGCATTGTGAAGCACAAGTATATATTGTTGCAGTGGTTTACTGAGGACAGGCAGGGAGGGAGCTAAAAAATCCCTCATTACATGGGTCCTTCCTCCTGCAAGAGTCATAAAAGAAGCAGCATAGAGGTTGTTCTGTAGACAAAGACCAAGGAACCCTAAAATAAACTGTAATTAAAGCAGAACAAACTGCAGTTTCTCTGAAGAAGAATCAAAGAAATAGAAGACTATGTAGTTTCATGAGGGGCTTCTCAAAGATCTGAGCCTAAATGGAAACCCTGCACTGTGAGGAGGCACGCAAACAAGAGCACTACAAACTGCACGGGCAAAGTCTTGTGTACTCTGTGTCAAGCAGGGTCCAAATTTTGAAGCAAAGTCCCTGGATTCCACAGAAGGCTGGTAAAAAGCTGGAGAGATTCTGTGGCTGTTTAAAATATTATGTTCTATTGAAATAAATATTAAAATGATCATTATGGTCAGCTCAATAGCCCCTGTGTTGGTTATTTTAGGGGTTACAGGATAAGCAAACTTGGATTATTTCAGCTGAAATGGTCAACAATTAAACAGTTAACAAGACTGACATTTTAAACTGTCATCTTTAAGTTACAGAGTTAGCCCTCCCAAGCTGTGAACTCTGGCCAATGCAGCTGCATCAGTTTATACTTAATTCATGTTTTCTTTGCATCCATAAACATTAGATTTTTTTTAATGAAAGCTGAGATTCTTGAGGACAATTCTGCAGTAAGGGTGAATTCCATGGCAAATCCCATAGCCACGTAATATTAGAGCCTAGGTAATAGCTTCTAGGGAAAAATATAAGGGGAGTAAAAAAGCAAAACAATGAAAGGAGTCAAGAGAGCAAGAAGTGCTTTTATAAATCAGAGCAAAAGGAGGTAATTGGGAGAACACTATTATTATCTATCTATCTAATGAGGCCCATGTCATAAACAGATGGTTAAGGGTTAATGCCTCTTTTACCTGTAAAGGGTTAAGAAGCTCAGGAAACCTGGCTGACACCTGACCAGAGGACCAATAAGGGGACAAGATACTTTCAAATCTTGGTGGGGGGAAGTCTTTTGTTTGTGCTTTTTGTTTTGGGGGTTGTTCGCTCTTGGGACTAAGAGGGACCAGACGTCAATCCAGGCTCTCCAAATCTTTCTGAATCAGTCTCTCATGTTTAAAACTTGTAAGTAACAGTCAGGCAAGGCGTGTTAGTCTTATTTTTGTTTTCTCAACTTGTAAATGTTCCTTTTTGCTGAGAGGATTTTATCTCTGTTTGCTGTAACTTTGAACCTAAGGCTAGAAGGGGTTCCTCTGGGCTATATAAATCTGAATACCCTGTAAAGTATTTTCTATCCTGATTTTACAGAGATGATTTTTACCTTTCTTTCTTTAATTAAAAGCTTTCCTTTTAAGAACCTGATTGATTTTTCCTTGTTTTAAGATCCAAGGGGATTGGATCTGGACTCACTAGAAATTGGTGGGGGAAAAGAGGGGGGATGGTTAAATTCTCCTTGTGTTAAGATCCAAGGGGTTGGATCAGTGTTCACTAGGAACTTGGTGAAAAAGCCTCTCAAGGCTGCCCAGGGAGGGGAAGGTTTTGGAGGGACAGGAAGTGTCCCAGACACTGAAATTTCTGGATGGTGGCAGTGTTACCAGATCTAAGCTAGTAATTAAGCTTAGAAGTGTCCATGCAGGTCCCCACATCTGTACCCTAAAGTTCAGAGTGGGGGAGGAACCTTGACAGCCCAGTTCAGCAATCCAATCCTATCCACCACAGTATTTCCCCAGGTGTTCAAATCCCATTCACTTTGCTGGGATTTAAGTGCATGCTTACATGCTTTTGTGAATAGGGATGGACTTAAGCAGGCGCTTAAATGCTTTTTTATTTAGGGACACAGTACCAACAATGTGCTAGACATGAGGTGGCATCTTTGAAGGGACTTAGGTGTCTGAACACCTGTCTTTTCTTGTTTCATGAATTGCTCTGGGACACAGGCAGGAGTTAGGCACTTGGACTCCTAGAATAAGGCAGCAGTGCTCATGTCCGGAAGCAAAAACTTATGCACGTAGGGAACTTTTACACTGAAAAATTAGTTTGGGCACCTACATAGTTCAGCAGGAGTTTTGTGGATCACAGTGGGGCCAAAATTAGGATTTAGGCACCTAAACTTGAGACTTAGGCACCTAAGTAACTTTGTGGATCCTGATAATTGTGGGTTAAACATTCTATCAAAAAAAATCAAGTCAATATTTGTAGTTTTAGCATTTGTTCTGAGGCTCTCCTAGATAGTGTTTGCATTATCAGTGCCAAACATTCTCCAAGGTCAGTAGTTAGAGATATCTTCTTGTTTAGTAAAAGCTTAGTCACTTTGTTAACATTATAATTATATACCTATTAGAGCAGGCTTGTTTACTCTCTTATCATGGAGGTTATTCCCAGCATTCATTATTCTTAGAATCCAGCACACTCAGAGTTCAGAGATGACCCATTATAGGTGCATTGCAGCCTTAACAAACCTATGAAATAACACAGCAGAGATACTTTGTCACATTGAGTGTTCTGATTAATGGCATCAGACATAGCTATAGATATGAGTGATGTCCAGATATTTTTTCTTATTTTAACCAAGAATAATCAGAAAGGAAAGTTCAAAGATTGTATACTGTATGTTAGCTAGCTCAAATTATAATTTTAGTACATTAATTAAAATTCTGCTAATTGGAAGTTGGACTGATCTTGTGGATTGGAAGGAAGGATGATCTTGTGATTAAGGCACTAAACAGACTCAGAGATGTAGGTTAAATTCCTGGCTGTGCCACAGATTTTTATGTGACTTTGGGCAAGTCATGTAAATTTTGTCTTGACGAGGGAAGAATATGGTAGCTAAAGCTGACTTAAATTTAACTTTTTTCCTAGTGAAGATGCAGGGGAATACCTTGTAGTTCAATTTTAGCTGATCCAGCTATTGCCAAGGGTGACCAACTAAAATCAAGCTGAGGAGGTACGTATTGTGGAAAAGCTTTAGAAGATTTAAAGTTAGATTTAGGTGCCACATGTTAACTAATCTTGACCTAAACTCGAGTATTTTCCCTCATCAAGACAAAGTCCTTGGCCTTAGTTCAGCAAGGTGCTTAAACTTATGAGTAGTCCCATCCATATTCGGCAAATGACTAAAGCATGAAGGGCAAATTAGTACGATCTGGCCCTATAAAAATTAGAGCAGGACAGGATATGGTTTTCCCATCCCACAATAATTTTTGGAATTTCAAAGAATTGTTCTATCTCAAATCAAGAAGAAAAGTCAAAATCTTAGAAACTTTCTCAAACCAATAATAAAAATTGTGGAACAGGTCCACTGAAATGTTTTGTTTCAATTTCAAAACATTTTTTGGTTCGACCTTTTCTGAATTTTCATAACTTTTTTTTTTAATATCTGGGAGATTCATTGAAACTGACTCCCACAAACAGTTTTGGTTTTGACAAATCAGCATTTTCCAAGGAAAAACATTTTGCTGGACAATTCCTGACCAGTTCTAACAAATATATTTTTAATATGATAGTTTGTGCTTTTGCTCCATTTGCAGCAAAGTGTGTGCTAGAAAATAAATACACTATCAGGAAGTCAATGATAAATGAGAAAAAGAAGTCCTATGTATTACCAACACATCCAGTCAACGTTTATCTAACATCAGTTTCCATGGCAAACCACATTAATGAAAAATATCTCAGTTCTGAATTGCATCACAAGAGAGCAATTGAAATGGAAGTAACAATGAGATATGTAGGTGATAACATTCTTTCTACACAACATAGCAAAATGGGGAATAAATATCCCTGTTGTATAGTAAATGCCAGTAGGTATAGCCAAAGCGTTTATTGTACCAAAGCCCTAAGGAAAATTGTATAAAAGCTAGAGACAATTTTTCTATTGGAACTTTCAGTTAAATGGATGTTCATTACAGCACATAAAAATGAAACAATTTAAGGCCATTTAAAATATATTTTTATCCAGTTGAGCAAAGATTGTCACATTATTCTCACTGTAGGATATGTGTTGCTGCATCAGTTAGCATCTGTTCTCTGCAATTCCTCCAGTCAGAATGCAGTCATTTAGTAAATATACAGAAGGCTGTACTTCTGCAAATTATAATTTTTCTGGAGGTGTTTGTTTTTATTTCACATACAGTAGATGGCACTGGCTGATTAGGAAGTTGTGATATGCCTGTGGCAGTTGAAGTGAATTTTGCCAGCCTATATTAGATCTCACAAATCTTGCTTTTCTCTTCAATGGGAAAACAACAAAATACTGGAGAAACCAACTAGTAGCCTAAGACCCCAAAACGATTGGAAAAACAGTTTCCTTATTTTTAAAACAGAGAACATTTTCATCTTACCTCACAAGAACTAATGTATGTAACTATAACTTAGAAAGCCACAGCATCAAGCACTCAATAAGTTTTATATTGCAGAGAGGTTGCTGGGGCACTGCTGTACTCCAAAATAACAACAGCTATAGGAGACCCAAGATATTTCCTAGCAACACTCTCGTATGACAGCTTCAGAAAGGCACCATTTGCTATCCCTAGAGTGACATTCAGTTTTTACCTCATTGTTCTGATGACAGCTGCCAGGGCAGAATGCTGGTGAGAGGAGAATAATGAAAAAATTCAAGGAAGAATCCCATGTAGTTTCAAATTAAACTGCTGAGTATAAAGGTGTGTTCAAAGTGTTAAGAAAAACATTATGGGTTAGAGAGGGGAACTGAGGTAGCTTAAGTTACTGATGAGAAAAAGAGACTGGGGATGAGGAATATATTTTGAAACTTCAGCGAGCCACGGGCCTTGAAAGACTCTAATACACTGTACCAAACATGCTCACATCTTATCAGAAGCTTTTGTTCCATTAGAAGAGAAGGTAAAGTCCCATATCTATTATGTAAGATTAAACACTCTTTGGAGACATCTGCAATACTCACCCTAAGCACAAAAAGCCAGCGCTGCCTTTCCTAGATTTTCTTAGCAGCTTAAATATTACTGCTTTGTAGATTCTTTTATTACAATGTTATGCTTAATAGTAGCATTTTTAAAGTAAAAGCAAATTGACTTTTACTTCTAAATGCATTTTAAAACCATTTTGTTAAATTAAAAGCTTCACATGGTATAACTTCCCATTCTGTATGTGAATAGAAGTAGAGAGAAAGAAAGCTTTAGCAGTTACACAAGAAAATGCAGTTGTGACTGTCAATTGTCCCCCTGCACTGAGAAATTATGCAGGCAATTTGCATTATTTATGATAAATTCTGTTCTATAGTAAGGGTCCTTGCTGTACTACAGAACAACTAGTCGCTGTTTTCAGTATACTAATTCTTCTTCAGTGCATCATGCAAGTACCATGCTATTATGAAAAATTTCCATTCACCTCAGGACAGAGTAGCATACTGACAGTTCTGGAAAGTCTTTCCTAGATCTATCTTCTCTGCATGACTTTGGGACTGCACAGTCTCATCTTTCACTTCATTGTATGTCACTGTGTTAAGTGAAGAAGCAGGCAACCTATTGACTTCCTTAATCCTTCAGTGCCAAGTAACACATGTATTCTCTCCCCAAACACTGTTCTGGCATTTACTTCATGAACATCTGTTGTCCAAGGCCAGGAACCTCGTGGCTCCTTCAACAGATAATAGCAGTAGGCAGCTCATGCCTTCACCTTTTTCTAAAAGTTCAGCTATCTCCACCAGCTTGAGGTCTATAACTAAGGCCAGTCAGAGATCAACTACCACAGAAAGCCAGAGGACAGAGCAGTTGTCGTCACTGTAGCAAAGTAAAATGAAGAATGACATTTGACTGACCTGTTCCAAAATTTCAGTTCATCGTCCTGAAAACTTGGAATCTCTCCAGAATTCACAGGAAGAACTGGCATCACAAAATGTGTTATATGAGTACCAGAAACATGTCAAGGTCTGTCCCTGACTCTTGCTGAAAAACTGATTTTGGGGGAGGGGAAGAAAATATATATGGACAGTGGGAAGGGAAAGAGGAAATCTACTAGATTATTATAATTATACATTATGAAAGGAGGCTAATATTTCTCAACTCTAGTGCAACAATGTCAGAAATGATTTGTAGTTTAAAACAAAAGTCATTAAGTATAATTTGTTTCACTTCTTCACAGTTACAGTTGGCCCATTGCCAAGGCATTCATGGGCTGCCAAAATACTCCTCCTGCTCAGAATCAAAGCACACAGTAGGGATAGTTGGTTCTACAGACGAAAAGGGAACAAAAGAAAGAAAATAGCTAGAGGTGTTCCAAATTCTCTCCAAAATATACACCCAGTGGGGATGAATATGCTTCATCAGTAGGCAAGTCACATATCTGATCATCTTCTGTGCTAATTTTAGTTTTGTTTATTTTGAAGGTTCTATTTTTTAACACTCGTTCAACTATTTTCTACACTTTCACTTTCTAGATTGCAATAGTTCTCTGTAATTCTGAAATGCAAGCCATATACAATCAATGATTCTTTGTTCTCACAGCATACAGCTCCATACAACAGAGATTGCTCCTGCTGGCCTGCCAGCTACTGGGTGAGGAGCATGAGTTCAAAGAATCAAAAAATAATGACAAATGGTATCATTCGTTCTAGTTCATTAATTTTCAGTTTGAAGCAAGCTGTGTCTGCTGTGGACAAAAAAGTCACATCCATTCATCTAATTTTTGGGGTACAGAACTCTAGGTCTCCAGTTTGAAGATGATACCTTATTTCATAAATTACAATTATAAACTGACTTTCTGTTAATACTTGGGAATGAAATAATGAACTCTTAGCTAGAAAGGGGGCCATGAAGGAACCAAGATTTGGGCAGCTGCATTATTTTCCCTTGCATGATGCTGGTTTGAGTGAATGACTGAATGGTTCCTTTGGGAGGTGCCAAGTGCCCACTAGCTGTCATTGGCTCAACTCTTCACAGGATCACGCTGCTGATTGTTAGATCCTTTTGGACTGGAAGCCCTGAGGGATCTTGTGTGACTCATTTCTGCTCCCCAATAAGATGGCCCCTCAACAAGAACATTCCATGTCTTACTACTTAGCAACAATTCTTTTCACCTGACGACCGCAAAAGTTGGAGAAATTGATGTCCCACCCCCACACAAACATGCACAAGAATATGCCAGTGTTTGCTAGAGGTCTACAATGTGCCTACACCCATACACACATATATCACTGTGTAAATATAGATGACAAACTGGGAAGAGAGTGAAAATACTCTACTCTTAAACCTTACTCAACCCATCCACAATCCCAGCACGCTTCACTCGTTACGCCCACAATCTCAGCATTTCATACTAACTATGTCCACAATCCTGACATCATCCACTCACCATTTCTACTCTGCTGGGTCCTCCAATTTTTCTAAGACATAATATTGTGAATGGAGGCAGTGCATGAAATAAAAACCATGATGAGACTGAGAACTCTTGAGTTGTGATCCTGTCTCTGCTCTTGCTAGGGTGACCAGGTGTCCGGTTTTGGACTGGAAAACCCAGTCGAAAAAGGAACCTGGCAGCTCCGCTCAGTACTGCTGACTGGGCCGTTGCCTGTCCAGTTGGCGGTGCCGCGCAGTTCCCAGGAAGCAGCTGGCATGTCCCTCCTCCGGCTCCTATGAGTAGGGGCAGCTAGAGGGCTACGCACAATGCCTCCTCCTCAAGCGCAGCCTCCACAACTCCTATTGGCTGGGAATCATGGCCAATGAGAGCTGCAGGGGCAGCACCTGCTGCCAGCACAGCACACAGAGCCATCTGGCTGTGTCTCCGTGTGGCAGCCAGAGGGAGGATATGCCGCTGCTTCCCGGAGCTACTTGAGGTAAGCACCGCCCAGAGTCTGCACCCCTTACCCCCTCCTGGGCCCCAACTCCCTGCCCCAGCCCAGATCCCCCTCTCACCCTCCAAACCCCTTGATCCCAGCTCAGAGCACCCTCCTACACCCCAAACTGCTGATCTCCAGCCCCACCCCAGAGCCCGCACCCCCACCCAGAGCCCTCATTCCCTACGTACACAACCCAACCCCCTGTCCCAACCCTGATCCCCCTCCCACCCTCCAAACCTCTCAGTCCCACCCCGTAGCACCCTCCTGCACCCCAAACCCCTCATCTCCAGCCTCACCCCAGAATCTGCCCCCACAGCCAGAGCCCTCACCCCCTCTTGCATTCCAGCCCCCTGAGCCAGCCCAGTGAAAATAAGCAAGTGAGGGTGGGGAAAGCAAGTGACAGAGGGGAGAGGGCTTGAGTGAGCAGAGGGCAGGGTCTCAGAGAAGGGGTGGAGCATGGGTGGGGTCTAAGAGGAGGGGTGGGGCAGCAGATGGGGCAAGAGTGTTTGGTTTTGTGCAAGTAGAAAGTTGTTGTATGGTCTTGAACAAGACAATTTACTGATCAATCTCAGTTTTCACACCTGTAAAATGGAGATAAAAACTTACCTACATCACAGGAGTTTTGTGAGGACTAATTAGTTTGCGTTTGAACAAGCAAAGTGTTATTATGAAAATTAAGTGCAATTTTATGCCACAAATTCTGGATTGAAAAAGTTTATGAATAGATATGTTTTTAAAGTAAACACAATTGGCATTTAATTCTTCAGCAATTTTTCTCACAATGGATTCAATTTGTAATTTACAGTTATTAAACTGGATACTGTAAAGACTGTGACCCCAATTGTGGGCCACCTTAGCCCAAGATAGGGTGCAAGATGTGGACTCTGGAGCCCTAGGATGGCTGTAAACAACGCTGTGATTCAACAGCTCCCTGAAATCCAGAGAGTACTCAGCACCTTAGAGGATCAGCTCCTGAAAGAACAATCTTGTGAGGTTCTAATCGTCTCTGGAAGCTGCTGAGCATCCTCATTTCCCATGGTGGTCCATGGGCCAGTTCCCTGAATCAATATTCAGGGCCTACCTGCCAGCTGCTGAGCACCCTGTAGGAGGGAATGGACAGCCTCCGCTTTCCGCAGGGGGCAATCAGCACCTTTCAGGAATGAGCCTTTAATTTTTATTTATTTAAAAAAAAACTGAAAAAGAAGGCCCTGGGCAAAAAGGAAAAACAAGGACATATGTTGAAATAAACCCACCATCTTTTGTTAGTGTGTGATGCAAGATTCAGATGATTCTATATGGAAAAAAACATGTAGGCAATAAATGTGGGTAGTGTTCACTTTTAATGCAGTGAATCAATATCAGTTATAAAAATCTGTAAACATGACAGGGAGGAGGATGTAAAATTACCTAGAACACATAACTCCAGCACAGTGAGCCATCTATAGTACATGACTCTACTGTTCAGTGTGGAGCCTCTTTGCTAGCAAATGCACTAGAAAGCTATCTATCACATTGCTTATAAATTAAATTTGAATTGACTGTATTAATACTGAATAAGAGTACATTATCTCATTATTAACAACACGTGTTTATAAATATGTAAATAGCACTAGGTTACCATCATTATCTGAAATAATAAACTGAAAACACTTAGCATAACATTGGAAATCATTAATGAAAGTCTACTAGGGTTTGTTGTGTGTTTTTCTTGCCCCCACCCCCTCCCGTACTCTGAGCAGTCAAGAATCATGCATAATGTAACAGCGCAGGCTGCAGCTGGTAACAGCAGGCTGGCTCACTAGCGATATTTTAAATGTGTTTTTATTAACACAAGGAAGAGTCCCCAAAATTGCTACTCCAGAGAAAAAGCTGAAGGTTATCATATTTTAAAACTTAATTGTACGTAATGATCTCCAGCAGATGCTGTCATGAAAAACAGTTCCCCTGTATTTGATCCATATTTGTTGACTACCTGACCTTCAGTGAGCTTTGGACCAGGTGCTGAGTACAGAATAAGCCTACTGAAATTATCCACAAACATTCCGTCCAACTTTAAATGAGAACTAAACGATGATCAATATCATCTATGAACCTGACATTAAAACTAACTAAAAAGAGTCCAAAGACTCAAGGAACTCTAGGCAAATATTTAATTTCATAATTGTGGGGAGTTAGAGCCCATCAGCTCACATCCCTCTAGCTATGGCGGCAAGGGCCTACCCCTGTGTACACTCTCTTTCACCTAAAGCTGTTCAACACCTTGCAGATCCAAGCAAGTCTCTCATCTGTTAAAATGGCGGGTGGCGATCATGCTCAGGATTATGTCTGAAACTGATATCAAAATCAGAGATAAGACTAAGCTGCAAAATTTGGATCTGATCTAGGTTTTAATCCCTTCAACTTCCCTCACCCAACCCCTCCTCAAAAGTTTGGGAGGTTTTGGTTCTTAGGTTTTGGTGGAAAATCATTACAGAGAGGGGCCAGACATGTCAGTTCCAGAGAGACATTCCCTGTGTTTTAAAATAGAGAATTCTGGGAGCAGCAGTAGAATCTTCCACTGCATGCCAGGGTTGAGGCAGATTGGCAAGCCAGTGTGTAGATGCATGCACTGCTGATGTACATATTCTGTGGATAAATAGACTCTAGTCTGCAGAACTGTTATTCTAGCACCTTTCATGAACACTTACTTTCATTTTTAAAAAAACTAAATTAACGGAGATGTCAGGAAATTAGATAAACTGCAGTGCTGTATGGTTGTTAACTAAACCAATCTGCTTCGGGGTTGAGAGGCTTCTAGAACTGCAAAACTCTAACAAGATTCACACCAGGGGAGAAGAGAATTCAAAAGCTGGTGAGTTTGTGCCATGATAGGAAGCACTAGCAACATATTAGGGTCACTCTACCTCCTCCTTTTCTTTGGAGCAGGAGGGATCTGTAACAAAACCTTTTTTAAAAGGTATGCTTTTTGGTAAGGGGGTGGTCAAAGTCCTTGCTGGTTCTGATTTTATCCTGATCAGTTTACTAAGCTTTATGGATAATACTATCAGAGACTGTTTCTGCTACTGGTGAGGACTTAGAAACATATTAGTTCTTGTCTATTTCTCACTTATTTTGGGCATCTTACTTTGTAATGTAGAGCTTGATAGAGGGTCTGGGCAACCTTTTCTCTGTATAGTTGTGTGTGCAGAATGGAATTAAGAGTTATTTATAGCCTTCATGGCTTTAAGCAGATTTTTATGGAAGAAGAGACCTATCTAACACACTCTTCATCATCCTGCAGGTGTGTTTGATATACCTAATTACATGTGAGTGGGGATATCAGCCTTCCTTAATGTACTTGAGACATATTCTCTATTGTGATCTTTCTATCACTGATGGTTTACAAAAAATATACATACAAAACAGGCTTTTTAAAGTAAACTTGGTCACCTGTGTAAAGTATTTTTCATTTGAACCCTTCCTTAACATTTTGTTTAGATTATGGCAAAGGACTTAACCCATACAATATATTTCCCAGCATTAGATTTCTGTGTATTTTGTGATTTCTATATAGCAGGGGCCGGCAACCTTTCAGAACTGGTGTGCCGAGTCTTCATTTATTCACTCTAATTTAAGGTTTCGTGTGCCAGTAATACATGTTAACATTTTTAGAAGGTTTCTTTCTATAAGTCAATAATATATAACTGAACTATTGTTCTATGTAAAGTAAATAAGGTTTTTTAAATGTTTAAGAAACTTTATTTAAAATTAAATTAAAATGCAGAGCCCACTGTACCGGTGGCCAGGACCCGGGCAGTGTGAGTGCCACTGAAAATCCGCTTGTGTGCCGCCTTCAGCTCGCATACCATAGATTGCCTACCTCTGCTAGATAGTATATCAAACTAACCTTTCTTAAACAGATCTCTTTTTCTTCAGGCATGTGCTAATCTACAGCATATACACAGAGCCAAATCCTTCTGCTAAGCAGGCATGGGGTCTGGGTACCTCTGTGGCTTGGCTGGTGTTTGTGCCCATAAAGCTGCAAACAATGCCCTCAGCAATGATGCCAGAATTATTCCATGGCCACTGACTGCTATCAATGGCACATCTGGGACACCAGCCTGTATATGGCAGTGGGTCTGGTGATATCTGGGAGGTGATGCACAGGAAGAGCAGTGAGTGCCTCAGCTGACTGGTAGAGAAGGAAACACTGCAGAGAGTGAGCATCACACCCTTCTGGCAACAGCCAGCCGACAGCCCCAAGTGACATTGGGAGCCACCAGCTGAAAACACATACAACAGGCAATTGGCAACACATAGAATCATAGAATCTGAGGGTTAGAAGGGACCTCAGGAGGTCATCTAGTCCAACCCCCTGCTCAAAGCAGGACCAATTCCCAACTAAATCATCCCAGCCAGGGCTTTGTCAAGCCTGACCTTAAAAACCTCTAAGGAAGGAGATTCCACCACCTCCCTAAGTAACCCATTTCAGTGCTTCACCACCCTCCTAGTGAAAAAGTTTTTGCTAATATCCAACCTAAACTTTACACACTGCAACTTGAGACCATTACTCCTTGTTCTGCCAGCTGGTCTCACAGAAAACAGTCTAGATCCGGGGTTGGCAACCTTTCAGAAGCGGTGTTCCGAGTCTTCATTTATTCACTTTAATTTAAGGTTTCACGTGCCAGTAATACATTTTAATGTTTTTAGAAGGTCTCCCTCTATAAGTCTATATATTATATAACTAAACTAGTGTTGTATTGTAAAATAAACAAGGTTTTCAAAATGTTTAAGAAACTTCATTTAAAATTAAATTAAAATGTTGATCTTATGCTGCCGGCCCGCTCAGCCCACTGCTGGTCTGGGGTTCTATTCACCTAGGCCGGCAGCAGGCTGAGCGGGGCCTGTGGCCGGGACCCCAGCTGGCATGGGTCTGGCAGCCAGAACCCCAGACCGGCAGTGGGCAGGGCGGGGCCAGTGGCCGGGACCCCAGACCAGCGGTGGGCTGAGTGGCTCAGCCTACTGCTGCTCAGGGGTTCCATCCGCCGGCTCCTGCCAGCTGGGATCCCAGCTGCCGTACCCGCTCAGCCCACTGCCGGTCTGGGGTCCCGGCTCTGCCCACATACAGTGGGTACCTACCTTCTCCCTGGTTCTGGCCCATTCTCTTCCTCTCTCTGCACTGAACTGAGGGTGGGAGTGCACTGAGCACAGGGCTGGGGGTAAAGGGTCTGGCCAGGAGCTAGAATGAGGGTGGGGGCTCAGAGTTGGGGCAGGTCCCATTTGGTGCGAGGGGTGCAGGTGGGAATGGGGGGGTTGCAGGAGCTCTCATTTGGTGCTCAGGGTGGGGTGGGTATGTGGGGGGTGTAAGAGTCAGGGCAGAGAGCTGGGGGCATGTGAGGGGGTGCAGGTGTCGGGGGGGCTGGGTATGTGTGGGGGTGTCAGAGTCAGGGCTGTGGTCGTGGGGCGTGTGTGAAGTCAAGCAGAGGGGAAGGTGCTATATGGCTCAGGGCAGGAGCCTGGGGGGGCGGTGTGGGGCACAGGGCTCAGGGCATGGGTCTGAGGGGTGTGGGGGGGTCAGGGCAGAGGGTTGGGTAGATGTGAGGAGGGGTCAGGCAGGGGGCTGGAGGGGATATGCCCCTATTCCACCCCTGTCATAACAGATTCCCAGATTTGGACCTTAGCGTCCAAAATATGGGTGTTAGCATGAAAACCTCCAAGCTTAGTTACCAGCTTGGACCTGGTAAAGCTGCCACCACCCAAAAAATTAGAGTGTTTTGGGGCACTTTGGTCCCCCCAAAAACCTTCCCTAGGGATCCCAAGACCCAAATCCCTTGAGTCTCACAACAAAGGGGAATAAACCATTTCCCTTCCCTTCTCCCTTCCAGGTGTTCCCTCCCTGGGTTCCTGGAGAGATACACAGAAGCAAGCTCCGTGAATCTAAACAGAGGGACTCCACCCTCCCTATTTCCAGGCCTGGAAAACACAAGTACCGAGAGAGAGCTAATCTCTCCTCTTCCTACCTCACCCAGAGGGTATGCAAAGTCAGGCTCGTAAATCTAACACACAGAGATTTTTCCCCCTGACTTCTTCCTCCCACCAATTCCCTGGTGAGTTGCAGTCTCAATTCCCTGGAGCCCCCACTAAAGAAAACTCCAACAGGTCTTAAAAAGAAAGCTTTATATAAAAAGAAAGAAAGATACATAAAAATGGTCTCTCTATATTAAGGTGACAAATACAGGGTCAATTGCTTAAAAGAATAATGAATAAACAGCCTTATTCAAAAAGAATACAATTCAAAACACTCCAGCAACTACACACATGTAAATGCAAAAGAAAAAAAAACAATAAACCCCTATTGTTTTATGATCTTTGTACTCACAACTTGGAAACAGAAGATTAGAAAGGCAGGAGACAGAAAAAATCCCTCTCATAGCCGAGAGAGTACAGGCACAAGACAAAGAACAAGGAACTCACACCCAAAACTTCCCTCCACCTAGATTTGAAAAAGTCTTGTTTCCTGATTGGTCCTCTGGTCAGGTGTTTCAGGTTACTCCTTTCCAGGTGAAAGAGACATTAACCCTTAGCCATCTGTTTATGACAACCCCCTCTTCCCCAAGGCCCTGCCTCCGCTTCTCTGCCTCCGCCACGAGCAGCGAACACACTGACTCTGCTCCTTCCTGACCCCCGCCCTCAGGGGTGGCTCTAGGTATTTTGCCGCCCCAAGCACGGCAGGCAGGCTGCCATCGGCAGCTTGCCTGCGGGAGGTCTCCGGTCCCGCAGATTCAGTGGCACGCCTGCGGGAGGTCCGCCAAAGCTGCAGGACCAGCGGACCCTCCGGAGGCATGCTGCAGAAGGCAACCTGCCTGTCGTCCTCGCAGCCACCAGCAGAGCACCTCCCGCGGCTTGTTGCCCCAGGCACGCGCTTGGCGTGCTGGTGCCTGGAGCTGCCCCGCCCGCCCTGGCAAGGGCCATCAGCTGATTGGCCGGCAGGGAGGGAGGGTCAGGAACCCAAGGCACTACGGGAAGAGGCAGGGGAGCCAGCAGGACCAAGCTTCTGCCCCCTGCCCCCATGAGGGGGAGCAAAGGGTGGAGAAGAGTGGGCCGGGCCAGGCTGGGCAGGATTTTTAATGGCACGCTGCTGCCTGCCGGGACTCTGGCAGGCAGCAGTGTATCATTAAAAATTGGCTCACATGCTGTCTTTTGCACACGTGCCATAGGTTGCCAACCCCTGGTCTAGATCTATCCTCTTTGGAACCCCCTTTCAGGTAGTTGAAAGCAGCTATCAAATCCCCCCTCAGTCTTCTCTTCTGCAGACTAAACAATCTCAGTTCCCTCGGCCTCGCCTCAGAAGTCATGTGCTCCAGCCCCATAATCATTTTTATTGCCCTCCATTTGACTCTTTCCAATTTTTCCATATTCTTCTTGTAGTGTGGGGCCCAAAACTGGATACAGTACTCCAGATGAGGCCTCACCAATGCAGAATATAGGGGAATAATCACATCCCTTGATCTGCTGGCAATGCCCCTACTTATACATCCCAAAATGCCATTAGCCTTCTTGGCAGCAAGGGCACACTGTTGACTCATATCCAGCTTCTCATCCACTGTAACCCCTAACTCCTTTTCTGCAGCTCTAGTCTGTAGCAGTGCGTGGGATTCTTCTGTCCTCAGTGCAACACTCTGCGCTTGTCCTTGTTGAACCTCATCAGATTTCTTTTGGCCCAATCCTCTAATTTGTCTAGGTCTCTCTGTATCCTATCTCTACTGTGCAGTGTATCTACCATTCCTCCCAGTTTAGTGTCATCTGCAAACTTACTAAGGGTGCAATCCCCACCATCCTCCAGATCATTAATGAAGATATTGAACAAAACCGGCCCCAGGACCAACCCTTGGGGCACTCCGCTTGATACTGGCTGCCAACTAGACATGGAGACAGTGATCACTCCCCGTTGAGCCCGACAATCTAGCCAGCTTTCTGTCCACTTTATAGTCCATTCATCTAGCCCATAATTCTTTAACTTGCTGGCAAGAATACTGTGGGAGACTGTATCAAAAGCTTTGCTAAAGTCAAGGAATAACACGTCCACTGCTTTCCCCTCATCCACAGAGCCAGTTATCTCATCATAGAAGGCAATTAGGTTAGTCAGGTATGACTTGCCCTTGGTGAATCCATGCTGACTGTTCCTGATCACTTTCCTCTCCTCTAAGTGCTTCAGAATTGATTCCTTGAGGGCCTGGCTCCATGATTTTTCTAGGGATCACATTAGCTTTTTCCATATCTCTGTCACTAGATTGCCTCCCTTGTTCAGCAAGGGGCCCATACTTTCCTTGACCTTCTTGTTGCTAACATACCTGAATAAACCCTTCTTGTTACTCTTAACATCCCTTGCTAGCTGCAACTCCAAGTGTGATTTGGCCTTCCTGATTTCACTCCTGCATGCCTGAACAATATTTTTATACTCCTTCCTGGTCATTTGTCCAATCTTCCACTTATTGTAAGCTCTTTTTTGTGTTTAAGATCAGCAAGGATTTCGCTGTTAAGTCAAGCTGGTCACCTGCCATATTTACTATTCTTTCTACAGATTGGGATACTTTGTTCCTGCAACCTCAATAAGGATTCTTTAAAATACAGCCAGCTCTCCTGGACTCCTTTCCCCACCATGTTATTCTCCCAGGGGATCCTGCTCATCAGTTCCCTATGGGAGTCAAAGTCTCCTTTTCTGAAGTCCAGGGTCCGTATTCTGTTGCTCTCCCTTCCTCCTTGTGTCAGGATCCTGAACTCGACCATCTCATGTTCACTGCCTCCCAGGTTCCCATCCACTTTTGCTTCCCCTTCTAATTCTTCCCTGTTTGTGAGCAGCAGGTCAAGAAGAGCTCTGCCCCTAGTTGGTTTCTCCAGCACCAGGAAATTGTCCCCTACACTTTCCAAAAACTTCCTGGATTGTCTGTGTACTGCTGTATTGCTCTCCCAGCAGATATCGGGGTGATTGAAGTCCCCCAGGAGAACCAGAGCCTGCGATCTAGTAACTTCTGTTAGTTGCTGGAAAAAAGCCTCGTCCACCTCATCCCTCTGGTCTGGTGGTGTATAGAAGACTCCCACTATGACATGACTCTTGTTGCTCACAGTTCTAAACTTAATCCTGAGACTCTCAGGTTTTTCTGCAGTTTCATAACGGAGCTCTGAGCAGTCACACTGCTCTCTTACATACAATGCAACTCCCCCACCTTTTCTGCCCTGCCTGTGCTTCCTGAACAGTTTATATCCATCCATGACAATACTCCAGTCATGTGAGTTATCCCAACAAGTCTCTGTTCTTCCAATCACATCATAATTACTTGACTGTGCCAGGACTTCCAGGCTTCTTGCATTTGTGTATAGCATTTAAGATAACTCGCTGATCATCCTGCTTTCTCAATATGAGGCAGGAGTCCTCCCCTCTTGCGCTGTCCTGCTCATGCTCCCTCCTGGTATCCCACATCCCCACTTACCTCAGGGCTTTGGCTCCTTTCCCCAGTGAACCTAGTTTAAAGCCCTCCTCACTAGGTTAGTCAGCCTGCTTGCGAAGATGTTCTTCCCTCTCTTCGTTAGGTGGAGCCTGTCTCTACCTAGCACTCCTCCTTCTTGGAACACCATCCCATGGTTGAAGAATCCAAAGCCTTCTCTCTGACACCCCCTGCGGAGCCATTCGTTGACTTCCACGAATCGACGGTCTCTACCTGGGCCTTTTCCTTCCACAGGGCGGATGGACGAGAACACCACTTGCACCTCAAACTCCTTTATCCTTCTTCCCAGAGTCACATAGTCTGCGGTGATCTGCTCAAGGTCATTCTTGGCAGTATCATTGGTGCCCACGTGGAGAAGCAGGAAGGGGTAGCGATCCAAGGGCTTGATGAGTCTAGGCATTCTCTCCATCACATCATGAATCCTCGCTCCTGGCAAGCAGCACACTTCTCTGTTTTCCCAGTTGGGATGGCAGATAGATGACTCAGTCCTCCTTAGAAGAGAGTCCCCAACCACCACCACCCGCCTCCTTCTCTTGGGAGCGTTGGTCGTGAAACCCCCATCCTTAGGACAGTGCATCTCATGGCTTCCAGGTGGAGTCTCCTTCTACTCCCTTCCCTCAGATGTATCATCTAGTCCACTCTCTACATTAGTACCTGTGGAGAGAACATGAAAACAGTTGCTCACCTATATCTGCATTGCTGGTACATGGATGCTTCTCTTTCTTCTTCTGGAGGTCACATGGAAGCCCCCACAATCTTTCCTAGTCCCCTCACCAACGTTTTTGCATGTACCATTACAGAAAAATGCTAGATACTTCACAGGAATAAGTGAAGGCATAGTTTCCACCCTGAAGAGCCTACAGACTAAATTCAGATATGTTGCAAAAATGGAGGATTGTAAACAAACAAGAAAGGGGAGGAAGGACAATAGCAGGTTACACAGATAGTCAGCCATCTGGTTCCATTAGTTGGTTTATTTAGCTCATAAGTGACATGGCAAAAAATGAGTTTTTAAAAGGGATTTGAATGAGCAGTATAGTCTGAGATACTGCCCCTTCACCTCCTCAGAGGGAGGACCATGGGTACCACTGAAGTGCCAGGTGGGGGAAGTGAGGAAATCCACTGGGAGCTATGGAACTCCAGCTATTCCACACCCTTACCCTGTGATCAGTCACACCATCATGGTAATGTCAAGCTAGTGTTGTGCTTCCCTTCTTCGGAGCCTGAAGCCTCTGCAACCTTCAGGCCCTGGACCACCTGTCTGTCTCATGTGATTAGCATGGCTCTGCCACTGAACGATCACAGAATTCCATCTGTAGTGCAGACATATGCATACACGGTAACCCTGACTCCCTCCTGTCCCTGTCCCTCTTCCTGCTCCTCTAATGTCAACAAAACGATTTTTAGAGCTATTGCACGTGGGGGTGGGGGGGAGGGTGTTTTAGAGTAATGAGATCCTGTTGCTAAAATGACAGCAGGTGAACTACTGTAAAGAAAACTTTAAAACATGCTCCTTGCCACCATCTAGTGGGTGGCTGGACATTTTATTTGCCAGAATAAATTACTGGGCTATCTTTTAGCAGAGGCCACAGTAACACTTCACAAGCCTACAAGAAATAGCTAATCATTTGCCCTCATAAATAGCTACTCTACTAATAGAGTCAATAATATAAAATATGTAAAACATTTGCATCATAAATACATTGCTAAAAGCATGGCCTCTGTTCTATAGCTTCATGCTATCGATTAAAAATAGGAACAATGTTGGAAACAGCTGTGTGCATTTATACTGACTTCCATTGTTTCTCTGAGCCCTGCTTTCAGTTAGCCACTAGCATGCAATAAAGGGTTTCTTTTCATGTTCTTGATTTGCATTTTAAAAAGAAGAGAGAGATTTAGGCTGCTTGTGCAGTGTTGGCCAGATGCTGAAGTTCTCGCTATGTTATTCCCGCGACAACGCTGTCACTGACATCCTGATCCCACTGAAGGTCAATGGGTTTTTTGGCATTGTTTTCAAACTGGTCAAGATTTGTCCCAGTGGGTCCCTTGCTGATCTAAGAAATGAGTGAAAACGAAGGGTCAAATCCTGAAGTCCTTACTCAGTTTTTTCTCAGTGTTTAATAGGCATATAGAAGAATTAATTTGTTTTTCTTTAAGAGGGAAGATGTAGAGATATGTTTATAAAAGACTGTGATTTGGAGATGCTCCTTCATAAGATACCGTGTTACGAGTGTGGGAATTTGGAGATGTGCCATGGAGGTGGGGGTTGGGAACACCACATAGTTCCATGCAGCAGCTCACTACAGAAAAAGTTTTATTCCTTTGTTATTTGTTTGTTATTTAATGAACCCCAAGATTATTACTGCTTTCAAGAGGGAAAGCTGAGTAAGGACTTGAGGCTTTGCCTGTTTGAATATGAGCTGGGTAATGGCTATTCAAGTACCAGTAGTAACTGCAAATCAAATTGGGAAAGTTCCTTCTGAGATTGCAGCCTAGGACCTTAGAATAGCTTTGACAAATTGTGGCCCATCTAATTCTCCCTTACAGAAAAACCAGCCTAGGAAACAGGAAAGTCTGCAAGGAAACAAGAAAAGACTTAGCCAGCGTGTTCTGTTAGAGTCAGCAGGGGTCCCAAGCAGGTGATTCTTAGGCCCCCAAAACCTGTGGCTCTCTTGTCAAGCACATGAATAGCACAGGCCAGAACCAGCTACTTTGCTTTTTTGAATGGCCTTTTGGCCTTTTGCCTCCTGCAGCCCTCTCCATATCTTTTCTGCAGCTATTCTTGGATCTCACCTAACCAGAGGGACCAACAAGGCAGAATAGAGATTTCAATGTTTTTGCAGGCTCAGGCTGTATTAACTGATCAGCTTAGCACATCCTGCCTCCAGCCCCACTCCTGCTCTTTTCTTCCACCCCCAGCCGGCCCCCTTGCCACAGAAGGGCTTGCCTAAGGACATATGGGGGCAAGGCATAGAGGCATCTGATCCCTTTCCTGGAAGGGAATCTGCTATGTTTCCAGAGGGGATGATTTGATCATTGTAAACATTTCCCCTTCCGCACCACTGTCAGTAAGAGGTAAATTCCAGCAAAATGACAAATACTTACCCTTCTCTGCACGACTTTTGTTCATTTTTTTCTGCTTAGCACCTAACACTGTAAGATTGCTGTAGCCCACAATTTAAGTACTGTCACACTCCACACAACCATTGCCTTCTCATTCCCTTATTGGGCTTTGGGGCACAGATGCTTTTAAACTGCACTCAAGGATTATCCATTTTCTTTAGACATGAACATTTTTTATATGAATGCAGCCCTTTACCAGTAAAAATGTGATTTTTCCAGTGACACTTCTGTGTGTATAACCTTTGTTGATTTGGCTATTGCTTACAAGAAGTGACTGGGATCAAAACTGTAATCTTGATAGGGAAAATAACAGGCTGAATTCAGAGATGGGGAAAGTGTTTTCATCATTAGTTAGCACTTCTATCCTGTAGTTCTAAATCATACAGATGCTATCCAACAAACCATTCAGATACCAGTTTGTAAAAAGTAGCAATCTGTCAGTTTGGGATAAGGTACCCTCAAATTAGGGAGGCAGTGAACTTTAGGGTTACGAAACAAAAGTAACTCTGCATTTTAGTGGCATAGTTAACCGCTGTTTAAATCTGACTGTGGAACACGTATTCATGTTGCAGAGCATTGACTCACACAAGTGTTGAAATTGACATTGATGCAATTTCTCTTGGGAGTAAGTTCTCACCAACAAAAGTGGTCCAACAATGAATTCCTAAGTGCATATTCTTATTGCTAACATATGACTTCATTGCACTTGACACACACACTCTCAGTTAATACTGAATGAATTTACACTATTTAAGCCTTCATCTTTATAAACAATGGACCCTATGTTTTTGTACTGATAAGGTTTTCTATTTCCCAAATCTAGAACTCGGGTGCAACAATAAAGATGGCAGAAATGTCTGGGGATACAGATAGCTCTGGAATTCTAACACTCCAGACTCCTCCCAAAGTCATATAGCATGTGAAATGACAATGATACACTCTAGGGATGAGCCCAAAATGTCAGAATTCCAGATCTGTCTGTCTGTCCAGGCATTTGGGTTCATTATTGTTGGATACAAGTTTAAAGATTTCTGAAACAGAAACTCATTTATCACTACATAAAGCTTGGGACAGCTGTTGTGTCTGTGGCTGGAAAAGATGGAGTGTGTCCTTGAACAAAAGAAATTTAACATAAATGCAACTTTTTATGCTTAATTTCACCTTCACATTGAAGGGATGGGGTAAAAATTATTAGCAACTAATTAGGTGGTGCTATTAATGGACCTCTGCTCATGGGCAGCGTGTGAACCGCTGGCTGGAGGACGCTAGCCTCCAGCCATGCCCCTTCCACCCGAGAACCCCCCTTCCATGTCCCCCACCCCAGCCCAAAGCTCCCCCCACTGCAGCCACTGGCCCCCACTCCAGGCTACTGCCGCCAGCTTCCTCCCACCCTGGAGCAGGTAGTGTGGCCACAGCCCCCCCAACCTGAGAGCAATGAGAGGGCAGTCAGTATGGCCCCAGCCTTAGAGCAACAGGAGGATGGGTGGTGCGGCCCCAGTTGAGGCCCCCCCACAGGGAGACTGGAGGTGGAGCAGCCATGCCGAGCAGAAGCGGGGGGCGCTGGGGGTGCAGTGTGGGCAGGGCCATACCTGACTGTTTGGAAAGGCACAGCCTGCACAAGCCTATGGTACCGCCGCCCATGACTCCGCTTTCTGTCTATGTAATGAACTTCTGGTGGAACATACAGTCTAAAGCATTTACTGAAAATAAATATTGAACCAAAGATAAAATGCTTTGTTTCCGTGTAGCAGACAGTAATCCAGCCTTATACATTATTTCTATAATATAAGAGTTTTGTCCCTTTAAAAAACAGAACAAAACCAAAAAAACCCAGCTCCCGACAGCATGTTGGATTTAACTTTACAGTTAGAGATCCAAATTGGCACCACTTCAAGGACATTTTTAGAAGGGAATTTAGACAGGCTAGTGCTTAATGGTACTGTTGTCATAAACAGATAGTTAAGAGTTAATGTCTCTTTTACCTGTAAAGGGTTACAAGCAGTGAACCTGGACCACCTGACCAGAGGACCAATCAGAAAACAAGATACTTTAAAATCTCGGTGGAGGGAAGTCTTTGTTTTGTGTTGTTTGTTTGTCCGTTGTTCTCTCTGGGTTCTGAGAGTGACCAGACATACCTACAGGCTCTCTAATTTTCTGTTCAAATAGTAAGTACCAGTAGAAGGCAGTTTAGTCTTTTTGATTGTTTTCTTTATTTGCAAATGTGCATTTTGCTGGAAGGATTTTAATTTGTATTTGTGCTGGGGGGAAGGCTTCTCTCTAGTGTCTATAAGCTGAAAGACCCTGTAACATTTACCATCTAAATTACAGAGACAACTTTTACTTTTTTCTTTCTTTTATTAAAAACTTTTCTTTTTTAAGACCTGATGGATTTTTTTCCCCTTGTTGAGGCTCATCTGTATTCACCAGGGAATTGGTGGGAGACAGGGAGAGAGAAGGGAGGAGGGAAGGTGCATTTCCCTTTGCTTTAAGATTCAAGGAGTTGAATCACAGGGAGGGAAAGCCTGGGAGAGGCAACGGTGGGAGAAAGGGTTTACTTTCCTTGTGTTAAGATCCAGGGGGTCTGGGTCTTAGGGTCCCCAGGGAAGGTTTTGGGGGAACCAGAGTGTACCAGGCACGCCAAGTCCTAGCTGGTGGCAGCACTACAGGATCTAAGCTGTAAAAGCAGCAAAGAATCCTGTGGCACCTTATAGACTAACAGACGTTTTGGAGCATGAGCTTTCGTGGGTGAATACGGATCTAAGCTGGTAATTAAGCTTAGAGGAATTCATGCTGGTACCCCAACTTTTGGACTCTAAGGTTCAGAGTGAGGATTTATACCATGACATGGTGGCAGGGAAGAGGCAGCCAACAAAATAGAGCAAGAAGCCAAAGACGCGAACCACAAAAGAAAAATAGAGCTCCAAAGGGAGGCACACCAGCAGGCCCTGGAATTAGAACAGGCTAAGCAGAAGAACACAGCCAATCCTACCAACCCTTCGCCAGTTATTGTTCCACATCCCAAGAAATTTCCCACCTACAAAGCAGGTGATGACACTGAGGCCTTCTTAGAAAATTTTGAAAGGGCCTGCCTTGGGTACAGCATCCCTGAAGACCAATACATGATAGAGCTGAGGCCACAGCTCAGTGGACCCTTAGCAGAGGTGGCAGCTGAAATGCCTAAGGAAAACATGGACGATTATAAACTTTTTCAAACCAAGGCCAGACTCAGAATGGGGATAACACCTGAGCATGCCTGTCGGCAGTTCAGAGCCCTAAGATGGAAACCAGATGTGTCATTCCCCCGACACGCCTACCACATTGGAAAGAATTATGAGGCCTGGATATCAGGAACAAAGGCTAACAATATGGAAGAGCTGCACCTCCTAATACAAATGGAGCAGTTCTTAGAGGGTGTCCCTGAGGAAATAGAAAGGTACATCCTAGATGGGAAACCCAAAACTGTAACCGAGGCGGGGGAGATTGGAGCCAAATGGATGGAAGTGACAGAAAAGAAAAAAGCTACTGTCACGGGGCGCGAATACCACAGGGGGCACACCGACAATAAACCCTATAACCGAGGGCAACCCAAGACCCCACCTACAACCCAAGGAAAGCCCCAGACTACCTATTATCCCACCTCACCAGTCTCCAGTAACCCACCTCGGCCCAGTGACCAGTCAGCTGGGTGATGCTTTAAGTGTAATGAACTAGGACATATAAAGGCCAACTGCCCAAAGAACCCCAACCGAGTGCAGTTCATTACACCACCATCACACCAAAGATCCCCAGGCCCAGATGCCTCTCAAATACCCTTGGAGTGAAGGGAAATTTTGAGAGCGGGCAGAAAGAAGGTTATTGCATGGAGAGACACGGGGGCACAAGTGTCAGCTATCCACCAATCCTTCGTAGACCCCAAATTCATCAACCCAAAGGCCCAAGTGACAATTTATCCCTTCATGTCACAAGCTGTAGACTTGCCTACAGCTGAACTGCCTGTCCAGTAGAAAGGCTGGTCAGGAATGTAGACTTTTGCAGTCTATGACAATTATTCCATCCCCATGCTACTGGGGGAAGATTTGGCCAACCAGGTAAAGCAGACCAAGAGGGTGGGAATGGTTACACGCAGCCAAACCAGGCAAGCTTCCAGACCCATCCCTGTTCCTGAGCCGTCCACAGGGGCCCCATCTGTGTTACCAGAGACCCAGACAGAGGTAGTGGACCCGGATCCCCTACCAACGACTGAAACAGCCACAGTGCCTCCAGTCCCAAACCAGGAACTGGAAAAGCAAGCAGCACCAGAACTATTGCCAGCACTGACACCAGCACTTGCAAACTCATCTTCAACCCCAATGCCAGAGGGCTCCAGCGAACCTGAACTGGCAAAAGCAGCAAACAACCATACCCAAGAGGCTCAGCCGGAGCCTGAAATACCACCTGGTGTACCAGCGGAGAGCAGCTCACCAGCAATGAAAACAACCCTATCACCTACATCGCTTCCCGAGGGACCAAGCCCAAGTCCCCAGTCTAAGGAAGAACTGGTGTCTCCAGCCTCAAGGGAACAGTTCCAGACTGAGCAGGAAGCAGATAACAGCCTTCAGAAAGCTTGGGCGGCGGCACGGAGCACCCCACCGCCTCTCAGTTCTTCTAACCGATCCCGGTTTGTTATAGAACAAGGACTTTTATACAAGGAGACTCTTTCTGGTGGACACCAGGAAGACTGGCAGCCGCAAAAACAGTTGGTGGTTCCAACTAAGTACCGGGGAAAGCTCTTAAGCTTAGCCCATGATCATCCCAGTGGCCATGCTGGGGTGAACGGAACCAAAGACCGGTTGGAGAAGTCCTTCCACTGGGAGGGGATGGGCAAGGACGTTGCCAAGTAGGTCCGGTCTTGTGAGGTGTGCCAAAGAGTGGGAAAGCCCCAAGACCAGGTCAAGGCCCCTCTCCAGCCACTCCCCATAATTGAGGTCCCATTTCAGCGAGTAGCTGTGGATATTCTGGGTCCTTTCCCAAAAAAGACACCCAGAGGAAAGCAGTACATACTGACTTTTGTGGACTTTGCTACCCGATGGCCAGAAGCAGTAGCTCTAGGAAACACCAGGGCTAAAGCTGTGTGCCAGGCCCTAACAGACATTTTTGCCAGGGTAGATTGGCCCTCCGACATCCTTACAGATTCAGGATCTAATTTCCTGGCAGGGACCATGAAAGAACTGTGGGAAACTCATGGGGTGAATCACTTGGTTGCCACCTCTTACCACCATCAAGCCAATGGCCTGGTGGAGAGGTTTAATGGAACTTTGGGGGCCATGATACGTAAATTCATGAATGAACACTCCAATGACTGGGACCTAGTGTTGCAGCAGTTGCTTTTTGCCTACAGGGCTGTACCACATCCCAGTTTAGGGTTTTCACCGTTTGAACTTGTGTATGGCCACGAGGTTAAGGGGCCCTTACAGTTGGTAAAGCAGCAATGGGAGGGTTTACACCTTCTCCAGAAACTAACATTCTGGACTTTGTAAGCAACCTACAAAGCACCCTCCGACACTCTTTAGCCCTTGCTAAAGAAAACCTAAAGGATGCTCAGGAAGAGCAAAAGGCCTGGTATGATAGACATACCAGAGAGCATTCCTTCAAGGTAGGAGACCGGGTTATGGTCTTGAAGGCGCAACAGGCCCATAAGATGGAAGCATCATGGGAAGGGCCATTCACGGTCCAGGAGCGCCTGGGAGCTGTTAACTACCTCATAGCATTTCCCAATTCCTCCCTAAAGCCCAGAGTGTACCAAGTTAATTCTCTCAAGCCCTTTTACTCCAGAGACTTACAGGTTTGTCAGTTTACGGCCCAGGGAGAAGATGACGCTGAGTGGCCTGAAGGTGTCTACTATGAAGGAAAAAGTGACAGTGGCGTGGAAGAGGTGTACCTCTCCACAACCCTGGAACATCTGCAGCGGAAACAGATCAAGGAGCTGTGCACTAGCTTTGCCCCATTGTTCTCAGCCACCCCAGGACGGACTGAACGGGCATACCACTCCATTGACACAGGTAATGCTCACCCAATTAGAAACCCACCCTACCAGGTGTCTCCTCATGCCCAAGCTGCTATAGAACGGGAGATCCAGAACATGCTACAGATGGGTATAATCCGCTCATCTACGAGTGCATGGGCATCTCCAGTGGTTCTGGTACCCAAACCAAATGGGGAGATACGCTTTTGCGTGGACTACCGTAAGCTAAATGCAGTAACTCGTCCAGACAACTATCCAATGCCACGCACCGATGAGCTATTGGGGAAGTTGGGACGTGCCCAATTCATCTCTACAATAGACTTAACCAAGCGGTACTGGCAAGTACCGCTAGATGAACCTGCCAAAGAGAGGTCAGCATTCATCACTCATGCGGGGGTGTATGAATTTAATGTGCTTCTTTTTGGGCTGCGAAATGCACCCACCACTTTCCAAAGGCTGGTAGATAGTCTACTAGCAGGATTGGAAGAATATGCAGTTGCTTACCTCGATGATGTGGCCATTTTTTCAAATTCATGGCCCGAACACCTAGAACACCTGGAAAAAGTCTTTGAGTGCATCAGGCAGGCAGGACTAACTGTTAAGGCCAAAAAGTGTCAAATAGGCCAAAACAGAGTGATTCACCTGGGACACCAGGTGAGTCGACGCACCATAAACCCCCTACAGGCCAAGGTGGATGCTATCCGAAAGTGGCCGGTCCAAAAGTCCAAGAAACAGGTCCAATCCTTCTTAGGCTTGGCCGGGTACTACAGGCGATTTGTACCACACTACAGCCAAATCGCTGCCCCACTGACCGACCTGACCAAAAAGACCCAGCCAAACTCAGTTAAGTGGACTGATGAGTGTCAAAAGGCCTTTACCCAGCTTAAGGCGACGTTCATGTCTGACCCTGTGCTAAGGGCCCCGGACTTTGACAAACCATTCCTAGTAACCACAGATGCATCTGAGCATGGTGTAGGAGCAGTTCTAATGCAGGAAGGACCGGATCACAACTTCCATCCTGTCGTGTTTCTCAGCAAGAAACTGTCTGAAAGGGAAAGCCACTGGTCCATCAGTGAAAAGGAATGCTTCGCCATTGTGTATGCCCTGGAAAAGCTATGCCCATACGTTTGGGGACGGCGGTTCCAGCTACAAACCGACCATGCTGCACTAAAGTGGCTTCATACTGCCAAGGGGAACAACAAAAAACTTCTTTGATGGAGTTTAGCTCTCCAAGATTTTGATTTTGAAATTCAACACGTTTCAGGAGCTTCTAACAAAGTAGCTAATACACTCTCTCGTGAAAGTTTCCCAAAATCCACTGGTTAAAAATTGTCCTTAAAATATAAAAAGTCTTGTAGTTTACATTCTTAGTAGTATATGTAAAGGTCCATGTGTTGTATTAATCTGTTAATTCTAAAGTTCTAGAACGAAATCACCACCAGTGAGGTTCCCCATTGTCTGCGATTTGGGGGGCATGTCATAAACAGATAGTTAAGGGTTAATGTCTCTTTTACCTGTAAAGAGTTACAAGCAGTGAACCTGGACCACCTGACCAGAGGACCAATCAGAAAACAAGATACTTTAAAATCTCAGTGGAGGTAAGTCTTTGTTTTGTGTTGTTTGTTTGTCCGTTGTTCTCTCTGGGTTCTGAGAGTGACCAGACATAACTACAGGCTCTCTAATTTTCTATTCAAATAGTAAGTACCAGTAGAAGGCAGTTTAGTCTTTTTGATTGTTTTCTTTATTTGCAAATGTGCATTTTGCTGGAAGGATTTTAATTTGTATTCGTGCTGGGGGGAAGGCTTCTCTCTAGTGTCTATAAGCTGAAAGACCCTATAACATTTACCATCTAAATTACAGAGACAACTTTTACTTTTTTCTTTCTTTTATTAAAAACTTTTCTTTTTTAAGACCTGATGGATTTTTTTCCTCTTGTTGAGGCTCAAGGGAATTGAGTCTGTACTCACCAGGGAATTGGTGGGAGACAGAGAGAGAGAAGGGAGGGGGGAAGGTGCATTTCCCTTTGCTTTAAGATTCAAGGAGTTGAATCACAGTGATCTTCCAGGGTAACCCAGGGAGGGAAAGCCTGGGAGAGGCAACAGTGAGGGAAAGGGTTTACTTTCCTTGTGTTAAGATCCAGGGGGTCTGGGTCTTAGGGTCCCCAGGGAAGGTTTTGGGGGAACCAGAGTATACCAGGCACTCCAAGTCCTAGTTGGTGGCAGCACTACAGGATCTAAGTCGGTAATTAAGCTTAGAGGAATTCATGCTGGTATCTCATCTTTTGGACTCTAAGGTTCAGAGTGGAGATTTATACCATGACAACTGTATTTTTCATTGACATGTGGGACGTGTAAATTAGTCTCCTGGGGCTACAGAAAGTGGGGGTGCTAAGAAGGATGCACAGTCATATGCTAATACATAATGTGAGAAGAGAGAACATTTTACTTTATAGCACATAGCCACAAATCTTCCAGCTGAGGAGGCAGCAGTGTTGGCTAGTTCCAAAGTGAACCATCCCACAGTACTAATCTGGAAAACTGATAGTGCACAGTGAGGCAGGAGATTATTAGTAGTACTATTTATACAATGCCATAGGTGTGACAGGAATTTTTCAACCATGTTGGAAACATTTTGGCCTAAGTCAGTAGACACCGAACCATTATAACAATGAAATTACCCTAGTATATGCATAAAACAATTACAATGGGGCCCAATCCTGCAGGCCCTCTTCACACATGTCCTGATCCAAAACCCATTGAAGTCAACGAGAATCTTTTAATTGACTTTAATGAGCTTTGCAGGAGGCCGATAGATGGCTGAAATCATCCAACATACAGGATTTGGTCCTAAGAACTCATCATATTTAGCTACTATTATTATTATTATTTCATATTTATGGTATAATAGTGACCACATTGTACTGTACAAACAGAGGCAAAGAAACAGTCCCTTCCTTGAAGAATGCTGAGGAGTCACATTTGGCTGAGAACAGGAAACAGTTAATAAAACCACAGCTGTAGATCTCAGTACTGGGATTTAGGACCCTGACATGTATCTACTGCCATCAGAGGAGGGATCAGCAGAGATAAGATGATAATACTTAGCATTTATATAATGCTGTTAATCGGTAGATCTTAAAGTGCTTTGTTAAGGTTAGTAAGCATTATTGTCCCTACTTTACAGATAGCAAAACTGAGGCACAGAGAGCTGGGGTCATAAAGTGAGTTAGCAGTGGAGATGGGACAGAACAAAGGTCTCCTGACACTCAGGTGAGTGCACTATCTGTTGGACTACATTGCCTCTGTGTGAAAGGAAGAAAGGTGTGCATCCCTTTTTTCAAAAAGTCTTACAGTTTAGGGCCAGAACAGACCATAAAATCATGTACTCTGGCCTCCCATATAACAGGCCACAGAATTTCATCCAATTCTGTATTAAGCCCAATGGCTTGTGTTTGACTAAAGTCTATCTTCCAGAAAGGAATCCAGTCTTGACCTGAGACTTCAAGAGATGGAGAATCCACCACTTCCATTGGTAGTTTGTTTCAATGGTTAATCATCCTCACTGTTAAAACTATGTGCCTTATTTCTAATTTAAATTTTGTCAGGTTTTAGATTCCAGCTGTTGACTCTTGTTATGCCTTTCTCTGCTAGGTTAAAAACTCCTTAGTACCCATATATTACTTATACACTGTAATCAAGCCACCTGTTGATCTTTTTATCAATAAACTGAAAAAATGTGTCAATTAGCAATGAGGTCACCACTGGACAGAGACCCACCAAACTCGTTTCACTGAACAACTGGTGCATGGGAGTGATTTTCAGTTACTGCTCACTGGGCTGGATTTTATTAACCATGGCACAGCAGTAAGATAATCTATATGCTGTTATTTTACCCCACTGGGCCATCTAGTCCCCCTAATAGTTTCCTCAAGAGATTACTTTACCACTAGAGGTAAAGAAGACCATCCCTTTCCACCCCTTCAGGCCACCAAAAATGACCTTCCACTGAGGTAATTATAGTCATTGCTCACAGGACTGAGGTGATAAGCGGGTGGAGGAGATGGGAAGGAGTTACTGGGTGTGGTTAGATGTTGCTAGATGTTTGGCTGTGTGTGTGTGTGTTCCCTTTGTGTGTCACCCAGCCCTGCACAGACAGCTGGCATGGCAGACTTCGAGCGAACCACCCAATGACCACAAGAAAATATCCGATAAGGAACAAAAGCACCCAGCCAGGTTTATTGTCAACAAAGTATGGTACTAGTGTCCCACAGACTATGCCAGTCACTAATACATGTATGCCCATAACAATGAACCAGCTCGGTGAACAGCGGGACTTTCTGTTCCTCCATAAGGCCAGACAAAGATACTCCCTCTGAGATACATCTTTATACTCCGATACAAACAAGTTTGTACTGCCAATCTGACATAGTTAGTTACTCCCCCCTAACGTCGCTGGTTATCACCCATCATCTTGTACATGTTGGTTCAATCAAAACATCTTTATTATCATCCTGACCTTATCTTTTAGGCGGGGTCAATATGTTCTTGTTATCTTTGGGGAATGTTTTTGTACCATCCTTGATATCAGGATGTTCTGGTACTACTTGGTATCAGGATGTGTTTGCGTGAGCACTTTGTGACTAGCACTTCTTAGGAATGTGTATTTCTGCAATATTAGCCCGGTTCTTCCCAGATTCTATGAGCAGGTCCTTCCTTATAACAAGCCTCTAATACAAGGGCTTACGTCTTAGGCTCTCTTCCTGCTACACTGGGCCTTTCCCAAATCTACACAATTAAAAAATCTAGTTTGGTTTGTTTCTGAGCTTCATGAATAAGACCAATTCTTATGTTGTCTGAACTGGCTTGTTCATCCCTATTCTAATCCTTTAAAAATTAGATACTGACTGTGATACCCCATCTGATAATAACACTTGCTGAATCTAAGCACAAAATAGGGGTTCCTGAAGGAATTATAAAATTGGTGGGATTGAGTTGCACAAAGATTTTTTTATTACTGCAGTCAAATGCTATTACATTTCCCCCCATATATTTAAAGAACCACTGCTGCACTAAGGCAAATGTTTGAAAATACACTTCATGGAACTTCTAGGATAATATAATTGGAATCATTGTCTGTTATAATAAACGTTTAGGGTATTAATTTTCTCTTCCTCCTTTCTCCTTTTTTCCTTTCTGCCTCCTTCTTTTGAATCAGTATGTTGAACTTTTTTAAAACCATATGTTATCGTGATACAGTAGAACCTCAGAGTTACGAACACATCAGGAATGGAAGCTGTTCATATCTCTGAAATGTTTGTAACTTTGAACAAAACATTATGGATGTTCTTTCAAAAGTTTACAACTGAACAGTGACTTAATACAGCTTTGAAACTTCACTGTGCAGAAGAAAAATGCTGCTTTTTTAGTAGTTTATGTTTAACACAGTACTGTACTGTATTTGTTTTTTTTTTTTTTTGTCTCTGCCTGATTGTGTACTTCCAGTTCTAAATGAGGTGTATAGTTGACTGGTCAGTTCATAACTCTAAAGTTCTACTGTATGTGTGACTGCATATCGTTGGTTTGACTTTTTGTGGTTTTGCTGTACACTGTAATATGCCTATTATTTCAAACCAGGTAATGTGTTCATAGAAAAATGTAATAAAAACACTGTTAAAATACATTGACATTCTCAGAGTTGTACAGGGTTTTAGCCTCAGTTCCCATTTAGTCTAGTTTATCTGTAATGGGAATCATGATGCTACAAACCTACAATACTCTATGTATTTTGTACATTTACTGGATAGTAGTAGACTAGCCCCAGCTTATGTACTTTTGCTGCATTTGTTTTCCCATTACTGTTGATTACCAAGATATTCATGAATAAATAGAAGCTGTCTCCTTTCTGATTGGTCTATCCCTTCAGAATGGTTCATTCATTTGAAAAAATACCCTACTGAAATTACTCCCTTGTGTTATACCAGGACAGAATTTGGACCACTGAGTCAATGATCTTGTGTCTATAACACCATTATTGCTGCCATAGTGATTAAATGTGAGGTCAGAGACAATGGACTGTGATATTACTGAGGACATGATCTTGTGAGATGCAGAGTACTTCCTCAGAGACACTCAGTATCTCACAAGATTGGACTCAAAATGAGTCATGCTGGAAAGGAGGCTTTAGGAGAAAGTTTGTATGTAAACAACTTGGGGCACAATCCTGTATGGTGCTCAGTGCCTCCAGCAATGTGGTAATCATCTTTTACCATCAGTGAAGTCAGTGGTAGCTGAGAGTGCTTGGCAACTTTCACGACTGGCACTTGATCTGAGGCAGAAAACGAACATAATTGTAGGGGGAAGTGAGGTTTGCTGTAGTTGTTTAAAGGTACAGCAGTGTTACACAACTTCTCTAACTAGTGAGAGCCCTAAAATGATATAAATAAAGAAAACACTGAGTTCATTAACCCTGGGAGGGATACGAAGATATTTTTATGCCAGCAACTGGTGCCTGAACTACGTGAGCGCTCCTATCACTTGCTAGCCCTGAGAAAGCTGTATTGATGCTAGTACAAAGTACGAAGGAGAAAGAATTCCCTAAAATCCTCATTTCACTTGGAAGTGAAATATTACAAGAATGAAAAACAGAGGACATGGTAGCCCCCACGAACTTCTTCTATTCATAGAGTCTGTCTGAAGGCTTCTACAAAATGTTCAAAGAGCCAAACTGCTGAAAGCTCTCTTGTATATTTGCCTGAGGGGATGGGACTGGAGTGTATCTGTGTAATTATGTTTATTTCTAGCGGGCAGAGTGAAGTATCTCTTTCTGGTTGACATGAGTTCACTTATTTGGTGATATGTTTAAAAAAAATGTTACAAGCCCAGAAACAATGGCAAAGGGATTTTTCTTTCTTTCTTTCTTTTTTTTAAATACAAGTTAAATAAATGCAAGATATTGTTGATATTGTCTTGGCTTCAATTTGGGTAGCACTAAGCTACTATTTTAATTATTTTAATTGACTGAGCCTGTTACAGAATCTATAGCAGCCCAACAATTCCACAGATGATTTGTTGGCAGGAGGCTCAGAATGTAAACAGGACTGAGAATGAAAGCTGATGTACATGGCTGCACCTTTCTTCTGCCATGTGCTGTAGTGTCACCAATTGACTCCATCTCGCCAAATCTGTTTGCAACCATGAAACTTACTTGCAGTAATTGCAACAGAAAATGAGTTCAACTATAAAGCGATGTGTATGCATAAATTCTACTGAATATGTGTGAAGTGAAGACAATGCCTTTGAGAGAACTGAACTGAAACTTCTTAGTATCTATTCTCGGTATTCAATTATATAGCTGTTTGCAGACTTGGAAAAGAAGGATAAGTATTATTATCCCCATTCTACGAATGAGGAATGGAGCCACAAATAGCTCTTAGGGTTTCTCTTATTTGTGATAGGGCATGAATCAGTTTCCAGGAGCCCCAGCACAGAGAACCCACAAGCAGTCTGCCTTCGTCCCTGAGCCAAACTCAGCACCAGTAGGGATGGATCTTACCATAATCCCCAGAGGGTTTATCAAACATTAAATAACTGCAACGTGTTTTTACCTATAAAGGTCAAGCAGCCTGTTGTGACACAGTGGCACAGGATAAGCTCTGCAGGGCACAGGCTGTCTTTTAGTTACACGTTTTTACAGTGCCTGGCTGTAGTAAGCGGGTGTGGCTTCCTGCCGCCCCAGAGGGGGAAGAGCCCATCCGGAGGCCAGAGCGGGTGGAGCTAGGGAGCTCTGAGCCTGCCCCTCAGAGGGTCAGGTGGTGACCCAGAAGTATAAAGGCTCGCCCTCAGAGCTCAGTAAGGCCCCAGCTGCCGAAACGACCAGACGTCTCTAGCCTAGCCTGCAACTGGGAAAACCCTGCAGCCCAAGGCGGCCACCCGGACTGGCCAGGCCTGCCCTGCACTCACTACCCAGAGCAGTTGCTGGGCCTGCCCTGCGCTCGCTATCTGGAAGAGTTGCCGGGCCTGACGCTCGCGCCCTGCCCCAAAGAACCCATGGTCCTGAATCCCCCAGAGGCCAACACCAGGACCCAGGTACGACCCGAGGGGGAGTGTGGAAGTAGCCTGGGGGCAGCCAGAGCCCATTTTGGTGTGTTGCAGCCAGGATCCCCACTGACTAAGCAATGGGTCTTCTGCCGCTGCTAGGGCCCCGGGCTGGGACACAGTGGAGCGGGAGGGCCTGCGTCCAATTTGGGGGTGGCAGTCTCCCCCTTCCCCAGGCCTGAGGAGGTTTGGGCTTATTATTATTGCTCAGCCCTGCCTGAGGGCCTGAGCCCTTGACTCATTGTTGCCCGTGCTGACCCAGGGCCTGGGCTCCTCACTGTTTGCATTGCTGCTGCTCAGCTCTGCCTGAGGGCCTGAGCCCTTGACTCATTGTTGCCCCACTCTGACCCAGGGCCTGGGCTCCTCACTGTTTGCATTGCTGCTGCTCAGCTCTGCCTGAGGGCCTGAGCCCTTGACTCATTGTTGCCCGTGCTGACCCAGGGCCTGGGCCCACAGTGTTCCAGTTACTGCAAGGGCTGCCGAGGGAGACCCCCACAGACAGACTAATTCCCCCCGATGACAACTGTGTGTAGTGAGCCGGTGTGGCTCCCTGCCGCCTGGAGGGGGTCGAGCCCCAGCTAACCCATGTACACTGGCATAGTCAGGCATATCCTGGAAATTTTACCATACCACAAATGGGGATTAAGCTTTTGTGGGGCCCTAGGCCAGAGCAAGTAGGAGTCCCTCCCCACTCATTCTGCCTGGAGGCCTCTCTGCCACTCCCCCCATGCTCCTGCTGTGGAAATGGGGTAGGGGCACAGGGGCTTCCCCCACCCGGTGCTCCTGCCAGGGAGTGGGTTGGGGTGCAGGGGCTTCCCTCACTCCCTAGCAGGAGACCTGGGTGGGTGGAGTGAAGCAAGCCCCTGACCCTATTCCCCAGCAGTTGCACCAGGCAAGTGGGCAGAGTGGGTTGGCGCACAGGGGTGCAAATAATTAATAGTAAGTTGTGTATTCAGAAGAGTAGATTCATTGCTTAGAAGCCAGACAAACTGGGTTCTGTTTCCAGCTCTGCAACTGATATACTGCATAATCCTGGGTAAGTCACTTTACCACTCTATTCCTCAGTTTCTCCATTTGTAAAATGGGGTAATGGTACTTATCTTTCTTTGCCAAGCCCTTTGGGATTTTTGGATGAAAAGAGCTAAGCTAAAGCTAGTTTTTCTTTTAAGCAAATGTCGTATAGCAGCCCTAAATTACCCCTGAGCAAAAAAGTAGGGAAGAGTAATGGTATTTACAAGTAGCTACTTTAATTATACCGCACAATAACTCATATGCACTAAATTCAGAGTGCTTATGTGAGCAGGCACAAAAATTTACTCATTAAATTACTGTATTCAGATTTATAGCAGTGCCTGCCTAGAACTCAAGGTGTATTACAAAATATCCATAAAACATGATTTTAATAAAAATAACAAGGCTATCAGAAATGCTGATGTTAGGGGAAAAAGCTTGAACACCTTCCTTCTGCTTTGTAGGAGATTTTGCTGTCTGTTCTCTACCGGTGCTACTCATCACCCTGCCTCAAACAGGATATATATCAGACAGAGACAGGTTTAAAAACCTTCCCTTCCCTCTGCCCTTTGGGAAAATGCTTTCAAATGCATATATTTTGATTTGTGAGTTGCTAACTGAGTTTTTAATATTTTAATACATATTTGCATGAGTCATATACTTGGCTCTTTGAAATTAAGAATTCTGAGCCTCTATACTGTGGGATATTTTATAATATTCATTTCTCAAGTATTCCCTTATTATTTCGGGGCTGATCTTAAAAGACAATCTTAATTTTTCCCTACTTTTTTTCCTTGGGGCTCCAATCCTGTAGCTTGGCAGTGGCGGAGATCCCCCAGCATGAACAAGATGCAGGACTGGAGCCTTAGTTTGTAATGCTGTATAATGCTATCAAAAAGAGAGAAAAGAAAGTGTATGTACACAAAAATGCATAAGGCCTGATTGACTGTTGCTCTGCACCTTGTATAGTCATTTACACTAGTCACTAGAAAATGTCATCCTTCTGACACCTATCATCCACTTTGATCTGGTGTAAATGAGAATATACAAGGTGCAGTGCAACAAAACATCAGGCCTCTTGGCTAGTCATGTACATCTATGCGATGGGATTCTGAATGGGTATCAAATGCTACCAAATCATAATAGTTCCATTTCTCACTCACTTTGCATTGGTGTAAATGGCTATACATGGTGCACAGCAACAGTGAACGAGGCCCAGAACCTCCAATTTTGTAACACCAGAAAGTGTATGAAAGGCCAAATTGGTTTCCTTGTTCTCTTATCAGTCGAAGTGCCATGAAAGCAGTTTAATCTCTGCTTGGGCAGTCAGAAAACTGTCCACTGTCCATTCTGTTCCCTCATCTCCTAATGTATATTACCAAACACAGCTTTGGTGTACAATCAAGTTTCAGTCACTTTTAGTGAGATAGATATAGCAACTTTAAAACTACCTATATAAAAGAGACTGTTAAATTGGTAGAGAAACATAATGAATTACAAATTGTTTCTGACAGCGCTGATACTGAAGGAGATGTTTTGATGAAGGATAATGCAATTCTTCATACAAAATTTAAGCTTTAGAAAATAATTTTAAATTATGTAATCTTAGAATATTTGGTCTTTCTCAGACTTTAGATGACTCAAATCTCTTCCTTTTATCGCTTGAAACAATTTTGGGAAGAACATCTGATCCCTCTTTGAAAATGATTAAAGCACTCCACTTTCCATTTAAATCTTCCCCTCCATTATCTGCTTTGTTCGAAACACTGATAGCTATTTTCACTTCAATATCTGGCAGGTGAGGTGAAGTGGAGAAATAAGGGAAAAGCATCATGGATGAGTAAAACTTTGCACTTAGCAAGCGCTACACAGATGCACAGAAATAATTGGTGATGCTTAAATCTCAGTTTTCTATCAGCTGCTCTACCTGCATCAGTACTTCTGCATAGCTTAGATTTACTGTAGATGGGAAGAAGTTAACTTTTTTGATTTTGGAGAAAGCTAAGGCTTGTCTTAGGCTATGTCTGAATAACGGGACAGAAAGGCAGAGAGTTGAGGGTCTGGATGGTTCAGGCAGTTTCTGACCTTCTGAATTTCAGAAGTATTTTGATATGCTGTGGAATTTTCACCGTATATTAACCATGAATGTATTTCACAATCTCTCTGTAGAGGAATGTATTTCTTGCATTTTCTTGCTATTTTTAGAAACATTTGGTAGCTGTTTATTTTTTGGATTAAGAATATTTAAAATAATATTTAAGAATAGTATCCAAAGTAATTTGAGGACTTAGGCCCAATCTTTCAAACACACATTTATCTTTACACGTGAATAGTGCTCCTTCAGTGGGTCTGCTCATTCACATAAAATTAAGTATGAATGTAACTTCAGTATCAAGGCCTAATACTTGACAAGTGAGTTTTTTTTTATTGTTTCCTTTTGAATGTTATCTCTATAATTTATTACTAATCAATAAGAGTTTATTCCTGACTGCAATTTTAAAGGATACCAAATATATTTTTAAATGAAATAGAAGACAGGATGCCCAAACATTATACTGTGCAGTACATTTTGTCATATTTAGAAAATACTCAGAAGGCATGTTCATTGAGGAGAGAAACTACCACACTCCTATTAACTTCAGAAGCACCCAATTCAGATAGTTTTTCTTCAAGCTTCTGAAAATATGGAGGTCATATGGGGTATGTTCAGAAATTTCAGATATTATTAATATAGTCACTCCCATACTAACTCTACATCCTCACATTTGCATAATCATTCCAGTATGAGTAACATTAGACCTGTCCTTAACAATATCATATAGTTTGTACACTTTTTTCATTCTTACATATGCCTTTGTTCATGCCAGTCCTGCAACATTATGTTTCTAAAACAAAGATGGTTTACCCACGTAGGCAGATCAACTTAACATGCTGAGAAAACTACAGAGTAGGTAGACTCTCACACCAGCTATTCTTTCCCAGAAATTGCAGATTTTTTTTAAAAAGTACTGTATTTAGGAACAACTGTTTTAAAATAAAACAGCTTAGTAACACTGCTGTGAAGCCAATGGACTGGAGATAAATTCTGCAAATATAATTTAATTGAACCAGATTTTGAAGGGACTATAGAATGAACCCTTCCTAAAACAGGTACTTGCTCTGTGACTCATCGGATTAATTGAAACAGAACAGAAGGTCAGTGTGACAAGGTGATGCATTACAGATGGTGAAATAAGAGGACTGAAGAAATATACCAATTAAAATACTCTGAAAACAACAAGAAAGCAGGACTAATATGTGTTGACCAGAAACTAAAATGCTGTAAATCAACACAGCTCCACTGACATAAATAGAGAGAAGCTGATTTACACTAGCTGAGAATCTGGCCAAGGATGTTTAGGTATGTGTGGATGTATACATCTTACCAGAGCTGATAATTAGCAGACTTACACTGAACAAATGAAATTCTGTTTACTAAACATGGATCAAAGATGCACAGATGTATCAGTTGTGAGCAAAACAACTTGTCAAGATAAATGTCTGATATGAATGGCCCATTAGCAGACACCAATAGAGCAGCAAACAATAGTGTCAAATCCTCTTTAGAACAATATATGATATAAGATGACTCAATTGGTATAAGTCTGCCAATTGTAAGAATTTATGCAATGAGAGAAACTGGAAATCATGTTAGCACATGCTTAAATTCTATTGATTTCAATGGGACTTAAGCATGTATTTAAAGTTAAACATATGCTTAAGCATCCTTCCTGAATTGGTGCTCTGGACATCATTAAAGCTAAAGAAGTTGAAGATATGTATAGGCAGAGTGGCTTAGATGAGTGTTGGATTTGGGGAAGTCTACAATAGTCTTGTAGGGCAATAGTCTACAAATATTTGAAGAATTAGCACAAAGAGCGAAAGGAATTATTTTAGGTGGTTCAGTGAGGCATAACCTGGAGTAATAAGGAAAATGTAGTCTGGAAATCAATAAAATTTCCTGACAATGAATTCCATTAGACTGTAAACCTATCTTCCAAAAAAAGTGGTGTAAGTCCTATTGCTTGGGATTTTTAAAAGGAACCCTAGCAAGCAGTGTTAGGGACTATCACAGATTTGGTCAAATGCCCCCTCTTGGGCTCTCACCATACTGCTGCGAGAGGATCTAACTGCTGGATCCTATGAGCTTTCTCTGCCTGAACAGAGGCCAGGCACCAGGGCCAGCTCCAGCTTTTCTGCTGCTCCAAGCAGCAAAAAAAAAAGAAAAAAGAAGACGAGCGGCGGCACTTCGGCAACAGCTAAATCGCGCTGCTTCTTCGGCGGCAGTTCGGCAGTGGGTCCTCCCTCTCTTCCTCTTCGGCATCAATTCGGTGACAGCAGGGCCGCCCAGAGGATTCAGGGGGCCAGGGGCAAAGCAATTTCAGGGCACCCTTCCATAAAAAAATTGCAATACTATACAATACTATATTCTCATGGGGGCCCCTGCGAGGCCCAGCGCAAATTGCCCCACTTGCTCCCCCACCATGGGCGGCCCTGGGAAAAATAAACCTTCTGCATCTTGGCACAAACCCAGTTTTGAGAAAACTTCTTTACAAGATATCACTGGTTCTCAGCATCAGCTGGTGCTAAAAGGCAGTAAAGCTCATTAAAAGGCTTGGACAAATATTTTCTGTCAAAACTATTTCTGGGTTGAAAACTAACAGGGTTTAAAAAGCAGAAAAAAATCACGGGCAATGTCTGCTTTCCTTCAAAATTTGTTGTGTTTTTTTTTTAATTGAAAAGCTGAAATTAGTCTGCCAAAACCTGAATACGGTTTGGGGTTTCAGAAGTGTGTGGCCAAATATTTGCTGCTTGCTGTGTTTGATTGTTTAAAGAAACAATAAAAAAAATCTGCTTAAAAAAAATCCAAAACTTTTGAACCACCTCAGCTTGTGACCAAACGCCTGAGCCCGTCCAGTCAGAGATTTTTCCAGGTTTCTCATACTCTGCTGGCTTCCTTGACTCATACCTGTCTCCATAACTTTGGGTTCATTTAAGTTAGAACATAAGAACAGCCATACTGGGTCAAACCAAAGGTCCATCCAGCCCAGTATCCTGTCTACCGACAATGGCCAATGCCAAGTGCCCCAGAGGGAGTAAACCTAACAGGTAATGATCAGATGATCTCTCTCCTGCCATCCATCTCTACCCTCTGACAAACAGAGGCTAGGAACACCATTCCTTATCCATCCTGGCTAATAGCCATTAATGGACTTAACCTCCATGCATTTATCTGTTTCCTAGAGACTGGCTCCATGGGATCCCTCACAAACTGGAGATGGTTACTGTGGGTTTGTCTTTGGTACAGCTTATGTACATACTCCACAGACTGAGCATTTGAGCTTGTTCCAGAATCTGGGATGAGCCTATGTTGTGGAAACTGAAATGCTCAAAATAGCACATGCATGTGAATGGACACAGGGTGCTAAAAAAATTAACCCAGGGGTTCTCAAACTGGGGATCAGGACCTCTCAGGGGGTCACAAGGTTATTACTGGGGGTTTCGAGCTGTCAGCCTCCACCTCAAACCCCGCTTTGCCTCCAGCATTTATAATAGTGTTAAATATATAAAAAAGTGTTTTTAATGTATAAGGAGGGGGTCGCACTCAGAGGTGTGCTATGTGAAAGGGGTCATCTGTATAAAAGTTTGAGAACCACTGAACTAACCCCTCTGAAGCCTCAGGGAATGCAGGGGAGGGGGGTCTCCCTTGGTAGGGTTGGGAAGGATATTGCTCTTCTCCTGTGATCCCTCCCCCAGTGGCTAATTTTAAATGAAGCTACCCTCCCCTGACATGAATCTCCCTATGGCACTGAAATTAAATATAGACTATAATTTGGCATTTGAGAAGTGAAAGGGATGGTAGCCCTAATGGAAAAGCTAACAGCTTGGCTCTTCTGCAAGCCTCAAACTGCTGAATGAGTTTTAGGGTAGGGAAGGCTGTGCCTCCCAAACAGCCTGGCCCTGCCCCCTATCCAGCCCCCACCCACTTCCTGCCCCCTGACTGCCCCCCCCCAGAATACCCAACCCATCCTGCTCCTTGTCCCCTCATCATCTCCCAGAGACCCCATCCCCCAGAGACACCACCCCAACCACCAACCCGGGACCCCACCCCTGCTCCCTGTCTCCTGACTGCCACAACCCCTATCCACTCCCCCTCCCGCTGAGTCCTGACAGACCCTGGAATGCCCATGATCCCACCCCCCTGTCCCCTGACTGCCCCCCCAACCTCTGCCCCCTCCCTGTGCCCTAACTGTCCCTGGAACTCCCTGCCCTTTATGCAACCCCCCCGGCCCTGGCCCCTTACCCCCGGCTCCGCCCTCACCCGGAGCATCAGCACAGCCAGGAGCTTCCGTGGACAGCTGCAGCGTGGCTCCAGCGGGGCCCCTGAGCTCCACCTCACCCCCTTACCATGCGGCTCTGAGGGGGAGGGGCTCAGGCCCCGCCAGAGCCACGCTGCAGCTGTCCAGGGATGCTCCTGGATGTGCTGAGGCTCCAGGAGAGGGGCAGAGACGGGGTCGGGCTGGGGCTGGGGAGGATTTGCCCCACTTGCCCCACCCCGGGCAGCCCTGGGCGACAGCTCAAAGAGGAAGAGAGGGAATGGGGGACCCACTGCTGAACTGCCACGGAAGACCCGAATGTGCTGTCCCTTTGAATTGTTTGCCCCCAGTACCTGCTTCTTACGCTGGTGCCTGGAGTCGGCGCTGCCCCTGGCTTAGGATTACTAGGCACAATCTCAGGGTGCAGACCCTCTTTCTAGCACACCCTCCTGGGGAAAGGAGACCTCATAGTCCAACAGGCCAGCCCCTGGGACCAGGGCTGATCTTCTCATACCTCCTATGTAGCTTAAACACAGCCCTCCCACCTGAAGGCATGAGCCTTTTGGGTTACAGTTTACCTTTTCCAGGGCACACGAGAGGTGTAACCCATAACACAGACCACACAGAATTCTAAAACATCACTGCTCTTTTTTAATAGTGCAAGAAATGCACAGACTTATACAAAAAATAACAAATCCTACACACATCCTCTGTATTGGTTCTCCTCCTTGTTGGTGCACTTTCCTTGAAATCTGCCCAGCAAGCCCTTTTAAAATTCTGAAAATATATCTAAATGATATATATCTAAATAATATCCAGTAGCAATGAGTTCCACAGGTCAATTAGTCAGATAAGTGGAGAGGGAAGCAGAAAGAGAAATAAATAGATAGATACTGTGGATCCCAAAGATTTTTTTTATACTTGCTCCCAAACTAATCCCAATAAAAAATAAACATTTGCTCAAAAAAAAACCAAACAAAAAACAGGCACGTTGGCAGGAAGACTTCGGCAGGAAAGGTCACAAGTAAGATCTGCCTGGCAACTCTGAGCCCTGCACAGGGTGCTGTCTGCCTGCGTGGCAGCCCATGCTCACGTTTCAGTTCCATCAAGAAAACAGAAGATCATGCTGGTTCCTGCTCCTGACACCTACCTTGTTCCTGTTGGCCTCCCTGTGGTTCCTGTTTTGTTGGTCTCCTGGTAGCTCCTGTCCTGTTGGTCCCATATGGCTTTGTGTAGCTCCCTGGTTCCTGTTCGGCTCCTTATGAGTTTTGTGCAGAGTGGTGAAGTAGGCAGTTTATTTCATATCTTTGTAACCCATATTTGGTTAGTTTGGGATCTAGGCGTTATGCTTCTGAGGGTGTTAACCATCTAGTTGTTTTATAAATAAAGCCCTTGTTTTATTTGTACCCTAATTATCTCTGGTCTATTTTGTTTAGAGAATCGCCACAGGTGATTAGATACTGATTCAAGAGATAGAAGCTGGGGAGGGAGTCCTTTATAAAGATTGCTTCTCTCTTTGGTAAAGAATTTTCTGGTAACATTATCTGCTTTGGTTTCCTCACCACCCTGGAGCATTCTTTGGGCTGGGGAAAGTGGCACAGTAATATGGCACTCCCTAGAAGCTGGTTTCCAGGCCAGGGCAATCACTCTGATCACTTGCTCCTAGAACTGGCTCCTGTAGCAACTTTCTATATTACTGTTGCAATGGGTTTATAATATCGTCTTCCCCAGGATCCGTGTGTGTAATGAGTTGGAAGAAAACTTATTTCCAAGAGGAGAGATGGGGTGTGAAGCAAAAGAGAAATAAACAGAGGCTATTTTAAACCTTTCAATTTCAGATTGTAAACCCCTTGGGGGAAAGGCCTTCTCCTGTGTGGGCACTACTAAAGCAAATGAGCGTGATCAATACTAAAGCAGGGCGGGAGGGAAAGCAGGTCAGTAACAGGACAATCCTTCCAGCGTGCACGTCAGCCGCACAGCTCGGCACACACAAGAGCAAAGGGAGCGACACACGCTGTACCGCCCAGACAAAGGTTTTTGTGAATGAGGAGCAATCTGCAAACCAGAGGGCAGCAGCCTTGTGGGCCTGCGCAAAGCCGGCTGGGCGGCCGCATCTCCCCCACTTTGTGTGTAGAGCAGAGGGGTGTGGCTCAGCGCACCTCCCCCACCTCCCTGCGCCCGCAGCCGGGCGAGAGCCAGCTCCGCTCGCTTCGGGCCTCCCCTGCTCGCTCCGCGCCGCGTCACGGCGGCAGCCACCAATGGGCTCGGGCGGCTGCCGGGGAGGGCGGGGCGAAGGAGGGGTGGTGACAGGCCGCGGGCCAATGGACAGCGAGGATGTTTTCAGGGGTAGACGCCGCGGCGGCTCCTCCCCCGCGCCAGCAGCTCCGGCTTCGGCGCCCGGGTCCGCAGAGAGGGCAGAGTTTCGCAGCCAGGTGGGAGATGCGGCTCTGGCTCCGTCTCCTTGCAGGTAAAGCTCTGCGGGGCTCCCGGAGCAGGGCCAGGCGGTCGCGCCTGCCCCGCGTGCCGCCTGCAGGGACCAGGGCTGCTCAGCGGGGCGCTCCAGGGGGGCAGGTGTCCTGTGCACCCGGTAGGTGGTTGGGCTGGGGCATGGGGCTGAGCCAGGTGAGGGGCCCGGGGGTGGCTCTGTTCCTCGCCAGGTAGGGGATGGGTTTGGCTCCTGACTGCTGCTGCAGTGGGCGGCGGAGGCAGCACGGAAACCTCGCCAGCGTTACGAACCACGCTACATCGCGTGTCATTCATGTGCTGCTGCTCCCAGGACAAAAGAAAGACACGGAGCCGCCGCGGCTACAGCTCTGAAAACGTGTGTGTGGCCAAAGCTTCCTGTACTTGCTATTAGCTCTCTCTGCACCGGTCTCATCCCACCCTTCTCCCACTCCCCTGCTGCCGCCTTCGCCAGCAGAGCAGCCCTCCTCCTTCCTGAGAGTACAAGCTCCAGCGGGCGAGCTCTCTGCGTCTGCCTTTCCCCGCTCTGGAATGGAAACTAGGAAGGATCAACTTTCTTGATTCCCCAAACAATGCTGGTGGCCAGCTATATTCTTATAGCGGGACCGTGTGTGGGTATCATCGTCTGTACAATGACAGAGGCGCGCTCATGCAGGCGGAGTACTAGACTCCCTGGTTTTCTTTACCTGCATAAACAACTGATTCCATCTGGCACAGCCTCATTAATTCACAAATATCAAAGTAATCTCTTCTTGTTACAATGGAGTCTTGAGCGCCAGCAGTATGTTTAGATACGCTCCCAGCTAGTGGAATGTGGTGTTGCGTGTAGTATTAAATATGCAACTTTCCTTCTACATGTAAAGGACCCCCCCCCCAAGAATGATATTTCATTAGGTCCTGTGCCACACCACACAGCAGTGAAATGTAAATATGCACTCTGACTGTACCAAAAAGGGAGCTGGTGGTGTCAGAGCCCAGGTGGTATGATCCCCTGGCAAAACATCTGTGATGCATATGATTGTTTCTCCCACATATTCAGGGAACATGCTTGAGTGTTTTAACAGATTTGCTCTGCTAGATAGCTTCTTCTGAATATTTTCCTTTCTTTCCCATACCATGCCACACCTGTATCTCAACAGAATTGGGTACCACAATAGAGGCCTTGAGGGGCACACCTCAGGAGCATGTGTGTGCACACGTACATGTACCTACGCAGGTTAGGAATGTGTAGGCAGTTCAAGGAACTTATATGAGTTCCACTGGTGACATTGACAAGCTCTGCAAGCTGAAGGGCTACAGAGCAAGGAACTTTATCAGTTCTGTTTGTCAAGCCAGTAGAGCTTGTAAACTCCACAAGACAAAAAACTCTGGACTTTTTCTTTCTTAAAATAAATAATTAAATAAAACTACTAGATCAAATGCAAAAACCCACCACTTAGGTTCCGCAAGTTAAAATCATAAAGTCAAGAAATGCAGAACTTAAGGTTTTAACAGCATTAATAAAGCTGAGCTGCAACATGTGTTTACTGTTCTTTTTCCTTATTAAATATATATTTGATATTGCCTATTTTATCTCTCTGTTAGTAAGCTGTGTATTGTAAAATATGAATGACATGCTGTATGACCTAGTGAACTTTGCAGTTGGAATCTTAAATTTGTGCTTCTTGACAAGGGTTGCCAATCCTCCAGGATTGTCCTGGAGTCTCCAGGAATTGAAGATTGTCATGTGATGAAACTTCCAGGAATCCATCCAACCTGACAACCCTGTTCTTGACTGTGCCTTTTTGAATACCAGTTCTAGGGCCTCCTTCTCTAAGAACTCTATGCATGTGTTTCCTGTTAAAGTCCCTGTGAGTTGCACAGATGGAGTCCTTGCAAACTTAGGCCCTTCATGTTGCATCAACGCAGTTGGGTTTGGGTTTATTGTCCCCTAACTGGTATTCATCATCCTCAAAGAACTTTACTAATCCTCACAAGGCATGTGTTTATGAAATGGGTGGTGGTATCCATATTTGAAAAACAAGGAAACTTAGTCCAAAAAGTAGAGTGACTTGCCCAAGGCTTTCGAGGTAGCATGTGTCAGAGTCAGGATTATAACTCAACTCTATGCTCAGACCATAGTCAACCATGCTTTTCTACTTTTTTAAAATGTGAAATATAAAGTTATGTTCAAAGAGGTTTTAATAACATTTAATTTTTTTTCCCTTTTTTCCTTAATGGATTTCAGAATTACATCTCGCTTTGTGTAAGATGTCATGTTTTCCTGTGCATGATTTTAATTTCTTTAAGCAAAGCTAATGATGTTTAAATGTAATTGTACATTGCATTTTTCTTTTTCAGCTTTGCAGCCAACATAATGCTGGAGCGCCACACTCAAAACAAGCATTTCACAGAATGGCACAATCAGAATTTAATTTGGATCATGAAATATCATGGTTTGTGCTTCCCTCTTATTGGGCTAAAATTATTGTTGGACTCATTTCCTGCATGTGTTTTGCTAACAGCTACGATGGAGATTTTGTCTTTGATGACTCTGAAGCTATCATCAATAATAAGGTTTGTGTTTATTCTGACTTAAATTGTAGTAGAAAAAAATTAATTTAAACTGATACTGCCAACTTAATTAGGCCTTGACCCTTGCAAAATAAGAATCTGGGGTTGAATTTCTCCTTTACCCCACTCCCCCTTAAAAAGATCATTTGTCTCTGCAAAGACTTTAAAAAGTAAGCCACTACTTATGCAGCTAATGCACAAAAACTATGCATTACTGCTCACCTGTGTACTGAGGGTGAAATTGGCTAGATTTGCACAATGTTTGGGCCTGATCCTGAAAACACTTGTGCACATGGATGTGTATACATGAGACTATTTATAGACCCAATCTTATTCCCATTAAAGTCATTGGGGGTTAGATTCACATGGGAGATTTGGGCACCCAGTGACATTAAGTTAGGCATCCAGGCTCCCCTTGCATTGTCTGGAGAGAGGAACCTAAGGAAGGGATTCACAGAAACCAGCAAGCTGAGCAGGGAGTCACCTAAATGAGTCAGTAGAAAACGCCAAGGAGCGGGGCAGGGCTTGATCTCGCCCCTCGAAAATGGTTAGGTCTCTTAACTCGGGATTGGAGGGAGGTGCTTTCCTCTGCTCAGGATTCACAGACATGAACCCTGTCCTGCAATTAGATACCAAGTCAGGTCAGTCCTTGCTTGTGGAAAAATCGGAGAGTGAGAGCCCTCCAGCCCATTATTGCCAATACCCTTGTGATTAGGTTACTCACCTGCGATGTGGGAGATCTGGGTTCAAGACTCTGTTCCAAATCAGGACGAGTGGGATTCAAACCTGAGTCTCCCACGTCAGGTGAGTACTTTAACAACTGGGCTATTGGGTATAAGGAGACACATGCACAACTCCAAAAAAATCCTGACTTGCTCCCTCCCAGCTGTCCTTTTTTGACCAGATCTGCTAGGTGTGCTCTGAGCAGGCCTACTGAATAGGTCCCCACATATGAGTTAGGTGGGGGAACGCCTAGTCTGAGAATTCCACCAGGGTTTACGTATGGACTAGGGGACTGAGCAGTTAGGCATCATCAGGATTGAGGCTTTTTTATGGATACTCACTAGCAAAAATTTAGGTGCCTAAGGGACTTTACTGACAAACTTAGGCATCTAGGGAATTTCAACACTTCCAGGGTTAGGCAGCAGATCAGTGGGGTTTTGAGGATCTCACTGGTAACTATAATGTTGGACTTAGGTGCCTAACCACCATTTTGAGAGCCTAAATACCTTTGTGGATCTCGTCCTAGGAGTTTTACCATAGACTTCAGTGAATTCAAGTTATGGTTAAGATCCAGTCTAATACCCACTGAAGTCTGTGGGAGACTTTCCATTGACTCCAATGGTTGATGGATGGAAGCCAACTCTATAACGGTTACTCTTGTGCAGAAGTTATTTGCAGGATGGGCTGATGGTGAGTTTCACTCAGCAAGAGTTCTTAAGGTTTTTCATAAGGTAAACCCCAGCCTAACAGAGAGAGTGAGTCTCATGGACCATCTCGCTTGTAACAGTCCTGTGGCAACTACAAAATTGTCTGAGTAGAAAATAATATTAAGAAAGTATTTGTTTTTTTAAAAAGTCTTTAATGCACTGTGAATCTTGTTCTTTTTGAAAAACTATTTAGCCAATCATTGCTTACATCCCTTAGCCAGTTTTCAAACTGCATGATTTTAAAGTATAACTCCTAAAATAGATGGTTTAAGATGTGGTCCTGCAAGATATTGAGTGTCCTCAGTTCCTGAGATACCTCCCATGGGGACATGTTATAACTTCCAAGAGTGGGCCCTTGGGTGGGGCCTGGCCTTATTCAAATGGTCCTTGTCTGATCTAGGAGGTATGAGTGATGGAGGTGGTAAAAGAGGCACATAGAAGCAAAAAGAAAAGGAATAGATACAGATACTGTACTCAGCACCAAAAGAATGAAGAAAAAAATACCATAGTGGTAGCCGAAAAACCTTCTGGAAAAAATATAATCTAAAGCAGAGGTCCTTTCAGAAGTAGTGTGTCGAGTCTTCATTTATTCACTCTAATTTGGGGTTTTGCGTACCAGTAATACATTTTAACTTTTTTAGAAGCTCTCTTTCTATAAGTCTCTAATATATAACTAAACTATTGTTGTATGTAAAGTAAATAAGGTTTTTAAAATGTTTAATAAGCTTCATTTAAAATTAAATTAAAATGCAGGGCCCCCAAGACGGGTGGCCAGGACCCAGGCAGTGTGAGTGCCACTGAAAATCAGCTTGCGTGCCGCCTTCGACACGCGTGCCATAGGTTTCCTATCCCTGATCTACGGTATTTTTTTCACAACAAAGTATAAAGGTGGCTACTGCAATTTGCCTTTCAGCAGCCCTCCAAATTATCATTGCTCAAATAAATTTGTAGTGTACTTGAGTAAGTCAGCCATATCCTAAGCTAGAAAAATGTTGGGGCGGGGGGAATGTCTGCCAAATTGCAATGTAAATGCATACAAAGATTATAGAAGTGTCATTTTACAAATACAATACAAACTTGCAGAACCAGATTTTCCCAGGAGATGTATTTGAAGAATAACGATGCAATTTCATTTTCTTAAACTGACATTTAAACCAAGGCAATGGTGGATGTAGTTTGTTTCAATGCAATTTCCACACTTGTAATCTTCCTCCACTTCTCTCCACTTTTGCCTGACAAATGTTATTGTTTGTTTATCGGCATGCATCCACACAAATAAAAAAGCTGTGCTAAAATTCTGGCTGCGGGCAAGGACAAGAAACTAAATCAATTACTTCAATAACCTCATTCATACTTATTCAGCTTGCATTTGAAAACTTGAAGATTTAATTTATTTCCCTATCTAAATCTTGACACATTCCTTTAGAAATTGAATGGGATTTTGGTGCCACTGAGACTTTTTAATAAAGGGGCTAGATAAATATATAGAAATATTAAATCAGTACCAAACATGTAGAGATGAAGGGTTATGAATTGGTGGGGAGGGAAAGTACCATAATAAAAGCTGGTTTTATTAAGCAAGGTACTGCATGCCATATTTTATTTTTCATGTGAAATACAGCTGATGAAGGCATTCTGTGGATCCACTGAACCTTGCTTTGCCAGTGTTTTCTTAGGGACCACACTGTGACCCTTTTGTTAACTTGCTAGCCCTTCCCTCACTTTCCTGTTTTAATGAAATATGGCTACTGTGCTTTTGATCTCACTATGAAAGAGGGGGAAGAGGCAAGATTACAATGAAAATCATCAGCAAGAGGGCACAGTAACTAGCTGCCAATTCCCTCCAATCAAGTACCTGCCAGCAGAAACACCCACACCTGCCTTATGAAAGGAGACTAAAAGAGCTTGGCTTGTTTAGCCTGGCCAAAAGAAGGCTGCGGGGGGATATGCTTGCTCTATATAAATATATTGGGGGGTCAACATTAGGGAGGGAGAGGAATTATTTAAGTTTAGTACTAATGTAGGCACGAGGACGAATGGGTACAAACTGGATATAAGGAAGTTCAGACTTGAAATTAGACGAAGGTTTCTAACCATTAGGGGAGTGAAGTTCTGGAACAGCCTTCCGAGGGAAGTAGTGGGGGCAAAAGACTTTTCTGGCTTTAAGACTAAGCTTGATAAATATATGGAGGGGATGTTATGATAGGATAGTTTAATGTGGACAATTGATCTTGGATTATCACCAGATGGGTCTGCTCAGTGGTCTGCAGGGAGATGTTGGATGGGATGGGAACTGAGTTACTGCAGAGAATTCCTTCTTGGGTGCTGGCTGGTGAGCCTTGCCCACATGCTCAGGGTTTAGCTGATCGCCATATTTGGGGTCGGGAAGGAATTTTCCTCCAGGGCGGATTGGCAGGGGCCCTGGAGGTTTTTCGCCTTCCCCTGCAGCATGGGGCATGGGTCGCTTGCTGGTGGATTCTCTGCAGCTTGAGGTCTTCAAACCAATTTTGAGGATTTCAATAACTCAGTCCTGGGTTAGGGGTTGTTATAAAAGTGGATGGGTAGGGTTCTGTGGCCTGCCTTGTGCAGGAAGTCAGACTAGATGATCATATTGGTCCCTTCTGACCTATGAGTCTATGTTGTTAGTTGGCCCCATGCCTACCGTATCATGGCGCATTCAGTTATTGGATTTTATTGGTGTTCAAGGCAGTTTTCCAGATGCTTCCTTATCATTTAAAACCACATTTTTACTGGTGCACAACAATGATTTGTCTTTATTTATTTTTTTGGCAAAACAAATCATTGGATTAGCAGGAATTTCAGACACAATGCATCTTTTTTGCAAACCATTATGTGGAAGAACTGACCCTTTTTAAAGTACTGCACCCTACTGTGCATAGGCTGCTGCTAATCAAATATTTAGGGATTCCTAGGTATCCACTTCCTGTTCCAGTGGAGAAAATCATACATAACTTTTCAAATAGATGTAAAGTTCTTACAGTTTAGGAAAAGCAAACAGTTCCTATTTTTTTTGTGTGTGTGTGTATGTAATCCCATGAAGGTGAACAAACTATTTTATGTAGCTTTCTCCAAACTTTCAGTGCTTGGTGATCAAGTTCTCCACTTCTTAGCCTGGAGAATTCAGGTCATAAGTAAGTGGAATTGAATCACAAGGTATTTCTGGGTATTTTGCTTTGTCTGCTTGTTTCCTACTGAAGATAAAAAATGAACTCAGATAAAATTGTGCAAACTGTTTCCTAGCTGCAGCACTTAAAGACCATGCATGACTTTTTTTTTATTAGTTCGCGTTCTGTTTTATGAACATAATGTTGTTGAGTACTATTTCTTATGGTGGTTAAAATCTGTTAGCACACAACAAATATATTTTGTACCTCTTGTTACAATCTTGACATAAGAGATGGTATTCAGATTGTAATGCTTTATATTTTAAGAAATATTAGACTTTCTGATAGCTTTGCACGTTCTATATACTGGCAAGTTAATAGCAAACAATTGCAATGGAATGGAAAATCTAGCTGTAAGTGGCTTGCAGCAGATCATGGAGGAAGTCTATAGAAGAGCTGAGAATTGAACTCAGATCTCTACAGTCCATATCCAGTGTCTTAATCACATGAACATCCTTTCTCTCAGGTATAGGAATGCAGTGGAGTTGCATCCTATACATCCCTGCTGAATTCAGTGCTAAACTTAGCCCTATGTATTGTTTAATAACCCTTAGAAAGTACAACACTTGGCTTCATGTGGTGATGGTGGAGTTATGGAGTTTTGAGTTTTTTTGTTTGTTTGGTTTGGATTTTTTACTACTGCATTAGTTGACTGGGAAATAAGGTAAGCTATAGTTGATTGCACCCATAGTACCAGTTCTCCTATTGAACTTATTCTTTTGGTAGTGATATCTCACTCTTAGGTGCTCTCATGGTTTTGATCAAACTAAGGGCACATTTTGCTTTCATTGATGCCCCATGAGGTTCCACTAACATAAATCTGAGCAGAATTTGGTATGCTGTGTGTGTGGAGGAGAGGTATGGGAGCTCGGTGGAAGTAAGGTGGCCTTCTCAGCAGAGCAGCTTCAATTATTGATGAATATGAGGCATGCTGTGCTGCTGCACAGAAATTTCTGAGAGGCTGTGTAGATATCTGTTTATAAAAACGTATTTTTAAAGGGCTACCTTTATGTCCATATGCGTTCTTCAGATTTTCACATAGTCTCCTATGGCACCATTTACAGTTGAAATAATCAAAATTGCTTCCTTATCACCTTAGTTATGAGATTAAGCAAACTGTGCACGTCACACTTTTTAAAAACACTTACAAAATGGATTTTATTTTTCCTTCAGGATGGTACCTAAGAAATTCCTTTCTTAACTATTACTATGAATCTTCTTGTAGAGCGGTACATAGAGGAACTTGTCGGAAGCAAAGAGTGCTAGTTGAGTGGGGTTATGTGAAAATTAAGGAAGCCACCCAACAGGATTTTCAAAAGAGCTAATCACTGGTTGCCATCTTTAGTCTTTGCTGTATATCTTTCTTGCTTTCATTAATGGTTCTCCTACTGGTGCTAGTAGAAAAATGACAATTTGCAACAGCTTGTGGTGTTCCTATTTCCAAAGATCCTAGCTCTAAAATAAGATATACAAAAATAGATATTTGTAATACATTTTACACGAGAGCTGTTGGGTCAGAACATCAGCTGGTGGAAATCAGCATAGCTCCGTTAAAATTCATGAAAATATGCTGATTTATGCCATATGAGGATCTAGTCCACAATAATTAAAGGAATACAAGAGGGTATTGAAAAGGCTTGGAACTATCTATCAGGTTTCAGTAGCCAGTCACTAAAAGACTTGATAGAAAGTGTTGTCTATAAAATATGGTCATAGTGGTGCCCATTTGCTTTGTATGTAACTGTTCTCTTTCCAACTGCTTTAACTAAACTGAAATGTTAACAATGTGGTGCTAAACGTGTGTTCTTTCAGGACCTCAGAGCAGAAACTCCACTTGGTGACCTGTGGCATCATGACTTTTGGGGCGGCAAACTCAGCAGCAATACCAGCCACAAATCATATCGACCACTTACTGTCCTGACTTTCAGGTGAGACCTGGTGCCGTGCCCATAGTGCTGCGTTTGGAGGTTTATTTTGTTAACTGACTTTTTGTTTTGGAAAATAAGAGACTTTGAGGAAAGTGAAATCTCTGCTGCAACTTACTTGCAGTACAGCTACTACCTTGCTTAACTCCAATGACCTGAGCTTGCAATAAGCTCCATGCAGGCGAACTCCCATGTCCCACAGCTTGTTGCAGGTTCGGAACCAGAGGGTGAAATTCACCCTTATGCAGAGGGCCAGCATAAGGGATTTAATTGATGCATAGACCTTGTGTTGGTGCTCTGCATAAGGGTAAATTCTGCCCAGTGGGAAGAAAAGTGGAGCCTGGATAGATGAGAACATTATTCATAATTGTTTATATAATATAAATTATATAATACGTCCTACTTAAATTTACTCCAGAGTCACGTTTAATATACCCAAGAAAAGTATCCCCACCTCAGATTCTGTAATTGTCTTTTTTCTCTTTAATCACTGTAATGTCTGAGCAGCTTCCACAAATTATCAGTTTAAGGTCTGAAGACCCTTCTACGATCTAAATCAGTTTTCTCCCTTTCGCTCAATTTCTTCTTCCCTTTTTTCCTATGGCAAGAGGTGCTGTGATATTAAACAGTAAGAATGTAGCTAGAGAAATTTATTCATGTCACCAGAACCCTTTGGTGGAAGTAGACTGAACTGTAAACAGCCTGGTTGATGTATACATAGATTAAAAAACGAAACAAAGCTAAGTGCCCAGTTTTGTGTTTATCAGTCTATCTTAAGTATATATAGAACATCAATAATAGTAGCCTCTAATCTAGGTGCTAAAATGCACTGAGATAAGTATAAAACTAAACAAAAATGGGCTCTGTTCTCATTTTCCTGGGTTCGGTTGCATTTTGATCTCTGCCCATCTACTCTAACCTCAGCTTGACAGTTTGTTTTTTAACTACTCACCCCATCCCCCCCTCAGATACAGTTTTAATATACACCCCTACTCTGATATAATGCTCCCCGATATAACACGAATTCAGATATAATGCAGTAAAGCAGCGCTCCGGCGGGGCGGGACTGCACACTCTGGTGGATCAAAGCAAGTTCGATATAACGCAGTTTCACCTATAACACGGTAAGATTTTTTTGGCTCCCGAGGACAGCGTTATATCAGGGTAGAGGTGTACTTTCCTGCTATGTATTGATATATCTTTGTACAGATATTTTAGCTGTCTTATAATAGCTGTACTGGAGGCAGCGTGGTTCAGTGAATAGAGCACAGGTCTGGGCGTCAGTAGAACTGGATTCTTTTCCCTGCTCTGCCACTGACTTGAAAAGTGATCTTGGGCAAGTCACTTTGCTTCTTTGTGCCTCTGTTTCCACACCTAGCCTTGTTCTTGTCCATTTAGGTTGTAGGCTCTTTGGGGCAAGGGCCATGGGACTTTCTCACAATGGCTAGATTGTAGAAGTTCACAGTTTACAGTCTACGTGGGGATGGGGCAGGGGATGGATGTAGTTGCACTGTCATAGAAGCAGACCAGGGAAACTGAGTTCCATCCGTGCTCCCCATTTGCCTGGGAAAAGAGTAAGTAACTTCACCCTTGTCATAGAGCTGCTTATTACTTGCTGTGAGCCTGGCCAGCCCACTCCCTTTGGTGAGTAAAGGGGGCAGATCCAGGACTCCTCTCCACCTACTTGCTCTCAGCAGGGAGTATTGAGCAAGTATTCCCCTGCTCAATTTGTGACTCCAGCTGTAATGGTGAGAGAAGGGTCTGCATGGGACCTTACTTCCCTTTCCTCCCCTGCATGGTCAAGGAAGCGCTGTGACCATGAACTGTGGGGTCCAGTCTAGGCACCACTGTAATACAAATACAAATAATGTAAATGGCTGGGTGTTTGAAATGCCTATTACAGGCTTCCAAATATTGCATAAAACATACATTATAAAATGATTCCTTTCCTCCTGCGGCCTGTGAGGCTCATTCTGACTCCAATAACACCCTGGTTAATTTAAACCCAGAACGTACGCACAAGTATTTAAAAATGTGAAACCATAGAGGAGCACGTGAAGGTAGCCAGTAAAATGCTATTTCCTCAAGCAAGAAATTGGCCTTCCCTAACTCCCTTAAGACTTTGCTTTTATGTGTATTACACATTTATAACAGGTTAGATCATCATAATGAACTCCACTTAAGCCAAAGGCAGGTTGGCTAGACATACTAGGTGAAATCCATTATCTGAATTACGTTTCTGTATGTTTTTAGCATATTGCTTGTATTATACAGAAAATTGTGGTACACTTTTTCCTCTTCAGCTTTCCTACCCAGAATAAGCTCCTACACTGAACTTTTATCCAAACAGCCTGACCAGTACTAATTCCCTCTCTCTCACCTCTCCAACCTACTTTCCTGACCTCTTTCCACCCGCAGTCCCATTCCCTGTCCCCGAAAGAATCCACATACACCCTTTAAATAATAATTTATGTTGTGCCTTTTCCTTGTGCAAAATCCCAAAGTACATCGTTTAACAGTATGTTTAGAGCACCACTGAAATGCAGCCACCACTGGGATAGAGTGAAAACCCAGCAGTGAGTAGGCCATACACACTGGAAAAATTTTGGCCAAGGATCCTGTGACCAATCTTTTTTTTTAACTGAAAGCTTCTGGGATCTTTAGTGTCTATGCAAGTCAGTTAGGACCTCAGTGTGTGAGCGATGTGGAGTTTTTTTTAAACATTTATTTTAAGGTACACCTCTACCCTGATATAACGCTATTTTCAGGAGCCAAAAAATCTTACCACGTTATAGGTGAAACCATGTTATATCAAACTTACTTTGATCCGCCAGAGTGTACAGCCCCGTCCCTCCGGAGCACTGCTTTACCACGTTATATCTGAAATTGTGTTATATCAGGTTTCATTATATCTGGGTAGAGGTGTGTAATCTGAAAGAACAGTCTCATATTACACCATCCTTCCTGCTTGCACCCCCGGGAACATTCATGTGCACACTCTCTGATGTTCAAAGATGCCCTCCAGGAGATTGGGCTGCTTTTCTGCAGGACTCTCCAACTTTCTAATTTTACACAGGGTTGCGTCCCAGAGCACTACTAGAACATTCAACTTTAAAGTTATGGCACCAACTGAGAAGCAGCCACAGTCGCTGTTTCCCATTTGGGATCTTGTAAAGGTAGTGGTTGTGCAAATTGGCACTGGTGTGAGGGTATGGTTGTTGTTCCATAGGGAAATCCTCTGTCTGGGAAAGGATCAGGGCCTGGTAGCTGCAGGCTAGGAGGCTATAGGGATGCTTGAGATAGAACCATGGTAAGGTGGATGTGTTAGATATTATTTAAAATGTACTTTTAATATTAAGCTTCTCGTGCAATGGCTACTACTCTTTCTTCAGGAGTGTTTAGCTTTTCTTTGTGTGTCTCCAAGCTCTCCTCTGACTCTTAATCTCAATGTTTTTGTTTTTATGTAGAATTAATTACCTTTTTGCTGGAGGCTTTCACCCAGTGGGTTTTCATGTCATCAATATAATACTGCATTGTGCTATCTCTGTATTAATGGTTGATGTCTTCTCGATATTATTGGGTGGGCTGCAATACAGCAGTAAAGGAAGAAGGCTAAACCTTGCTCCAAAAGCATCTCTTCTAGCTGCTTCACTGTTTGCTGTGCATCCAGTGCATACTGAATGTGTAAGTACCTAATACTTAGATCTTTTTATAATGTTTTATATCTCCAAAGTTTCTGACCAACGCTAATTAATCCTGGAACATTCCTGTAAGTTGCACACTGTATCTGTCATTACTGCCCAGAGTATCTATTGTTACATTGAGAATCATGTAATATTATGGTTAATATGCCCACAAGTTAGTGATTTTTCAGAGCAAGTCACTATTTAGGGCATAAAAGGTAAAGTACAATAGATAAACACTATTCTTTCAGGCCATCCATCTTTAGTTAGTGGATAAAGAATACATTGCTGGACATGCTGTCTCATGAACAGTAGAGGAGAGGCATGAATAAACTGCATGGGGCTTAATCACTGTTAATTCCTTTCTTTGCTTTACATAAAGTGGAGTCTCAACTAGGAGTAGGGAGGTTATATGGCCTCTGTGTTTGGCACTGGTGCAGCAACTCCTGGAACACAGTGTCCAGTTCTGGTGCTTGCAATTCAAAAAAGATGTCGATAAATTAGAGAGGGTTCTGAAGTGAGCCATGCTAGTGATTAAAGGACTGGAAAACAAGTCATATGCCGATAGACGCAAGAGCCTCAATCTATTTAGTTTAACAAAGTGAAGGTTAAGGGACTGACTTGATTAGTCTGCAATAAAAATACAAAACAAAAATTTGATAGTGGCCACTTTAATCTAGCAGAAAAAGGAATAACAAAGTCCAGTGGCTGAAAGTTGAAGCTAGATAAATTCAGACTGAACTAAAGTGCACATTTTTAACTGCAAGGGTCAATAACCTTTGGAACAATTAACCAAGAGTTGTTGGATTCTCTGTTAATGGGAATATTTTAATTAAAAACTGGATGGTTTTTCTAAAAGAGAGGCTTTTTAGTTCAACAGTAGTTATTGGACTTAAGGTGGAATTAATTCAAGGAAGTCCTATGGTCTGTGTTAGGCAAAAGGTCAGATTAGATAATCACAAATGGTACCTTCTGACCTTAAAATTCATAAATATTCATAATCCAACAGGAGGCATTTTAACTGCCTTTCCATTGTAAATTATTAAAGAGTTTTAATTCTAACGTTCAGTCTGTGCCCTAGAAGTAAGTGCTCTTAAGTTTGGTACACGTTATTTTCCATACGTAGCAAAGGGATTTACTCCACCACTTGAGCCAGATCCTTGGCCCTGCTCCATCCCTTTTGCACAATGCTGATGGTGAAAAAGAAAGGGACAGCTATATTTTAAACAGCCTGCTGGGGAATTGCTGTTGTGCAGGGGGATCCTTATGTACAGAGCTCTACATCAGGCTTTCGTGTCCCCCACCCTTAGTAAGGGATGTGACCGGAGCATTCTGCATTTTGGCAATCTAGAGAACCATGGCTACTAGTGTAAAGTTACATGAGGGTGAAGAGTGCTCTTGGCTGTCCCAAAGACCAGATGTATGGCAAAAAGGTAGTGGAGAGCACTGCTTCTGTGCACCGGGGAATCCGTGAAATCTTAGTGCAGCCTGTACAATAGAATTACTACCTAGTCTTTGATAATGTAAACTATTACACATTTGTTTAAATTGGATTCTAAATGTTACTAAGGCCCCAATTCTGCAAGCTAATCTGCATAGGCTCAGGGATTCTGTTTGTGTATATGAGCTTGCAGGATTGGGAACTATAAAATTTGTTTATATTTTGGAAAGAAGAACCTAGCATGCTGAAAAGAAACATGCCTTTTCTAAGATCAGATGGTGCACAGATGTACTTAATCTGCTAAAAAATGAATTATAAATCTTTTACACTCAATATTTTAACTGTAACAATCAAGACATTGTGTGCTTCCAGAATATACATGCATGTGTTTCTCACCCCTCAAATAGCACCTCCCAGGAGGCTCAAAACTCAGTTGTTTTGAAATCATGACAACCCGTCTCTGAAATTATGTGGCATGTTTTGACACATAACTGTGAAGAGTTTGTCAGTTTCCTGTTTTGATTTTTGATATGTTCAAAACCAAGGAATTTTAAAGCTTTCATATGTAAAATGGATATTGAAAAGTTTAGTCTTGGTAATGTCTGAAGATAAAAATTTTTATGTCAGTATGATTTTTCTGAGTAGCAGGTAAGTACTTCTGCTGTATAGTTTTCTTTTTTTAAAAAACAAAAAATGTGTTGAATTCTTCCTGTTCAAACACAAGTGATTAAAATATTACCTATTGCATGGAACTTGGATAGCTAGTTTGATTGTAAAATTAAAACTGTGTGTTGCCTTGAGACCAGAGTCTGTGGGCCTGATTCTGTGCCTCTGTCTCACACAAGGAGTGCTGTTGAAGTCAATAAGACAGTAGGTATTAGAGGATCAGTCCCTTTGCTGTAATACATTGATATTTATTTCTAGAACTGATTCTTTTATGTCATTAGCTGATAACAGTTCCTGAAACAGAACAGCACTTTGACTTTCACCTTCAAAGCGCATTACAGCCATTGAGTTAATCCTCACAACATGCTTATGAGGTAGAGAAATACTACTATCCTTAATTTACAGATAGAGAAACTGAGGCAGGGGTTAAGTGGCTTGTCCAAAGCCACACAGGGGTTCTTTCACATCTGGAATTAGAATTCAACAGTTTCTTTCCCAAAGGCCTGAATTAAAAGCTCGTTTGAAATCGGGAGGATCTTTCCATTGACTTCAGTGGGCTTTCGTTCAGTCCCCTGTTCCTACACTCAAGCCACTAGACCTTTCAGCTCTCAAATTCTATTTAAGTGATGCAGTTTACTCATTTCAGAGTAGCACAGCCTTGCTCCAGAGTCTGCATTTCACTCTGAACCCTGTGCTTTGCCCAAGAGAAGACTAGAGAACTCCACTGAGGAAGTGGGGGAGGCGTTTTCTGTCAACAAACAAATATTCCTCCAAAACCAGGGAAAATGCCCATAGTCTTATAAAGTTTATTAAAACAATATACAGAAATGGAAGTGACTCGATGTTATGTCCGTTTCATATTTTCAGTGAATTATATTTCTACGTTTCCTCACATATTAAAAATATTTTTTAAAGAAAAAACAAAGTAAATCATTTTTTCTTTTTCTTTTTTCAAAGGTTGCAGGGATTGTTGGCAGAGCAGACCTGCTGTGTGCCCTGTTCTTTTTGTTGTCTTTCCTTGGCTACTGTAAAGCCCTTAGAGAAAGTAAGCATTATGTTTGCCTCTTGTGTAATTTATTATTTTTTATTCATAGCCTCTGTAAAGTACAGTAAACTAAACCATCAGCTTGACATGAGCTATTTTTACTGCTGTTTAAATTCTCAGGAAATACAGAAGATCTATTTTAACAGGTATATGCCACTAAAGGACATGAGAGAAACTCTATACCTGACTCCTGTTGTACATTACATTAGAGAGACATTTTATTTAAAAGATTTGTTTTGTAACAGGGCTTATTTTTTATGAACATAAAGGAATAAATCAGTTTAACCCGATTATATCTCTGGGTATGAAATGACAGACTAACTTTCCAATTTTAATCTTTTTGCCATGCTTGTCAACATTATGCTGGGATTGTTTATATAGAATGAACTTTATAAGCCTTACTTGTTTTTTAATATACAGCCAAGTCCTGCTCACTTTACTTACGTGACTAGTCCCTCTGAATTCAGTGGAAGTGCTCGTTCATTTACCCCCTTTTTGATCCAAGTAGCTAAGGTTCAGAGTCCTGGAAATGTTCCGTTTGGGAGAAAAGGTTGATGATGGAGTCTGTTTTTTTTTTTTTTTGATGCAGCATTGATACATGCCTTATAAATAAACAAATCCTGCTTGTCCAAATGCAGGAGGAGACAAAGGCAAAAGGAGAAAGTTTCTTAGCTTATGGGCCCAAGCTTATTATCAGCCAGCACTCTGATCCAGACGACTACTACTCTTGGGGTCATACCATGCTTACAGGCTTCACCTTGGATTTCTTCAGGTGCTCACTCGCTCGCTCTCTCTCTCTTTCTCTCATACACACTCCCCGTACGCAAAACAATACTCAGCAAAACTCCCTGTGCTCACACAATCCAGGACTCCTGGGCAGGTTCATATAACCCTTTTTTCTTAGCTATAGGTTTGTGATTAATATATCCTTACAATAATGTTAATTGATGGGTGCAAATGCACCCTCCAATCTCAAGGTTTTAACTCAACTTAGAACAAGGTTTCAGCAAGCTCATAACGTGTTTAAGGTGTACTGAATTTGGCCCATAGACTTTAGTTCACAGCACCTGTATTATTTTAACATGCATAGACCTTTCAGAGACTCTCTTCCAAGTGAGCTTTGCTGTGGTATTTGATCTGGAAGTAATTTGGTGGTACAGATACTTTGCTCTGAGAAAATATCTTGTGGCCCTATTTAACAGAGGTGTCTGATCATGAAGTTATACATATGTGTACAGAGCGTTGAAAATCTGGCTATAGCATCTTAATGTGCCTCTGCCAGAAATGTGGGTGGGGTTAAGACCCTATTTAATGGCTCTGTGAGTGCTGTGGTAGAAGAACTTTGTTATAATACTTCTCTAAGATATGATAGCCTGCTGGCCACATAAATTATTTTTAATGGCTGCTGTTCACTTCTAAATGTTTGTGTAGCTAGTGACTATGCCAACTAAACTGAGCTTAATCAAGAAACTCTACACCATAACGCTCACAATGAATAGTCCAGACACCATCTTGTATTTTCTATTTACTTCTCTCACTACATATTTGTGTCAGGAAAGGTCATTGGAGGTTTTTAAGAACAAGTTAGATAAACACCTGTCAGGGACCGTCTAGGTAAATATACTTAATCCTGCCTCCGTGTGGGGGGATGGGGTAGATAATCTCTTGAGATCTCTTCCAGATCTACATTTATGTGATTCTATATGCTATATTTCCCTGCAATCACTCTGTACTAAATCAAATAAATTAAAGAAACTTTGTGCATGCAGTAAGACCCTATATGGACTTTTCTGCCAGTTTGTTGATGCTGGTAGATATAGAGAGAACGCCACTAGAAGAACACAGGAACAAAAAATTAGCATGACTCTTGGAGACTTTAAAATAACAATTTTACTATGATGAGTAGACTGAAAATTATTGAAAAGAATGTTTAGGGTCCGATCCTACATATTCTGAATATTTGTGCAATACAAAACGACTAGCCAGGCTGTTTAAGAAGCCTTGGTTACTTAGCCACCTTGTGCAGAAACCTCTGGCCAGCGATGTAGTGGGGGAACCCTTCCTTGTGTAGAGGATATACAGGGTACTGCTTGGACAATCTATTGGAAACGATGAATTGCGGACATTGCAGATAACTGTCTTTATGGTACTACTGACAGGAGAAAGAAAAAGTAAAGCTGGAGAAAAATTCCATGAAAGAAACAGTCTCATCTTTCCTTAACCTCATCATTGTCCCTTGAGATGGGAACTCTGTTTTCTGAAACAATGTCTTGTGGTGGGCATGGGGCTAATCTTTGAAAATGCAGGCTCTTGTGCTTTTAGCAGGCTCCTATAGAATACTTAAAACAGTGTGGTATGTGGGATAGATGTGGCATTACATCAATACTAGTGACCTTCTAAGAATATTTAACACTAACAGATATAGTTATTCTTTATTAAGCTGATTTATCAGGGAAAGCCCAATCTGCCTGCCGTTTATCTTCCAGGCCAGTTCAGCTCTCCGAAAGTTCATAATGGCCCTCACCACACCGCCTTTGGCACTGTTTGGGGAAAGCAACTGAGGCTTTCTTCATGCCCAAGAATTGTATCCAAGCTTTCTGCTCATGGCTCTCCCAAAATCTGATTTCAGTTGCCTTCTCCTAGGAGCCTTTCGTAACTGCCTCAGCTCATATATCACAGATTTAGTCTGGGGAGTCATAAATGAGGGAATATTTGTTAAAGGTGTAGTGAGATACTGTGGAAAGCAGTAGCAGGCCGCATGGAAGTTGTCAGGAAGAGCACAGGTGCAGGAGAGTGCTCTGACCTCTAGGTTACACACATGTTGGCACAGGCTGGTGGTGCTCTTAAAGCAGAGTTCTAGTCTGAAAAGTGACTGTAAAATGCCAGTGTATGCATTGGTGTTTGACTGACTTTCAGAACAAACGTAGTTTTTTGTAAGGAAAAAGATGTGGGTTCCGCTCCACCCCCACCAAATATCCCTGCAAACTCAGCCTCCTTAGACTCAAGCTGGGTTCCTTCTTTCCATACACCTTCGCCAGTAATAAAGATGACCCAGTTAGGCCCTTGGTGATACTTGTGGACCCATTGCCTTAGTGAGTTTTCACACTGATCAGAGTCTGAACAATTCTGCTGATATGCTAGCTGCACAAGTGAGTGTGTACCCTGGGGGTCAGGCACACTTGTGCAGCCGGCGCTTTAGTGTCCACTGCAGTGTTCTCACTTCTTTTTCTAAGAGAGAGAGCTAGCGTACAGTTGGTGCTGCAGCTGAACTGCAAATCACACCACTGGCTGCAGTATAGACATCCCCTTAACTGTGGTGGTTCTGCAGGGCATGCAGGGGTGAAAATCCATAAAAACATCTTTTTGTCTCCAAGGTAAGTGCATATGACTGAATATTTAGAAAGAACAGACCTGTTAAGCAATAAGATGTCTTTTTTACATTTTTGGGAGTCAGACCTGAAAAGGTCCAGAGAGGGAGCGGAAAAGCAGGAGAAGTTTTCAACCTGGAAAACTTTCAGGAGAGAAGAATGTTTTTTGCAGTTTGTTATATTCTAGCACGCTTGTTTAGTTTGGTTTACTTGTGACTTTTATCTGGATTGTCGGACAGACAGACTCTGATTTAACTGGAGTCTTTTGTATTACATTTAAGAAAAATGCATCAAGATACAGGGTATAATTATGTCTTGTGTTCCAGGTCTAAATTTCTCTCACTCCTTTTCATGGTATTTGATGTCACTAGAACTCCTCCAGAAAATATTATATTTGCATGGCTACTAATCCATTTTCTCATTCTCTCCCTCTATTTTAAAACACATTTATCTGGGACTGAAAATCTACTCTGGCTTTTGGGAAAAGCAAGAGCTGACAACTGTTAGGATATAGTAGATCCTGTAAGACAGTTGTAAATTATTTACTTTAAGTTGTTTGAATTTTAATACGCTGTACTTAGGGGAATTAATAAAGAGATCTGTAATGTTCATCCTGCCTTGCTTTGTCCTCAGCCCTGTAATCAATCCTGTCGTGGATGTTTTGCTCTGTGGATTTGCGATAATTGTGTGATGTGGGATGATATTAACTTGAGATTCACTGCATGTGAATAATATTTGGCCAAGATATTAATCAAATGATCATACCCTTCATTCCTATATTGTGCACATGCTAAAAGTGACTTTGTTCTGCTTTTGCTCTTTATTCAGAGTTTCTGGTTAATATTCTTTTCCACCCACCACTTGCTGTCTTTAATGTGGTATAACATTCAAAGTAAAGTAGAGTGATGTGCATTTGCGTGGTTCTACTGCTCATATTTTGTTTAGACTGGAAATATTCATCTCTTCTACATGAAGATTACCGTTATAGTATTGAAGCAGACTTTGTCTCTGTTAGCTGTTTTGCAGTTGGCAGATGACTGTTCTTTTGCCATTAAACACTTGGGGCCTGATTTTTAAGAGAGGTGTGTGTGCAGATCATGTGTCTGCACATCAGGTGTCTCCTATGTGCATGGCTAATTTTGAAAATCTCAACCCTGTTTTATTTCTCCATTTCCTGTCTAAAATAAATGTGTAGCTTTTCTACGTAGTATGAAATGAGTGGCGCATTTCTCCTCTGACATGGTTGTAGGTGAATGATCGATAGGGCTCCATATCTGTCACGGATTCCATGACTTTCCGCAACTTCTGTGACATCTGCAGCGGCCAGTGTGGCTGACCTTAGGGCTGGCCCCAGTGACCACCCAAGCAACAGCTGAGGTGGTGGGAGTAGCTGCAGCTCCGCGGCTCCCAGCAGTGGCCCCAGGGGTGGCCAGAGCAGCAGTGGTTGGGTGGCTCTGGGGGCAGTTGGAGAAGCTGCTGCTCGGTGGCCCCTGGCAGCTGGTGCCGCTGTCCCTGTCTCTCCCCTTGCCCCAAGCAGCAGGCCCCATCCAGCCCCCCAGAGCAGCGCGCATCCCTCCCCAACTAAGATTTAATCAGGGGTATTTATAGTAAAAGCCCTGGATAGGGCATGGGTGTGAATTTTTGTTTATTGCCCATGACCTGAACATGACTTACTAAAAATACCCAGGACTAAATCGTAGCCTTAGTGATAGATGAAGTGATTCCCTTGTAGAGCAGTTTACATTTATATACCTAGATTAGGGATTCTTGGGATACATGGGTCCTTTAGGACCTCAAAAGGCCATGGCACTCCCTGTCCTAGTTTCATCACTAAGGGTATGTCTATACTCTGAGCTAGAGGTGCAAGTCCCACTTGAAGATATACTCGCCCCAGCGCTCACCATGCTAGCGTGCTTACAAGAGAGGGTAGCTGTGGCAGCAGAGCAGGTTAGCTGCACTGAGCATGCATGCAGGGTCCTGGATGGGTTGATGATGGGGGTGGCTAGCCCCTCCCACAGCTCACGCTGCTGTGGCTACATTCTATTTTTAATAATAAGGTATACCTCCAATTAATTATTTATCTCCTAGAACTGGAAGGACCCTCGAAAGGTCATCGATTCCAGCCCCCTGCTTTCACTAGCAGGACCAAGTATTGATTTTTGCCCCAGATCCCTAAGTGGCCCCCTCAAGGATTGAACTTGCAACTCTGGGTTTAGCAAGCCAATGCTCAAACCACTGAGCTATCCACCCCCCTTTAGTGCATGTGAGTGTGTCTGCTTGAGCTGGAAATCACCCCCTGCCCCCAGCTCGAAGTGTAGATGTCCTAAGAGAATATGTAGCTGAACTGAACAGCAGTGCTAGATGGAGCCAAAGAACTGGAGATGAATGAAGAGGTCTTGGTCTTAGGAAATATGTGAAGTTAAATTCCAATTACAGATACTAACCTGGTCTCTTTGGACCAATGAGTAATGGACAGGTCTTTTCTTGAGGAAGGAAAGAAGGAAACTACACATGGTAACCAGAGGGCTGTGGGTTGTTTTGTGTAGCTGGGTTATGCACTCTAGATTAGTGGCTCCCCACGTTTTATATTGGTGACCCTTTTCACACAGCAAGCCTCTGAGTGTGACTCCCTTTATAAATTAAAACACTTCTTTTTATATTTAACACTATTATAAATGCTGGAGGTGAAGTGGGGCTTGGTGGGGGAGGCTAACAGCTGGTGATCCCCTGAGGTGTCGTGACCCCCGGTTTGAGAACCCCTGCTCTTCCTTGTTTGGTTGACTAGCCCAAAACCTGAGAGTGGCTTATTGGTTCAAGACATTGCTTAACCTTTTTTCTCTTGTTGAACCATAATAATAAATGTGAGGTCTCTCCAAAAGAGAAGTTAACTTTGCTTTCTTAAGTGCTGCGGTATGTCCCCTCAAAAACATGGCTGCTGTCACCTTAAAATCCAAGCTGTCCATCAGTTGAGTAGAAAAGCCTAGGCTCAATTAATTCCACAGTGTGGCGCATCCGGTGTATGCAGAATTACTTAGAAATGTTCACCCACCACAACAATCAATGGATGACCATCCCATAGTGGTTTTTCTCCAGCTCAGGTGGGTTGGTCATTCAGTCACCTGGACTCTCGCCTTTATTCTTGTTCTAAGAAGCAGCAGTATTAAGATCTCTTTATGTATAAGTACAAAACACTGCATTGATTTCCAGCTTTTTTAACAGGAATTTAATGCACACTTTGTTTCTTTGCTTATTTACAATTGTACCTGTCTGTTAGTGTGGCACTATGCCCACTTACAATATGGTGTACTGCTTTCAACTAGGTACAAGTGCCAACCAAAGATTGGTTTCCTTTTCTGACAGAAGATCTTAGTGGGAAGCAATGCAATGTTAAGGGAATGTGCTTCATTAAATTGATTACCTTGGTTGGTATGTGTGTATCTTATAATAATTAGCGCTTATACTTTACAATGTTTTACATTTTCAGAAAGCTGTTCAACAGTTAATTGACAGCATTGCTAAGTGCCTTTCTTCTGGATCATTTTTCCAGCCTAGCTCACTACTGACAGTTCTGCAGAAGAATAAAAATTATTGATCCAAGGAAAAACACAAGAAAATATATATTTAAATCTTACAGTACAGTACTGTCCTTTTGAAAGAGCAAAAGGAAATAAAGGGACAGGAATTGCATTTATAAAGGAGAGGAACGTGATTTTTATTTCTCTTTTCATGCTGAGTACTTTCAACATCTAGGAGTGCTTGTACTTAACCAGGTTGTACCTGGAATGCTGAGATGATTCTGGTTTCTGAGAATCAAGGTGTGCCCAAGAAGTAGTCTCTGCTTCTTGTGTATATAAGAGAGCAAAAAAAAACCAACAACAAATGTAAAATAGGTGTGACCTTAGCATCTATCTGGGACTGGCAATTCAAGCTGGAAACTTGAGCTGGTTTTCCCTTGGCCTCTGGTATTACAACGCGATAGGAGCACACATCCATGCTCAGGGGAAACATGAGCTTTATCTTACTTCATGTGGAAATTTTGCCCCTCATATGTATGTGATGAGGATAGAAGGATGGAGAAAAATAATCTTGTTCCATTGTGGCTATCAATTTGAAAACTTTCTTTGTAGTAGTAGATACTCAAACATGAAATTACTCATCTTGAGGCTTTTAATTTTGCATTTGTTTTATATTCATCATATTACAATAGCACTCGGAGAGCCCAGGATTTGGGCCATTTTATGTGAGATGTTTTCTTTACATGTAGAAAGAGCCTCTGTCCCAAAGATCTTAATTTAAAGCGGAAACCTGGACAAAGGGTGGGAGAAAGGAAGTATTATACCCCCATTTTACATACAGGAAATCAAGGCACACAGAGATCAAGGGTCACAACAGGAGTCTGTGGCAGAGCTGGGAGCTTTGAACTCAATATCCTGAGTCCTAGTCAAATACCTTAATCATAAGATCATCCTTCCTCTCAAGTAAGCAGAGTTGTTCAGTTTCCTAAGTCTGTATTTCCATGCTGGACTGGAATAACCCTTCAGTGGGGTACATACTGAGCCAAATGCATCCCTGGGTTCACTCATCCAAAATCTTCAGCATAGTTACCCCAAAGATGAATTTGGCTTGTTTTTATGTTTGTTTGTATACTATCTGTATTTCAAATGAAATCCTTTCTGTTTGGCTGAGACTATCCGGGTGGTGTCAGGGATCAGGGTCTGCAGCAGAAGCAGTCTACTGGCAACCCAGCAAGTACAGCAGGCTACTTGATTGACGACACCATATGATTGGTCAGGAAGGGTGGCTGACTTTTAAGCCCAGCAGCAGCTCTCTGCCTGCTCAGTGCATATCATGCCTGCTGCTGCACTTGCTCCTGTTCCAGTTCCTGCTTCCAGTCCCTGCTCTTGCTATGCTGCGCTCCAGCCCTGGTTCCCATTTGGCTCCTACCTCTCCAGAACTGATCCTCTGCTCTTTCTTATGACTCTGGTTGACCCTCAGTCTCTGGCATTCGGCTCCTTTCCACCTCTGACTTATGACTGATTACACTTTGGCATTTGGCTACTGATTCTTGACTCGTTCCTGGACTTTGCCCACCCTGGACCCAGCTGTAATCAGTAGACTGAATTTTCCCTTTAACTATAAGGCCATACTGCCCATGGCCCAGTCTCTAACAGTTGTAGCAGCCTCCCAAAATAACAAGGCTAGGGGTCCATCTCGCTGACATAGATCTCACCCAGGCTAGTCCTTCATTAGCAGAGTTGGTAGGAGCTCTATGAAACTTGCAGGCGCAGGGGGCATCAGCAGGTGCCCCAATTCCAGCACTCTGGAAACTGAAGATCCTGCTGCCAGAAAAATTTGACTATGATCGCAGCCAATTCTGAGCCTTCCTGAACCAGTGCTGACTCCTGTTCTTATGTCCTCTTTGTTCCCTACCGACCAGGCTTGGGTTGAGCTTATTAGTTTATTTACTGGGGAAGTCTTGGCTTAGGCATCTGCCATTTTGGAACAGTCCTGCCCTCCTGGGCCAGTTGGAGGGGTTTATTCAAGCAGTGTTTGTGATCTTTGCTGACCTTCACTGCTCTTGAACTGCCAAGGCTAAACTTCAAGTGCTGCGGTAGGGGTGTTGACTTGTGGCCAAATACATAGCCAAATTCCACCATCTGTCCATGGATGCTGAATGGAACGAGGCAGCACAGCGCCACCATTTCTGGCTAGGATTGAACGAAGCTGCTGAAGATGAACTGGTGTGGTTCAAAGCGCCATCTAGTCTAGACATCCTGAATAATTTGTGCATTCAAATTGACAGCCAGCTGACCAAGCTGTGCTATGAGCGTGGTTAAGCCCTCTGAACTCTGCCTACACGCTGGACTCTTGACTCTTCAACTGTGCAGTTCGCTCCAGAACTCAGGTGGTTTGCCCAGGTCTGCCCATGTCTACCTTTTCTAGAGAAGCACAGACGCAAGTGTCAGCTGTTCTTATATTGCAGATACTTCACAGTGTTATGTCCAGCAAAGATCATGCTGGTCATTGGGTCAGGAAGATGCCAGGCCCCAGCCTCGATAAAGTAACCTGTGGTGGACCACTCTCATCCCTCCTTTGGAAATTCTTGGCTCCCACGTGCCATTGTTGGGACAACAGCAATCATGATTCAGCGTCTGACATTCCTCCGACTGCCACCGCAGATCCAGTTTTCTATGAGTCCCAAGATCTACCTGGAGGCTCTAGTTGATTCGGGGGTCTTGGACAATTTTATGGCCTGGGACTTCAAGGCCCAAGTGATTCCTACTCTGTGCAAGAACTTTCTGGATCTTGTGGAAACCATTGATGCTTTGCTCCTGTCCTTGGGCACAGTAATTCTCCAAACCATTCTCCTAACAGTTGTTTCTCTCCACGGGCATTGGGGAAACACTCTAGTGTGAATTAATTTGGGCCCCTGCTCTGTGGTCATCTTGGTCTGACCTGGCTATCTGCACATGACCCCAACATCCACTGGCAGAAAGAGATGATATGTTTCTACTTGCAGTATTTCCTGCAGCCCTGTTTCCCAGAAGCCAGTAAGAGGACTAGTACTCTCCGCAGCTTGTGCCATGAGCTGGGGAATCCTTACTCTGCATAAGCAAGCTCACAGCAGTGAAACATGCCAGGCCTGCCACAGACCAGTCTGCTGCTGTCATGACACTGCTAAAATATTATGACCTCACTGATATATTCAGCAAAGGAAACGTGGGTGCCCTGCCCACACACTGGAGATATGACTGTCTGTCAATCTCCAGCCCGGAGCTGAGACTCGCTTCCATTGTGTATGGAACCTGCAGAAGGAGTTCATCCATCCATTCACGTTCCAGGCCGGGGCTCCATTCTAGTTTGTTAAGAAGGAGGATGGGTCCTTGCAGCCCTGCATTGATTACTGGACACTCACAAGGTGACTGTTGGGAACTGCTATCCACTCCCTCCCATTCATGAGCTCCTTGGCCATCTGTGCTCTGTTTCTCTTTTTATGAAGCTAGATCTGTTTTGGGTCCTAGAATCTGGTATGTCTGTGAGAGGGAGATGAATGGAAGACTGCATTCTGCACTCGGTATGGCCGCCTCTAGTACCTTGTCATGCCAGTTGCCCTGTGCATCCCCCAGCGACCTTCCAGCATTTTATTCATGACATCTTTTGGGACATGGCGGATCAGCTCGTCATTTACTGATATCATCCTTTTTTTTTTTTTTTTTTTTTTTTTTTTTTTTTCCCCCCTCTAGGATCAGGTATGTCATGACCAGCACATGCAAAGTGTCTTGAAAAAGCTTTGCCTGAATCATCTGTATGCCAAGCTGGAAAAATGCCAGTTTGACCAGAACACAGTAGAGTTTCTGGACTATGTCATCTCCCATAATGAACTGGCTATGGATCCATGTAAGGTGGCAGCCATCACAGACTGGACAGTACTAAAAGAAGTCTGCAGAATACAACGCTTTCTGGGCTTTGTCAATTTCTGTAGGAGATTTATCAAGGGGTTCTCTGTTGTGGGTGCTCCAGCACAACTTCCATGTTAGGGAGCATTGTTTATTTCCGGAACCACAGACTGCATTTGATCGCCTAAAGCAGAGATTCGTCTCAGCCTCCATCTTGATCACCTAAACCCAGCCAGACCATTTGCAGTGGAGGTAGATGCTTTAAGCTTTGTGCTGGGACCAATTCTCACTGATGGCTAGCTTCATCCTTGTGCCTTCCATTCATGCAGATTTATGACATTTTAGACAGTTATTGAAAATTAAAGTGGCTTTTGAGGACTGGTGTCATCTCCTGGAAGGTGGTAAATTCTCAGTCCATGTTCTTACTGATAAGAACTTGGAATTCCTTAAGACAGGTCGGCCCTTGAACCAACAGCAGGCCTAATGGTGTCTCTTCTCTACTCTTGATTTCATGGTCACCACCTGCACCAGAACAAGGAATGGGAAGGTGCAAAGGTTATCTAGAAAGGACAAATGTTTCGAGCCTGGCATGGAAACCCCATTCATGATCCTCAGACCTTAAAATTTTATTGTGGAGTGTGGTGCCAGCAATCTGATTCCCTCCATCGGGTCCCTGTTGCCCAATGAATCATTTGCGATTCAAATCCAGTGGGCCCTAGAACATACCAGCCATCAGACTGACTTGGCGTTCACGTGCCACAATGGAATCCTCTACCACAAGGAACACATCTATGTGGCTGAGGGACCACGCAGGCTCCATGTCCTATGATTCTGCCATGACACTCCTCTGGCAGGCCACTTTGGCCAATTTAAGACCCAGGACCTGGTGTCTAGAAGCTTATGGTGGCTAGCCTGGCATGCTTCTGTAGCAACTTATGTGAGGTCCTGTGATCTCTGTGCCTGGACAAAGATCCTTGTGTCAGACCACTGTGTCTCCTGCAGCCCTTGCCCACCCCATCTCATCCCTGGACTTTCTTGTGGAACTGCTGCCCTTCTAAGGACACACTACAATTCTAGTGGTAGGGGATCTTATGAAGATGCTGCATTTTGTACCACATTTAGGGCTTCCACAATGCCTGAGAGACAAGCCTTCCTTTTTGAAGAAAATATCTTTTGCCTTTCTGGGTTACCAACAACCATAATTTCTGATTGTGGATCCCCGTTTTTCTTTTTTTGGCAGGAATTCCTGCGCCTTCCAAGAATTGACAGCTGTTCCGTGAGTGCTTACTACCCAAAAACCAACGGTCAGCCGGAACAGATCATTCAGTTTCTGGAGTAGCACCTACACTGCTTTCTTAATTACCATTGTTTATCTTTCACAGGAATCACCTACAACAGTGCCGTGCACATCTCCACCCAACAGTCCCCCTTGGTTTGCTAAGCACAGATTCCACTTTTGCCTCTCCCCAAGATCCTCACCAAGTCCCCAGTGCCTGTCATTTCTGACCTTACTGTTTGCATCCATCAGGTGCACCAAAAGCTTAGACGCTGGCTAGAGGAAGCTAAGGCAGCCTACCAACTATATGCCAGTCTGCACTGTCAGCCAGACCCTAGCTGCTCAGTAGGGCATAAGGTCTGGCTGTCTGCTCAGAACCTTAGATCTACTCACCTGTCTATGAAGCTGGACCACCAGTACTTGAGAGCCCTTTCAGATTATGGAACAGATTAATCCAGTAACCTTCAGGCTACAGCTATCGGAATCCTTTCAAGGACTGTCCCGTATCTCCCTGTTAAAACCACATACTGAAAATCCCTTTCACAGCCCGACCCCACCGATAACCAGTGAAGAGTAGGAACAATACACAGTATGGCAAATTTTGGATGGTCACGGACTATGGTGAAGGCTTCAGTAATTAATTGACTGGGAGGGATATGGCTCAGATTAATGCTTGTGGGAATCTGGGGAACATATCCATGACCCTGACCTGCATGCTTTTCACTGCGCCTGATTGAAGAAAACAGGTCCCAAGGCCCACAGAGGGGAAGTGGAGGGGGGCTATTGTCAGGAAACAGGTCCTGCAGCAGACTCAGGCTCCTGGGACCGCAATAAGCAAAGCTGGCCTGCAGCAGGCTACCTGATTGATTGCATCATCTGATTGGTCAGGAAAGGCAGCTGGCTGGCTTTTGAACCCAGCAACATTAGCTCTCTGGCTGCTCAGTGCATATCAAGCCTGCATCCGTGCTTGCCCTCGTTCCATCCTTGCTCCTGCTTTGTTCCAGCCACGGTTCCTCTTCTGCTCCTGCCTCTCTGGTACTGATCCTTGGCTCTGCCCCTGGTTTGACTCTGGTTGACCTGCCAATTCTGGCATTAGACTCCTGTCTCAGTTACTGACCCTTGGCTTGTTCCTGGACTCTGCCCACCCTGGACCCAGCTCTAACTGGTAGGCTGAACTCTTGCTTTAACCACTAGGCAAGACTGCCCACAGCCCAGTCTTTAACAGGTGGAAATAAAAACAAATTGCCCCTTTTCAAAAAGCATATCCAGTAACCTCCGGGTATCCTGATCACCATTCTCTCCTACATCCCCCTCCTTTCCCAAACTGGAAGGGGGAAGAAAATGCTGCAATGTTCAAGGGTATGGATGTGTGAGCTCTTGCTAATAGCATAAGATTTCTCTTGCTATACCAGAGGTGGGCAAACTATGGCCCGCAGGCCACATCCAGCCTGCGGGACCATCCTGCTGGCCCCTGAGGTCCTGTCCTGGGAGGCTCTCCCCTGGCCCTTCTCCTGCTGTTCCCCCTCCCTCACAGCCTCAGCTCACTATTCTGCCAGCACAATGCTCTGGGCGGCAGAGCTGCGAGCTCTTACCTGGCAGCGCAGCTGCAGAGCCGCGGCCTGACCTGGTGCTCTGTGCTGTGTGGTGGCATGGCTGCCGGTCCTGGCGCTCTGGGTGGCGTGGCTGTAGCGCCGCGGCAGGGAAGTTCGGGGTGGTGATCGACAGCAGGGGGTGTAGATGGGGTCAGGGTGGTCAGAGGGCGGGGAACAGGTGTTGAATGGGGGCAGGGCCACCAGGGGGCAGCCAGGAATGAGAGGAGCAGTTGGATGGGGCGGCAGGGGGCAGGCAGGGATGGGGGGGTCCGAGGGCAGGCAGGAATGAGAGGAGCAGTTGGATACGGTGGTCGGGACAAGGAGGGGTGGATGAGGCAAGGGTCCTGGGGGAGCCATCAAGGAACAGGGGGGGTTGGATGGGGCAGGGGTCCCGGGGTGGCTGTTGGGGGTGAGAAGCAGGAGGGCTCAGATTGGAGGCCAGGCCATGCTTTGCCTGGCTGTTTGGGGAGGCACAGCCTCCCCTAACTGGCCCTCCATACAATTTCGGAAACCCAATGGGAACCTTAGGCCAAAAAGTTTGCCCGTCCTGTCCTACACAGTCTGTGCACTACCAGGGTTTGTGTTAATAAAGATCTTTGGGTATCTCATGCATGAAAGGTGCCATATGTGCTAAATATTATACTACTTATTTATTATTTTAAGATAATTACTATCCTATTCTAGCATACTTGTTCTGATATTAATTTCACCAAAACTGTCTGTGTTTAAAAATCCCAAATATCCCCAAAACACCCCCTTTTCCCCAAAAAGCCTGATCCAATTGTCGGACAAAAATATTCTGAAGACATGATATGGCGATGGAACATTAAATCATAAACATTGATTTGTTCTAGGTAGTCTCAGAAATCTATGTCTCTGGATTGTTATGAGCAATCACGTGATTGGTTATGCCATACAAAATCAGGTCTACTTCTCTGAAGTCCAAACGTACTGAATACATAAGTGTCTTGAAACTGTTGGGCATGTTGTGATGTAGATGTTGGAAATGCCTGTTATGTTGCCCTGAAAGAATCAGCTGTCAAGCAATATGCTGCCTCTGAGGGCTCCTGTCCACAGTAGTATCTGCTGGTAACCCTCAGTCTTCCCACTGACCCTGAAGTTCTCCTGTTACTATAATCTGTGCTTCCTGGCCTTAATTGCTGCACTACTGGTCCTCCACTTAAACACTGGAGTTGCTGAGTTCTATGACATTCAGGCCTGGTCTACGCAAGGGGGGGCTCAATCTAAGTTACGCAGCTTCAGCTATGTGAATGACGCAGCTGAAGTCAACGTACTTAGAGCTACTTTCGTGTCTTCACTGCAGTTAGTCGACAGCTGACACTCCCCCATCCACTCTGCCTGTGCCTCTCTCCCTAGTGGAGTACTGGAGGTGATGGGAGAGTGCTCAGTGGTTGATTTATCATGTCTAGCCTAGACACGATAATTGATCGCCCGCTGGATCGATCACTGCCTGTTGATGCAGCGGATAATGTAGACAAGTCCTCAGTTACAATGCTAGTTACTCCTGGGGAATTCTGTGCCATTGCACGCACATAGAATTCATGTTCCCTGCAGATTTCTTTGCTTCCATGCAGAAAAATGACTTTCTGATGGGGAAGCAAAGGGAGGCTTCAAGAGCGGTCACGGTAATGCGCTCCTCCCCAGCAGCATAGGCACGTTGTTTCGGGTGCCTTGAAGCAGCTGGTGAAGAGGTAAATCACTGCCAGGGCTTGAGAAGGTGGGGAGTGGGGCTGGGGACACCCCAGCTGGCTGCTCCTACCTTGTACTGGGCTTAGCATGACAGGACTTCCTCTTCCCCTACAAGGAGCAGCTGGGCCCAACTCAGACCCACCCCCAGAAACCTCCCCTGGCTGCAGGAAACTCCAAACCCCACCCCGCTTCCTGCCCCCATCACTCCTCAGCCATGGGGAGAGGAGTCACTGTACAGGAAGCTGTTCCCCTGTTCATCCAACCCCTGTGCATCCAGCCTCCTTCATACCCAACCCGCTGTCAAGCCTCGTCCCCTGCACCCAGACCATCCCTGCACTCGAACCACCACCCTGATGACTCCCATCCCCTACCAGGCGAGCCCCCGGCAACCAAACCCCTCCCATGCTGAGCCCCAACTGTAGGTCCTGGAACTGGAGATGCTGCCTCACCCCCTGGCTTGGAGTAGTTTGCATCATATAGAGGGTTTACAGTTTGGTTCGATGGCTCTCAGCACCTCCACTATACAAATTGTTCCAGCACTCCTTGCCCCAACCACGTTCACCTTCAGAGTCCCATTGCCTCAGCACTTGGAAACACCACCCCCCCCCGCCACCCAACAAACCCCTGTGCATCCTGATCCGCATCTGGACCCCTGACTGAGCCACCCACACTCAGATTCCCCCAACAGAACCCTCTTGCTCCGCACCTGGATCACCCCACACTAAGCCCCTCCACAATTAGATCCTACTGGACTGAGCCTGCCTGCCCTGCAGCCTCACCGGGGTGTCTGTGTCCCGGGAGGGAGGGGCTGCAATATGATCTCCCACCTCCGTGCAGCCAGTGGTCTTTGCTCCTCACTGCCATGCTGGAGCCTCCACATTTATTCATTGACAAAATTTGCAGAATTTTAAAATATTGTGTGCAGAATTTTTATTTTTTGGTGTGGAATTCCCTCATGAGTAGTTAATGGAGTATCCTGACGTATTACTTAAACAAATCAGCCTTGCAGATGCTTTTAACCCAGTGCACCTTTCAGATTAAGCAGCAGTTAAAATATGACTCACATGGATGATACCTCACATATAATAATTAGGAGGAATTTTATTCTCTGACACCCTGGGAGAGTGGCCAATAATAACAGACCTATAGCCGGGAACGATAAACTTTTGTGTCTACTGAGTGAGGATTAGTCTTTGAAGAGAATATATTGTGGAAACCTATGTGGAGCCTCTGCCACACTAGAATTGGAGAGACTAGAATGTCTGCCAAACAGGAAGATATCTAATGTGTCTATGGTGCATTAAATAGCTACTGCCAAGGGATTAATGCAAGTATATTGCTACTGCTACCTTCTAGTCTTAAAAGGTGAATCTCTCGCTTGGCATGAGAGAGAAAATTTAAAGAGAAAATGAATAGTGTTGTTTTATAAAGTAAAATTTCTAATGTTAATTTAGGTTAATGTACCATTTTATGTCATATTTTACATTGACAGATAAGGAAGGGAACCATTTTTCTATACTCTGGGTACTGGCGAGTGTTCTTCTTGGTGCAATAGCCTTGCTGTGCAAAGAACAAGGAATTACAGTACTGGTAAGGTCTCTTCATAACCCACTGAATTCTGTCCTGAGCAGCCATAAGCTACTACTGCACACATGCTGCTGCAAATCATCTCCACATCTGTGAACAATTTAGACAGTGCTTCTGCGCTAGTTAGTCTGTTAAGAAAATTGGCTTATGAATGTTAAACATTGACCTAGCCAGGCTCTGTGCCTAGTGCTTCTAATGTGATTCCTTTTATGCTTGTTTGTGTCTCTGAGAGTAGCTTGCATGTACCTATAGAAGTCTCTGCTTGCCTGCTTTGTAGATATTATAATACCAGTTTTAGTTTGGGCCACATTGGATGCTTGTGTTCTTGCATGTCTGACTGTCCTCTTGGGCCCACGATGCCAGCAAATCTACAAAGGGATTGTTCGTAGATTAAATGAACAAGACTGATAAATGGCTGATAAAGAAGTTTTCGTGTGCCCCACATCCCTTTTTTTTTTTAAAGAACTCTTGACACTGCCTAGTTAGAAGTAGCTGTTCTGCTTATCGCTTTTATTAATTCTCTTCCTTATTTTAAGCACGTATCTAAATAGGAGCCTTCTTTTTTTGAGTTGATGTGCTTCTGTATCTTTGTACTCACCTGAGGTCGTCCTGTTCGTGATGACCCTATTGGTTCAACAGTAGCCTACTGAGATGCCAAAACTGGGGTGTATTTCTACAGCTGGAGAATGGCTTCAGCTAGAACTGGTAGGGATGGAGTAGTATAACAGTAGTAGTAGGACAGAGGAATATTTAAAGAATGAAGAACCTTGTTCATATTATTCTTGGTATAAAGAAGAGAAAACAAATGACAGAAAACATATCCTGGAGCATAAGCAGAATTGTTTTTAACTAGACTGTCTTTCAAGGGCATTTGTGGGAGACACAGAAGTGGCTCTCTAACTTAAGGTGTGCTGTGATTGTTTCTCATAGTAGCATGACAATAATGTTTGAGTAGCAGCCTCAGCTTTTATTTTCTGGCTGTCTTTGTTGGATGTTGCATTGTTAGGATGATTATATTCATCCTCAAGCTTGGGGATAACGGTTTCACAGTAAGAGAAGCACAGGCCAAAGGGAGCAAGAACAAGGGTAAAGAAGAGCCGTAGAAGCCACACACAAAAATAAATAGTGCCTCATGCTGAAATGCCCCTTTCCAACTGGATCCCTGCCTCCCTCTCTTCCTCAATAAGCCAAGCACGTATACTGCCTGCTGGCCTCCTTGCATGGAGTCACTCTGAGGTTCATGCCAGTTTCCCTCTGATTCCTGTGGCTGACAGAGACTGATTTGGTCTTTGCCTCTTAATGAATAGAAACCCTTACCCTCACCTAGCAGTGTGCTTCTGCTAGTTCCTTGTAGCCCGTAAGACACTAGATCATCTCCAAAGATAATATTAGGATGCTACCTACATATCCCTCGTGCATAAGTGTTAAAAATTACTGAACACTTTTGGTGGGTTTGGGATGTATTTGACATAGAATATGCCATGAAAATAGCATGTCAGAATAAAATGGTTACTGGAGCAGATGGATATATGGGACCTGATTCTGATCTTGTTTTCACCAGTGTAACTCCATTAACTTCAGTTGAATTACTCCTGATTTTAAGGTTTTGTCTGGCAAAGTGCTGAGAAACAAAGGCTGAATGCCCTCAGATCCTATAGAGGTCTATAGAATTTTGCCAGAGGTTTTCAGCACCTTGCAGGATCGGGCACTTACATGGGTGTAATTCCAGTGAGAATCCTGCCTGGATCCTCTATAACTCTGTCTAAGCCATTGCTCTGGTAACCTGTGTGACCATTTAAAAAGAAAAAGGTGATTTGAACCCATCCAGCCAAAATATGCTTGATGCTTCACTGGTGCACAGTGAGAGGTAAGGGATGGGTGGCTTTTAAAAATCCACTTTATTGCACTAGTCCCTATTACTGCAACCCCTGAGCTGCGAAAAGGGTTGGGAGGGCAGAGAGGAGGTGAGAACATTACCCCATGCCGCCCCCATTACACATGCATAGACCAGGAGGCTGCCTGGCCATGCAGAGGGGTGCATGCGGCATCCTGTCAAGTGCTGAGGCATGGTCTCCTGCAGTGTTCTTTCTTTTTCTTGGAGTACTGACTCTATTCATTTGTAACAAGTTCAGAATCAGAATTAAGATGCACGATTCACTATAGAAGTAGGATTTTTGAAATACCTTTTTAATAAATGAATTCTGCTTTCTCTCTTGGTTATTTAGGGCTTGAATGCTGTATTTGATGCTCTGGTGATTAACAAACTAAATATTTTGGAACTTATTCAAAAGGTACTACATAAGGACAAGTCATTGGAGGTGAGTGTGCTCAGTGTCAGTTCATTCTAGCTGTGCAGGCAACAACAAAGATGCCATTTTCAGCTTTGTATGTGCTGGGAGTGCAGTCAAAAACTAGATATAATTTCAGAGTCAGCGAAACAAGGCAATGATCTGGAACGTCTTTTCAGCAACATGAGTGATCATGGTAGAGCACTGCTGTACCCAGCAAGACTTAAACGCCTGCATTTCATAGCTCTTTTCACAGCAATATATAAAGAGCTGATGTCCAAATATCTAAGAAAGCTGGCTCGAATGTATGGAATCAGTCCAAGACCAGTCAAATGGATGTTGACAACATCCGACTGGCAAAGCGAAGAGTGAATTATTTATCCAGGTTTACAAAACAGATTTTAAGGCCAAAAAAGCAAGAGTTACATCATGCACAGAAGTACTTGTTATGTAAGAGAATAATTTTCTCTCTTGGCAATCCAGCTCAACTACTTTCTTTCCCCTGAACACAAATTGCCAAGAAAGAAAGAGACCTCCTAGTATCTAGACCAGGGGTCGGCAACCTTTCAGAAGTGGTGTGCCAAGTCTTGTTTATTCATCCTAATTTAAGGTTTTGCATGCCAGTCATACATTTTAATGTTTTTAGACGGTCTCTTTCTATAAGTCTATAATATATAACTAAACTATTGTATGTAAAGTAAATAAGGTTTTAAAATTGTTTAAGAAGCTTCATTTAAAATTAAATTAAAATGCAGAGCCCCCCGGACTGGTGGCCAGCACCCGGGCAGTGTGAGTGCCACTGAAAATCAGCTCGCGTGCCGCACGTTGCCTACCCGGATCTAGACACAGAAACTGTGAATGAGAACCCAGTTAATCCACGGGCAGTCACTGGAGGATAAACGGGTGTCTACAGTGAACCCTAATTCACCCATTATCAGCTCAGATGGAATCTGGCATGTCACGTGCAGTGGCAAGCAAATCCCAGAAATAACAAGCATTGGGTAAACTTTTGACTCCAACTGGATAGTCCCTCAAGAGAGAGGAGGGTTACTAATGACAAACGAATTATCTGTCCCTCCTGTGGAGGGTTCAACAAGGCAGAAAAATCTTCATTGGACTTTGCATGGTGTAAAACTGCAGAGAACCGTTGCTCCTCTGGTGCTTAGTTTAAGCCCTGGGGAGCTTCCATAAACTCTGCAAGGATGAAATGTGAATGAAAGGCCCTTTGGAGCTTAAGGAGGGATCTCAGTAAACGGGAGTGGACTCTGTAGAATTGAATTAGCCATTTTGGGCAAAGATATCTAGCTCAAGAGAAAGGGGTAGTTCTAGCAGCAAAAAGGAATGCCAGAGCACTCAACAGTGTAAGCTGATAATATCAGTCAGTTTAAGAGAAGTGAGGAGTCTTGGGATTAGTAGGGGGCTAAAGCAGAACCACTTCAGAGTTTTACTGAGGAAAATGCTTCAAAGATAAGCCTTTTATAAGTGAAGCTCTTTAAAATGTGAAGAGTTTAAAGCAGTGGTCACCAACCTTTTTGTGGCCAGTAGCCCATTCATGTTTTCAGAAGCGTGTGGCGGGCGCCAACAATTTTTCAAGGCTTATTTTGTATTTGTACATTAAATAATTCGAAAAACATCATATTTAATGTAACATATTAATCCAGAGAGAAGAGAGGAGCCGGAGAGAAGCTGTGAGGACAGAGAACACTGGCACCCGCAACCTGCAGCCCCGGAGTTCTCTGCCCCTGGCAGGCACGGGGCCGTGGCTTCTCTCCGACTTAAGCCGCGGCCCTGCGCCTGCCAGGAACCGAGAACACCAGCGCCTGCAGCCCCAGACTTCTCTGCCCCCAGCTGGCACGGGGCCGCGGATTGTCTCTCCTGCTGGGCACTAGACAGGCCCTGCGCCTGCTGGGAACAGAGAACACTGTGCTCACAGCCTGAGTTCTCTGTCCCCATCAGGCGCGGGGCTGCGGCTTCTCTCCCCTGCTGGGCACTAGGCAGGTGCACATAAATTCCCCGGTGGGCGCCATGGTGCCCGTGGGCACCACGTTGGGGACCACTGGTTTAAAGTATTGTTTCGGTTTACAATTTTAAATCATTAGGGCTATGTGTGGAAAATTTCAAATGCCAGTTTTTTCATGAAAATATGATGGAAAATATTAATAGCTCATTAATTTTAACTTCTCTCACCTCCAAAAATTGTTCTGATCTGTGCATGGAAATGTTGTATACAGACAGTTTCAAGTTTCTTATAATTTCTTCCCCCATCACCTGGGAGCCTAAAGAAACATTAAACTTTTTTTTACCACAATTTCAGTTCCAGACCCTCTTTTCACATTTAAGCCTCAACCCTTGGACAAAAGAGCAGTGACATTTCTTCTAGTTTTTGTTTATTTTAATTTTTTCTCTCCACCATGATGATTTTCATGAAAGATAAACTTCCCTAACCATGTAGTGGAGAGTGACCTGAAAATGAGGTCATAATGGAGCACCAGAGGCAGTCTTAAGGATGGAATTCTTGCCTCGTTTCTCCATAATAAATCCTGTATAAACTGCAATAATACATTTTACAGTAAAATATAGGTTCCTAAGTCACTTGGGCTTAGTCACACTTTTAATAATTTTACCACAGTTTCCTCCTTTTCCCTAATTTTTAACTGTGCAACTTTCATGTATCAATTCATATAATTTTTACACTGAATAGATTTAAATGGAGAAAAACACTTGTTTTTGAATAATATATAAAAATATCTGTTTAAAACAGAATGCTAGTTAAATATTTCAATTGTATTTAATGGAGATGTTTTTAAAATTAAATGCTCGCGGTACATTATCATTAATTCTCAAGTATTGATCTTTCCAACATGCTGCATGCATACTTACACGTATGTTCCTCAAATCCCCTGACAGAAACTGACTTGAGAAATAACTTAAACTTCCAGAGATTTAGAGACGTTTCTTAAAGAAAAATTGTTTCCTTTGTAATTCATTATCAATAAGATTTTGTTTACAATAAGTTTTTCTTTTCAAATTTAATCAATGAAGACCACAAAATAAAGCCAGAGAGAAGGGAATCCTCAGCCTTTATTATTTTTGTTTCTTGATTATTTGTTTCTCAAAGCTCCTGCAACGGTGGCTCTCAAACTTTTTTTTACTGGTGACCCCTTTCACATAGCAAGCCTCTGAGTGTGACCCCCCCCTTTATAAATTAAAAACACTTTTTTATATATTTAACACCATTATAAATGCTGGAGGCAAAACAGGATTTGGGGTGGAGATTGACAGCTCGCGATTCCCCCCATGTAATAACCTCGTGACCCCCTGAGGGGTCCCGACTCCTGGTTTGAGAACCCCTTACCCTACAATATTCATATCAGATGCAGTACAATCAGAAGGCACAGTCCTTCTGAAGAACTTCTTTCTTATTCTTTATTTATAATAAATATTTTTGCCATAAAAGCAAGTAGATACCCATGCAATAGAGAGTTTGGTTTAATGGCTGTAAAACACTTATTCCCTTCAATACTTAGAATGCACAAATACCATCTTCTTTCCAGCTATTTCTGTTTTAGGTGGGTGGGAACAAGATCTGAAGGTGTTAATAATTTGTCCTGTTGTTGTTTTCTCCTGCAGAATGTTGGGTTGTTTAAAAAGGGACTCCTCTTCAGGATAACTCTTCTGTTGTCTGGAGGGGCCACTATGCTCTGCATGCGCTGGAGAATTATGGGCACAGGACCACCTGCTTTTACTGAAGTAGACAACCCAGCTTCATTTGCAGACAGCTTGTTTGTGAGAGTAAGTCACAAACCTGTCATACTTCCGCAAGTTCAAAAAAACTGGGTCTTTAAAGGGAAAGTTCAATTTTACTTCAGCACTTCAAAAAAAAAAACAACCCCTCAATAAAATGAGTGTTTCTTGTATTTGTGGACTGTATGATGAATAACCTTTTTAGTAAATCTTGTGTGGTTTTATTTAATGTACTGTGTGTTTTCTTCCCCTCTTTTCTATGTTCTTGGGAGAAAGGATAGAATCCTTTTGCTGTCCTTTTCCTTAACAAATATTGAAAGTTGGTGGTGCACTTTTCCTTCACCTTTGAATAAAATAACACCATGTTCTGGCTGGGTACGTGGCTTTGTAATTTTTTTTTGTATGTGCTTTGCCTACAGTGGGTATTTCTACACTGCAATAAAAGACCTGTGGTTGGCCCAGGTCAACTGACTCCAGCTCATGGGGCTCGGATTTCAGGGCTATAAAATTGATGTGAAGCTGTTGGGGTTTGGGTTGGTCCCCAGGCTCTGGGACCCTCTCCACCTGTAGGGTCTCAGAGCCCAAGCTCCAGCCTGAGCTCAAACATCTACACTACAGTTTTATAGCCCTGCAGATGGAGCCCAAGTCAGAAGACACAGACTAGCTGTGGGTCTTTATTGCAGCATAGACATACCCAATAATAAAGCTGGGCTTTTTTCACATTGCCTCATCTTTTGGGAGATTGTCCCATGCAGATCCAAATACACAGAGGACTGTCTACAATTGGATCTCCCATCCTGAATAGGGGAACCATCCTGTGCATGGAAAACGGTTTTGATAAAAATAATTGTATTTTTTAAAAATGCAAAATGAATGGACCTATACATACTTAGAATCATGCAGCATTTAAGTTCGAACACTTATTATTTTACAAGATACATTTTGGGGGTGGAGGGAAGGGAAACAAAGAGTGTTGAAGTTGGATTTTGGGGGTTTTTTTGGAAGTAGTATCAAATAAATGTTTGTTTTCCTTTGACTGACAGGCTATAAACTATAATTACTACTATTCATTGAATGCATGGTTGCTGCTGTGTCCCTGGTGGCTGTGTTTTGATTGGTCAATGGGCTGCATACCCCTTATTAAATCAGTCAGTGACTGGAGAATAATTGCACTAGCAGCACTTTGGTTCTGCCTAATTGCCCTGATATGCCAAGCTCTGTGCTCACAAGACAGCCATAAGAGAAGGTAAGAGACAGTGCTGAATTTTAAATTCCACACTAGGTTAAGTACAGTATTATTTTGTTAAATCCAGTACTGATCATTTTAACAATTCAGTGGAACCAATATCTAGCAAACGTATTTCAAATAAATATTTATAGCTATTATTGCAGTTTCATCCCAATTTGGGCATTGACTACTGGGAGGCAAACTTGTAGAAAGAGGTATGGATGGCTGCTTTATTTTCCTCCTGAAATGGCATTTTGAGATCCTTAGCACTGTAGGTGGTAAAAAGTAATTTGTGGTCAGAGCAGAGTGTAATTGATGTATGTTATGCCCCTCTTTTTACAATTCTTTTTTTCCTTCTTTTGTAATAACAAAAAAGGGGCCTTTTTTGAAAAGATGTAGTGATTCTGGCCTTTGATTGAAAATAAAATGCTATCCCAGAATGATTACTCTTTTATCAATGAAGGGTTGTTGAGAAAATAATTGGGGGGGAAAAGAAAAGAAAACCAAAAGCTTCTGTAAATAAAAGCTTTTAATACAATAAAAGAATTTAACATCTCTCATGATATGTTTAGGTTGCACCTTTTGGATGTCCTTAACTGATAAATTTGCCAGCTCTTTAAAATTATATAAACAATTTAATCCCAGTGCCATCCATTGTTCAAATTTTGATCATCTTCTGCAGTGCCAGTTTTTCCCTCTAAAATGTAAATCTATTATATATTTCCCTTTTCTCCATGCTTTTACCAGTTTACACAGCCTAAGTCATTAGTAAGTCAATACTCCCTCATTAATACAGAGACGGAAGCAGTGAGACACACACACCAGAGTATAGTTTAATGCGGAAGCTGCAATTTTAATAAACTACTGTATATACGTGATCATAAACCGGTTTATTTATAAGCCCCCCCCCCCCAAGATGGATAAGTAAAAATAAAAAATTTTTATGACCCGTTCATAAGCCAACCCCATAATTCAGGGGTCAGCAAACTTTGGCTCCCAGGCCATTAGGATAAGCGGCTGGCACGCCGAGATGGTTTGTTTATCTCAAGCGTCTGCAGGCACAGAGGTAAACCTAAGTAAACAAAATGTCCCAGCGTGCCAGCTGCTTACCCTAATGGGCTGGGACAGCAACTGGTGGGGAAATTATTTTTTGGGGGGAGAAGCTGGGGGTCAGGAGATTAACCCCCGTGACCACCCCCCACATGACGCCACCTCTAGCCTAGGACCCTCACACTCTCCCCATTCCATCCCTTCCCACCTTAAATGGGGAGGGCCAGGGGAGGATGTCTCTGGTCTGGCTGGAGTTGCTCTGGCAGGCCGTGCAGTGCAGCCACAGCCTGCTCCGGTGGGCTGGGCGGCACGGCGCGACAGCAGCATGCCAGCCCCAGAGCTGCAGCTCCTTCGGAGGCTAGGGGGAGAGCAGTGTGGCCAGAAGCGGAGAGACTCTGACCCCGCCTCTTCCCTTCTGGTTCTGCTGGCTGTGCTGCCTCTCCTTGCTCCCTCTGTTGGGGGGAGGGGCTGTGTCCCACCTCTCCCTCTCTATACCCGTTCATAAGCCAGCCCCATTCTCTAGTGCTTCCCTTTTTTACTAAAAACATTTGGCTTATGAACGAGTATATATGGTATTAACCAACAAGGAACCCCTTACCAAACTACCAGGCAAGGCTGTTCTAGTGTGGAATTTAATTGAGTGCTAGTGGCTCCAGGTTCTACAAATCTCATTATGGATATGCGGGCAGTACCCCCTCTATGCCCCCAGGCCTGCTCGGGGATCTTGACAAGAAGTCAGAGTCACAGCCCATTCCCCTCATCCACACTGGAGGTAGGAGAGATGGGAGCCAGGCTGCACGAGGCATGGATCCCTTCACTCTGCAAAGTTGTGCTTGAGGCCCATGCCCAAGAAGCACATTGAGTTAAGAACCTCATATAGGACTGTTTCTTAATTCCCTTTTCCCTCCCCACCCACTGGAACCAGCCAGAATTGCAATATATGTAATATAAATCCCTAAATCAAACTGCTTGGATGTTTGATGGAAGGTGGAAAAAACCCCACATAGTCTTTCGCCATGTAGGGAAAAAAAATTCCTTCCAGACTAGGTGACCAGACAGCAAATGTGAAAAATCGAGATGGGAGGTGGGGGTAATAGGAGCTATATAAGAAAAAGACCCCAAAATTGGGACTGTCCCTACAAAATCGGGACATCTGGTCACTCTATTCCAGACCCCAAATAAAATTTGGCCAGCAGCATAGCCCCTTAAGGATCTAGTATACTAAGAGGGGATGGGGTGGGGCTGGAACAAAGCCAAAATGGCTACAGGCCAGCCATGGGCAGAAACAGTGGTTTGAGCATTGGCTTGCTAAATCCATGGTTGTGAGTTCAGTCCTTGAGGGGGCCATTTAGGGAACTGGGATGAAAATCTGTCTGGGAATTGGTCCTGCTTTGAGCACGGGTTGGACTAGATGACCTCCTGAGGTCCTTTCCAACCCTGATATTCTGTGATTCCTCACCCTGCCTCTGCAGTTGGGAGCCAGGCAGTGGGTCTGTCCTGATCTAGTCATTCAATGGCAATCAGAGTGTGTGGGTCCGACTCAGACCCTGTTAGAGCCAAGCCACTCCCTCCCCTCTCCTGGAAGGGAAGAGGAGGGAAGACCAGTGAAAGCCCAAATTTCTGCCTCCATTCCCCACCCAAGGGAGGGGCAGCAACTCAGAGAGCCAATGAGCCAGCATCCATGATCACCTCTAAACTAACAAAATAATTTGGAAAATGCAGTGAATGCCTAGCACATTGGGGTGGGGGAGGGAGGACACCCAATTTTGGTTTCAAGTTCCCAAAAGTTTATTATAAATAAAAATTAGTGTAAAAATAAATATTTTAACATAATATATAAATACCTTGATGGTGGCTCTCTTTATGATGAACATGGCAGCTTTCTGACATGAACACTTGTCTTCTTTGATTGGTCTTCTACTGAGAAAACTGGTTATTTCAAGCACAGTTTCTTCTTTAGCATGTTTATGAAGCATCTTTGAGGTGGCTTTTAAAAAAAAAAAGAAAGTCAAATATTTTACCTTAATTGGTCACTTATTAGTTAAAAAATTTGTGTATAGTTGTAATCTGTAGTTTTATTGCCTGTATATTTGGATCAAGGAGAACAGAATTAAATTTGGTGTTGGTCCTGTTTGAGCAGGGGATTGGACTATATGACCTCCTGAGGTCTCTTCCAACCCTAATATTCTATGATTCTATGCATGATTTCCAGTTTATTAGTGTAATTTTGTGTCATGGAATCCATGTCTTGACTTCAGTTTAATTTTGTGGGAAGCGTGTCTAGATTTTCAAAGAAGCCCACGAGAGTTAGGCACCCAGAGCCCATTTAAATTCAATGGGAGGTAGACATGAATAGGTTAAGTCCGCATAATGGCTCCCAGTGATTAGTAAACAGTTTTTGTATATTAACAAAAGCACTTTTTCATCTAAGTTTTGTTGCTAAATTGTGAGTCTGTTTCTTATTTCCAGAATTCTTACACTGGGACTGGGATTTCTTATTATCCCTTTTCTTCCTGCAAGTAACCTGTTCTTCCGAGTAGGATTTGTTGTTGCAGAGAGAGTCATCTACCTCCCCAGTATTGGCTATTGTATGCTACTTACGTATGGATTTAGTCTATTGAGCAAACAAACTAAGAAAAAGGTACTAACTAACGGTCAATAAAACTGATGACCAAAACTAGTGGAGGAACTTTAATACAATGATGATTAACCTATATCTCCTTTCTTCAAGAAAATGCTTGCTGCCGCTGTACTAGGAATCTTGTTGATCAATGTGCTGCGCTGTGTTATCCGCAGTAACCAGTGGAGGTCTGAAGAACAGCTTTTTAGGAGTGCTCTGTCAGTGTGCCCTCTTAATGCTAAAGTAAGTTGGTCACACTCACCTTTTATTTAGTTTTTTAATGTTCCACATGGTGTATACATTGCAGTACAGCATCTGATGTACAGTGCTAGCCTAGTGAAAGCACAGCCTAAAATAGACATCTAAATTATAATGTCATAGTCAACTTCTCAGCCAGTGCAAGTTACAGTACTTTAATTCAAAACTGAAAAAGATGAAAATAAATTGACTTCAATGCAGACATCCAGTCAAATAAGAAATGACCAAATACTTAAATACATAACTAGTACCATCCATTGAAATAGTTGCATACAAAAGTGACTCTTTTCTGCAGCAGTCTCATAATCTGTGTAAAAAGAAAAATTAAACCATAAAAGTGTATTCAACTGATTTGCTGTCTTGTATTTTTAGAATCCTATTTTTGTCTCCTTCAGTGGCATTAGTACGTTTCTGCTTTTTCTCCTGTTAGCTGTGCTGCCTCTACAGGGCTATGGGAGAATGAACTGAATCACTCATCTCAACAGAACTGCCGAGTTTATGAGTGAGATCCTCACTCCTGCTCCTTGACATCCATTAAAATGGCCAGAATGATGAAAAGGAGCCCAAAATCTTCCATTGTGGACAGGGAATGACTTCCCCTTGTGGCAGGCACTGCAGAAAAGTGCCAAAGGCTGCCTTCAGAGAATCCCCTGGCAACCCCTGACTTAGGGGGAATGCTAGGGGCGAAGCTGGAGGGGACTTGTCAGTGGTGGGCACTGGGGGCCTACAGGGCAGGCCTGAGAGGCTGCCATAACTTAGACAGATCCCCATGGCTATCTAGGTTTTGTTCTAGGCCTCTTTAGCTCCTGGAGCAACCCAGTATCAGGAAGGTTCAAAGGTGGCTAAAAGCCACGGTAAGCCCTCCACATCCTTGGGCTGCAAGTTCTGTGCTGCCGCTCTAAGAGGTGCAGGGAAGAATATCACCATTTAATACTAGCATTGATGCACAAACCAGAAAGAAAAAGCTTGAATTTTGACCTCAAGTTGAGTTCTAGAACTGGCAGCGAGGAAGAATATTCACCATCTCCTTATTTGTAAACTATTACATTTTTGCCATTTCTCTTTGAAGTATAGCTGCAGTTTAAATTTCATTCACCTTTTGCAAGTCCAAGCTGAGATTTCCATTGGGCAGCATCCCTGTAGAAAAATATCTTATCAGCTTACATAATTTCAGAGCTCTGTAGTCTAGAGCAGTGCCTTAGAAAATGTGGATCAGGACCCCGAGGCCTTGTGGCGTTTAAATGAAATATTTGAACTTTCTTATTTAAAAAAATGTAATAAATATTCAACTTGGAGAAGCGAAAAATATACAAATTAATTACATAGAGCTATAAAGGGGTCACCTTTAAAAAGGACATTTTGCCAACATTTACAACAAGGTGGGGTTACCTCACCTACCACTATTTCCTTATCTCAGTAAATGGAAAAAAAAACCAAACAAACACGTGTATCTGAGGTTCTGTTGTGTGGTAACTAGGCAACCTTTTGCCTTGCCCATTTATTGAGGCATTACTCTCACTTGCCTGTATGGTTTGGCAGTAACAATCCCAGACCCATGCAAATGCGTTGACAAAAAAATACTATCTGCTAGTCAAGGATTTGGAGTATTTTTCTCTCTCCAATCCCACCCCTAACTCCCTGGTGGTAGTTGCTGTCAGTGAAAGAAATAGGCAGTATCATTCCAGGACTATGCCTTCTGATAAATAACATAGGTACTTGGACCTTACAGGCCACAAGAGCTATTCCTTGGCTGGTCTCCAGTTTAGAGTTGTGAACTATCAGGCCTTGATGTGTGGTGGGCTCACTCATCCTTGAAGCACCCCTTTGTGTTGGCATGGGATGTTGCTGCAGTCTTTGACTTCAGTACCTCCTGCTGACTTCCTGCTTCTGAATCCAGTGGCCCAGTCCTCTGGCCATGTCACAAAGTTCAGACCACTTCCAGAGTATCATGAACAAGTGCAAATGTATATGGATAATTCTCCTGCCCCTTTGGGCTGCTGAAGTCATCTCCTTGTACTCCTGTTTTAGGGCTTCCTTTGCAGGAGTGTATGTGACCCCTGTAGGGGACTTGCCCCCATTATCTCTGTTACCCTAACACTGGGCTTCTCTCAGCCAGAGGTACCTGTCTCTTCTGCAGTCTCTCCCCTCAGTTGAGCTTCTTCAATCTACTTATTTTGTGGCTTAGCTCTGCTCCCTCTGGGTGGGAGCCAAGTAATTATTCACCTGCTCCCTCCAGAGCTGCAGAACATGACTAATTGGGTGCATTCACTCGCCTTGCAGGTGATGGGGATTAAGCTCATCACATCATGGCAAAATATGACTTCACAAATTACATTACATTTTCACATTTCACTGAGCATTTGTCTCAAAACCAGAGGGAGCAGTTACAAGCCGTCTTCCCAGAAGGCCAGGTAATCATGAAGGCTTCCTTTCAGATTTCTCTCAATGTGGCACATACATACAGCTTCACATTCGATGGCAACTGCTGTAATCATGCATTACGTGTCATGGCTGCAATCTTCTGGCCTTGCCAGGGAGATATAAAATACCATGGAGAACCTTCCTTTTGAAAGGTTTAAGCTTTTCAATGATGCCATGAATGGTTCCCTCTGCTCACTTGAAGACTCTAGGGTGACTGTGTGATCTCTTGTCATCTGTATACCTGAAACAAAAAGAAAATACAGCACGTTGCAGACAGCACAGTGATCCCACCCAGTTGACTACCAAACCTCCCTCAGACTGACTGAACCAACCACATTTCCCAAGAAGGGTCACCATTTACAGTAAACTCTGTTGGCGACCTCTTCCAAGTGACCTTTTTGACTTTCTGGTCAAAGGTCATGAACCACCCTTTAATCTGGATCCTATGCTGCACCAACCCATCCTGTGAAGAACGACACCTCTCCTATTTCCTACTTTCCTGGGTGCTTATCAACTTGGACAGATGGATCCTAGAAGCGGTTTTGACAGGCTATTCCATCCAGTTCAGCTCCATGCCTCCTTTCCATCCACCTCCCCTTGTCCTTTTTCAGGGACTGTTCTCATGAGGGCTTCTTAAGGCAGGAGTACAATCTCCCCTTCTAAAGTCCATCAAATCCATTCCACCAGACTTTCCTGGAAGAGGATTCTACTCCGGGTACTTCCTGGTTCCCAAGAAAAGAGGGAGATGGAGACCAATTTTGGATCTATGGACTTTTGAACTCCTTTGTCCTCACACAGTGATCTAGGATGGTAACTCAGGCAGTGATCATTCCATTTTAGTTCCAGGGGACTGGTTAGTTACCCTCTACCTCCAAGATCATACTTTCATGTAGGTATGAACCCTTCCCACAAATGCTTCCTACAATTTGTTGTTGGCAAGCATCACTTACCATACCGGGTCCTACCCTTTGGCCTTTCAGTCTCCTAGAGGGTATTCACAAAGGTCTTCTCGGCCATTGCATGAGAATAATTCATCACTTGAGAATAATTGTCTTTCCCTATGTGGATGACAGGTTCCTCAAGGTTCACACCTTCCTCACCATACAGTCAGCAGCCAACAAGGCCCTATTTGTCTCTGCCTTAAGGTGGAGAAGTCTACTCCAATACTAGTACAATGCACTAATTAGACTACACAACTGCCAGAGCAAACCTGCCTTCAGGGAGGTTTGCTGCAATATCCAGCCTCATTTCCAGGCTACAGCAGAGCCCACAAACCACATCAACGGCCTGCTTTCAACACCTGGGTCATATGGCATCCTTCACATTTGTAACAACCTATGCAGGTCTGCACACTCAGCTGTCTCAGGTCTGTCTACACTCCCAACAAGCACAAACTGTCTCAAATCCCTCAACTGGTGGAAGGATCCACAGAATGTCTGTGGGGGAGTTCCATTCTCACGTCCCTCCCTCATAAAGATTATCGGCACGTATGCCTCCCTGTTGGAGCACTAATTTTCAAGAGTTCACTGCTCAGGGCAAACAGACTCACAAGAGGTGTCCCCTATATCAACGTTCTCAAACTCAGAGCAGTCCATATTGTTTGTTTCCACTTTCTATCCAACATCAGAGGTCACTCAGTCAGACTAATGCTAGACAACAGGGCAGCAATATACTATACAAATTGTTGAGGAGGACCAAGATCGCAGTCCTTATGTGCAGAGTACATAAAGCTATGGAATTGGTGCCTATCTCACCACACAGAAATTTATCTTCCGGGACTACACAACATTTTAGCAGACTCCTTGAAGAGGTATTTCAGTCAAGACCACAAGTGGGTGTTGAACAACGCAGTCTTTCAGGAAATCTGTCTCACCTGGGGCTCCCCAGAGCTAGATCTCTTTGCAACACCATCCAATATGAAATGCTGGCACTTTTGCTCGAAGGGAAGGCACAGTCGGAACTTGCTGAGATGCACCCTCCTCATCCCTTGGCCTCGCCTCCTGCCATACACTTATCCCCAATGACCTGGCTCCTCAAGGTCCAGAACAGAAATGAAGGAGGTTGGTGATCATTTTTATAGCACCATCGTGACCTGGGCACGTATGGTTCCCTGATCTGCTCCACCTGTCTCTGTGACCACCTCTTCACCTCCCTCTGACAGCAGACCTCCTGACCCATCCCAAACTTTCATTGCTTTACCTCAGGGCTTGACTCCTTGATGCTCTTAGGCATAGTACAGGAGTGTTCTCCCAAGAGTCAGACAGTACTACTGAATAGTAGAAAACCCACCACAAGGAAAAATTACTTAGAAAAATGGAAGCATTTCTAAGCCTGGTGTGCCCAATGGTCCACGTCTCCTCTGGAGTCTCTCCTTACAGTCCTTATTACCTGCTAAATTTAAAAAGCCATGGGTTTGTCACTGAACTCTGTTAAGGTTCATCTAACTGCCATTACAGCTTTTTACCCCCTCAATCAAAGGGTTTTCAGTTTTCGCTCATTCTACCATGATGAGATTCCTTAAGCGTTTATTTAACCTTTTTACTTATGTAAGGGAAGGTACTCTGCTTGGGATCTTAATTTAAGTCCTTAGCGCCTTAAGGGGAAAAAAATGTTTTAAACTCTTGGGGAATTTTTTGTTTCTTCATCTGTCCTTCAGAATCTCGTTCCCTGTAGCCATCTGCCTCTGGGGGAAGGGTAGGATTGCTAGGAACACTTACGGCTGATCCACCCTATACGGTGTTCTATCCTATTAAGGCGACTCTGTCTCCACCCTTATTTCCTACCTAAAGCTCTTCTGACTTCCACATCAATTGCCAGTGTTTTACCCAAGTGTCACACCTCCAGAGAGGAAGGCATTTTTCATGATCTGGATGAAAGCAGGGCTCTTGCTTCTACCTTCATAGGCGTAGGCCCTTCAGGGATTCTCTGATTGTTTCTTTTGCAGAAAGATACTAAGGACGTCTGATTTCCACACAAAGATTATTGAAATTGTTTTTGGGGATGCATTCTGGCATGCTATGTAGCTTTGGTGGTACATTCCCCACCTAGCGCTGACTGCCCATTCCACTAGGGTTTAATCCATCTGTGTTCAATCGCCCTACTGGAGAACATACCTATCTTGGACACTTGCAAGGCTGCCACCTGGTCAGTAGTGCACACATTTTCCCAACACTGTGCTATCATGTATGCTTCCACTGACCTGGCTTTTGGCAGTACTGTCTTCAATATGCTCTACACTTGCCTCCTCAGCACCGTTATCTGTATTGAGGCAGTGCTCCAGAATCTGCTCACATGGAGCATCCATAGGGACAATAACTTGAAGGAGAGATTACTTACTTGTACAGAAAGTGGAGTTCCTTGAGATGTTTTGCCCCTATGCGTGCTCTACTACCTGCTCTCTTTCCCCTCTCCTCTGGAGTCCTTGACTCTGGACTTCGTGGTTGAGAAGGACCCGGACTGACCCCTCCCTATAATTGCTCTCATTCCAGAGTATGAGAATATGAAGGGTCCAGACACTGCTGCCAAAATCTCTGATTAAAAGTGCATGGGTGTGGTGCCCACATCCTCACATGGAGCTACCGTAGGGACAAACATTTTGAAGAACTCCAGTTACTGTATGAGTAAGTAACTTCTCCTTATTGCTGTTCACTTTATCGGGATATTAAACCACCTCTCTCCCCCCTGAGCATTTGAGTCTGGGCTGCAAATTATTCTCTTTACAGATTAAAAAAAAAACCTCTTTTGGAAATGCTCAAATTGCAGACAATTTTAAGTTATGAATGTCTTGTTACTTTAGAAAACCACAAGCTGTTTCTTTCCTTTTAAGCAAAACTATAGCAATCTACACAACACTGGTACCATGAACAATTCTTATTTCTGAAGTTTTCTCTAATAAGTACTCTAAATAAAACATGTAGTTCTGCAACAACACAGCCATTAAAGAGGTAGAAAATATTTACCCCTTTTTGCCTTTCAGAGGATAAATGTCTGGCTGCAAGAATCATTTTAAACTAGTCCCAGAATTTTAACAGTTTACACACTGCAAATTCTTTCCCTGTTGCTGGATTGTCTTTAGAAAACTCTAATTATTAAAAAAAAAAAAAGAATTGCAATGAATTTATTTATTTATTAGTAACACTTTCAAAATAATGAACAAGGAAGGTTTTTTTGTTATTCCCAAATAGCCAGTGGCTTCATAAAGTCTGTTAATGGAGTAGTTTAGATGGCAGTTAAGGGACAGCTGGTTTCCATGTGTATTCGGCATCCAAAATTGGTTCGCCTTGGCTCTCAATGCATGCCTGTGTCTTTCATCTGTTTTCATGTGGTTGCTGACAGAAACGCTCTCAGAAGCATCTCTAGGATAGTCTCTGGCATTCTGCCTCTCCCTTTGTCCATGCAACTATTGGATGGTGGTTGTGCTTAATCTGTACCTCCCAGGATTCTGCCTCCACTTCATACTGTTTCATCCTCTTCTACAGTGACACCTAGGCTATTCATCACACTAACCTCTAGAATTTCACCTCAGAACATCTACTGTCACCCCGGTATTGCCACAAACAGCTATCATATAGCTTGTAGCTCTTCTGCTTTTTCAATGCAGATATGAATTTCATTTTAGAGTTTCTAGTAATCTGGAGACTGTTTGGAACCCTTTTCTGAAAAAGTGGTGGTCCTGCATGCTCAGCATTGCCTGCTGCCTTTCTCTCCCATTTTCTCCAAATGTGTACATTGTTTGCCTTTTCTGTTTCTTTTGTTTGCCTTCTGTTGAGACAGCCTTCTCTGGTGCTGAAACTGACGCTGTTTGAAGCACTAAGCTATGGAACTTGTTGCCCAAAGGCTGACTCCCAGATCCCTTCTGCTACACTCTGTTGTCTCTCTCTGGCCACACTCAAAGCCTGCCTCATTTTGTTTACATGATCAGCAACCGTTTATCTCAGCCATCCAATTCCTTCGCCACTTTCTTAGCACTGTCTAGCATGGTTTTGTCATTGTATTTTGACACATTCCTTTCTACTTCTGCTCTGAAAGACATGGTAGTTTATATCTCATTTTCTTAAAGGAAGAGCTTTTTTTTTTATTACTTTAATACAAGTCAGACTTTCTCACTATTCAAATTAAATAAAAATATATTTTAGAAGTGTTTTTATTTCTAATTTGTTTAACTTCTTATATAAGTAAGAACAGGTTGTTAAGATGGTTGGAATCTATACTAGCTTCCTTAAGATTAATTTATTTTAAACTTTCTTCTTGTTTTTTGTAACAGTGAACTATTTCTAAGCAGTTCCAAAGCCTCCATCACCATGTGGTCTAAGTGGCAGTTTTCAGAACTGTATGTTGCTGTACAGTGTTTCCAATCTTAGTAGTTTCGTTGTAGGAAAAACTTCAAATTGAAGTCCCAGTGCCTGAAATCAGGTGATTATATGAGAATCTCATATAATCAGGTGATTATATGAAAATTTCATTTTTAAAAAGCCACTAACTTCCTAATCCTCATGGATGCAGAGAAAAGCTTGAAAATATGAAACTTAACAGTCCAAAAAGCAAATAAAAGAATTCACCATTTATTATTTCTTTAAATCTCACGTTTTCATGCCAAATCTCATGATTTTTGAACACTTGGGTTGACAATAGTGCATAATGTCTGTTATCCAACCAGGTCAGACCCTGTTTTATGCATTTTTAAAGCATTTACAAAATATAAAAATAACAACTTTTAATGTTAAAACATCACGAGCAGGTTAGACCCTGTCAGAAGTTGAATCTCATTCTTCCTGCGTCAGAATTAAACTATTGCTTGGATAATCTTAACCATTGCATATACAAGAAAAGAGTAACTGAATGGAATAACACTAAAAACATCCTGTATTCTAGAGGCTGATAAGAGGCTTAGCTTGCTATGCTTCAAAGCAATACTGTATAGTTCAAAATCATAGTGGTGTGTGTTGTATGGAACCTAATAGAATTTAATAGAATGTGTCACACCCATACCATAAATGTTCTAAAGCACAAAATAAGTATGTTAAAGCAATTCAAAAAAAAAGTCCATAATATGCTTGCTCTGTCAGATAAAAAAATCCTTTCTCCTCAGCTATCTCAGATGATATATTGCTTGATATATATTGCCATGTGATATATAATCTCTCAGAATGGAATATCAGTCCCCCTGTTCTATGTTGTGCACATTCCAAAAGTAAAATGAAAGACAAACCAAATTAGATATGTGGGTTGTCATCACTTGCAAGGTCCAAATCACTCCACTTCTTGAAAACACTATGCAAATATTGTTATATCAGTTTTGTGATACGTAACGGAGAACGCAGCTATGTACTTGGTGTTTAGTTTATGCTAAAATTATACTTGTAAAATGCAAGCTATGATAACACTGAATATGTACAGCAGAGAACTAATTTTCTGTACCTTACTAAAAGGGCTGGCACTATTTCTCTTCAGGTCAGCACAAGATTTATAACTAACTGTTTAAAGATTTATTGAGCTGATGTAGAGAGGATCCCTTTTATTGACTCTTTGATTTTCTTGTCTTTGCTACGCATGAAAGAAAAACAGACTGTCCATGTTGTACAGAATAATTACAAACATGGCCATGGAGTTTGACACAATTGATGTTTAGATGTCTAACTTTCTCATATATGTGGGCACAGTCATGTTGTTAAATCTCTAGAAGACATTAATTGCAGATGGAAAAAGGGAACCTGGGATAAGTCCAGGACTTAAACTGGGTCATTTTGTCTTGTATATTATTTAGAAAATGTTTGACAAAAGGAGTTGGGCTGAAATTTTGAGCAGAAGCATCTGTATTCTTACTGCTGAAACTTCAAAACTTAGGGCTAGTCTACACTACCACACACATCTGGTGATGACGTGCTATGCTGATGGGAGAGCGCTCTCCCGTTGGAGTAATAACTCTACCTCAATGAGAAGCGGAAGCTAACACAGCACAGTGTAGACACCACATTTAGTTGATGTAATTTATGTCGCTTGGGGGCGGGGGGCTTTTTCACACCCCTGAGCGACGTAAATTACATAGACTTAAGCAGTAGTGTAGACAAGCCCTAAGAGTCATATTCATAGATTCCAACACCAGAAGGGACCATTGTGATCATCTAATGACTTCCTATATAATCCAGGCCATAGAATTTCTCTCAAATAATTCCTTTTAAATTAGAACATAGCTTTTTAAAAAAACATCTGGTCTGGAATAAAAAATTTCCAGTGATGGAGAATCCACAACAATCCGTGATAAACTGTTTAATGGTTAATTAGCCTCGCTTGTAAATTTGATTTATTTCTAGTTTAAATTTGTGTAGTTTCAACTTCTAGCCATTGGCTCTTGTCATACCTTTGTCTGTTAGAATGAAGAGCCCATTGTCAATATTTTTGTTCCCCATGTTAGTACTTGTAGACTGTAATCAACACCTCCTAACTGTCTTTGTTAAGTTAAATAGATAGACTCAAAGAGCTCAGTCACTGTAAGGCATGTTTTCTAATCCCTTAATCATTCTCATGGCTCTTTTCTGAACCCTCTTCTATTTATAAACATCCTTCTTCAATTCTGGACACTAGAACTGGACACAGTATTCTGGCAGCAGTTGCCCAAGTGCCAAATACAGAAGTAAATAACTTCTCTAATCCTACGGAGTTTCCAATTTATGCATTTTGGCCACAGTGTGACACTGGGAATTCATCTTTGTGACTCTAAAATCTTGTACTCTGATTTCAGTTGTCTCCTTTATATTCATATTTGTTTACAGGGTGATTGGAAACAACCTCGAAGAAAGGGAAAGCATCACAGACTTTATAAAACTACAGTAAAGAACAAAATTGTCAGACACACAGATGAACATAATTTGTTGGGGAAGAGTCAACATGGTTTTGGTAAAGGGAAATCATGCCTCACCCATCTACTAGAATTCTTTGAGGGTGTCAACACGCATGTGGACAAAGGGGATCCAGTGGATATAGTGTATTTAGATTTTCAGAAAGCCTTTGACAAGCTCCCTCACCAAAGGCTCTTAAGCAAAGTAAGCAGTCATGTGATAAGAGGGACAGTCTCTCATGGATCGGTAACTGGTTAAAAGATAGGAAACAAAGGGTAGGAATAAATGGTCAGTTTTCAGAATGGAGAGGTAAATATTGGTATCCTCCAACGGTCTGTACGGGGACCAGTCTGATTCAACATACTCATAAATGATCTGGAAAAAGGGGTAAATAGTGAGGTGGCAAAATTTGGAGATAATACAAAGCTACTCAAGATAGTTAAGTACCAGGCAGACTGCAAAGAGCTACAAAAGGATCTCTCAAAACTGTGTGACTGGGCAACAAAGTGGCAGATGAAATTCAGTGTTGATAAATGCAAAGTAATGCACATTGGAAAACATAATCCCAACTATACCTATAAAATGATGGGGTCTAAATTAGCTGTTACCACTCAAGAAAGAGATCTTGGAGTTATTGGGGAAGTTCTCTGACAACATCCACTCAGTGTAGCGGCAGTCAAATATGCAAACAATGTTGGGAATCATTAAGAAAGGGATAGATAATAAGACAGAAAATATCATATTGCCTCTATATAAATCCGTAGTACACCCACATCTTGAATACTGTGTGCAGATGTGATCGCCCCATCTCAAAAAAGATATATTGGAATTGGAAAAGGTTCAGAAAAGGGCAACAAAAATGATTAGGGATATGGAATGGCTGCTATATGAGGAGAAATTAATAAGACGGGGACTTTTCAGCTTGGAAAAAAGATGACCAATGGATATGATAGAGGTCTAAAATCATGACTGGTGTGGAGAAAGTAAATAAGGAAGTGTTATTTATGCCTCATAACACAAGAACTAGGAGTCACCAAATGAAGTTAACAGGCAGCAGGTTTTTAAAAAAAAAAGTATTTTTTTCCACACAACGCACAGTCAACCTGTGGAACTCCTTGCCAGAGGATGTTGTGAAGGCCAAGACTATAACAGGCTTCAAAAAAGAACTAAATATATTCATGGAGGATAGGTCCATCAAAGGCTATTAGCCAGGATGGGCAGGGATGGTTTCCCTAGCCTCTGTTTGCCAGAAGCTGGGAATGGGCGATAGGGGATGGATCACTTGATAATTACCTGTTCTGTTCATTCCCTCTGGGGCACCTGGAGTTGGCCACTGTTGGAAGACACGATACTAGGCTAGATGGACCTTTGGTCTGACCCAGTATGGCCATTCTTGTGTTTATTTAGAATATAAATAAAGTGTTCCCTTTAATATCAGATTTGATCATTGATTTTCTTTCACAACTGAAAGATGGTTGTACTCATGAGCAGACATTACTTTGTTGGAGAGGGAATAAAATGTACTATACCATGTAACCAGTGTTCCAACTGAAGGCTTGTGTGAGTTTTTAAAAAAAAATAAAATTGTCATATTCCCACTTTTACTGCCCCTAGTTGAAAAAACAGAGGAATCGGTTGGACAAAAACGTTGCTTTTGTGTAGGGGAATAACATTGTTTCTCTCGAGCATTGTGTTTCAAGCACTGCTTATCAATCTACTGTAGAACAGTATTCTGTTACATTGCCTGCTTGATAATTGTTTTTATTGATTTCCTAATCCCACTGGTATATTATGCAAAGACAACTATATAGGGTCAGATCTTTGGCTAGTATAAATTGGGGAAGCTCCATTAGCTTCAGTGGAGCCATGCTGGCCTATATCAGCTGAGGGTCTGCTGTACAGTATCTCTAAAATACTACAGTGCATTTTTAGATTACACCTTTCCAGTCACCCAGCTCTTAGAGAGCACTGTGCTGTTACACAACTGTAAGGAATTTTCCTCTTAACGCTATTAATATAAGATAATTACCTGTTAAGACTGGTAAAGAAGTGTGTGGGCATAATATAATAGGTCATTTCCAGTTAACATCTTCCTTTTAATACTGATTTGACAATGAAATGCTACACAGCCCATAAATGTTTAAACAGGAAACAAAAGTGCTCTTCTGGAGCACGTGTGCATATTGCCACTGAAGGCAGTTTTGTTTCTCAAGGCAGAATTTAAAATATTATAGTCTAATTATTAAAGGACAGATTTTTTTCCTGGCCTTCACCCAGGTGCACAGTGGGTAGGGAACAGTATCAGGAGCTCCCCTTGAGTAGCAAACCAAGTGGAATTGCATCTCTTCTGCTCAGTGGAAGGCGGGTATTACTCTGTTCTTACTCCCCTCGGAGGACACAAGGGGGCCAGGAAGCTGGTCCATGGGTCTCTTGTGTAATGGCTAGTGGAGCTGACTGGCTGGCTACATGGCAGAAGTAAGCTGCACTTCATCAGTGTCTCTGTGTGTGTGAGCCTGTTGGTGGTCTTGCTGCCCTTTGAAATGGGCTATCCCTACATGGCGCAATCTAGCGGTTAATCTGGCTGGAAAATAGCTTCCCATTAATGTACCTCTATTTCCCCCATCCTCAAAGGGATAAGCTCACAGAAAGTGATGTGACTTCATTACAATATCAGGAAGCAAAGAGACTTGCTAATCATAGCTGGTGTAATCCCAGCCAGGTGCAGCCCTAGAATAGCTGCCAGCAACTGGCGCCCTAGACGAACCATGCAGTCGGCACCTCCAAACCCCAAGGGCAGATCTAGGCTGAGATTTTGGGGAAACTGGGAAACATTTTGTCCCTTTTTTTCCTTTTCATTTTTTTAAGCACTTTTTTTTTAAACAGAATTTTAATTAGTTGGTTTGTCTGTCCATCCATCTGTCCAATCAATGTTTCTGAGATCAGTTAAAGTAGAGACATGAAATTTTCAGATTTGTACACGACAGATGATATTTCAGTCCGATTTCAAATAAAAATGCATTAAAAATGTTATTTTTATTACAAATACAAAATCATCCATTACGCTCTCCTGCTTTAACTGCCATTACCACCACATTCAATATAGAAACAAATAAGAAAACTCTTCAATGAACTTTTATCTGTATTTACAAAACACTCAAAATAGAAAACACTCAGTGCTCTTAAAACATGACTTTTCTTGCTTTAAGTTTTTAAAATTCAGGCACTAGTTCTTTTAGATCCAGTTTTCCAGCTATTTCATGCTCTATTGACATTGTGGCAAGTCCGACAAGTCTCTTTTGCACCATTGTTGAATGCAGATAACGTTTTTATCAATTTTAACTTTGAGAAGCTACGTTCCCCACTAGCTACGGAAACTGGCAAAGTTAAAAGAATGCGTAGAACTATAAAAATTTTTGGAAAACTGAGTGTATTTTCACAAACAAACTTCAGTACTTCTTCAGGAGTGGAATATTTCTTAAGTCATCTTGAAAAAGCCTGAAACTCACTACACAAATCTGTAGCATCAATGTCTTTTGAATTTTCATGAGTCAATGCCAACTCCAGTTTTATACAAAATTCTCTTATCTGATCTGCTGTTTTCTTTTGCAAGCTGTAGATATCATACAGAAAGCCAAATACTGACTCTAGCTGCTACATCTGTTGAAATCTTTCATCAACTCAGTGAATAGTAGTATCAAGGACTGCGAAGTAGAAATTCACTTTGAACCTTTGTTTTGGGTTCTGAATGGGTGTGTCTTGTCCTTCATACGAAAACTGCTGTTTCTTTTGCCGAATGCGAACTGGCTCTGGTTCAAATTCTGTTGGAAAGTCTATTCTTCTTTGAGTGGTTGTTCATGTCCATTCAAAGTAGGTGTGTGCACGCTGCGTGCACGCCAGCTGGAAGATTTTCCCCTAGCAGCATCCGTAGGGTCAGCCCGGGCGCCCCCTGGAGTGGCGCCACCCCGGCGCCATATAAAGGGGCCCGCCAACCCTCCACCCCCTCAGTTCCTTCTTACTGCCAGTGATGGCTAGCTGGAACTTCTCTTGCATAGCATTTTGGCAGTGTCCTATCCTTACCGTTTAGTCCGTGCATTCAGTTATTTTATAGTTAGTTGGATAGATCTTTGTATATAGTTTTCGTAGTTGGGGGGTACCCCCCCCCCCAGAGTCTTTGTTGCTCGCTGGGGCATGCCCGGGTCTCCTGGGTGTTCAAACTCTGCAAGAATTGCGGAAAATTCATGCCCAAGAGTGACCCACACTCTGCGTGTTTGAGGTGCCTCGGAGAGAACCGCCAAAAGGACGGGTGCTATATCTGTAGAGGCTTCCGCCCACAAACTCTTAAGAACAGGGCTCAAAGACTTAGAGTCCTCCTGATGGAGGCGGTCCTACGACCACCCTCAGACCCAAAACTGGCCGAGGCGGGGCCCAGCACGTCGTCCTCGGTGCAGAGTGCCCCGGCACTGGCATCAGGACTTAGGGCCCAGCCCAAGTCGTCGAAAAACCCGCACCGGACGGAGTCGGGTCATAGGAAGTTGGCCTAAGTGCGGCACCGCTCACCTTCTCCGGTGCCCGCTAAGAGAAGGAAGCTGGTGAGGGATCGGTCACCCCACCAGGATCCGAGGCCGACGCCGTCCGCTGGTGTAAGCGGACAGGCTGGACTGCAGCCCTCAGCGGTTCCGCCGACTCCCGCACCGCAGAGAGGGCAGTCGAGTCTGGACCAGCCTAATTCCCCGGACCTTAGCGGAGACATATGTCCCCCATCGACGCTGGAGGCGTTCGAGGCAGCCTCAGGCCTAATGGTCTCCCGGCACCGGCCTCCCCACATCGTAGGGAGTTGCCTACTGTGGCCCGTCCACCAGTGCAATCTAGAGGCAAGCCGGCCATGCTGTCGCCTCCCTCCCCGCACCGCGCTGTGAAGGCGGCACAGGACCAGATGAGAGGCTCCCGCCGCCTCAGCACCACTCTCCTTCGGCACCGGGCGCTGCTCCCCCCAGGTCCTCGTACTCAGAGACCTCAGACTCAGAGGCAGACTCCTATCACTCCAGCCGGTCGCGAAGCAGGAGATTGGTGTCGGGTGTGAACCACCAGCGTTACCCGCAGTGGCAGCAACAATGGCAGCCGCCCTCTCAGTGGCCGTTTGGACTCCCTGGGCCTACCATCAGTCGGTAGGCCAGGTGTTTCGCTCTCGGTCACGGTCGGCTTCGGTGTCCTCAACGTTGGTGGCCCCGGCGCAGCTGCCTCCCCCACTGGCACCGTCGCCGGGCAGGGGTGTGCCATCGTCAAGTTCAGCACCCCCTAACTGGGCAGCAGCACCGGCAATGGCTTTCATTCGGACTCCGCCGGCACCGCATGATACACTAAGTCGCTCACTGGTGACCCCGGTTCTGGCCGCGGTGCTGCATTTAGACTCGAAACCAGCACCGCAACCTCAATACCGTGTGCCGCAGGACCCCGAGGGGCTGCATGCACTGGAGGAAGGGCCAGTCCATGTAATCTCATCCTCCTCCCCGGACGAGGCAGTCTTGGGCACGGTTGTGGCACCGGCCCTAGAGGACACTCGAATTCTCCAACAATTGCTTCGGCAAGCAGCTTAAAGCCTCGCAATCCAAGCGGAGGAGATCGAGGTGGACGTGGACCTGTAGTGGACATTCTGGCCCCCTTAAGGCCATCCAGGGTGGCCCTCCCACTGATAAAGACTATAGCTGATATGTCTCGCACCCTATGGCAAACACCAGCCTCATTGGCCCCTACCGCCAAGAGGACGGAGCGGCGCTACTTCGTCCGCTCTAAAGGGCATGAACACCTGTATGCCCACCCTTCCCCGGACTCCCTGGTGGTAGATGTGGCTAACTAGCGGAATCGTCAAGGGTTTCAGGGGTCAACACTGAAGAGCAGGGATGCAAAAAGACTTGAGCTCTTTGGTAGAAAGTTGTACTCCATGGGGGGACTCCAACTCCGCATTGCCAATCAACAGGTAATAGTAAGCCGATATGGCCATAACACGTGTTCGGCCATGTCGAAGTTTGCGGAGCTCCTTCCCTAGGACTTGAGATCAGAGTTTTCAGCCCTAGTGGAGGAGGGCAAACTGATCTCTCGAGCCTCCCTCCAGGCCGCCTTAGATGCGGCGTACTCAGCCTTGCGCACCCTGGCCATAGGCCTGGTCATGCGGTGGGGAGCCTGGCTCCAGGTCTCGGGCCTGCCCTGTGAGGTCCAGCAGAAGATTCAAGACCTCCCCTTCGAAGGGCAGATGCTGTTTTCGGAGAAAACGACAAACGTCTGCATAGCTTAAAGGACTGGAGGGCCATGCTTCGCTCGCTGGGCTTGCATACCCCCGTGACCCAGCGCAGACAATTTAGGCCACAGGCGGCCCCTCGCCCATACCAGCCACAAACTGTCCAGGAGCTGGGGCACAGACAGGGCAGAAATGGCAGGAGGCATCACCAGCGCCACCCCTACGGCCATGCATCTGGCCAATCGAGATCACCATCTGGGCCTAGACCCCCTATTTGATGGTACGGTCAAGGGCGACCTACCGATCGAGACTCTGGATCCTTCCACGCCTACCTTTGGGTTACGTCTGTCCCACTTCTACCGTGCCTGGTCCCGAATTACGTCGGACAAATGGGTGCTCCGCACGGTAGAGAGGGGATATTCTATCCAGTTCTCCTCCCTTCTGCCCCACCAACCTCCGTCCCCGTCCCTCTTCAGGGACCCATCTCACGAGCAACTTCTGATTCAAGAAGTGAAGTCCCTCATGGAGGTAGGGGCAGTGGAGGAAGTCCCACGGGAGCTCGGGGCAAAGGTTTCTACTCCTGGTATTTTCTCATACCGAAGGCAAAAGGGTGCCTGAGACCCATTCTAGACATGCGGTGGCTGAACAAGTTTGTGAGAAAACTCAAGTTCCGCATGGTCTCCCTGTCCTCAATCATCCCCTCCCTGGATCCAGGAGATTGGTATGCTGCCCTCGACTTAAAGGACGCCTATTTCCACATTGCCATAATTCCACAGCACCGTCGGTACCTCAGGTTCGTCGTGGCCAACGTCCATCTGCAGTTCATGGTGCTCCTGTTCGGCCTGTTAGCTGCTCCCAGGGTCTTAACGAAGTGCATGGCGGTCGTGGCAGCCTTCCTGCGCAGGCGGGACATCCAGGTATTTCCCTACCTGGATGACTGGCTCATAAAGGGCCGCTCCAAGGAGCAGGTAGAGACCCAGGTGTGCTTCATCAGGCAGACCTTTCTCGATCTTGGCCTCCTCTTAAATGAAGCCAAATCCACCCTGTCTCCGACTCAACAAATAGAATTCATAGGAGCGGTTCTGGACTCCACACATGCCAAAGCATAGCTGCCGGAGTCCAGGTTCCGTGCAATTTCCGAGCTCATCCTCGGACTGAACCGCGCCCCAGTCACCACGGCGCGAGTTTGCCTCTGGCTGCTGGGCCACATGGCAGCATGCACCTATGTGGTGGTCCATGCCAGACTCCGGCTTCGCCCGCTGCAGTCCTGGTTGGCGACAGTTTATCGCCCGGGAAGATATCTTTCTCTCGGTGTTTTATCTGAAACCACACGCCTCCAGTGAAGAGTGGAGGCTACACTCCCTGGATGTCCGCAGGGCCTTGGCCTTTTACATGGAGCGTACCAAGCCGTTCAGACGCTCAACCCAGCTCTTCATCACAGTGGCAGAAAGGATGAAGGGGCTCCCGGTCTCCTCTCAGCGAATCTCTTCATGGATCGCGACTTGCATCCGGGAATGCTACCGTATAGCTAAGACCCCTGTCCCTCCGGTCACGGCCCACTCCATTAGGGCGCAGGCCTCCTCTGCGGCGTTCCTGGCTCAGGTTCCAACTCGGGAGATTTGTAGAGCGGCCACATGGTCCTCCAGCCACACGTTCTCGTCTCACTATGCCATCACGCACCAGGCTAGGGATGATGCAGCCTTTGGTCGCGCAGTACTCCAGTCAGCAATGATCTCTGACCACACCTCCTGAGGTTAGGCTTGTGAGTCACCTACTTTGAATGGACATGAACAACCACTCGAAGAAGAAAAAACGGTTACCCATCTTTTAGTAACTGTTGTTCTTCGAGATGTGTTGTTCATGTTCATTCCAACACCCACCCTCCTGCCCCTCTGTCGGAGTGCCGGCAAGAAGGAACTGAGAGGGTGGAGGGTTGGCGGGCCCCTTTATAGGGCGCCGTGGTGGCGCCACTCCAGGAGGCGCTTGGGCCAACCCTGTGGACGCTGCTAGGGGAAAATCTTCTGGCTGGTGTGCACTTGGCACGTGCACACCTACTTTGAATGGACATGAACAACACATCTTGAAGAACAACAGTTACTAAAAGGTGGGTAACCGTTTTTTACTTCAGCAAGCTCGAGAGAATCTACCAGTGTTCTTTTGAACCCTTCATCACTTCTGAATTCCTCCAGAATATTTTTAGTTTGCTGCAGTTTTTGAATAGCAGAACGTATGTTCAAGTTCTTTCCTGAAGCTGCTTATTAGTGAGGTTAATCTCGAAAAGGATATTATATCACAAAATAAGTAAGTCACAAATTTGAATTTGGAAAGGCCATTTGCAAGAGCTTCTGCATCTGAATGTGCCGTATTGCCAGATGATCCAGTAAAGGTAGTATCAGAATTTCAATTAGGGCATCATAAATGTTTCCAAGTACATACTGAAGAGGCTTCAAAGCATCGGTGCAACTCTTCCATCTTGTCTAAGTGGTATCACAGAGAATTCACATAGCCCGTTGGAATCTCCCAATGGTGTGTTGAGCCTGAGAAAAACACATAAACATGTTGCACCAGGTAAAAGAAACTGCTTGCCTCCAAACAGCATCTAGCAGCATCATTTACAACCAAATTCAGAGAATGCGCACTGCAAGGAATGAAAAAGGCCCTGGGATTGATTTCCATCCTTCTCCTTTGCACACCATTGTCTTTACTCTTCATATTACTCCCATTATCATAGCCTTGGCTGCATAAGTTTTCAACAGATAATGACATTGTTTCAAGCTCTTCTAGAATAGTTTCAGGGTATGGCTACACTTGAAATTTCAAAGCGCTGCCATGGCAGCGCTGTGGGAGCACTTTGAAGTGTGAGTGTGGTCGGAGCGCCAGCGCTGGGAGCCGCGCTGCGGCACTGTTTACACTGAAGCTTTACAGCGCTGTATCTTGCGGCACTCAGGGGGGTGTTTTTTCACACCCCTGAGCGCGAAAGTTGCAGCGCTGTAAAGTGCCAGTGTAGCCAAGGTCTCAGTCATAAATGCTCTAATCGTCTCCTTCAGTGGTATGAAACCCCAAAAATGTTCCTTTATGAGCACTTCAGCATTATTTTCATCTGCAGACTTTTCCATATTCACAAAATGAATGATTGTCATTTGTTCAACAGTACTCACATCTGGTGTACAGTCCAGTATTATTGAAAAGTATTTTGCAGAATAGGTAGCTTCTAAAAATTTCTTTTTAATGGCATTTGCTAGGATTTGAATTAGTTCATTTTGCATATTTTTTCCTAAATAATGAACCTGTATTTCATGATCAGTTATTTTGGGTAGATTCTCCTTCATGACTGGATCAAACAAAACTTAGCTATTCAACAAATTTTAAAAAGTTTCCATTACCTGGACTGTATAATTTTTTATTTCTACCCCGGCCGTGGAATGCTAAATTTTGCCCACTGCGAACTCTCACTAAAGCAATCAGATGTTCTAATATTTATTGCCAATAATCTTCTTTTTCCTTGATCACATATAAATTTTCTTCAATAGTTTTTCCTTTTTTCAGTCGTAATTCAAGTTCTTTCCAATTTTGAAAGCATTCCAAATGTTCTGTACTACTTTCATGTGAAGAGAGAATTGAAGATATGTTTTTCTGGTCCTTTGAACCATTTTCAATAAGTGATGAACCAGTTGCTTCTAAACAACTTGCAGCAAAAGCAAAACAGAGTCCTTCGACAATGAATATTGTAACCAGTTTCAATGAATTTCTTCCCCATTAATGAGTTTCCTCTTGTAATGCTGAGCAGAGAATTTTCTTTTATTTCCATATTAGGGAAATTCATGAACTTGTTCGGGTCCATGTTCCATGAGAATTTGCCGCACACTGTTATCACACCTGGGCCCTGAAGCTGGGTCCTCATACTGTAACTTGTTTGTAACTTCTTTGTCCTTTTTTCATTTTATTTCATTTACTTCAATTTCTGCATGTGTCTCTGAAGGTGAATACATTTTCTCCACTTCCATATCAGTCTGATGCTGTGAGCTGCCTTCATCTAGAAGTAAGTTTCCATCACCGAGTTTCCAAACTGCTTTTTTGTGGATGTGAGCTATCCTCATCTCAAAGTAGTATAGCTTCATCTTGATATTCCAAACTGCTTCCATGCAGATGTGAGCTAACCTCCTCTCCAAGTAAAAATCCGTCATCTGGATGTTGTGAATTGCTTCCATCTTTATTTGGATTAAAGAGAAGATATTTCAGGAAGGATCCCTGCTGTTTTGCTTGGTCCTTTTCCTTCTCAGGCTTTGGTTAACGATACTCAGCTTCTGAGGGTTTTCTTTTTCCTCTTTCTGCCATGGGGCATTTGAATATTATGTACTGTGCTCCCAACTGCAAGTATTATAGCGTTAAGGATGGCTGACACACCCACCACATGGTTGGCAATTTAAACCACATTGCAGCCATCCCAACACATCTTTTCACTGCTTAAAGGTTCAATGATAGTAACATACACTCACTTGCCTATTAAAACAGTTAGTTACAGTGTTTACATGGAAACAAAATGACCTTTTTCGACATTATAACCCAACACCGGCTGTTTGGAAAGTAATCCCCTTCCTCACGGTTACCCAGTTGGAGTATGACATCATCACTTTTGTAGTCTATTAAGCATCAATGCTGTTACTTTTCTTTTATTGACCTTATTTATTACATGTGAACCAGTTATAACAAAAGTTCATAATTATACAGCCTGATAATAACACTAAGGTTTAAGAACGCTTAAAGATACTCACATTTTGGATTTATAATTCTGAATAGGGCGACCAGACAGCAAGTGTGAAAAATCGGGATGGGTGGGGGGTAATCGGAGCCTATATAAGAAAAAGCCCCAAAGATCGGGACTATCCCTATAAAATCAGGACATCTGGTCACCCTAATGCTGAAAGACATTATTCTTTATTTTTTGGCACCAAGCAACACAATTTTCCACAGTATTCGCTCGATTCTTAACCATCTACCGGCGATGTATGTTAAAATGACCATTTGACATGTATCAGCTTGTGATATCTCCACTCTGTATGAATTTCCGGCCATGCGACCTTGATGTATGTTTGAGTTAGGTGTCACTAGCATTGCAGCTTTTGTCGCTGGTGGATGTGTTTCATTGTGGCTGACTTACTGCTTATCAAAATTGTGAAGTGGGTCATCTTGACCCTATGTCGCAAATTTGGAAAAAAAAATTGCTAAAATATTTTTTTGCGGTAAATAAAAGATTTGACATATTAATAAATTCTCAGAAATGTAGAGAAATGAATTATAATTCATATTCCTTCCATATGCACACGGGAATTGAAATAATGACATCTTCATTATTTTATTTGTATTTTTTCATCTTTGTTTTTTTTATTTGTTTTTTTTTTTTTGCTTGAATTTGGTGCTCCATTTAACTTTGGCACCCTAGGCAACTGCCTAGTTCGCCTATATGGATGGACAGCCCCTGATCCCAAATTGTCCATTTCTTCCTCAGATTCTTTTGGGCCCTCTTCATGATAGAGTCCATATCTCAGGAACCAGCTGGAACATTTCCCACCCCTGACTGCTAGTCTGGGGGAAAGAAGTCTTAAAGGTGTGAAAAAAGAAAAGTAGCCATGAAAAGGTTCAGCACTGAAGTAAATGAATACTGATTTTGTAGCCAGAAACTTTAGCAACTTGGTCCCACAACATATCTGACTGTCTGGAACATTTAGATAAATTTTTTATTTGTATTTTCAGGTGCACTACAATGTTGGCAAAAACTTGGCTGATAAAGGCAACCAAACAGCTGCAATCAAATACTACAGGGAAGCTGTAAGGTATTTTCAATTTATTATTTCACTAAGCTATCCTAAAAGTTCTTTAATTTCTCAGGCACAGTAAGACTGAGAAAATGTTGAGGACTTTTGAGATTTCAGCTGCAAAATTTTGCAGTGTCACATAACTAATCCTCCAGCTGAAAGGAAAGGGAATGACTATGGTACCTTGATTCCCTACAAGTAACAAATTTCTCTTTTATTCTAGGTTGAACCCCAAATATGTACATGCTATGAACAACCTTGGAAATATCTTGAAAGAAAGAAATGAGCTCCAGGAAGCAGAGGGGCTGTTGTCCTTAGCTGTGCAAATACAGTATGTTAAAAGAATGGCAAGCATTGTTGCGTCAACTGACCACAAACAGTACAATGGGATCTTGTATTCCAAATGCTAAAATGTATTTTAAAATTTTTGCCTAGGCCTGATTTTGCTGCTGCATGGATGAATCTAGGAATAGTACAGAATAGTTTAAGAAGGTTTGAAGAAGCAGAGCAAAGCTACTGGACTGCAATTAAACACAGGAAAAAATACCCAGATTGTTACTACAATTTAGGACGGTTGGTAAGTGTTTTTTGAATGAAATTGTGGCATGTGATTTAAATTGTGATAGCTGGATTTTCAGTGTAAATTCTGCTTTATTGCTCAACACTTACAATAACTCAGATTTGCTTGAGCGTAAATTGGGGGTGATCTCATGTTTTTAAGACCATCTCTTGTCAATCCCCAATCTACCTCTCCCTCATCTACAAAAGAGGCATGCTTCCTGAGTTTGTCATTACTTTTTCATATAAAAACATACAAATACAAATAGGGCAAAAATCTAGCTTCTGTGCTTCACAAAGCTACCCTTTCCTACAGGAGATAATTACTAGTCACTTTTCAAAATCTTGGCTTCAGTTCTAAAAAATGAGTATACTTCAACAACCTGTTGTGTAACAGAGCTATACCAAAAAGAGAAAAAGTCAATGTAGATTGGTCTCAATATTTTATGTAGATTAAAAAAAAAATGTATGTGCCCATCCTTTTCCTCTAGGCACATGTATCTCTAAAAACCATACACAAATCATACCAGAAGAGCAAAAGGAAAATATGATTTTTTCATAAAAAGGGATAATCTCTAAAGATTTAAAAATACCACCATTCTTAAATACTTTATACCTTCTTTAATGCACCCTTATCTGTTGAATGGGGTAGTATTCTGATACTACATACATGTTTTAGTTTCTGTTCTGAAAAGAACATCGGGACCACTGAACAAGACACATGAGTATCTCTGTACCATCTTTAGCATGAACTGTATGACAAAAGCAACGCAGGATATAATTACTGTGGATTGCCTTACTTTTTCAGTATGCAGATTTGAATCGCCACATAGATGCATTGAATGCATGGAGGAATGCTACAGTTCTGAAACCAGAGCATAGTTTGGCTTGGAACAACATGATTATATTGCTTGATAATACAGGTACAGTATACTAATGGTTTTGATGGTTACTTACATAACAGTTCTTATAAACCTTGAAGCTATAGATAGAGGGATAGCAAAAATGCCAACCTGGCTCTGAGACTTTTAGGGATGTTTACAAAAAAAAGGAGGATGCCTGGACTTCTCTCTCCTCTACTCCCCTCATCCCAAAGAAACGAGGACCTCTCTCTCCTCACTCCCTTGAAAAACAGAGATCTCTTCCCCACCCCTTCCTATCTGTGGCCAAGATGGGGGCCTGCCCCCTCACTCCTTATGTCCCCAACTTCCACCCCCAAACAGGGAGAAAAGGAGAATCGGCACCAGGAAAGCTGCCCTCTTATGCCACCTAGGGCCCATAATTACCTTGGTCAGTTCCAGGTGTGGACCACCTTCCCAAGATGATGATACTCTTCCTTTTCTCCCTCCTCTGTCACGTTCCCTCTCTTGCTGCTTCTGCTCTTCTGCCACAGCCTGTGCAGTGAGGGTCTGATAGGAAGCAAATCACTGCAATTGTCAGTGGAGTTTGGGGTGCTGGATTCACCGCCCAAGCCACAGGCTGTGTGTTGTGCTCTTACTGCTCAGTATGCTGGCGTGCTCTAGGTAGCTAGTGTGCATTAACATAGGCAGGCTTCATGTGGTCACTTGTTCTGGCAGCCCCGGGAATGGCAGCTACTTCAGTTATGGCCCTGAAGAAGTCCTGGAGGTCCCAGAAAGTCATGGAATCTGTAACCTCTGTGATGGAATTGTAGCCTTATTTATAATACAGTATACATATGCTGACAGCGTGGAAAGTATCTAAAATATTAGCTATATTAAAAGTTCTCTCTCTGTTTTTCTTTCCCTTCTCTCCTTCGTCACCCTATGCATTCCCAGGGAATTTAGCACAAGCCGAAGCAGTTGGAAGAGAGGCCCTGGAACTGATACCTAATGATCATTCTCTTATGTTTTCTTTGGCAAATGTACTGGGAAAATCACAGAAATATAAGGTATGTAAAGGGGGAAGTGATCTGAATGTTTGCATTTAAAAGTGAAATGTGTGGGAGGAAGGCACTGGACTGTGACTCGGCAGGTCATCCCACTATGCCACAGAACTCCTGTGAGACATTGGGCAAGATACTTAATCTCTCTGTGTCTCGGTTTCCCAAATGTAAAATAGAGATGATAATTCCTTAGCATCCATTGTGTCATGAGAATAAATCTGTTAATACTTTGGGGCATCCAATCACTGTGGTGTATATTTCGAAAAATAGAGCCAGATAATATATTTAAGACTGTAGATAGGACAGGACTGAAAGAACCAACCAGTCCTTGTACTTCAACATAAAGAAAACATCTGCAAATAAGGAGGTAAACACAATTCATATGGTAAGTGTTAGACATTTGTTTCTGAAAGGAATTGACTGCCACATGTATCAAGAATCAGTCTCTTGATTAAATATTCTCATCAGTAATTGTCACCATTGCTACAGCATGAAAGAGAAATAAACACACATTAACAGGAGACGACATAATGGAAGGGCAGCAAGAAAAAAAATGCAATTAACTGTTCCGTTTGGTCTCATTTTTTGTAATGGGTAGTTTAGGAGCAAGCTATCAAAGTCAACTCATGCATCTGTGGAGTGTTTTGCAAATGGATCAGCAGTGGCACGCAGCTCTACATATGTGTCACAAAGGGTTTGAGTTATGTTTGCTTGTTAATGAGCCAAAAGTTAGTCTTATTTTGTGGAATCATTGACCGAGAATAAGCCACCTACTGTGAATAAATGTAGTTGTCCTCACTGTCTCTGTGTTTATGCTCATCATCTGAAATGTAAGTGACAGGAAGAGATGAATAATCTGGGAAGCTTTTTGGATTTCTCATATAAACAGTGTTTGCTCCACTAAGATCCTTTGATTTGTAGCAATAATATAGCACTGAAGTAACATCCTGAGTACATCTTGAATGAGAAGCATTTATGACCTCTAGATCTTTCAGGATAGAAATATATTTTTTTCACTGATTACAGTGTTAGGTGATATTTATCTCCATGTTCTTGCCCTTTTCCAGGATGGTGTAACCTAGCCATGTATCTAAACTATCAAGTTTGCTGTAGTTGTCACAGGAGAAATGTGCCTTCAGAGAGGACTTAAAAAAGAAGAGGGGAGATGCTTTGATGACCAGCTCAGGAAAATCATCCTGTTTGCAGGAGAGTAATATGGAAGAAGTTAGAGATGGTTGTGGGAGAAAATGGGGCTCTGAGATTGGCACCATTAGTGGAGTAGAAGGAACCAGAAAGTGGTGGTAGGGGAGAATGTGATGAGAAGCTCAGTCTGATCAGTGGGGAAGTGCGGAGTTATGCACAAGGCCGGCTCCAGGCATCAGCCCAGCAAGCAAGTGCTTGGGGCGGCCACGGGGAGGGGGCGGCACATCCGGCTCTTCAGCAGCGATTCGGTCCCTCAGTCCCTCTTGGAGCGAAGGACCAGCCGCCGAATTGCTGCCGAACACTGAAGTGGCGGTGGTAGAGCTGCAGATCGTGATCATGGGGGGGGGGTTGGTTTTTTTTTTTTTTTGCTGCTTGGGGTGGCAAAAACCCTGGAGCCGGCCCTGGTTATGCAGGGCCTTAAAAGGCACTAACAGACAACTTGAACTTGGTGTGGTGTAGAAGGGGAGAGCAAGTGGAGGGATTCAAAGAAGGGACTGATGTGGTTTGTTCAATAGGGAAAGGAAATGATCTTAGCAGCTACCTTCTCTGGACTGGAGGGGAAGAATGTAGGCATCAGGAAGGCTAGGGAGCAGTAGGTTACATGGGAGATGAGAGCTTGGACAAGTGTTCTAGCTATAAGGATAGAGAGAAAGGGATGCATCTCAGAGATCTCTTCTTGGAAAAAGATTAAAGATTAGAATGTGTCGAGTGCCTAGACAGGTTGAGTGAAATTTGTGTTGTGGGGGAGAGATTGAACGATGATATGGCTTCCAGTACTTAATGGATAGATAATCTCATAAATAATGTGTCTGCATAAGGATTGCCAAGGTGTCAGTTCTGCCCTTGAAGCACACTACGCATATTTTTTCAATCTATATTCCTTTTGAAGCATTCTATTGATTTGGAAATGTCTTGCCAGCTTGAAAGCTAGGTTGTCTTTCAATATGACTGCAGAAATGTAGCCTGTAGTTTCAAATTCACTATGCATTTTTCCAGAGCGGATGACTTATTGTTACAGAAATGTAACTCCTAAGCATATGAAAGATGGAAATTCTTAACTGAGATCTGGTTTTAGCAAATTAATTTCCTTCCTTAAATATACTCCCTTTTTGAAATGGACAAAGCAACCACAGATCTTGGAAGCCATCTCTACCGCTTTTAAAGTATGTGTATATTATAAGTATATCCACAGTGTTTTTGTTCAAGAAATACAAGATGTTAGCCCCATTGGCTAAGTCAACGTGTCTCCATATTTGAGGTAAAAACAAACTTTTTTTGTGCTGCAACTCTGGCAAGAGATGGAATATGCAGCATGCTTTTTTTCCCAAAGCTTTTACTACAAACAGTGCTGCAAGTATCTTGACAACACTTAATTTAAAGATTTGGCTGTCCAGACCAACAGAAATATTGCCCAGTTTACTGAAACGTTTATTTAATGCAATGAGGTAATCTTCAAACTGCCTTTAATCATCTGATGCTCTTCTACTAACTGCTGAGCAAAGCAATGGCAATAAAATCTTTCCAATAAGTATGTGCCAGAAGGCATATGGTAATGGGAGTCAGCTGCAAACGTGTTTATTAAGTTTTCTGGAGAACACCATGCACAATAACTGTACTCTGTAATACTTGGGTAGAGGAGGAATGAGTTCCTATGTTTGCTCCTCCTACTGTGTGGCTGGTGACAATTTATTGAAAGACTGGGTTAACTGGGCAGCTGCACATCTGTGCGCTTTGATGGCTATATCTTCCCAATGGAAAAAGCAGAAGTCTACTTTTTAGTTTAAATCTTAGAATTTCCAGCATATTGGATAATACAGCAAAGATTGCAGAGAGATTCCAATGCTGTGGGAAGTGTGACTTTATTAATCTTTTACTTTTTTCCTGCTCCTGCTGTTAGGGCAAGTTTGTTTGGAGGATTTTGCTGTGTGTGTATGTGCAGTGAACTTGGAGACAGATGGAAATGCCAGTCCTGCCACCAAAGGCCTGTTTTCCCCACTTTAAAGAATTCAGATGCATGGTTCAGTAGCTTGTTCCCATGTAAGGACAGAGTAGGCCTTCATGGCTGTGATTTATAAAACTTTTCTCGCAGGACAGCCTGTATTTGGATTTTGGACCTAAGATGTAAAGGCCTTGTACATCAGACAATCTTATAGGAAGTAGTGGCCTTTCCTGAGGTGCACTGGACAGTAACTGTCCATTAGGGTATGCCTACACAACAGCTGGAAGGTGCAATTCCCAGCGTGGGTAGACTTAAATATACATGCTAGCTCTGCTCGAGCTAACACCTAAAAATAGCAATGTGGCTGAGGTGGCATAGATGGTGCCTTGAGCTAACTGCCAAATATATACCTAGGGGGTTGGGTGGGATTATACTCTTGCAGCTTGCCCAAACTACTGCCCATGCTGCGGCAGCTATGCTGCTATTTTGAATGCTCCATCTTGAGCGGAGCTAGTATGTCTGTGTATCCACACCCGCAGACTTAAGGAACACAAAACATACCACTTATAGCTGGCCTTTTGTCTCTAAAAGTCTTTTGCCTGGGAACTGAACTGGAGACTGTCCAAGAATCTAAAATATACAGCAGCACAGAAACTACCTAAAATTACCTTTCTAAAATATCTAAACTTAACTTTTTTTTTTAACATGATTTTTAACAAGACTGATTCTCTGGGCACAGAGTAAAGGTCTCTGCACTGGCGGTTAGCTTTGGGAAGACAAAACTTGAAGTGGTTAAGAAACTGACCAGATTCTTATAATCTTGGCTCTGAACATTTGGTGCCATGAGAGGCCTTTGCTTTTCTAAAAGGTTCCCAAACATCAACAATGCTAAGAACACATCCCACAAGTGGGAATATTCAGAGGACACGTGTAGATGTAGTGATTTTTTCCCAGTGATTTGTAGTTTTTATATTTTAAAGTAGAGGTACAGTTCCTCAATGTGGATTATATTCAGACCTCCACTTCAGATGTGTTTACTGTAACTCTGTTTTAATAACATTTAAAAAGTGGTTATTTTTTATAACAGTGGGAAGAAGGTAACTTAAAAACAAAAGCTTTTGCTTAAAACTTAAAAACAACACAAAATAGAATATTGGGCCAATAACAAGCAGGGAAAACTTCTACCTAAAAGGTGAACATTTTGAAACATTAGGAATATGTGAAAATTTGATTAAAATGTACACTGCTTTACAAACTTAACCATAGTGGGTACTGCTAGTTGCCTGCCTCAATAGCAGAAGCCTGTGATACATTGGTGCTTGTGTAGTAAGTATTAGTGTAGTTTATATTTAGTGCAGCCACCAGAGAGCAACAAGTTCAGACCGTGTTATGTATAACATTGTGAGGAGGTAATATATTGTATAGATGAGAAAATATGGCTACAACTCTAATACAATTTGTGATGATGTCTTTGTGGTGCTTTGGTGCACTTTGCATTTTGTGTACTACAAGAGTAACCTATACTGTTGACATCTTCTTCCAAATTATTCAGGAATCTGAAGCTTTGTTCCTCAAGGCAATTAAAGCCAATCCAAATGCAGCCAGTTATCATGGTAATTTGGGTAAGAACCTTTCTAACTCCTCAAGTGTAAACTTTTATCACATGCGCTGTTTGTTCCCTTATGTTCACTGTGTATAAAAAGAAGTTTTGAGACTGTTCCTGCTGGGTGGATTTCTATTCTAATTTCTAGGAAGCCATCAAGGAAATGGGGGCATCAAAAACTAAAAGCTGTCACATGGTATGATAGATCAGATAGGCTGCATGTAGTAGTCCAGAGATGGCAGAACTTTGGTGGCTGCAAATTGGTTCATTTGAGCTATGCTTGTAAACCTTTATGAGCTCATATAAATACAGTAATTTATGGCTACAACATATTTCATTCCTCCATCATTCCATGGCAGGTTCTTTTCCCAAGCTCTGCTCCTGCAGCTGGCAGAAGAACAAACTACTACTGTGCCACTAACCAGCCAAAAAAACCTTTATTGGAAACAAATGCCTTAATGTTGTTTTCCAAGTGATTGGCAAGATTGCACATTATTCAACAATACTGCTAATGAAAACTCCTCATTGCTGTTTCAGCTGTGCTTTACCATCGCTGGGGAAATCTTGACTTAGCCAAGAAACACTATGAAGTCTCTCTGAAGCTTGACCCTGCTGCACCTGGGACCAAGGAGAACTACAGCCTCTTAAAAAGAAAACTGGAACAACTGCAAAAGAAAGGCGATGCCTGATGTTTCTTTTTAGGCTGTCCGTGCATGCTGTGTACCTTTAATGTTACAGGGCTACTTTTAACCATGTAAGGGATTCAGTCACAGAGTTTTAAAAATAATAATTACAGCATCACTAATGCACACTCTCATGCTTGATTTGGTCTTACATTGGAAATGTATCTTTTTTTCAGTTGTCTCAACTGTAGATTCTAAAATTTCAGCTCAAGAACGTTATCTTTTCTGTTTTTGTTTTTTTGAAATCTTTAACTGTTTTAAAGCCCATTAAATACACTGACATGAGTATGTGAAATTAATGTAGGGTGGAGTTTCACAACTGTACTTCACAACACTATAAGTAAATAGCAGAGTTTATTTTCATATGCAGTTGACTCATTCATCTGACTTTTAGTATCAATGTAGAATACTAAAATGGAGAAAGTGATTTGGAAGAAATGGCACTTTCCTACTTGAAAATGTGATCCCTTACACCAGGGTTCGGCAACCTTTCAGAAGTAGTGTGCCGAGTCTTCATTTATTCACTCTGATTTAAGGATTCGCGTGCCAGTAATACATATTAATCTTTTTAGAAAGTCTCTTTCTATAAGTCTATAATATACAACTAAACTATTGTTGTATGTAAAGTAAATACGATTTTTAAAATGTTTAAGAAGCTTCATTTAAAATTAAATTAAAATGCAGAGCCCCCCGGACCAGTGGCCAGAACCCAGGCAGTGTGAGTGCCACTGAAAATTAGCATGCATGCCGCCTTTGGCACATGTGCCATAGGTTGCCTACCCCTGCCTTACACGTATGCAGAGTCATAGATATTCACTTCAGAGAGTGAAGTAGATTCCAGTCTATATAGCACATCAACAGAATGGTTAATCATTACAATTGTAGGTCCAAATTCTGACATTGTGCCTATGCAAACCCATTGAAGGCAATGGGGTTGGCAAAGGTGTAAGTGAGGCCATAATTTGACAAGCATAGGGTTATCGGCCACATGTGATGGTGCACTCCGTCAAGGTATTTTAGGGTGGAAGGACCCCAGGGACAGAAGGTCTTCCCAGAACAATGTAGTGGTACAAGTGAGCAGCACTGGCTAAGGAGTGAGTGTGGCCGTGGTACAGGAGGTGCACTGACGCGGCCTTTTCCAGTCAGCCTCTGCTGGCAGGACTCCCCCAGAACTGTTCCCCAAGCAGCCTTTAAAGGTGTCTTAACCCTTGTGGCAGAATGGTGGGGCAAACACAGTCTACCCTATGCCAAGAGTTAATCCTTATCTCCTTGGGCATAGCAAGTCCCACTAGTTCAGGAAGTTGCAACTTGGAGTCCCTGCATCAGGGATGAACCAAGCACAAAGCCACACAGAAACTGACCTGCAGAATCCTTTGCTACTGGCACATGAACCAGAAGAAATTCAGATTAACTTTCAGAACTCAGGGTGAGTTTCCTGAAGTGGCAATTAGAGGGGAAAAAATCTTTTAATTTATAAACTGAGAAAATATTATATGGAAATGACTGTGACGTTTGTACAGCACCACTTTTGGAGTATGCTGCACTTTAAACTAGGGTTGTCGATTAATCGCAGTTAACTCACGTGATTAACTAAAAAAAAATCACAATTGCACTGTTAAACATTAGAATACCAATTGAAATGTATTAAATTTTTGTGGATGTTTTTCTACATTTTCAAATATATTGATTTTCTATTACAACACAGAATACAAAGTATACAGTGCCCACTTTATATTATTTTTATTACAAATATTTGTACTGTAAAATGATAAACAAAGGAAATAGTATTTTTCAATTCACCTTATACAAGTGCTGCAGTGCAATCTCTTTGTCATGAAAGATTTTTTTTTGTTACATAACTGCACTCAAAAGCAAAACAATGTAAAACTTCATAGCCTACCAGTCCTGTCAGTCCTACTTCTTCTTCAGCCAATCGCTAAAACAAACAAGTTTGTTTACATTTACGAGAGATAATGCTGCCCTCTTCTTATCTACAACGTCACCTGAAAGCGAGAACAGTCATTTGCATGGCACTTGCTGGCATTGCAAGGTATTTACGTGCCAGATATGCTAAACATTCGTATGCCCCTTCATGCTTCGGCCACCATTCCAGAGGACATGCTTCCATGCTGATGGTGTTTGTTTAAAAAAAAAGTGATAATTAAATTTGCGACTGAACTCCTTGGGGGAGAATTTTATGTCTCCTGTTCTGTTTTACCTGCATTCTGCCATATATTTAATGTTATAGCAGTCTCGGATGATGACCCAGCACATGTTCGTTTTAAGAACACTTTCACAGCAGATTTGACAAAACGCAAAAAAGGTACCAATATGAGATTTCTAAAAATAGCTACAGCACTGGACCCAAACCACCAAAAAAGAAAATCAACATTCTGCTGGTGGCATCTGACTCAGGTGATGAAAATGAACATGCGCCGGTCTGCTCAGCTTTGGCTCATTATCGAGCAGAACCTGTCATCAGAATGAACGCATGTCCTCTGGAATGGTAGTTGAAACATGAAGAGACATATGACTCTTTAGTGCATCTGGCATGTAAATATCTTGTGATGCTGGATACAACAGTGCCATGCGAACGCCTGTTCTCACTTTCAGGTGACATTGTAAAAAAAGAAGCGGTTAGCATTATCTCCTATGAATTGTAACCAAACTTGTTTGTCTTAGCGATTAGCTGAAGAAGAAGTAGGACTGAGTGGACTTGTAGGCTCTAAAGTTTTACATTGTTTTTGTTTTTGAACGCAGTTTCTTTTCTACATAATTCTACATTTGTAAGTTCAACTTTCTTGATAGAGACTGCACTACAGTACTTGTATTAAGTGAATTGAAAAATACTACTTTTGTTTTTTTACAGTGCAAATATTGTAATAAAAAAACTAAAGTTGAGCACTGTATTCTGTTGTAATTGAAATATATTCTATTGAATTCAATGTTTGAAAATGTAGAAAACATCCAAAAATATTGAAAAAAATGGTATTTTATTGTTTAACAGTGCGATTTTTTTAATCGCTTGACAGCCCTACTTTAAACTTTTAATTAGCAACATAGAGGAGGGAGTCAAATACTATTTATGTGCTGGTATTTACACAGATCAACATAAAGTTGCTGCTTCCGTAAATATTAGCTTCTTTTTAAAAAGAAAGTGGAAGAACAGTCTATTGGATGTGAGAATTGAGAGATTTGACCTCCTCTCTCTCCATGTTCCTGCATTCTATTTTTTTTTTCCAGGAAGAAATTGATTCATGCAATATTTGCAGCTTTCCTAACTTGTGTGATAATATAGTACAGGCAGTTCTGGTATATTCTTAATATACCACTCACCTTAATATGAAACTGTTTCAAATGTAAAGCAAATGTCTACCACAGTACAGAATATTACATGATCTTGTCCTTCTGAATACCACATAAATGTTTTACATCTACAGTACTCTACTTTTTAAATGTTATTTTGCTTGGAAAAGAGTGCCACATTTGGAACTAAAATACAAGTGGCAGGTTTTTATAGATTTTTATATTCTGTCCTACAGCTCAACCTAATATGCATCAAATGTAGAAGGTATTGTGTTAAATAGGCCTCTAGACAAACAATACAAAAACAAAAAAACAACCCATAAATGGATTTTGCTATGGAAACTAGTCTCTAGCAGACAAAAGAAATGACTTCACAAAAACAAGCCATATTTGTTTGTTCACAATGTCTGATGTAATTGAGTACTAAATTATTTTTCTTGTCATGCACTTCACATGTATGATAAGCCTTATCGGCATGTACTGTTGGCTTTGGATTAATCCAATAGATCAATGTTGTACTTCGGGCATGAAATCTCTGTATTTCATTATGCAGCAAACCTCCTATTTTTGTACAGTTAGTATTTTAAAATGTTGATTCACTCTTCTAGTACCAACCCCATGATCTCGTCTTGATTTATTTTCAGGCTATTTAATATCACCTAACTTTTTAATTGGTCTTCATTGTTTTAATTTATTATTATTTAGCTAAATAAAAATGAAAGGTAATCACTTATATGAACTTAATAGCAATGATACACTTATAGCAGAGTATAATGTCAGAGCTCAACTGGCTTCTGAAGAACTAATGGACAAGATTCTGTTTATATAAAATACCCCATATCTTCCAAGAACACTAAATAGAATAGCTAATCCTGTATCTTCCACTTTATCCTCTCAAACAACTTGGTAATGCAACTCATTCAATGTATTAGGCCTATTAAAATATTTATAAATTTACCTTTTTAAAATGTTTAATTTTCCATATTTGATAACTCGTGAGTCAGTATAGAAAATATTGCCGGCAAGAGAAAAAAAGGGTGGTTTCACAGGAAGGAGATTTTATAAACTAATACCCATTTGTGTTTTTAATATTTTTTTCTTGCCACCATTGCTAATTGATTGAATATTAATATCAAATATTACCATTCCTAATTTCTCCTTGCCAGCTGACCAATCATTTACTATTTGATTAGACAGTGAAGTCATAAAGCTATATTTGTGACATTGTATTAATTTCCATGGCAATAGACTGTGAGGTCACAAGTGCTTGGTCACTTTGCTGTTCACTCATTTAAACAAAATTACAAAGACAGAGCAAAAGTAGGCAGCATGCTTCAGTGAATAAAACACTAAATTAGGAATAAGGTCTGTACTCAGCTGCTACTGTTAATCACTGTAATTTTGACTTACTCACTCATGGAAACATTTTAAAAGCATCCACTAACTTTGGGAGCCTCAATTTTCGAGTGTCCAACTTGTCATACTTCGAGTCTGACTATCGGGATGGGCTGAGCACTTGCTGTTCCTGCTGATTTTAACTGCAATTGTCATTTGTAGTATATCTGAAGATCAAGCCCTAGGTATCTGTTTGGACACGTGAAATTGAGGCACTCAACTTTTGAAACTGTTGGCTTTACTGTCTCCCAGCTATACCGTATGCATCTGTAAAACTGGAGCCAATGATATTTGTTAGGCACCTCTGTAAAAGTAGTTTGTGATCTAAGGATGAAAACCTCCTTATTTAAGATAAAAAATGACTCGTCAAATTAATTGCTTTGTGTACATATTCTCCCCATGCTACATCAGGCTTTCTCTTAGGATACATATAGTTCCTACAATTCAGTATAACAATGAAAGAATATCAGAAGAATTTGAATCATATCAAAGCACCCCACACAGCCAACTATACCTATGACATGAAGTCACTTTCCATCTTCACGTGCAGTTGTTCTTTATGGTGACTGGATGTCCTGATTTTATAGGGACAGTCATGATATTTGGGGCTTTGTCTTATATGGGTGCCAATTACTCCCCACCCCATCCCGATTTTTCACCCTTGCTATCTGGTCACCCTATTCTTTCCTTCCTAGGAAATCCCCTACTGGTTAAAGTTTCTTCAGACCTTACTCCTCTTCCTGTCCTCTTCAACTAGTCCCCTGAAGTCTGGCTTCCTGAAACTCCTGGTGTTTTATCCTTATAGGTACACATCCTTATCATGTGTCCCCCTCACATCAAGAATCCTAAAAGTCTTGAACTCAGGCTGAATGTAATTTGAGCAACCGGTACACCTGGGGAGGTCAGGTGGCAACAGTAACTGGATGAAGGAATGAGATTGTAAAAAACGAAGAAAGAAAGAAAGAAAGTTTGGGGTTTTGTTTTTCGTGGAGGGGGAGGGAAGGTTACTGTTTTTCGTGGGGGGGGGGAAGGTTACTGTTCATACAAAGGTTTGGCTACCCAAGAGTTGCAAGTTCAGACTAGGACAGTTTATTTCCTGAACTAGTTTTGCCTATTGCTAGGTTATATATGATCATGTTGTATTTTGGTAAAGTCATTTATTAATTTAATTATGTCTAATCTTACAACTAGTTTAAAAGTAATCAAGCAAATAACTGTAAAGCTCTTTTTTTCCTTTTTTTTTTTTTTTTTAGTTTAAAGCCCTGTCTTTTGGAATTCCAAGTTCTAAATTGTAGCATATTGCTAAAAGAATAAAATGTTTTTAATTCAAACATCTAAATATTTTATTTAGATGTTGGTTCCTTTGTGCATACCAGATTGCCAACAAGCATAGCTACAATGTCTCCTGATTCAAACACGATTCTCATTTTCAGTGAGTAAGCAGTACTGGTATTTTCACAGTCCTTTAGATGAGTCTCTTAAATGTGCCCTCTACTAACAAATTTTTGTAATATGAAATACCATAATCCACTAGGAATGAAAGTGAGAACACAAATCACATTGCTATAGTATAAAGGTTAAGTACTGTACACCTGCTACTTTTAAAGATGCAGATAGCTGTAGCTGCATGAGCCATATACTGGAGGACTGACTGTACTGTTAGAAAAATGCATTGCTGTGTTGTGGCATGGGTGTTTGGTATGTGTCAGTGTATGGTATATTAGAAATGATTCAAGGCTTATTAAATTATGGGTTTTTGTAGAAATCTGGTCCCAAGAAATTTGAAATTGGTGGCTTTGAATTTGATGCTGATATCTGAACTCCTTTCTTGATGTACTGTTAATGATCTGAGTTGCAGATAGCTATTCCAACTTACAAAGTTTCAACCAAGAAAGAAGCAAATGTATTTGTAATAAAGCCCAGTAATAAATCTGCATTTTTGCTATCATGTTACTGAGGTTTTATTTTTGCTTGTAATAAATAAGTGATGTGTTTTATCTTACAGCAGTACCCAAAATATGCTAGGCACTATAGAGAAATATGACCCAAGTCCCTGACTTGGTGTGCTTACAATCTAAAGCCCTGATCCTGCAAACATTTACACTCCATTAATTTTTATCATTGTGAGTAGTCTGACTAAGATTAAATGGGGCCTACAAAAAGGGGGGGGGCAGAGCAATCACCCCTGGGGGTGGAGGGGACAGTGCAGCAAACAAACAAGGTAGGGTCATGACCAGCATGTTGGTTCTAACTTTAAAAATAATTATTTAACACTATCCACAGGTACTCCATCCGTGCTCCAGAACCAACTCAGGAACTGCTCTTGGGGAACTGAACCCATCAAAATAAAGTTTGACTTGATCAAAATTTCCCTCTAATCGTACAGATCCTGAACTTAGGGCTGTCACATCACCAAAGCCCTTGCAAAGCTGTGCGCACTTCCTCTCCTCTGCAGTTTTTGGCAGCTACTACCCCAGCAGACCAGCTGGCCTAGGAACTAAAACGGAACATGGTCTGGGTGGTGGGTTCAGGTGCTTGTGGGCTGTATGGGGGGAGAACTCTCTGGGGCCACTGATGCAGAGAAGGGATTCAATCTGGCCTGTTTTCGCTCCTGTCTCCCTTTAGGGTCTAGTCCTGCTTTGGGAGCCCATGGGCGGTCACTGGGCCGCTGCAGGTGTTTTTCTGTAAGAAGGAACTTTCCTCTTTCTTTATCCCGCCTAGAAGCTCGTTTCGCTCTTTCTTTCCACGTCTGGCAGCGCTAGGTGGAGATGATGCTTAAGCCAGGAGGAGCCTGCCAGGCTCAGGGCAGCCAAGGGGAGCAGAGCAGCAGATGCAGCAGCACAAGCCGTCTGACCACAGTCCCGGGCCGCGCCTCCGAGACGCTCCGCTGTGGGGGCTGAGCGGCTGCCAGGCAGAGCCACGTGCAGACCCACGCGGGGGGCGCTCGGTAGCCGCGGGCAGCCCGCGCGCTCTGACTCCGCGACTCACTGGCTGCACGCGAAGGCGGAGCCCCGAGCCGCATCGAGATTCGACCCTTTAGCATCATCCCACGGCGTCACGTGGCCCTGGCCCAGCTCACAGCTGCGCGCGCACTCTCTGGGAGGGCGGGAGTAGGGGCGTTTCCACGGCAACGCCCTCTCTCCCGGCTCCGTCCCCTACCTGTGCCGCCGCCCGGCTCCTCCTGCCGCAGCCGTAGGGGTGGAGCTAAACCCGGGAGCAGCCGGGCGGAGGGACGCTCGGCGCAGCGAAGACGCTTCGCGGGCAGCCAGGCTGGCGGGTGAGTGCTGGCGGGGCGCGCGGGCCGCTGACACCGTTACAAGGCAGCGCGCTCCGAGTTACTCTCCCCAAGCGAGGGAGCCGCCAGGACGGAAATGATTGGCTCAAAGGCGTCACGTGACAGAGCCCACGGGGTCACGTGCCACCTTTCAACCTACGCGTTTTGGCGGGAGGAAGCATTTAAATCTGATTGGTCCCCTTTAAACAAAATTCCGGCTTGCACCCACAGCTCATCCCTCCTCCGGCAATGGGAGGTAACCTCCCCTGGCACTTGCTTCTTATGAACTCTTTTAATGCCTGTAAACCCTGTCCTGTCCTGAGTTGCCTGGAGCCTCCTCTCAGAGATGCAAAAGTATGTTCACAGGCTCTAATTCCTGTTAGGCAGAGCCAGCTGTGTTGCACTCTGGAAGCTATGTCCTGCTCAGTGTATCTGGCACCAGTGGTGACTTTTCTGGGCAGTGTCGTATCCTCTTCTTGTAGAGCTGGAGTTTCAGCAGCACGTGGTTTAGTCATATGGATGCACACACCAGTGGCTTCTTCACAATGCATTCTAATGGTTTGGGACTAGACTGTATGCGCACCTAGAGCCCAGAGGTCAGCTGATGGAATTATTAAGACAGCAGCTCCTCTTCTATATGAATATATTTTCTTTCTTTGTCTATCAGGGCTGTACTAGCAAATGCTGTGGGCTGCTGGCTTTGCAGCACTAATGGGCTGCCCCTCTTTCTCCTTGTGAGCTATCACACTGTAGCTCTAGCTGTTCCTCAAGGTTGTAGTACTTTAGGACTGGGGCTTCTCTTATGATTTTCTTTAAATTTTTCAAACACATGTTTTGGGGTCTCTGACCATTCCCATGCTGAATCATTGTGTTTTAATTATCTGAAGGGTCACAGGCTTCTGATAGGTGTGCACAGAACCTGGAGGTAGTTGGCCATCCCTATAAATTGTTGGATTCCCTTCATATCCTTAGATCTGAGCATTTCCTTCATGGTTCTCAATTTTTCAGGCAGATAGCTAATATTATGCCAACTTTTTTTTTTAAGGCTCCAGAGTTGGTTTTAGGCTTACTGGCATGTAATTGCCAACTTTGGTATCAGACAGGTTAGTTGAAACTAGTAAAGAACAGATTTATCAGACACATAGGTGAAAACGATATGTTGGGAAAGAGTCAACACAGCTTTTTTAAAGGGAAATTATGTCTCACCTGTCAATTAGAATTCTTTGATGTCAACAGGCATGTGGACAAGGGTGATACAGTGTATGTGGACTTTCAGAAAGCCTTTGACAAGGTCCCTCACTAAAGGCTCTTAAGCAAAGTAGTCAGTCATGGTTATAAGAGGGAAGGTCCTCTTATGGATCAGTAATTAGTTAAAAGATAGGAGACAGAGGATAGAAATAAATGGTGAGTTTTCACAGTGGAGAGAGCTAAATATCAGGGTCCCCCAAGGATCTATACTGGGACTGGTGCTATTCAACATACCCATAAATGATCTGGAAAAAGGGATACACGGTGAGGTGGCAAAGTTTGTAGACCATACATAATTACTCAAGATAGTTACGTCCAAAGCTGGCTGCAAAAGGTTAGAAAAGGATCTCACAAAATTGGGTGACTGAGTGAGAAAATGGCAGATAAAATTCAGTGTTGATAAATGCAAAGTAATGCACACTGGAAAACTTTCTGACTGTATGTAAAAAATGACAGGGTCTAAATTAGCTGTTACCACTCAAGTAAAAGATCTTGGAGTCATGTTGGATAGTTCTTTAAACTTCTGCTCAATATGCAGTGGTGGTCAAAAAGGCTAACAATGTTAGGAATCTTTGGGAAAGGGACAGATCAGACATAATACCACCATATAAATGCTTGGTACACACACACACATTGAAAACTGCGTGCAGTCCTGGTCACCACATCTCAGAAAAGATATACTAGAACTAGAAAAAGTACAGAGAAGGGAAACAAAAATGATTAGGGTGTGTAACAGCTTCCATATGAGGAAATATGAAAAAAACTGGGACTGTTCAGGTTAGAAAAGAGGCGACTAAGGGAGGGTATGATAGAGGTCTATAAAATCATTAATCATGTGGAAAAAGTGGATAATGAAGTATTATTTACCCCTTCACATAACACATAGGTGTTACCCAACTTAAATTAAAACAGTAGTACCTTCAGAGTTATGAACACCTTTGGAATGGAGGTTGTTTGTAACTCTGAACAAAATGTTATGGTGGTTCTTTCAGAAGCTTACAACTGAACAGTGACTTAATACAGCTTTGAAACTTGACAGTGCAGAAGAAAAATGCTGCTTTCCCTTTTTTATTTTTAGTAGTTTATGTTTAACACAGTACTAGATTTGCCTTTTTTTTTTTTTTTTTTTTTTTGGTTCTCTGCTACTACCTGATTGCATACTTCTGGTTCTAAATGAGGTGTGTGATTGACTGGTCAGTTCATAACTCTGGTGTTCCTGACACTGCAGTTCTACTGTAGGCAGCAGGTTTAAAACAAACATAAAGAAGCACTACTCCAGAAAATGCATGGTCAACCTGTGGAACTCATTGCCAGGGAATGTTGTGAAGGCCAAAAGGATAACTGGATTCAAAAAATAATTAGATAAGTTCATGAGGGATAAGTCTGTCTATGGCTATTAGCCAATATGGGGTCAGGATGCAAACCCATGCTCTTGGTGCCCCTAAACCTCCAACTGCTAAAAGCTGGGACTGGACGAATCTCTCAACCAACTGTCCTGTTCTGTTTATTCCCTTTGAAGCATCTGGCATCAGCCACAGTCAGAAAACAGAATACTGGGCTAAATGGCTTATCAGTCTGATACAGTATGGCCATACTTATGTTCTCATGTAGCCAATCAGGCAGCCTACTATAGGCCAGCTGTGCTCATTAGGTTGCCCAGACACTGGTTCTGCTGCAGGCCCTGATTCTTGAGGTTCTGGAATCTCTCAGAACTCTACAGTGGTTTATTGTAGAGCACCTCAGTTCTTCTCAGATTCAGTTTGCCTGCATTCAGCCTAATATTCTGCTCCCAGCAGTTGTTCAGGTGTTGTTGCAACTTGGTATTATGGTTATGGATTTCCTCTTCCTTGATCTCTTCTTCTGCACAATAAGAATGTAATCAGCTACGGTCTTGATGCCTAGGTTTCCCTTTAATGCTTGGTTCAGTTTGCACTGGAACACCTCTGGGACCTGGCTGATGCCCACAAGCAATAGTACTTGCCAAAAGGTGTGATAAAGGTTGTTAGGTGGCTGGAGGTCTCATCTGCCTCAATATTCAGAACCCATTCTTGTCATCAACAGTGAATACTTTCACTCCTAGTTAAATAGGATACTGTATGTGATATAGAGGTCCAGTTGTGATTCTCTACTCCAGTGGTCACCAACCTTTTTGTGGCCAGTAGCATATTCATGTTTTCAGAAGAGTGTGGCGGGCGCCAACAATTTTTCAAGGCTTATTTTGTATTTGTACATCATATTTAATATTCTTCCCACTCTAGGTTGAAATAATACGTACATTGCCTCTTATTTGAACCACTCATTTTGGAGCAAAATGTTAAAAAAATAATAAATTGTAAAGCACAGGAAAACAGCAGTATCAGTACAGGAAGAATACTCACATATAGGCTCCAGGCACCAGTGGAGCAAGCAGGTGCCTGTTTCAGCACATGCTACGGGGCAGCATTTGGTCCATTCTGCAAAGGCGGAGCGTTTTTTTTGTTTTTTTCGGTGGCAGTTGGCAGTGCAGCGAGAAGCCTGAGAGAAGCTGCGCAGCCTGCAACCCCGGAGTACTCTGTTCCAGGCAGGCGGGGGGCCCTGGCATCTCTCCCCTGCTGGGCACTAGGCGGGCGCTGTGCCTTCCGGGGACAGAGAACACCAGCGCCTGCAGCCCCGGAGTTCTCTGTGCCCGGCAGGCACGGGGCCGTGGCTTCTCTGCAGCCCCGGAGTTCTCTGTGCCTGGCAGGCGTGGAGCCGTGGCCTCTCTTCTTGAAGCCGGAGAGAAGCCCCACACCTGCCGGGGACAGAGAGCACCGATGCCCGCAGCCCTGGAGTTCTCTGTTCCTGGCAGGTGCGGGGCCGAGAGAAGCCGCAGCCCTGCGCCTGCTGGGGACAGAGAGCACCGGAGCCCGCAGCCCTGGAGTTCTGTCCCCGGCAACCACAAGGCCATGGTTTCTTTCCCCTGCTGAGCACTAGGCGGGTGCACATAAATGCCCCGGTGGGCGTCATGGCACCCGCAGGCACCGCGTTGAGGACCACTGCTGTACTCTGTGTTCAACTTTTATCAGACCTGCCGTACTCACTGCACCTCACACACTGTTGTCATAATATATTACATGTCACCTTTTACATAACTATCTTTTGGAATCTAATAACAACCATTATGACCAACAGTCATTAATGTCACTGTGAAATGTTTGTAACAACTCTGTAGATGAAATTATGGGTACGCTGATATTTTATTCTGGAGACTGCAAACACCCAAAGGTGATGAAAACAGGTTTCTTCTGTATAAAGGGGAAAGAAGATATGGTGGCAGGCTCTGACCTGTTCTCTTTGGGTCATCCAGTAGCTAGCCCTCCTGCAGTTTTGTAAGAGGGAAGATGTCATCCTAACAGCATTCAAATGCCAGAGGGCAAGGGGCTCACTGGTAGTAATGAGTTTCAGATGGCTTGAGCATTTCCATGTACCTCAACTCACTGTAGTTATAATCTGTATCTAAAAGGTGTCATTAGTTTTCCCATGACACATTACATTATTCACTGATCATTAATATTCTTGTATGATGAATGTATGCAGTGTGTGTTAAGAGTTATGGATATAAAATGGATTATGACTGAAGTGTATTTTAAACCAGGCATGTCAGGCAGATTTGATAAACAAAGGACTGTATTTGCTTCTCTGATCAGCTCAGTCATCAGGCAGAGATAATGAAAGTCTGTGTACGTAATAGGTGAACAAAGCTATCAAACTAACACATGAGGTAGGAAACAGCTTAGCATCTACTCCCTGGCAGGGAAGAGAAATTTTATCTGGGCTATAAAGACAGGGGGTCTGAACCTCAAGTGATAAGCAATTGAATCAACTGATTGGATATAATATTATTGTATTATAAAAGTATGAGTGAGGTGTTTTATGAAAGTCTATAACAACACTGGCGATTAATATAGTTGTGAATTATATGTATTAACAATACATAAGGAATTATGGCTACTCACTAATATTATACTTTACAGTCTGTGACCAAACAAGGGGAAAAGCAGGTCTTTCCCAGACAGGAGTGATCATCCCACCTGTCTCCAATGAAATTAAGCAAGGTATGATCTAAAACAGTGGAAACCTCATTTACATTCAGATCTTCAGGGGGATGGGAAGACCTCAGGAAGGGAGAAACAGCATGAAGTCATCCTGCTTCTTGAAACAAGGTCATTGACCTTCAGAGTATATAAGCATGGATAGAATCCATTTCGGCATCCATCACTAGATAGACAGAAGGGGCTGAGCTTTTGCAAGCTTGGAGAGATGGGTCCTTCAACCGAAGTGCAAAGTGGTGGCGGGGGAAGGTGTTGAAGTATCTGAGAACTGAGTATAGCTGAGACACCTGCCTAGGCAAAGATTTTTCACCTAGGAAGATGAAGGAAGCCAGCATCTTGTACTTCTGTGGAAGGTCCTGGCTGAGGGAAGATCAACCATGGCATTTCAGGCACCAAGGGTTACAGGGAAGGTGGTGACGCAACCTCTCACCGGTCCAAATTGCACCCTGAAGTGTGAGAGTATGTCCTCAATTGCTAGTAATGGATAGTGACTTTTTTCAATGTGCTGTTCAGTGGTGTTGGAATTTACCTGAAGGTTTTCTCACCGCTCTGAGGCTGCTGAGCCACTTTGCTCTCATTTCAACGGCTGTAATGATGCCTCTTCTTGGCAGGCTGGCCAGTCACTTCTTCAGTGGGTCCATGGAACTTTGCGTTTTGATAATCTCTTGGGCTACATAGGGAGGTCTATTACTGACTTCAGCATGATCTTCAGGTGTTCATCTCCTTGAAATATGTCCTTATATTCTGTTAGAATGTTGGGCAGGAGCCACCATGACCACCTCTTTTTCTTATATTGAGGCTATTCTGGCGGTGTACTGTGGTCAAATTCAAGGCTTGCTCTGCCCTTTATCCAGCAGTGGATGGTATTTCTGTGTCAACTGCTGTAAAATCCAAATGATGATTCTTGTTTCATGCAGTTATGGCCGTAGAATGGCTGCAGTACGTGTATGGTGAGAATATTTGAATCTGCTAGAGTCAAACTGCAGATATCCTCCTCTTCATTGGAACTCTGTACATCAGGGGTAGGCAACCTATGGCATGGGTGCCGAAGGCGGCACGCGAGCTGATTTTCAGTGGCACTTGCACTGCCCGGGTCCTGGCCACTGGTCCGAGGGGCTCTGCATTTTAATTTAATTTTAAATGAAACTTCTTAAACATTTTTTAAAACTTATTTACTTTACATACAACAATAGTTTAGTTATATATATATATATATATATATATTATAGACTTATAGAAAGAGACTTTCTAAAAACATTAAAATGTATTACTGGCACGCAAAATCTTAAATTAGAGTGAATAAATGAAGACTCGGCACACCGCTCCTGAAAGGTTGCCGACCCCCGCTCTGCATCCTCAGTGACTGCGTGCACTTCTGGTTTTTAGTTCTTATGGAAGCTGTGGCTAGTGGCAGTTAGTTTTGATCCTTTGTGGGGACATTCATAGCGTTTTTAAGGCAGAAGGGACCAGTAGGTCAGTTAGTCTGACCTTCTGTATATCACTGGCCACCAACACCACCTAGCATCCGCATGCTAAATCCAATAACAGAAATGAGATCCACAGGAGACTATGCTGTTATGTGACACAGGTAGAGAATACAAAGTACTGAGGTGCACCAGGGTTCAAGGCTCCTGCAATACCAGGGAAATGATTAAATGAGGTACACCTAGATCAGGGGTTCTTAAACTTTATTGTACTGTGACCCCTTTCCGACAGGAAAAGTTACTACATGACCCCAGGAGGAAGGACCAAAGACTGAGCCCGCCCACAGCCCCAGGTGGAAGGGCCAAAGCCTGAGCCTACTGCCCTGGGCAGGGGGGCCAAAGCCGAAGCCCAAGGGCTTCAGCCCTAGGTGGAGACTGTAACCTGAGCCCCACTGCCCAGGGCTGAAACCCTTGGGCTTTGGCCTTGGGTGGTGGGGCTTGGGCTTCAGCCCCAGGCCCCAGCAAGTTTAATGCCAGTCCTGGTGACCCCATTAAAAAGGGGTCATGACCCACTTTGGGGTCATGACCCCCAGTTTGAGAACCACTGACCTAGATAATCACAAATGACCCACACCTGCATGTTGCAGAGGAAGGTGAACAACTGCCAGAGTCCCTGCCAACGTGACCCTGGGGGCAGGGAAATTCCTTCCTGACCCCATGTATGGCAGTGATTATTAGCATGTGAGCTAGAACCTGAGAGAGAGAACGTTTGGTGCACCTCAGAACCCTGGCCCACCGTTCCCAATGTCCCATCACTAGTTGTAGCCATCCCTGATGCTTCAGAGGAAGGTGATTTTAAAAAATAAAAGTAAAACTGGAATTCACTGGCTGGGGGAAATATCTCTTCCTGACTTCTGCCAATGGCCAGCTGAAATCCTGAAGCATGAGCTTTAGGAACATAAGATATAAACAGCAAGTAAGCCACAGGGCTGTTTGGCTTGCTTGTGATGGGTGGGGGCAGGGCTCATCATATAATTGTACTCATAAAGTTGTCCATCTGTTTCTTAAAATTTGGAGGGTGTTCCAGAGCCTCACCTCTCTGATGGTTAGAAACCTTCTAATTTCTAGTCTGAATTTGTTCATGGCCACTTTACAACCATTTGATCTTGTGCCAACATTGTTCTTTAACTTAAATAGCTCGTTCTCTAGGGTTAGATCTTTTTCTCTCAACCATCTCTCTTGTAAACTGGAATCTAGTGTTCCACAAATGATTCTGTCTTTAATTAGGGAATCTTTAATGTCTCCAAAGTTACAGGTGGATGCCAGAGTTCTCAACTCTGTAATGTGAGTATCTATTCCCTCTTCTGGTTGTTGGTTTTGGGTTAAAAAACCCCCAACAGAGTCTCCATACAATCTCAATCTGTGTGGGGCCACAGTACTAGGGTTGCAAACCCTCAGAATTGGCCTGGAGTCTCCAGGAATTAAAGATTAATCTTTAATTGAAGATTATGTCATGTGATTAGATCTCCAGGAATGTGTCCAATGAAAATTGGCAGCACTGCACACTACTCAAATACTTTTATCAATTTGTTCCAGTGTTTCAAGCATTTATTCCTGGCTAAAATGTGTTTCTCACTTCTTGAATTATTTTCCCCAGTGAGATATTTAAAAAGCTTTATCTTTATATTTCCAACTTTATCCCCCAAGGGCGGCTCTATGTGCAAACTCAGTTCTTGGTTAAGCTGCTTCATGCTTGTGCAAGACTTCTTTTGTGTGGAAATGCAGCATTCCCAGTGATCTGAGTTTCTTCATGCTTCCTGTTTGTTTTGTTTCTAGATACTGATTTGTTTGCCTGCTAATTACACTCTCTTCCTTGCGGAGGGTTTTGCTAGAATGACTGCTTCCATCATGTTTCATATACCACATGCTGGGTAATAACAGAAGGACTCCATGTTTCTAAAATTAAACTGGCTCTTTATTAAGAGAATTACTTACAGAGATGTTGCAACTGCAGCTGACGTTCCAGCCACATGTACACTGAATGGCTTCCTGATGCCTTCTCCAAACTCTTCTCCCCTGCAACCTGTGCTCCTCCCTCCAAGTTCAATGCAGGCTGCTACAATGGAGATTAGTAAAGATTCTCGTAATAGAAACTAGGCTATTGCTCTTGCATTCAGTCTTATGTTCAGTGTTACTTTTGAAGCAGGAGCTTTCTGAGATTCAAGGAAGCTTTATGACTTAGAGAGCAGGGACCTCAGGGCTGAGTTGTTAGTAAGAAGCTTTGCTTACTGAATTGGGTGTTGAATGTCCTTTCTGCTTGGAAATGGCAGAAAAGGACTTCAGAACCCCTGCTGTAAAGCCTGAATGCGGAGTCTTGTTTGAATTGCAGTATTTCCTGGCTTGAAGCTGTGTAAAACAGCCATCAAAGTGAAAAAAAAACCCATACAGTTTCATGAGCAACCTAAAATCACTGTTAATTGGCATGGGAAGCTTCACCCCTGGAGGTACAGCAAATATCTGAGCTTAGAACTAAATATTTCAGGAAAATGTGTAGAGTTGCTCCAGTTCAGCTCTGCTCAAGCATCCTCTTAAGCTTCCTGTTTAAGTACTATATATCTATACTCCAACATTTTTCCAAGACAAAGTACTTTATCACACTGGATTTAGGAATATAACCAGAGTTGACAAAACTCTGTGCTGCCCTGCCAATGTTTCTCAGTTTGGATATGGAATAAACACCTCTGGAATTGAGAGGGTAGCTCAGTTTCTGGCACCCCTTCTGAAGGAACCAGAGACCAGTTTATGTCACATGCAGGCCACCTAACTGCAAACTGATGGTAGTGACTTTAATTTACTCTGACCTGTGCTCTCTTATCCTCTCCTGAATGTCCAATTTCCTTCTGGATTTTATAGATCCCATAAGCCAGAAGGGACCGTTGTGATCTTCTAATCTGACCTCATGTAAAACACAGGCCACAGAACTTCTCTGAAATAATTACTAGAGACTATCATTTAGAAAAACATCCATTCTTAATTTAAAAACTGTCAATGATGGAGACTCCATTATGACCCTGGGTAAATTCTTTCAGTGGTTAATTACTCTCACTGTAAAAAAAAAAAAAAAAAAAGATGCTTTATTTCCAGTCTGAACATAGCTAGCTTCAACTTCCAGCCATTGGATTGTGTTGTACCTTTCACTGCTAGACTGAAGAGACTGTTATTAAATCTTTGTTCCCCATATGGATTGTCATAAACAGATAAGTAAGAGTTAATAGAACAGAAGTACTTCATATCTCTTTTGCCTGTAAAGGGTTGACAAGATCAGTGAGCCTGGCTGTCACCTGACCAGAGGACCAATCAGGGGACAGGATACTTTCAAATCTTGAGGGAGGGAAGTTTGTGTGTGTGCTGTTAGTTTTGGTGGTGGTTCTCTCTGGGTTCTGAGAGTGACCAGACGTGCAACCAGGTTTCTCTCCAATCTCTCTGATACAGTCTCATATGTCCAGAATAGTAAGTACTAGGTAGATAAGGCGAGTTAGGCTTATGTTTGTTTTCTTTATTTGCAAATGTGTATTTGGCTGGAAGGAGTTCAAATTTGTATTTTGCTGAAAGGATTTTAATTTGTACTTGTATAGTTAGGCTGGGAAGGTATTCCCAGTGTCTATAGCTGAAAGACCCTGTAATATATTCCATCTTAAATTTACGAAGATAATTTTTACTGTTTTTTCTTTCTTTAATTAAAAGCTTTTCTTGTTTTAAGAACCTGATTGTTTTTTTATTCTGGTGTGAGACCCCAGGGGACGGGGTCTGGATCCACCAGGGAATTGGTGGGGAGAAAGGAGGGAAGGGGGAGAGAGAGGTTAATTTTCTCTCTGTGTTAGGATTACTTTCTCTCTCAGGGAGAGTCTGGGAGGGAGAGAGAGAGGGAGGGGGGAAGGTGAATTTTCCTCTCTGTTTTAAGATTCAAGGAGTTTGAATCACAGGGATCTTCCAGGGTAACCCAGGGAGGGGAAGCCTGGGAGAGGCAACGGTGAGGGAAAGGGTTTACTTTCCTCGTGTTAAGATCCAGAGGGACTGGGTCTTGGGGGTCCCTGGGCCACGTTTTGGGGGGACTAGAGTGAACCAGGCACTGAAATTCCTGGTTGGTGGCAGTGCTACAAGTACTAAGCTGGTAATTGAGCTTAGAGGAATTCATGCTGGTACCCCATCTTTTGGACGCTAAGGTTCAGAGTGGGGAATTATACCATGACATGGATACTATAGACTGTAATCAAGTCACATCTTACTCTTCTCTTTGTTAAGCTAAATAGATAGACTCCAAGAGCTCAATCACTGTAAGGCATGTTTTCTAAGCCTCTAATAATTTTTGTGACTCTTCTTTGAACTCTCCTCCATGTATTAACATCCTTCTGGTGCCCATAATTCAAGAGCTGGACACAGTATTCCAGCAACAGTCCCACCAGTGCCAAATACAAATGAAAACAACCTGTCTACTCCTAATCAAGATTCCCTTATTTATGTAACCCAGGATCAGATTAGCTCTCTTGGACAGTGTGTCACAGTAGAAGCTCATGTTGAGCTGATTATCCACCATTACCCCCCAAATCTTTTTTTCAGAGTCACTGCTTCCTAGGATGGAGTACCCTATCTTGTAAATGTGCGCATTTATAGAAAAGTAATTCAAATTCTTTAAATGTGTAACTATTGCAAATTATTAAAATAGATAGACTAAAATTTTCAGATTTGGGTGCCTCCTAAATTTGCATTAGCCACCTAAATAAGTGGTCTGATTTTTTTTTTCAGAGGTGGTGGGCATCCACAAATCCAATTAGCACTCGTCCCTCTGCAAATCAAACCACTTATGTGGTGACATAAATATTAATGTTAAGAGCCTAACTTTAGGCACCCTAGTCTGAAAACTTTGGAGCATATCTGACTTCAATGTATATCTTACTATGCAGGGAAGGCTAGGGAGGGACCCATGGCATCTTCCTCATTCAATATGCACTGTACAGTGTATTGAGAACGAGGCATGCACATCCTAGTTATGTTTGCCATACAGCTACGTTAGCTGCTCCTGTGTACATATCTCAACCTTCAGTATCTTCCTTCTGAATGTTGGTATTTCTGAATATTGGAGTTTTTCTGAAAAATATTGATTCTCAGGTTTCTTCCATGGGTGTCTGTTAACACACAGATTGTGGTGATGTAACAAAGGATTACTAGGACAAATACCCTAGCGCAGCTACTTCAACAGCTGCAAGAAAATTAATAATTTCAACAGTTTCTAACTCAGCCCTTGGACCAGAGGCAGTCCATTAAAAGAGTCTAAGGTTTCCTCATTGCAACAGCTCCACACCATGAATCTGCTGCAGCTAGTGCTGGCCCTCTTCCTATCTGGCCTTTCCTCCGCGGTCAGCTCCCATGCTGTTGCCACTGCCTGCGGTTCCTGCTTTCACACAGCCACTAGCTCTATTCTGCGATTGAACCCTTCTTACCTCAAATGTTGTTTCCTTTTCTTTTACTCCATGGGTTATGGAGCCCTGTACTGGCAAAATTGGACTGAGTGACAGTGCTTTCTAGTGGTTAGATCCTTCCGCCCCCAGCTCAGCTGGAGTGAATAGAAGTTACCTAGTAATGAGGCAGAAGATTCTTTTGTAACTTTCCATTTGAAGAATGGAAAATACTATAAACTCTTCATTCTGTTCAGTGGAAGAAGATGGAGGTGATAACAAGAATAACAAAGACATCCTGTGAACAGAGGTGGATTAAGATATATTGGGGGCCCTGGGCACAAAGAACATCTGCCCCACCCCCCTATCCCTCCACCATGGGACTCTGCCCCCTGCTCCTTCCCTTTCCTCCAAGGCTCTGCTCTCTGGCCTGGGCAGAAGCCAGGCCATGGTAAGAGCTGTCCGGGGAGCCCTGGACCCTCCAGCTGCCCTGGGCAGCAGGCCCTGAAGGGGCAGGGACAAAGGCTTGGGGCTGTTCTTGGGCACTGGCAGGGTCCAGGGCTTCCCACAGCTGCCTGGGCTCCCTAGGAAGCTCTTACCACAGCCTAAGGCAGTGGTCCTCAAACTGTGGGTCACTCCCCCCCGTCCGCCAGGCCATGGCAGGGCGCATCCCTAGCCCCAGCTCTGATCTGGACCTGGCCCCAGCTGGATTCTCTGCTCCTGCCTGCACCTACACTCATAGTCCCCATCTGTGGGCCCTGGCCCTGCTCCTGCCCCGGCTCCCAGGGTGTGGGAGAGCGTGGACTGGGTAAGAGGGGATGGGCATGACTCAAAAAGTTTGGGGACCCCAGCCTAGGATGACCACACATCCCCTTTTGGCCCCAGATGTCCTAACATTTTTGGCAAAACTAGGCATTTGTCCCATTTGCTCTTGTCAGCTGATAACCAGTTGGCAAGAGCAAATGGGATAAATGTCTAGTTTTGCACAAAAGGAGCCTGGGGGTGTGGCTAGAGTTCCAGCCACTCCTGCGGGGGCCCCCAATTGGCCGCGGCCCCATTGGCAGATATGCTAATCTGCCAATGCCTATGAATGATTGATGACCGAAACTTGGTTGGACTGGAGCCCATCAGTGAATTCAGGTATACGCTGACAGTAGGGCTTGAGCTCAGGGAGCTAATCTTTGTAGCTGGGTGTATGGTTGGCAAAATCAGAGAGAGCTGAGGCAAGTTGTAATCAGCAACAGTTGGGTGATGGGGCTAAGGTTATCTAAGGAGGGATCAAGAAAAATTATTGCTCATGGAGAAGTGAAGGGGGACCAAGTGTTCTAGAAAATGATGATGAAGAAAGAAGGGAGTACTAGAATTGGTAGACCAAAATCAAATCTGAAGTGGAATTGACCACTACTACAGAGGGTCAGAAAGAGTGAGGAAGGAAGAGCAATATGAGACGATGATGAAGAAGATATGATTCTTGGACTAGATCCTGAGAGATAAGACTAGCAGGAAATGGAAATTAGAAGTTAGATGGAAGGGTCATTGACATGGCTTCACTCACCTGAGATTTTTTGTGATTAAATTGCAATACGAGAAGCCAAAAGTAATAGGTTGTATATGGAATGAGTACATAAAAGCCTAATCTTTGATAGTGCGCAATAGGTTCACTAAGATGGGACTGAGTACAGCAGACATGTGGGATGTGTAAACATGAATTTTCACACTAATGCTTTTCAAAGTACTCTTGCCAATTTGTGCTCCACACTGCTGCATCAGAGTGTTGCTTCATTTCTCCCTTGTTATCTGAAGTGTGGGTGTGTTTGGTAATTAACAGTTTGGGGGAGGGAGAGAGGGTAGAATAGCTAAGTTAAATTTTGATTGTACCACATAAGGAAAAAGTATAAATGAGTGTGAAACTATATGAATGAGCAAGAAATGGTTCAACACCATTTATGGAAATATCACTCCAGGCTTAATTTTATCCTATCTGAAGATTTTGTAGGGAATAAAACCCAGCAGGATATATATCATATACATACAAGAAGTTTTTCACACATCAAACTAGTAACCTGTTCCAAGGTTGCAATGCTTGCTGTGAGACTGCTTAAATATACCAACTGTGAGAACTTTTCATTATGTGAAGCCAGCCGCTTGAAATTTTATGACACTCATTGATCGTACCCATGAAAAATACTAAAGCTATATTCTTCTGAATTTTGTGTATTAGGAAACAATGTTTTGGGGGAAGGGAATAGGAAGGGCTAAAATAGAAGAGGGTCTTGTCAATGGGTATCTCATAGCTCTTACTTGTTTTTGAATCACTCTTATGGAAAGAGAGGTGGAGGGGGTAGCAGAGAACTTTAAGCGCAGAAGAAAATTAACATTTGTTTTTCCCCTAGATTGTAGAGTATGATCAAAAACACACCTGTATTCACACCCTACATGCTATTGTAATAATCTTTGTACAAAACATGTGCCTTGTTAAGGTATCATTTGAAAACTTGTAATTCACTGGTCAATAATATCATGGAGAAATGTATGTAGCAATATTATATGTAAAAGATCACCAGGTATAATGTTCTTAGCACATGTTCAAAACCACGCAGCCCTGCCCAGGCGGAAGTATCCTGAATGAAGAAATGTTTGTTTACTCATTTAACTTGAGGTAAACAGGGTCCTTAAGACAACAGGGAGAGGAGATGGCGGGAGACAAAGCAAATTTGCATTTCAGCAAATACAGGTGAGAATAAAGAACATGGAGCCTCCTGCACCACCAGACTCAGGGCTTGTCTACACTGCCACTTTACAGTCCTGCAACTTTCTCTCTCAGGGGTGTGAAAAAACACCCCCCTGAGTGCTGCAAGGTTCAGCGCTGTAAAGTGCCAGTATAGACAGTGCACCAGCACTGTGCTCCCAGTGCTGGGAGCTATTCCTCTCATGGAGGTGGATGTTTTATAGCACTGGGAGAGCTTCTCCCAGTGCTATGCCTCAACTGCACAGCCACATTAAAGCTCCGCCGTGGCCAGCACTTTAATGTTGCTCGTGAAGACATGTCCTTAGTGTCACCTTCTTTACTATTTGAATAAACTTTTGCTTTGAGGGATAACCCTCAGACGTATCCACTTCAAAGGTTAAGTGGACTATAAAAGAAAAGGGCAGAAACCCACAAGCTCTCTCTCTTTCACCTAAGAAGGCAAAGGAACCAGTCCTTTGACTTTGGGGGGAGAGCTTGACCTGAGAACTTGGTCAGGTGTATTGCTGGGAACCTGTGGTAAAGACGTTACCTTGAACCAAGTCTAGCTTGTTAAAATGCAGATAAAACTTATCTTTATTTCTCTTGCAACCATTTCTGACTTTAATACCTGATACTCGAATTCACTTAAAATCCTCTCTCTTCGTAGTTTAAACAAACTTGTTTTATTTTTTTAATCTAAACCAATGCAGTGCTGCCTTTAAACTGGTCTGGCACTTTATTCTTTTGTTGAGAATATATTATAATGCATTGTTTTCCCAAAGATTACAAATGAGTGAAGTGCAAGGTACGGCATGTTATGAGCATGTTAATATTGATATTGTCCCATCTTTCTTACTGCAGGACTCTGTTGTGACTACACTATGTACTGTTCACAGCTTGGTTTTTTTTTTTTTTAACATGAAAATCTAGTTATGATGCAGACTTAACTGCCTCCACAGCAAGCACATTTCCACAACAATAAAATACTAATGATAAAATGTGATTTAAGAAAATTAATGCTTGTTCACCTACACAATGATGATTTTAGTTTTGTTGTAGTAGCTTTAATACTTTTTGTAGTTTAATTTTTAACATAGACACATATGATAGGACTCTTAGGCTTATCATGAGAATCTGAGTTTTAGATATCCGGGGGCTGGTCCATAGATTACGGGCTTTACCAGCTATTTCTCAGATATCGCTTTTGTTTTGCAGATTAGAAATTAACCTGTTTTTATTTCTGTTCTTAAAAATCTGTTTTTCTCCCACAGCTTTTGCTCGTTCTTTTAAAACCACATTATCAGTTGGAGTCTTTAGGTAATGGTAATTCTGTGTTAATGTGTTCAAGTTGTTCTGCTAGCATCATCCTGCAGAATGGAAAAAAGTGTTCATAAATATTTTCAGAGTCTGTAGAGAAGACATTCTTAAGCTTAATGATTTTATCTCTTACGAGGCATAAACTCCCCAGTAATTTTGTTCTTGTGTTATCTGTAAAAACACAGCAGTATGAGCAGCATGCACACAATTTAGTATTTAGTTGGGCAGCTGTTCTTGGATCTGAACTTCTAATTATTTCTGGTTTGTGAGGAGAACTGCTGCTGATGCAATTTGTGTGGCATATTGTCTGAGATGCAACAATATAATCATTTATTTAACTGTCTGCCTAGGAAACCTTTGTTGACCTACATTGTTCTGTTTGTTATGGCCCTACTCTTGCTTATACCCATGCACATGTGTAACTGTCCTCATGTGAGTTGTTCCGTTGATTTCAATGGGACTACATATGTGAAGAAAGTTACAGTTGTATTTGTGAGGGAATGGGGCCTAAATTTGCCGCAGGTCTAGAAAAATAGTGCATGTCTTGTCTACAGTTATCACATCAACTGGTTGGGAAAAATCTCTGTAGGTACAGATTTCCTCTGTTAGTCTTTCACCACTGTTCTACATCAGTGTAATCTAGTTGACAAGGCTGCTATCAGCAGAGCCAATAAAATATACACTTAAATCAGTATTTTGGATATCCCTCATTAATACATATCAAGGAGATCATTTAAAACCAAAAGCATGTGTTGTTCTGAAATCTTTTAGCCATCATAATCACATGGTGAAAACAAAAAATGGTGTGCTAAAATAAAAATATTTTTGTGCAGGACGTTTTTTATGCTGTGGGGACTGTAGTGAGAAGGAAAGAAAAGAAAACTGGAACATCAGTAAAATTATGTATAAGAAGATAAAGTTCAGAAGATTGGGGGAAGGAGGGAGGAATGGGGGATAATGGGTCAGTTAATATATAGCTGAACTTCAAAAGGAACAACTTGCAGGAAACTAAGCACTAGAACAAAAGAATGTGTATTTGGAAAGAGAAATGAATATGTGCATTTTTACAAGTAAACAAAAATACTAATAACATGATTAGAAATGTTCCTAGAGAAGAATGAACCTAAAGCCAATACTTTTTATTTTAATGTTTTCCATTCAGTAGGTGTTTTGGACGAATTTGGTGTGGGAACAGATGCAAAGGTTCAATTTTTAAGCCTGTATATGGCACAGATCGTCCAATGCCAGAAGTAGATAATCAATTAACCAATCACAAAGATATAAAGTATCCATAATCATTGTTTTATCTCTACAGCTGTCTTTGATATAGTGGACTGGATAGGGATATGGATTGCTCTGTGACCCTGAAAGAGAAAGGCAGAAATGAGCTTGAGTTGCTCTCTGCTCTTCTCTTTTTGAGAGGACGTGTAAGGTAATTTTGAAACTTACCGCAAGGGCTTGTTGATGTGACGTGCCACAGGGTACAATTCTCTCACCTTCTTTTGAGTATGTAGACGAGACTCCTGGTCTAAATAAGATTAACAGCACTCCTCCACTGACATTCTTCTGTCTGTGCCTTCTACCCAGATAGAGTCCTCAAGTGAAAACCTGGCCCCATGGACTTCAGTGGGGTCAGGATTTCACCCCTTGACTTTCTCCCGCCAAGATTGTACAATTTTATCCAGCCCAGCCAACACTGGACAGGTCTCTGTTTCCAAGGACTATCCAGGTGGGCCTCATGTCTTTTTCCTATCTGGCCAAAGAGCATCAAAACTGACTTAAAAAAAAGAGTGATCTATGAAGGAAAATAAGTTTGTGCCTCTGACAGTTTTAATTTCTTTAAAAGAAAAAAACAAACTTTGGTTTTCATATTAGAATGTTTGGTCTTGTTGACTTTTTTTTTTTTTTGGAAGACTGTAGATGACTGGAGAGCAAGTACATTTAAGATATTAAACAAATCATGAATGTAAGATCTTCCTAACTGAGTTAGCAAGCAATCCAATGAATTCTCTTCAAAAGTTTGAATTTTTTAAACACCTGTTTATCTCAAGCAATTGAGTGGGGGAAAGCTCTTTTGTTAAAGACTCGGCATCCCTCTAATTCAGGCTCAGCCTGCTGACTGCTTTTTACAACATTGAGCTGTGAGGTGCACCCCTTCTGTGCTTTCCCATTCTCTCTCTCTCCCCCCTCTTCCCCTGCCAGGTTGTGTCCCTTGATGAGAGTATTTGAGGCTGAGTTTGCATGCCTCTCCTCCTCCCTAGGTCCTAATTCTGGTCTCCTATCTGTAGGATGCTGGCCAGCACCAAACCAGTTTTGAGATGCACTGTCTGATGTAAGGGTTGGGAATGCCTCCAAATGTTGGTTAAAGATCCACAATTAATCTTTTCCAGAAAGGAACTTTTTTCAGTGATTATTGGGTTAAATGTCCTTCTGGCCTTAAAATCTAAGACTATTTAATTTTAAAAAAAAATTTCTTGTAAAGTCCATATAACCCGGTGTATTTCTTCACCTCCTCACACTTCAAAACCAACGTTTGAAAGTTATGAAAGATGGATACAAAAGCAAAGCCATCAGTAGTAGCTCACCATTCATGGAGAAACCTGCAATAATAAGCCAGTATATGCATAATAGAGAAAAAAAGAGAGAAACAGTTTGAATATATACCTTGTTATAAACAGTGAGTTGAAAATTATCTTGACCATGTCTTTTATTGAAGCTTTTTGATTTGATTGTATGATATTTTTCTTTTAAAAGGGGGAGGAATCTCTTCTGGAGCTCTAAAACAAGCTCAATGTCTCCAGTCTTCAACATAAATTTATACACAGTAAATATTTTTATGAAATTTCTTTTCAGAGTTATGGGCATTTGCAATGGCCTCTTTCAAAAGCTGTTTAAAAAAATTGTTTCTGTTTTCTGGCTACTCAAGCTGATTATACCATTTTGTGGTCTAATTGCCTGCCAAACTTCAGGTTGGGTTTTAAAATGAGCCGTGAAACCTGGGAAAGATTTCAACCTCTTGTACCCATTAAAGTAATATAAAAAGTACATGTGTTTACTAGCTTCACCCTTTTTAGCTAATGAAATACAGGGTCACCAGTTCTGCCTTTCTTACAGCGTTGTCAATTTGCTTTGCAGAAAGTAGTTAAGGAAAGTTGGGCTCTTTAGAATTCTGAGCTGTGTACCATTATTATTTTGAAGACACAGGAACTCCAGAGAAGCAGAAAAATATTTCCACCTCTATATTCTTAACAGATCTTTCAAGTGACCTGACTCATATAGCCACAGATTAGGTGGAAAAGTCAAATTAGCACATACTTAAAAAGCAAGGATTGATCACTATGGGGCAAATTTTGGTTTAGCTGGAGTCAGGAGTAAAGCCTCTTTTACCTTTAATGGGACCAGGATTTAGCCCTAATCAAAATACGAGGTTTTGACAAATTGTTTCTCATTGCTTTCGGCTTTTCTTAACATCAGTAAGACCCTAACAAAGACACTTGAAAACTTTTAGACATGTAGAGTTCATTGCTCAATGACCTACCAAGGACAATGGTATGATCATGTGGCCTATTAGCGACTGAGTCATGCTCATGCATGATTCCTCTTAATTTTCTATGGAGCAGTTTTGCTTTTATTGTTTTTATTTTTAAGTACTAACTGTCTTAAAATCAAGGCATATACAAGTGCAGAGCATTTATAGCAATGTACTGTGTTATTCTGGTGACACCAGGTGTTGAAAGGAAAAAATGTAATGCATTCCATGTTCAGAAACATGCATTTTTGTATTTGTATTTGAAGTAAAAATTGAATTGTGAAATAACAAATTGTTTCACTAATACTTTTAGAAATCCATTTTTAAACAAATGTCAGAATGCAGAGAATCAAAAGTGGCCCTTTCCTGTCTCTTCCCTGGAATGACCTATTTTGCTATACAATCATAGGACTGGAGGGACTTGCAAGGTCATCGAGTCCAGTCCCCTGCACTCATGGCAGGACTACATATTATTGTTTGATAAATACAAAAAGAAAAAATATTTTTTCTTTTTGTAATGGCTTTACTATTGTACACTGTTTCTGTTTTCCCAGGAATTTTGTGCCTGTTTTTCAATTTACAATTGAATTTAGCTCAGTAGCTCACTAGTTACATTGGGCTAAATCCACAAAGGGCACTTAGGCTCAGTGTGGAACACCTAACTCTAGGCAGCCTGTAACCTAATGGAATCCACAGCCCTGAATTAGGAAGCCATGGTTCCTATACAACACATAGGGCCCTACCAAATTCTTGGCCATGAAGAACACATCATTAATTGTGAAATCTGGTCTTTTGCATGCTTTTACCCTATACTATACAGATTTCGTGGGGGAGGCCAGCGTTTCTCAAATTGGGGGTCCTGACCCAAAAGGTTGCAGGGGGATGACAAGGGTATTTTAGGGAGGTCACGGTATTACTACCCTTACTTCTGCATTGACTTCAGAGCTGGGCGGTCGGAGAGTGGTGGCTGTTGGTAAGGCACCCAGCTCTGAAGGCAGCGCCCTGCCGGCAGCAGCGGAGAAGTAAGAGCAGCAGTACCATACCATGCTATCCTTACTTCTGCACTGCTGCCTTCAGAGCTGGGTGGCTGCACAGTGGTGGCTGCTGACTGAGGGCCTACCTTTGCAGACAGCAGCGTAGAAGCAAGGGTGACAATACCGTATTATGACATCCTTAATTCTGTGCTGCCTCTGGCGGTGGCTCTGCATTCAGAGCTAGACTTCCGACCAGCAGCCACCGCTCTCCAGCTGCCCAGCTCTGAAGGCAGCATCACCACCAGCAGCAGTGTCAAAGTAAAGGCAGCAGTACTGCAACCCCCCCTACAATAACCTTCCGACCGCCCCCCCAACTCTTTTGGGTCAGGACCCCTACAATTACAACACCGGGAAATTTCAGTTTAAATAGCTGAAATCACAACATTTACAATTTTTAAAATCCTGTGGGTCAAAGGGAGGCACCTCTCTCTGCCTGGAATGCACTGCCTTGAATGCTGTCCGGCAGTTAGGTGTCTAGGCCTATTCCTGCCACACAAAAATAAACCTAAGAACATAAGAATGGCCATACTGGGTCAGACCAAAGGTCCATCCAGCCCAGTATCCTGTCTACTGACAATAGCCAATGCCAGGTGTCCCAGAGGAAGTGAATATAACAGGTAATGGTCAAGTTATCTCTCTCCTGCCATCCATCTCCACCCTCTGACAAACAGAGGCTAGGGACACCATTCTTTACCCATCCTAGTTAACAGCCATTAATGGACTTAACCTCCATGAATGTATCTAGTTCTCTTTTAAACCCCGTTATAGTTCTAGCCTTCGCAACCTCCTCAGGCAAGGAGTTCCACAGGTTGACTTTGCGCTATGTGAAGAAGAACTTCCTTTTATTTGTTTTAAACCTGCTGCCTATTAATTTCATTGGTGGCCCCTAGTTCTTACATTGTGGGAACAAGTAAATAACTTTTCTTTATTCACTTTCTCCACATCACTCATGGTTTTATATACCTCTATCATACCCCCTCTTAGTCTGCTCTTTTCCAAGCTGAAAAGTCCTAGCTGCTTTAAATTCTCCTCCTGTTCCAACCCCCTAATAATTTTAGTTGCCCTCTTCTGAACTTTTTCTAATGCTAGTATATCTTTTTTGAGATGAGACTATATCTGTACGCAGTATTCAAGATGTGGGCGTACTATGGATTTATATAAGGGCAATAAAATATTCTGCGTCTTATTCTCTCTCCCTTTTTTTATGATTCCTAACATCCTGTTTGCTTTTTTGACAGCCACTGCACACTGCGTGGACGTCGTCAGAGAACTATGCACGATGACTCCAAGATCTCTTTCCTGATTAGTTGTAGCTAAATTAGCCCCCATCATATTGTATGTATTGTTGAGGTTATTTTTTCCAATATGCTTTACTTTACATTTATCCACATTAAATTTCATTTGCCTTTTTTTTGCCCAATCACTTAGTTTTGTGAGATCTTTTTGAAGTTCTTCACAGTCTGCTTTGGTCTTAACTATCTTGAGTAGTTTAGTATTGTCTGTAAACTTTTCCACCTCACTGTTTACCCCTTTCTCCAGATCATTTATGAATAAGTTAGGACTGACCCTTGGGGAACGCCACTAGTTACCCCTCTCCATTTACCATTTATTCCTACCCTTTGTTCCCTGTCTTTTAACCAGTTCTCCATCCATGAAAGGATCTTCCCTCTTACCCAGGACAACTTAATTTACGTAAGAGCCTTTGATGAGGGACCTTGTCAAAGGCTTTCTGGAAATCTAAGTACGCTATAGCCACTGGATCCCCCTTGTCCACATGTTTGTTGACCTCTTCAGTGAACTCTAATAGATTAGGAAGATATGATTTCCCTTTACAGAAACCATGTTGACTTTTGCCCAACAAGTTATGTTCTTCTATATGTCTGACAATTTTATTCTTTTGTTTCAACTAATTTGCCCGGTACTGACGTTAGACTTACTGGTCTGTAATTGCCAGGGTCACCTCTGGAGCCCTTTTTAAATATTGACGTTACATTAGCTATCTTCCAGTCATTGGGTCCAGAAGCCATTTTAAAGGACAGGTTACAAACCATAGTTAATAGTTCTGCAATTTCACATTTGAGTTCTTTCAGAACTCTTGAGTGAATGCCATCTGGTCCTGGTGACTTGTTACTGTTAAGTTTATCAATTAATTCCAAAACCACCTCCAGACACTTCAATCTGTGACAATTCCTCTGATTTGTCACCTACAAAAGACAGCTCAGGTTTGGAAATCTCCCTAACATCCTCAGCTGTGAAGACTGAGGCAAAGAATTAATTTAGTTTCTCCGCAATGACTTTATTGTCTTCAAGTGCTCCTTTTGTATCTCGATTGTCCAGGGGCCCCACTGGTTGTTCAGCAGGTTTCCTGCTTCTGATGTACTTAAAAGGTAATAACAAAATGTGTTTTAAGTTTTTAGCTAGCTGTTCTTCAAACTCCTTTTTGGCATTTCTTATTACATTTTTACACTTAATTTGGCAGTGTTTATGCTCCTTTCTATTTACCTCACTAGAATTTGACTTCCACTTTTAAAAAAGATGCCTTTTTATCTCTCACTACTTCTTTTACATGGTTGTTAAGCCACGGTGGCTCTTTTTTTAGTTTTTACTGTGTTTAACTTGGGGTATACATTTAAGTTGGGCCTTTATTATGGTGTCTTTAAAAAGTGTCCATGCAGTTTGCAGGGATTTCACTCTAGTCACTGTAGCTTTTAATTTCTGTTTAACTAACCTCCGCATTTTTGCATAGTTCCCCTTTCTGTAAATGCCACAATGTTGGGCTGCTGAGGTGTTCTTCCCAGCACAAGAATGTTAAATGTTTTTATATTATGGTCACTATTTCCAAGTGATCCTGTTATAGTTTCCTCTTGGAACAGATCCTGTACTCCACTCAGGACTAAATCAAGAATTGCCTCTCCCCTTGTGAGTTCCTGTACCAGCTGCTCCAAGAAGCAGTCATTTAAAGTATCGAGAAATTTTGTCTCTGCATTTCGTCCTAAGGTGACATGTTCCCAGTCAATATGGGGATAATTGAAATCCCCCACTATTATTGACTTCTTAATTTTGATAGCCTCTCTAGTCTCCCTTAGCATTTCATCGTCACTATCACTGCCCTGGTCAGGTGGTCGATAATAGATCCCTACTGCTTTATTCTTATTAGAGCATGGAATTACTATCCATAGAGATTCTATGGAACATGGATTCATTTAAGATTTTTACTTCATTTGATTCTACAATTTCTTTCACATATAGTGCCACCCTCCCTGCCCCCCCAGCACAACCTGTTCTGTCCTTTTGATATATTTTGTACCTCGGAATGATTGTGTCCCATTGATTGTCTCCACTCCACCAAGTTTCTGTGATGCCTATTATATCAATATCCTCCTTTAACACGAGGCACTCTAGTTCACCCATCTTATTATTTAGACAGTGGCGGTGCCCCTCTTATAATCTTTAGCTCAGTGGTTGGAACACACTCCAGAATGTGGGAAACAGAGGTTCAAATCCCCCCTCTGCTTGACATGACCTCATATCTTCCACCTCTCAGGACAGTGCCCTAACCACTAGACTATGGGGTATATGGGGATGGGCCTCTTCCCTCCTATTGAGTCTGTTCCACTTTGTATAAATAATTAAATAATCATTAGAAAAGAAACTGGAATTTGGGTCTCCCACAGCCTGGGTGAGTACTCTTAACTACTGGGCTGAAGTTTATTAAGGAATCACCACAACTTCCTCTCCTTTGTGTGAGGCCCAGTCTGTTAGGTGGCCTCTGAGAATGCCCACTGGATTGTGTCCCACAGGTGGGATAGGTGGAGGAATGCCTCAGTTGAGGATTCCACCATAAAATAGGTACTTGGCATCAGGACGTAGGCATCTGTACGATCACTAGCAGATTTTTAGGCACCTGGCAGACTTTATTAGTGGAAAGTTAAGTGCCTATAAGTTTAGGCACCTACTTGGGGTAGGTGGCAGCTGAGTGGCGTTTTTGAGGATCTAAATTTTGCACTGCCTAAAGGGGTAGTTAGGCAACTAAGTCCATTCGAGGATCTGCTGCCTTGTACTATTTTGCTTTCTCTTTTTCCAGTTAATTAGCACCAATAAGTAAACGTTTGTCCAAGGGTGCTGGTATAACATTAATAAAGGCTCATAAGTATCCCTAGATAATTGCTGTCAAATATAGAGCAAATTCTATTGAAGTTATATCATAATCTACTTGGAGACAGGAGGGCTGTCTCAGCGATTTGTATACTTAATTGCATCAGCATTCAGTGTAGATTTATTATGGTGGTAAAGTCCTCTTCCACTAAGTTGTTAGGCCATGTAGTCCATTTAGACAGTTGTGTATATTTTGTAAAGTGAATGATTATCTTTAATTTTGATCAGTTACTAATTTCTCCAGTCCCAAACAGTATAATTTTTTATGTTTAGGTTATTTTATATGCTTAAAAATGTAGTTGTAAAATCTAAATCAAAATTGTACTTTGCTTCCAGTTTCTTAGTCCCTGCTGACCTTTGAAATTATGCTTTTGGTATGAATGGCCATGAGTGCTTATCTGCTCTCAGATATAGGCCACACACCCTGACTAGGATCAAAACTATCCCTCTTCATGCCATTTGAATTGTGTAACCCACAAATGAACAATCAGTCAACAATGTTTAATCCAATCCTCCTCCCCAGGCATGGCTGCTCCTCAGGTTCCTAGCTCACAGCTGCTCAGCCCACTCCTTAGGTCCTCTGTGCCCAAGAGCCCTTGGTCAAAGCAGCCACTTTGTGAAGCTGTTGCTTTCCTTTTTATGTCAGTCCCTCCCATAATAGTGTTGCCATGTGCTGTGGAGCTGGCTTCAGCAGCTGCCTCTAGAACAGATCATTAAACTCTTCCTCCCCTTGTCCAATGTGAGGCACACACCCCCTCTTCATAATGTGAAACACCTATTTTGTGGGCCAGATCTAGTGTGCTTAATAAATTAATCAAACCTATAGCAGATTAGGGATTTGAGGAGATGAGTTAGGAGATACCAAATGCAGTGCTGGGATCCTTAGGATCTCTCGGGGGAAAGGGGCAAGAAGGGGGGAAAACTAGGATCCTGACATAGCTGCAGAAACAACAACAAGCCAGCTCAGCATGAGGAGACAATTGGGGAGAAAGGGCCCACTGCAGCAGATATGAAGCTTTTTTTATATTACATTTACCAATGGTGGCTAATTTTGTAGGCTCAGGGCCTGGGGAAGAGTTTCTTGGTTTGTATAAAGGGTGGATAAAGCCTTGCATAAAGGAGCAAGCATCCACCTCTTTCTAGGTCACTTCCCCAATCTCCATGGCATAAGAGGCAGAAACTGACCATTACCAGCACTCCTGGGGCAGTTTCCTTTTAAATCTAAAGTCTTTGTATCCCTCTTGAGCTCTCCTGGCTGTTGATGAAATGAGGCTTACACCATTCCTTGCCAACAATTCCACCTCATGGATGAAGCATTTATACCAGTATGAATTAGAGCAGTCCTGAGGATATTCTGGCTTGTGTTGGGGGCTAAAAGTTAACTTTGCTTGGATTCTTCTCCCAGAATAGCTTACCGAGACCTGATGATCTGGCCCAAGATGTCCAATTTTTGCTACATCGCCTATGAAAGACCTAACATGCCTGGTAGCCAGGTTTTTACCCCTGTGTTAGCTAAGTTCTTCCCCTGGAACAAGTAACCAACACTAGGGAGCTTATAAGGACTTTACTTTGATACCTATCTGGAAGGGACACTGTGTTTTAGGATTATGATTTCCCATACAGGCACTAGAGTAGGCTCCCCTACGTTGGAGGTCTCCGAGGCATTGCTGCTATCATTATGGGATCACTGACCACATCCAGATCCCTGGATGACCACTTCACCCGCTCTTCAACTCCCATCCAATCTCTGAAATGATGGGACCAGACCAGAGATCTTACACACACCCGGTTTCTGAGGACCTAGTTCTGAGGAACACATTTAATCCCATTGTTGCCAAGGGAAGTGGTCCCCCTCAGAATGCAAGAGGAGCTTCAACTGGCTGAAAATCAGAGCAATTGGAAATGCCATAACAGCCTCCTTCTGTCTGGTTCAGAGTGACAGCTGCACTATGGTTAAAGAGACAAACTTTTGAGGTCTGTGTAGCTATGTAGAGCTCTGTGTAACTTGAAAGTTTGTCCCTTTCATCAGTAGAAGTTGGTCAAGTAAAAGGTATTACCTCATCCACTTTGTCTCTCTACTATCCTTGGATGAACATGGCTACAATAACACTACAAGCTGCATTATGGTTATTTGCATTGATCAACAATGTGAAATTCACAGCTGAGAACAGAAACCATTTACAATCCTCCTTTGGAGGATCTTTCAGTTTTGGCATGCTGTATAGATGACAAGCTCAGCTTCCAGGCTATCTTATTGATTCCCAGGACCCTCTCCAGGGGAATGAAATCTGGACAGTCAATTTTCAGTGCTTCAATCAGTTTTCCTCAATGAGAGAGGACTTCCTAGTTTGGCTTACATGCATCAAACAACAGCAAAAAGTTGGATATTTTGTGCTCTGGACATTGAGAGGAAAACAAACACACACATGGAAGTTAGTTTGACTAATTACATGAAAAGGTATCTATCTCACACATGCTTTTTTTCCATTGCAGCTCTGGTGACCAGGAAAATCAAGGATAGTGAGCTCTGTGTAGCTTGACAAGCGTTGGTTCTCCTCTCCAAATGACTTGTCAGTCCATCTTCTATAGGGCTTGTTCCTCATCAAAGATTACATGATGGGTTACCAGTATGCTGCCAAGATCCAGACAAGTTCTTACTGGTGGCCTGGAAAATAGAAGTTAACTGTAATTAATGTGGTTACTCTGAGCATCTGATTTTGTTAGTCCAGAAAGTAGGATCTACTGCCGTAAGGTACGTCTTCAGTTTCAGGAGTGCTGAACATGATCTCAGTGCAAAAGTTCCAGTCAAGGCCTGCTGATGTTTCCTTTTTGACAGATTCATCAAGGCCACAGTGCTTTCATGTGGCTCTGCTGGTGTTCTACAGACTTCTTCTGGAAGAGAGAGTTTGGCATTCCATATCCACATTTCTAGAATCGTAAAAGCAGTGGTGAAACTCTGCCAGCCTCTCAAACTACCCAGCACCAGCTGGAAGCTGAATTTATTTCTGAAACATTTAATAGAGCAGCCTTTTGAGCCTATGGCTCTTTGTATTTCCTCTTTATTTAAATTGGCCCCTCTTGTGACAATCATCTCTGCAAGATGGTTCAGTGAGAATACCTTGCCAATCAAGAAACTGTTTCTACAATTCTTTCCTGACAAAATAGTTTTCCTTTCTAAATTCCTTTCTAAAGTTGTTTCTAACTGCTAAATCGAGACATCACATTGCATCTGACCCAACCAACCTCATACTAAGGATTTAAGATGGCATCACCTGCAGACTTGTAGAGTTGTTGAATTTTACCTCAGACAGAACAAAGTCTCTCAGGCAAACAAATGCTTTGTTCATCTTTTATGTTGGCAAGAACAAAGACATAAAGGCATCCGAAGCAACCTTCTCTTGGTGGGATAATCAGCTGGTGTTCAGTCTAATGGGAAGAATGTTAAAACTTTATTCCAGCTAAGAGCACGTTCTAGGAGACCTGTTTCAATTTCTTGGAGAGAGAGAGAGAGAGGTAGAACTTCGCTGAGCAGTCACCTGGCCATCTCTCCAATCTTTTATGAAGTGCTACAAGATGGTTATCTTCTCTTTTAATGCTGCATTTGATGGCTTGTTTACCTGGTGCATTAGTTTGCACTCGAGGGATATAAATTCTACTGTGTTGCATACTATCTGGCCCATTTAGACCCTGGTCGGGCACACTAAAAGTTTCCTAATTAGTATTAATGTAGTGCCGTTTGAAATTGGACATTAATGTGCACTAGGGAATTTTTAGTGCTTAGCAGCAGGGTCCACTTGGGTCCTTTAGTGTGTCACACCAGTACATGCTGGAATTTAGACTCCTCTAGGGCAGACTAATGAACCATGTAGACAAGCCCTGAAACTTGCAGTCTGTTGTGCTCCCTATATCCTCTCCTTTTCTTTTGAGTCCTACTCAAATCATCTTTGCACTTGCTTTGTTCCAAGAGCTAACACACAATAACTGGAACTATTCTGGGAATTGTTATGTAAATTAATGTGCTGACCTGGCTGCAAAAGCTCTGTTCCAATTTTAAAAATGCCTGTATTCTGCCTTGACAGGATATTGGTACTTACTTTGAACCAATGTGGGATGTGTGGTGTGCTCTGTTGCATGCAAATACACATAGCAGTGTTTGTGCCTGCACTGGGCACAAACAAGGTGCGGTATTTTCTGTATTTTTCTTTAATGCTGATTTGGCTTTAACCCACTCTACCTTTTTTTCCTGCTGAAAGTGAAACAATGCCCTAGCACTTATGCCTGTAAGACAGATACATCTGTATATAAAAACTGAAGCTTGATGTCCTGGAGTGGAGATCAGATTCTGGCTGGTTACTCTGGCTTGTTTATATAGCAGGATCACAAGATGGACATTTCTTTTGTTTGGTGACCTTCCCTGAAGATCGTTCAGACACTTTTATGTTCATTCACATACTGTTAACTTTTGGGATGAACAAAATAATATTTTGCAATATCTGAAAAAAAATTGCAGCTAAGTTCGTCAAAGTGAATGTGACAAAAATGTTGCTGATTTTTACAACAATGCTAATGAATTAGTGCTGGGAACTTTCACAACATTGTGATTCCTGACAAAGGGGATATTTTAGCTATAGTTACTAGTTGTAAATATCTTCAAGATAGTAATGTTTAGATTTAGGTATGCTAAAATATCTAATGCTGGAGTGCAAAGGAAGCTGTAAAATAGGGTGGTGCAGTGTTACAGGTACTCCCCAGTAGTGTCCAACATGGCATTGGTTACTATAATGCTGTTGTTTGTTTTCACAAACCAGCACTTCATAGTTTGAGAGAACAACTGCTGAGAGGAGACCATAACCTCTTGATTTCAAAGGAACCATCATTTCACTGGTGCCTCTGTGGTTAATGTAAGAAAGGTGTTTTGCCATAAACTTTTCTGAGGTATTCAGCAAGGTTGGAAAGGGGTCGGCCCAAGCAGGAAGCCCTTGTCTGTGCCATAAAGAAAATAGCAAGTAACAAAATGAAAGCATCAAAGAACCAACAGGATGCAGTCCCAAGAGTCCTTTCTGGCATGTTGGTCCTTCTTGAAAGTTAGCATTGAGTGAAGAGTGACCTTAAAATTCATTTCATTCAAACAGACTGAGCTCAAGTTTAAAGTTCAAGGCATTTTGTTTTTTCACCTGTTTCCTACAGTTTCAAGAAACTTCTGAAGAATTAATGTGTAACTATATCTGGTCACTGAGCCAACAGTAAGAATTTTTCTCAAGGGAAAATAATGTTACTGTATAAAGGGAGAGAAATGGATACGTTTCTTAGTTGCAAGAAAATATTTCAACAAAGTAAAACCCAAACGGCTGTTACCATGATCCCTAACATCCCTGGTGCTGCTGCACTAGTGCGGTCTCCTTTTAAAACCAAATAATTGTCTGAAAAATCATGGAAAGGATGTTTTATTATGGGATTTACAGTTGGACATATTAGACAGTAGTTTTGTCTTAGAGACAGCCTTCGAATAGAGAGTCTAATTGTGACAGTTTAATCTAATCTGAAATTACAGGTTGACTAAGCTAACATTTAGCAATAGGTCTGGCCATCACTTTCACATAGTGTTTGAATTGTTAGGCAGTAAGGTGGGGGAAGCACTAAGCAGAGACTCAGTCATTAGACAAGCTTATAAGGGAATACCGTATTTAAACCTTGTTACAGCACCAGCCCTGTTTGTTTCTAGCATTTTTATAGCTGGCTTTTCCGCTAACCCAATTACAGTTTCTAATTTCATGATCCGAAAACCCAGTTACTTTAACTTCTAGTATTTAAGTCTAGTCCTGACAAAATGACTAGTGATAGCTTGCATCAACAGTTTGCCAGGCTGTCACTCATAGTTAAAAGAAATAATTTGAAGGGATGACATACAGATTTCACTCACATTTTCCCATGAATATTTGAATGAATGTACTTTTGAATGGGTTTGTTTTGCCCAGGAAGCTAGTGTACATTATAGGGTCTGATTTTCTGTAGTCTAAGGTAGAAAAGGTATGAAGTGTCAGACTGGATTACCCGAAGAGGCACCTTGTTTGTTTTCACTGTTGAATATTCAGTCTAGGAGTACAGCCTAGAACTATTTTTAGAGTGTGGTTTAAAGTCCTAAAATTAGATCCTGCTCTTTAGTCTCTTGCCACAAGGTGGCTAAAAATGTACTTAAATCAGACAAAATATAACTATCAGAAATTATGCTAATAATTTGTAATTGTTTCTGTGATGCAGTAAGCAACAACTAGGGTGGGAGACTGGATTTATTGTTTATTATGCAGAGAACTGTATAACTTGTTCTTATAGGAAACTACATTCAGCAACTATCTTCATCAAGTACAAATGTTCACTGCTCTTGTTTCAACCATGGTTAATGTATTTGTACAGAAGTTTGGCCGGCCAGGATTAATGATTAGTTTTAAAGTGTATTTACTGCACAGCAGTGCAACAGCTTTTTATTGTTGCGTCTTTTAACAAGTCACATTTTTTTGAGGCATAGCCACTCAGGCTTTGTTACATTAGACAGATATGTTACATTTAGATGAGGGACAGTGATTGAAACTTCCATTTCCTAGTTGATCTTTACATGGTAAATTCCTTTTTTTAAATATTGTGTCACAAACTGGAATTTTTAACAGAAACCCAAGTGGTAAATCTTGTGGAGTGCTGGGACTGCATTAGCTATTTTAAAATAGATTCAAATGAAATGATATTAAACATTCAAGTACACTTTGGTAGTAGAAAATGTGATGCATACATTTCTCATTTAACAGTCCTCCCACTAGAAACTTTTTCAAAGAGTAACTTCAGATGTACAGTAGGGAAAAATCTTCTGTTTAACGGAAATGAAGCATATCTTTTTCTTACAGATGCACCATTTACTGTTGAGCTTTTTGTTTGCATTTTAGTTTTCTCCTTTTATATTTTAACTTATTAACTCTGACAAGTAACCTCTTGATTGTGAACAATTTAATTCACAATTCATTTTTCTGATTCAAAGTGAACACAAGTGCCCTAATCCCCTAATGGGAATTAATTGCATGTTTCAGTGCTTAACTCTGATCCTTCCTCAATCCCCACTGGGACAAGTTTCTTCCTGAAGGATCTGTGTTTGTTATTCAAAACACAAGCTGAAAGGTAATGATTTTTCTTATAAAAGGGAGCCAGAGCAACCGAATATTAATGTTCATTTTATTGTAAGGGAATGAGTTGTATCGCAAAACTCATTTGATGTCATGAATGGTAAATTATACTGCACTAACTTGACAACACACAGACCAAATCAGTGTGATCTTTTTTGCCCCAAGTGGGGGGAAAGTTTGTTTTTTATTTTGTTTTGGGCAAACAATACAATATTGGGAAGTCATTTTTTTCCTCACTGAAGTAATAGCATTATTCCAATGGTCAAATGGGTTGCTGGCTGTTTTAAATGACAATCCTGTAGACCAATAATGTGCCCTTCTGAATAGTCCAGCTCTTCCCCATCTGCCATAAATATTTGGTAGGTTACTAAAATAAAAACAATTAGCAGAAAACATGTTAATTCAATTTTGCTTTTAAAGGTTTTCTTACTATATTTGAGTTTTGTCTAATAAACCTCTCTCAAAAAGGAGTGTTAGGCTCACCTCTGTTGGGCTGCCACACTGCTGTGTTGGGTGAAAATGAGAGTCTCAAGGCAGCTTAGTGACTTATAGTGAAATTTGTTAGAGCATCAAACAGTTTGAAACTGCTTTTGTTACACACACACAAAATGGGGGAGGAATAGATGAAGCTAGGTTTTTTTCCCATACCTTTTCATAAAACCACCCCTTTCTCCCACACTAAGCCCTAGGACTGTTATACTCAAAAATAAAATAAAGATTCAGAAAATGTATTCACAACCTGTGTTCAAGTGACACTCAGGAGTGGTCTAGGCAGGGTAATGTAAGGTAAGGTTGAAGTGCATTGGCAGAACTGGATATGAGGATTTGGCTAGGGCTTGAACAACATTCTGTGCTTGCCTTCTACACCAGCTGAAGTCAGGCTGTTGTTTCACTTTCATGAGCACTGAAATTCACCATTCTTTTCCCCTCCCCTCACTCCCCCACCGCCCAAATGCTGGGTGTAAATCATAACATTTGTACTGTTCATTCAGAAAGGACTTGTAGCGGATAAGCTTGTGAGAACACTGTCCTCTGGTACTACCCCGTCTGTAAACTTTGTCATTGAATAGTTGTTACAAGCACCCCGGAGCACCTTTTTCTCTAAATGTATGAGTCTAACATGTCCTGGCACTTGTGACCATTGCTTTCAACTCTCAGTGACTCAGTTGTGATCTAATTTTCCCTGAATTCCCCCGCCCAATCTGGTGTTCCTATTATTTTCAGTCTGAATTCACAAATGCTGAGGTTACAAAAGATTCTTCAGTACATTACATGAAACAACCCCACATCATACTATTCTTTTTCCACTATGCTTTTGATGTGCCTCACTTTGGGACATTTCCTCCTGTTTCTGAGCCTATTGGCACAGTTGTAAAATTCTCTCCAATCACTGGTGCTACTCATCCTCTGTTTCCTAAGGCCAGAGCTCAGGTTACTGCTACTATAAACATCTTCAAGGCTCTGTCCTTGCTTTAATGTTGGGACCAAGCTTGCAGCATCATATGGAAAAATAAGCCTTATTGTCTCCTTCTCATTTAAATGCTCTTATGTAACATAGCGCGATGATGTTATGCTGTGTTCAAACACCTGAATTTTGCTTTTAAATGACAAACGCTAAACCACTGTGTTACCCTGTATGACAACTAGCCATGCAAACATTCATACTGAAATGCACTGCTTCTGCTCTAGGACAGCAGTGCACTTCCTTCAGTGTGAAATAAGGACTCTCAAATGTGCTGGGAGGGTAGCCACACACTTTTCCACTGAGGTGGAAAGCACCCAAGTGGCTATGACTCACTCATTGCTATCGCTAGTCCCAATAAATCAAATGTAGTCTTAAAACCTGCTACACCCAACAGACCAAATTGTAATAATTAGCAGAGGAACAGACAGGTAAAAATGTAACTGCTACTGTACATTTCCACATTGGTTTTGGTAAAGGACATGTAAATTGTAGTGCAGTTGTTTTGGTAACTGAAATGGCTCCCCGGGTTGCTTTTGGTATGTCACAAAGCATCATAGCACAGTAGCATTAGCATGGCCGTAGCAAGGCTCATGTAAACATGTGAAAGAGTGAGCCAAGCTATGTTCTAGTTTCACTATGGTTCAAAAATACATCTGGTCATTGTTGTGGCTGCTGTAGTGAAATAATGGAAATTAATCTGTGTATAGGAAAGAAAATTAAAGATTAATAGAATTTTCCCAAACAATATTTATGCTGGACTTGAGCACAATGGATAGATGCTGTTGCTGCAATTTATCTGTTTAAGATTGATCATGTAACAAAATTCCCTTGCTCAGTTATTTCCAGATAGTTTTGTGTGTGCATGTACCTTCAATGCATAGTGTACACTGAATTTTCATTTTATGAAATAGATTACACTGCTCTACAGCCAAAATGCTTCTGAAATAAATGTAGTCTAACTTTACTAATTCTGGGTCACTGAGAATGAAAATGATGCTTAAAATTGTTGATTGGCTCTAGTTTTCAAGATATGCTATTGGGTCAGTATATACGACCCTTGACTTGGGAATGGCGGAGGATAAGTGAGTTATAAAGGGAAGGGATCTCAATTTAAACCAGAAATGACTAAAATACATCTTTGACTGGATCTATGAATAAATCTATGACTGGGTTTGGACAGTACTTGCTTTAGGCAAAACAATGAATGATGCAATCTGAAGCTGGTATTGCGTCATACATGATATGAATTGCATCATGTTATTCCTAGAAGTCATGGATGATGCAATCATAACGAAGCTTACATCACTCTGCTCAACAAATTGCCCTATATCAGCTCTAGAAATCATACAGTGTCGTGCTCTCTTATTTGTCAGTGTTTGATTTTGCAAAGGGACACATTTCTGTTTAGCCAAAGTGAGCAGAGATGCCTCGTACTTGTGTGAAGAGTGCAGATAACTTCTGCTATGTTTGTGGTGAAGTGACTTTTGCATCACAAAAGCGCAGTATAACCACTATGGTTAAGAAAGCCTATCACCTTTATTTTGGCTGCAAAATTGGAGATCAGTACAAGAAGTGGGCCCCACACATATGCTGCAACACTTGTGCAACAAATCTTCGCCAGTGGTTGAACAGGAAAAGGAAATCTATGCCTTTTGCAGTGCCAACGATTTGGAGAGAGCCAACAGATCATACCAGCAATTGTTACTTCTGCATGGTGCCTCCAATTGGGGAAGATGTGTCAAAGAAGAAAAAGTGGACTGTGCATTATCCAAACATTCCATCAGCTCTACGCCCAGTACCCCACGGAGAAGGACTGCCGGTTCCTGATGCACCAGAATCATTCTCACTTGAGTCAGACGAGGAAGAGGATGAAACTTCTGGTCCTGAACCATCAATGTCACAGGACCCACATTTTCTCCCATCCTCCTCCTCTGAACCACACCTCATAACACAAGGTGAACTGAATGACCTTGTCAGGGATTTGGACTACCAAAGAGTAAGGCAGAGCTGTTGGGCTCTAGACTACAGCAGTGGAATCTCCTGGCAGGCTATCAGGGCAAATAGAGCCCATCAATGCTTGCAGACTATTGCTGGACAGTGACAAGAGATGCTCCATTTAATGAATACAAGAGACAAGCCAAGAAGCGCCGAGTAGTTACTGAATAGGACTAAACTATATACGTAATGGTTTTTTGCCTTTTGTTTCATAATAAATTTTATTTATATAACCCTTTTGCTGATTTTTAAAGTGTTACATAAACAGGACAGGTGAAATATTATCATGTAAAGCAACCATAAACACATGAAAAGACCTAGGTTTACAATTTATGATTAAAACTCTACTATCTACACAATATACATAGACATAAAACGTAAAAACTTAAATATCTTAGAAACAGTAGCCAATCAGTTGTTTTAATTGTCATATTTGAATTCAGCACATCAAAATACATAATAAATATCACATTTTATCTCTGAAGCAGACGACTTCTCAAAAATGTAGACCAGTGTTATTAGTAATACTTATTTTTGTCTCTGTTTCTTCTGTAGGTAGAATGGCTCGTGTTTTTGTGTATGGAACCCTTAAAAAAGGCCAGCCCAACTACCAGCACATGATAAATGGTACCCATGGGAGAGCAAGATTCCAAGGCAGGGGACGCACTATGGAGAAATACCCTTTGGTGATTGCAGGAAAATATAACATTCCTTTTTTGCTGAACATCTCAGGAACTGGACACCATGTTACTGGAGAGATTTATTCTGTTGATGACCAGATGCTGCAATTCCTTGATGAATTTGAAGGTTGCCCAGACATGTATCAACGTACTCCAGTGAGAATTGTAGTAGTAGAGTGGAAAGGTAAAAGCAGTGCACCTGAAGAGAGGCCAGCTGTTAACAGCATTATGGAATGCTTTGTGTACAGCACAACTACCTACCAGCCAGAGTGGATAAATCTCCCTTACTATGACAACTATGATTCCTTAGGGAATCACGGTCTTCATTATGTGCTACGTGAAAGTAGAGATTAAAAATGAAAGGTAACAAAATGTATTAAGAAAATGCACTAAACACGTGTTGATCACAAGCCTCTCTCAAGTAAATCTACAATACTTTTATTGAAGCACCTAAGACCTTTTGTAACCTTTCTAACCACAAAATCATTGATTCTAACATTATTACCATAGAGATACAGACTCTAATGCCAAGCCTGGGAAAATTTTACTTGTTCCCTTGGCCAAGATGAATAATTGTTTTTGATTAGTGAGTAAAATACTTTAGGTTTTTTCTTTCTTTTGTAAAATCAAGGTAAAAGGGCAGCTGAGTAGAAAGGTTCTTCACACTAACTGTTAAAGTTTCATGTCATGTTTGTAAAACTGGTAAAACAGTAGTGCTACTGCAAGATAATGAAATATGGCTGATTTCAGTATATTGGAAAAACAGCCCAGATTACTGCATGACAATCCTCAGTCAGTATCTGTCTCAAAAGAAAACAATTACATCTATGTCAAGTGATAGAAATAGTAGTAAAGAGAATTAGAAAATCCTGAAAATAGAATGAACTTCTCTCTGTGTGGTGTAACAAATTGTGCCGAATTTTGTCTCTTAAAGCTAACTTGATTGTAACAATTGTTTGTAAGATCCACTGGGTTTATAACATGTATTAGGATAAAATCTTGGGAATGTACAGGAGTTAAATTTAAAATCATGTTTTTATTTTGTCCCACTAGACCATCCCAGCACTCTTGGTGCCATTACAGTGAGTAAATGTGGGCTCAGGAACTTCTTGACAGCTGATTTTAACTGCCCAGTACATTATAGGACTTTTTTTTAGCCAAGTACTTTGTGATATAATAGCTCAGAAGTCTCTAGGAAATCTTTAATACATGAAAACTGAACTGTTTGAATTTTGTTTTTTAAATATAAAAAAGGATTTAGTCTTTTTCTTTTGCACTATTTAGGCAAACACTTTTTTCTCTTGCTGCATGTTACCTAGTAGGTCCTCTACTTCACATGTAATATTCAGAGCACATGCTACATTCATTCTATAAACCTGTCAATGAGGGGAGGATGCGCGTGTGTGAAATGTAATGTGTAGACTAAGCCACATTACACTTTCAGTGAGGTTCCTTGCATTGGGGTTACAACATCAAGGTTATATACCAGGGATCAGCAACCTTTGGCACGCAGTTCGCCAGGGTAAGCCCCCTAGTGAGCCGGGCTGGTTTGTTACCTGCCATGTCTGCAGGTTCAGCTGATCGCGGCTCCCACTGGCCTGGAGTGGCGAATCGCGGCCAATGGGGGCGACGAGAAGTGGTGGCCAGCACATCCCTCAGCCCGTGCCGCTTCCTGCTGCCCCCGTTGGCTGAACTGCAGATGCGGGCAGGTAAACAAACCGGCCCGACCCGCCAGGGGGCCGGTTTGCCACGTGGTGAGCCACGTGCCAAAGGTTGCCGATCCCTGGTATATACTTCTGATGACAATGGGAGATCTTCACACTGATCCAGGGAAGAATATGTTCTTATTTAATAATTGTAACTGTTGTATGCAGAATCACGTGGAAAAATTATACAGGGTACTTTTAAACATGCCACTAAGATGGATAGGGCTTTTATTTCAGGCTGCCTGACACACTGAGTCATAGTTCGGTTTTCTTCAAAACTGTAAGGGCTAAAAACATTTTTACTGAAACTTGGAAGAATCTTGCATTGTTTCTTGCTAAATTTCTTAAGCAGACAGTTTTATCCTATACTGCTGTAAAACTACGACATTGGAATGGATATACTGTTGAATTAAGTATAGTGATGCTTGACAAAGTAAAGTGGTCTGAGTATAGGACAGGGAGGGGGCAGGTCTACATTACAATCTTACGTCGATCTAGGTTAGTAAATACTGTGGTGGCTGATGTCCACACTACTCACCAGGAGCACTTCCATCGACTAGGATCGGGGGGAAGCCATGCCCAGAGTCCAATCAGGGAACTGAGAGCCCAGGGGGAGACAGCTGATGTAAGTAACATAGTGTCTACGTTGACACTGTGTTGCCCTAATTACACTGCCATAAGATCTATGCCTCTAGTGGAGGTGCAGTTGGAGTTATGTGAGTGTAGTAGGTACCCCATTGGCCAGACAAGGCTGTAGTATAGACAGTGATATAATTAGGTTGACATAAGTTGCCTTATGTTGACCTAACTATAGTGTAGGTTAGGGCTTAGTCAGGATAGGATCACGCCTGCCTGAATTACTCTTTCTGTGGTTTTAGACAAATCACTAAGGGCTTAGGTAGAAGTAACTCAGAAATCAAGGACATACTCTTAGCCAAACTGGAGATAGCCCTGTAGTAAGGTTCTAACATCACTTTCACCCTGAAATGAAAATACCTCTTGGATCAAACACTTCAAGCAAAGTGGCCCTTTGGGGAAAATTTCTAGCTGAAAATGAAAGTCAAGGGGATTTAGGTACCTAAGTCACTTAAATAATTTTACCCTTCTCCATTATGGAGGGGCCACAGGAATGCTAGATAGGAGATCTTTCTAGTAATTGTCTATAGTAGTCAACCATTACACTAGGAGAGAAACTGGTGGCATTTCTACCCAAAGCAAAATAAAATACTACTACTGCCCTCCTAGGGACTCTCTTGGGTAGCAGTACAATCCAGAGCAGGGCTGATGACAGAATTAGGCTCACAGGATAAACACTTGGCCTGAGACTGCAGCAACCAGGTTTGTGGGAGCTGTACACAGCAGGCTTAGGGTTTAATGCATTCTTGTAACTGTGGGTGGGGTGGGGTGGAAAGAAACCTCTGCAAAACTACCTAAAGTGAAGATTCAGCTCCATGGCAAGTCTTTAAATGCGGGACCTGTTTACTTCCAGGGTGATCTCTGGCATTCAAGAGAGCAGGGGTGCTGCTGGTGAAAGGTCAGTAACCACTATCTACAGCGGCATGTCAGGATGCTGGAGAAGCTAATTTTAGTTTTGGAATAGAGTATAAACAAAGATCCAACTTCAACTGATGATTCCAAGTAGTTTCAGATTTTGTATAACTTTCTTTCGCTCTGGTTATTTGGAAGTAAAGTAATGCAATTCTTACACTGCAGCTTTACAAGAATATCTTTAAGCAGAGCATAAGTTCCCAGTTTGGTACCAACTTTCAGTAAACACTCTGGCTCACACTTCCTTTTGCCTGCAGTAGACAACAATCACAAATCTAGACCAAATGCTCTTTTGTTTTAAAACAAATTGAAAATGTTCTGCACAAAATACACCTGATTACCACCTCAGCTGGTCTGAGGCTTTAGAAGTGTGGGGGGTTTTCACCAGGAATCACAGTTCTTTCAGCTTTGGAAGAACCACAGTAGGTTACTAGAGAGACACACATTCATTTTTACCAGTCAGGAATATAGACTTGCTTCTCTTCCTTTATAGCATCAACCAATGAGGGACTAGGTTTAGAACAGGAGTCAGCAACCTATGGCACGTGTGCCAAAGGTGGCACATGAGTCGATTTTTGATGGCACGCGGGGCGGGCTGAGCCCACCACTGCTCTGAGGTTCCAGCTGCTGGCCCCTCGCCAGCCAGGGTCCCCGCCGCAGCCCCACTCACCTTGCTTCCGGTTGGAGTTCCAGCACAGGCCCCCTGCCAGACAGGATCCAGGCGTTCGGCCCTGCTCAGCCCTACCAGCTCCACTCACCTCAGCTGCCGACCTGGGGTTCCAGCCGGTTAACAACTGAACACTCAGAAGCCTGTGTGCAGCTTAAAGTATGGAAATATGTGCCACCAGACATTGGAAAGCTCAGCCAGGGCAAGGATCACACTAAACTGATAAGATCTGCATTTTAATTTAGTTTTAAATAAAGCTTCTGAAACATTTTGAAAACCTTGTTTACTTTACATATAACAGTAGTTTGGTTATAGACTTATAGAGAGACCTAAAAAAAAGGTTAATGTATTACCGGCATGCAAAGCCTTAAATTAGAGTGTATACATGAAGACTCAGCACACCACTGCTGAAAGGTTGCTGACCCCCAGTTTAGAACATCTGCTGCATTTTTTTTTTTGTCTTGGTGGTGGTAGATTTGTTCCACATTTTCCAACTTTACAGACATTTTCTAGGTAAAAAGAACAGGAGTAGTTGTGGCACCTTAGAGACTAACACATTTATTTCAGCATGAGCTTTCGTGAGCTACAGCTCACTTCTTCGGATGCTGGAGTTGATGGATTTCCACTCCATATGGCTAAATGCAGTGCCTTGCATACAGGTAGAGGCTTCAAAATTCTGTAAGTTACAATGCATCTGAACAGAAATCAAACACTTTGTAGTTATTGTTTAGGGGTAATTGCTCTGTTTACTCACTGATTACTTTATCAACTATTCTGGACAGTGGGCCTCATGCACATTTGAAATGGCAGTGGCTGAGATTGAATATTGTGTACTTTAAAATACATTCAAAGAGGCGTTATTTAAGCAGAAATGTTCCATTTTTATTGAGTTGTATTTGATACTGAAAATCAGGAGAATTACAAATCTTATGTACAATTATTTATAGAAATAAAAATCTGACATTCATTAGCGGTCTTAATATTTGTCTGCTGGATAGAGAACGTCACTCATAAATATGACTGTATAGAATTTGCTCCATAGGAATGTCTGTTTTACACTTTTCTCTGTATTAATACCTTCATTTTATATGCTGGATATAAATAAAGAGTTAATTGAACTGTATGATGATATGAAGGACGCATGTTTCATTCCAGTTCTATGAGCAGATCTCCTTCCCCAACAGTCTCACCAGCTTTACAGTGCACAGCTTTCACCTACAGTGTGAAGGTGAAAATAATTATTAAATCTTCCCTGAAAACATGGCTGTGTAAGTTCTTTAGCATGCGCAACCCTCATTAGTGCATGTACCTGAATGTACAGTGCATACACAGAATAAATGACAGATTGCTGAGTAAGAATACTATAATACCTAGTGCTTTATCAGTAGATCTCCAAGCACTTCACAATCTTACGGTGACACTTTCTGCAAGGCAGCCACACAACCTGAACTCTACCCCACAGAGATGTCAAGAACAACTCAGAACACTGTTACCCCTCCCTAAAAAAAGTCATAAGTAAAAATAACAAGGTTAAAAAAGTCAAAGAACCACAGTTGTCAAATAAAGGCAATTGTATATTTAGTTTACACTCATGTTCACAAAGTCAGTTTCCTGACTATTTCTTTTTTTTTTTTTTTAAACTAGTCCCACATACCCAGTATATGGAATTGCAGAGTATAGAGCATGTTTTATTTCAAATATGTACAGCTCAACATCTTGTAGTAGCTGAAGACTCTACACTGGCAAAAACATTGTGGGATTTTTTTTAAAAACAGATCTTTATTTTCTAAATCAGTTTTCCTCAAACCTGCCAGATCTATATGTCTGAATCTTTTAAATAGCTACTTTTAAATTCTGAATGCAAAAAGATTCCCCAAAATTAGTGCGAAAACACTTTACTTAATTAAAAAACAACTTGTCTGTTCTCACAGCAGTTTCAGTGAATGGGATCCCCTATGCTTTCTGAAATGTACTGGAGTCACCTTGGCCAACGCCTATTTCTGACACATGTAGAGTCTAGAACCTTCATCAGGCAAAACCAAATTGCTCCCTCATTTTTATTCATTTTACAAACATTCATAATAGATGCAAATTAAGTAAAACCCAAGCCACTTGTTTTAGCAGTTAGAATATAAGAACAGATTTTGGAGGTGGAAGACAATTCAGAGGAAAAAAGGGAAACTGAGTATCTTCCAGCTCAAACCAATGAAACTGAACAGCATGAACTAGATTCAAAGGGACAAATCTAGTCCAGCACCAGGAGTACCGAAACACATCATCTCCACAAAGGCATGAAGTTGTATTTGCTGTGGGAACCATAACTCTGAACTTTCGAATGTTTGACCATGTCACTGTTTTTCACATTCAATAAATAAAATAATTGTATTCTAAGAGCTTTAATGAACTGCCACTGTTTTACTATCTACAGTCCCAAATTGTTTTTATTTTCTTAAATTACATCATTTTATTTTAAAATGGAGACTCCTGTGGGGGTATACAAAGAGACCACTTAGAGCTCAGATCCTACTTAAATCCTGCTTTAAAGAGGGACATAAATGACACGGTACTGGCCAAATGTTACCCACATGTGGGGGGGAAGGGCATCTGGACAGGAACAGAACATTACTACTATCAGGAGGTGTGCAGGGACTTGGGAGGAAGCTCAGAGGCTGGCTAGGAGGTCACAAAATGAATCAGTCAGAGCGAAGGCAAGGGTGGCAATATGTAAAGGTTAAATTAAACTAAGAAAGAAGGAAAATAGAATGTAAGTAACCACTGCAATATGAGAATAGATTAAAAACAATGAATAAATAAATGAGAATTAAGGAGAAACAACTAATCTGTAACAAATATTAAAAATGAAAAGTAATAAATGTAAAAAAAAATTAAACTTGGTCTTACAGAAAAAGAATTAATACCAAGAGGCTAATAGTCAAGGGTCAACATTACAGTAATAGGAAAGAATGAGAGAGGCATTCACGTTGCACCTCGTCCTCTTGCCATATTTTGTTTACCTAAGTCCTGGTCCTGCTAGTACTACAGTACATGAAGTTAAACATGTATGTGTTTGCAGGACTGAGGTCTTCCATTGTTTATTCTTTGCAGCAGGGATCTGTCTGCAAAGAGCTTAGAACACTTCTGGACACTCCACGTTTAACAACGTCCTCATCAAAAAATGCTCAGTCTGGAACCTATTACTTTTTTTAAAGCAATATTCTTTTCTAGGGTAAACACCACTCATCTACACTACTGATGTACCTTGTTCCAAGTATCAGGGCAATGTGAAATTAATGTACATTTAATTAATATTGCAGAAAGAGCTCTGCTTTTAACTGCTCTCTGAAAATATGGAATTTGGAGAACCGGCTGCAGCTCCTCTAATATTTCAAACCAGTTTGAATTGCTCTATCTTAAGGAACAAATCATTTTGAAGAACTCATTTACATTAATTTTTGCAACCTGTAAAACCACTTCATGCTGTGTCATCTAAGTCTTGTAACTATTTAATAGCTTTCCAGGCAGATGTAAATGTTAAAAATTAAAGGTATCTCATTTTGAAACATATAGAAAATGAAAAACAATTGTACTTCTAATACTTTAACTAGCACAGCCCGCCTCTCTTGTTTTTGTACATTCTGTCCAATTTGACAAGTGACATGCAATTTAAAAAGATGAGACGACGCATACCTTGCCAGTTTTAGCAGCAATCATACTGTTCTGCATTTTCATAGCTTCAATTACACAAATCTCCTGCCCTTCTGAGACCTGGTAAAATTAAAGCAGTATAAAAATGAGGATAGAAGACTTTTAAATGCGCTAAACTTGCATCTTCTGTCTACAGATAAAGTGATTAATTCCTTAGGCAAAGTTTATCAAAGTCTAAAAAGTTTTTCTACAGAACAGCTGAAACCAAGTTGTCATATAGAAGTCCACAGCACAAGAAATGCAACTTGCCGTGGTTACCTTTAGCTAATCAAAATTAAAACAGAAAATGAATCAATTAGGTAGTGGGCGGAGGAGGAAGAAACAAAACAAAAACAAAGTGATCCCCTCCAATCCCACATTTGCAACTTGAACTTTCCAAACTCTCACCTTCCAACAGCTATCACACTGACATCAATAAAGGACAGAACAAAATTTAATGTGTGTGGTTTTTGACTTTGGAGCCACTGCTGTACTTCTCTGGCTCAGATCCATATGAATACTAATCCTGATTCAGGAGCCATGTAAGTTTCTTAGCTTTAGTCCTATAGAGAATGGACTAGGGTCTTTGACAATACTCGGTACCAGACTAGTGCAGAGCAAGAATGGACACCTTTGCACATCACTATATGGATGGTAGCTGATGCCTTTGGACTGCTTAGAGGGAAACACCAATTTTTAATCCACCTGGGAGGGCTCTTGGAGGCAAAAATGACAATTTTCACCACAGCTGACAGCTCTTAAAGGGAAACTCTCATATTTCCTCTTTCAGCTTATTTGCACTCTGCTGGCAGACATATACAAGCTCAAGGTCATATGCAATGCACTGTGTAGCTCTACTTTTGGGCTGACTGTGGCTAGGAATCAGATTCTCTCTTCAATGCCTTTGACTATGCAACAGAAATAAGCCACTTGAGGTTTTATGCTTGTTATGCAGGTTACCCATTTACGGTGGTGGGGGGAACCTTCATGGTTCAAATTCATCCCTGGTGTAATCCCAGACTACAAGGATTGTTTTGGAAACCCTGTGATGATCATCGGAGATGGCAGTCAACAGATTTACACTTTGGATGGAATGGGCCCTGTGTGCTAGTAGCCATGCCTTTGTGGTTTTGTTCAGTGTAAGGATGAACTTTCCTGAGACATCTGGGTAATCTTCATGGGTTTCCACTGCGACTCCTATAGTACATGCAGTTTTAGTGCCTTTGAACTCTGTGTCTGCTTTTCCTGCACTGTTCAGATGGTGGTATTTTTTGGTACACAAACATGAAGGGATGTGATTCACAGTGATGGTCTATGCAGTCTTGGGCATGTTGCTTGTCTCCGTGTATTGTCACCTGGTATCCTAGGAATCGTTAGTGAGGGTGTACTATCCAACAGAGAGAGATGAGAACAGTCAGAAAAGAAACCACGGATGTGAATACACTGAGTGTCTAAATGACTTTTCTTATGAAGTAATGTACTGAAGGTAAGCATCTCCCCAACTCTGTTTTGGATGGTGTGTCCCCTGCTGAAACATCCAGGAAGCTGAGGCAAGCCAGAGAGATACTTATTACTTCTAGTCTAAAAAAAGCTTCTGCACTATCCCTCTGTCAGACTTACCAACAGCAGTATGAGAGTTTTAGAATAAGAGCAGAAAACGTTGGCTCTAAGAACTCTGCATTCTAACCAGATACGCTGAACAATTAACATGAGCCATTGTAAATACAGAAATTCTGTCATGAGAGCCAGGTGTGCAGTTTAAGTCATTAACATTGAGATTCTATGTATGGTACCAAACACTTGTTCTTTATTATCAGTTATGTCTCTAGCCCATCTCTGCCTATCTTTTGTCATCCCCCGCCCCAGGAGTACAAACAAGAGAAATCAAAACCAAACCCACCCATTACAGTTTAGCTACAGTTGAGACACCAACCTACTAAAGAAAGAAAATTCAGAGATTTAAGACCATTCCATTACTGCACTCTTAGAAAAGCTTTGCAGTCAAGGGCCACGAACAGAGGACTGGGCTCCAGGAATTCATAAAATGCTCATCCCGGCTCTGCAACTGATTCTCAGTGTGACCATGGGCAAATCGCTTAGGCCACAATTTTCAAAGCCGAGTTCTCAAAGTTAGACATCTAAAGCAGCAAAGTCAATGGGAGTGGTGACTACTTAAGAGCTCTGAAAAACATCTGGGCATTTAGGGGCCTAAATATGGATTTGGTGCTTAATGTCAAGCACACAAGATGTCCCAAGCCCCTGTGTTATTCAGTTTCACAGTCTGTAAAATGGATCATTTGGTCAGATGGTTGGCACATTAATCAGTTAATGTTTATGCAGAGCCTTAAAAATTTATTTACTGTCTAAATGCTAAGTAGAGTTGTCTCTGTGCACGTCAGGTACTGCAGTGCAAATGGATGGAAATGAGTGAGAATCAGTATTCTGTATTCGTTGGCTTCTGTTTGGTGCCTCGAATTCAATGTATATTTTTGTGTTTGATATAGATGTGTGTTTACAGGGATGATAATAAAAGAGTTGGGCTTTATAAAGAAAAGAAAAAAAATCCAACACATAAAAATAATTTAGTCAACATCTAGTATTCTTATTCATTTAGAAGACAGAGCGTGCTTTTTGTAAGTACCCAAAGTTACAATGCTGTGACAGTACTTCTGATAATGTGCAATTTGTTTAAAACTACTTGGTGAAAGCATCACTTAAGCTCAGAAGTTTAATCACAGTTCTTACGTTAAATCTTTATGATCCTTTCATTGTACAATCCTAAAATTAGGCATTTGTATCTCTCTATTTTCTTTTGGGCTTTGTCCAATTGCTTTCATTACATAATTGTGTGTATCCTTTAGCCTGTTCGTATTATTTAGCCTGTAAATGAAGATCTTAGTGGTGTGTACAACTTCTTCTTTCCTCACTTATTTAAGGATTAATCCGTGCGTGTTACAGTATTTTGCCTTTTTTCACATGTTCTATTTCTTCCCTTTGTGTGTGAAACAATTAAATCCAATTTTAATTCACGATCATCTTTAAGTTTTAAATTTATAGGGACAAGTCCTTCATGACCCAAATTTGTCAAAACAAACAAACAAATAACCCCAAAATTCTGATTAGTTTGCACTGGCTCAGATCAATTTGTTCTGTTGGCTAAAAAGAAAAAAAGACTATTTGGTTTTGTTTTAACAGATTTATGCTGTATAAAATCTACATTTAAATTGCTTGGATTCATGTGAATACGAAAATGGACCAGTCAGATTTAGTTTCTAGAATGCATTTTTAGTGTAACTCCGAATATTTCAATGGTTAATTTTTTTAAATCCATGTTTATTTTTTAAGTAGATCCAAAAATGAAAGGAAGAGAAGGGAACCTAATATCCAACTGCTTCTAACAATACAGATAAAATGGGATTTCCTGTTCCAAAATTTCTTAACTCTTTCTCTGTCTAATTTAGGGACTACATGGTCTTATCTACCCAATCTTAAAGAAAGATTATAGACAATATGTGGAACTGTCTTCAGTGTTTTTCTAACCAAATAATTCAGGATGAGGAGTGGAAGTGGAACTTGAAAATTAGCAACCTTGAGCTATTTTCATTATGCCTACAGGAGGAACATAAGGATTAATTGTACTCCCAGAGATGGCTCCTTAAAATTCAGAAGTACAATAAGACATCTGAGGGCATTACTACTGAGAGATCTTTGTGAGTATAGTACATGTCTTTAAGACTTTTGTGAATCATTTGATAAAGACTTAATGATTGTGACAGGATGTCTTCAATGTTAGGCTTATGAAATGGTCACAAGTCCCACAAGTCTTTTTGATAAACCCAATCAGCACTGATGTATTTCTCCACTCTATGTCTAATTGGTGTAAAGTTTGTAGATCTGAATCTTGTATCTTTCATCCAGCTTACTGCGTCCTCTCCTTTGACATAGGGTCAAGGTTCACATTCGCATCCGATTATCAAAGTGGCACTCATTAAGCAGCAGCCTGCCTTGCACCAAAATGAGTTAGCTTGAAGGAAAACTCAGCCCATTTACTCAGCAGATTTTAGCATTTTAAGGAGGCCTGAATGTCACACAGTATTGCTACATTTTGAAGAGTTTCAGACATCTCCAGCTGATGATTAATTGTAAGTGATGGGAAATAAAATCCAGTAAAGCCAGCTGCTTGCCATGGTCGGCAAAATTACTATAATGGATATAGGCTGCCAATTTTCCAGTTTTACTGGCAAGTCTTCCAAGTGTAATTAAGGGAAGTTATAAATGATATGGAAATCTATCAAGTCCCATTTATTTTCAGAGGACTCTTTCCCCCAGAGACTTTTATCTTCAAGCTTATAGTTTGCTTTGTTGTGCTAATGATTTAAACCACTTCATATTTCTGATTAAAGCCCCCAATATCCTTCATAAGAAGTTAGATCCATTTCTTTCACAAAGATTTAAAGAAACAGAACCCTTTTTAAGTTGTGTTTGTGAAATAAGCTCGGCTCTTGTTTCCTCTGAGCTGCATCTTAGGTCTCTACCTACTTTTTGGATTTCAAACCATGAATAGCCTTGAAGAGACTGCAAAGATTTGGGGGTAAGAGTTGACTTTTTTGGTTTTCTCTATTTTAAAAAAAATTAAGATTGTAGAAACTACCTTTCCTGCTAGGCATTTAGCAGAAGGTGGTTTTTCTTGCTAATGTTGTTTGATTTGGAATAAAAGCATGAAAATGATGTGCAAAGGCCTAAAATTGGAGATGTAAAGGATGACTGCACAGTATTTCATTTCTCAATTTCATCCTTCAGAGCCACAAAATGGGGGTGATACAGTTACTGGATGAGATTTACAGTAACAGCTGTGGTCTTCCCACACAAGGGAGGACCTTCTAATGGGCTAAGGTCTGTTTTGAACAGACGGGGAGTAACAAAACAAGGTTCCCTATTAAGGGTGTGCAGTAATATTTCTGATAAAGAAAATGAGAATAGTCAGATTGCTTTTAGAAGACCCAAATCCCATTCTGCTGTTAAAAAATGGAATTATATTAGAAAGTGCTAACTGCTAAATAAACAAAAGACTAAAGGGATGTAAATGCAGGAGAATTTTTTTTTAAATCTGCTCTCCAGTAACTGTAAAGAATGCATAGGAACCAGTGCCAGTGGCATATGGCTTTCTACTGTGCTAAACATTCAGACAAAAGACAGGTTCATCAGTCATTGGTGTATCTGGATAAAAAATTAGCTTCTGATGGATGGTATTTAGAGCTTACCTGCTGCTAGTACATTACCAGAGAAACACAGGTTTTGAAACCCACATGACATTAGAAACTGCCGACCATGAATACAACACGTGCAAGCACTCATAATGTATGCCAGGTTATACAAAATAATAAATAAGCTATTTAAACCCTCTGCCTAAAATTGGGCCTGCTGCAAGGAACCCTGGGTCAGTCCTACACAGGCCAATTAATGCACAGCATCTGCTGTATAGAAGCAGTGCATGAAGCATTTCCCAATGATTTCAGCAATTAAAAGAAAACTGTTTCCTGCCTGTTCTGACAGCAACTGTGTTCAATGCAACAGTGAGCACCAAATCATTGTGTGCAGCTGAAAAAATTAAGTCTTTTTTTTTTTTTTTTTGAGAAGGGGGTGGATGGGATGAAGATTTCTTATGGAACAGGATAGTTCTTTTGTTGTCCTACATTCTGTGTTTTTCTGCCAAATTAGACAGAAGGCTCCGAGGGCTTACAGGGCCCTCTACAGTATCACCTTCTGGTGCTCTGTGGCTCCTTAAAAAGATGGATCAATATCAACCCTGCTGATTTGTCTACAAAAGTGAAAATCCTTCAATTACATTTTTAATACCATTGTATTTAGAACACAGGTGTTTGAATGCAACATAGTTTTAAGGCTCTTAGATCTGAAAAAAAGCCCAGTAACATCCACAAGCAAAAACCATCGCTGATTTGGTTAAAAGCGCAGTTAGAACCTGATTTTAATTCTGTCTCCTTTCTGAGCCTGGGGGGGAGGGGGAGGTTGGGAAATATCGCTCAATATTCCCATAATTTCCACACTCGCATCCCCACATATTTATGTATACTGAGAATGGACAATGGGAGACTATGCAATAATAAAGCAACAATCAAGCAATCTTGAACATACAAAATAGTGCATATGCTCTTTCAAAATTAATACAAACACGTACAACTTGTAATCATTATGGCTGCAAGAATATTATATGGTACATTAAAGCCATGTTCCTTTTGTGCACTGAGGTATGTAGAAAGTGCTTGAAAATAATGCTCAGTGTTAACTTAGTCCATTTTAGTATCATTGCCCTCCCATGACGTTCCTTCTCTATGACATGTTGGCATGCTGGCAGCAAGCACCTAAGTAGAAAACAAATCAGGAGGAATCGGATGAGCAGCAATTGAAATTCCTTGACGTTGTCCAAATCTGTGTAAAATAATTAGTGCACGTTTTCCCTTCCTTCCAAATTAACTTGGAAACTGAAGCTATAGAGTTGAAAATATAATTAGCAGCAATTAACAGTGCTTGACAGATGATTATTCAACTTTTTATGCCACACTCCTTTAATGAATGAATGTAGGTATAGCACATCCCAGATTTTCTGACCTCTGATTAACCAAAGGTCAGTGACGTCCTCCTGACAGCAATGAGCACTGGTCATTGCACCCCCACTTATCCAAAACACTAGTTTTTCCAATGGTTTCAGAAATTTCCAAAACTTTTTTGGGGAAGCTGATGTGCTACATATGTATTTTGGTGGTAGCAGTTACCACCAAATACTACACATATACATGGTCTTGACAGCCAAAGACAAAGGCTAGTTTCTGTTTTGGACAAAAATATTTTGATTTATCGGTGATCTTTTAAAAGTTCTTATGAATTTGGTAAAACAGCCACCATTTTTTTTTTAGTAGGGCCTTCTAATTATTTATGAATCGTTTCTTATTGTTACAATAGAATTTCACCTTTAATAAAACCCCACTCCCAAAGAATCTTCAATGTGTTTACATAAAGAAATAAGTAAAATTATTAAAGTAAACTGTATATAAAAGAATGCAATCTTAGACCAATATAAATGTTATATTAAACAACATACACTTTTAACAAGTAATACATTTTGAAAATAGTGGACACTTATTAGCATAAATCACAATAGAAAGATCAGTTAATTTAACTATTGCATTCAACCTTGTGGTATCAGCATGGTGGGAATATTGGAATGTTACAGTTTTTTGAAATTGTAAAAATAGTTTCAGCTTCAGTTTATTGATAATTTTCCTTACAATAAGACACAAAAACTATAATGAAATTTATATGGTTGTACATTAATGTACAAACATATAACGAAATACATAAAAGGGCAAGTGAGATTCCTGATCATGTTTGATCAAGTTCATAACCTATATTTTACAGAAATATGCAGCTAACATCCACACTGGGAACACTACACACACACAAAAAAAAGGAAAAAACTGAACAGAAAGGAATAATTATCCCCACAAATTATTGGTTTATTCACAACTGGAGTGGAGAATATGTATGGTTTGTGAAATATGCTGGTATATTAAATAACATCATAGATTTCTATGTAAAAGGTATACATTAAATTACCAACCCCATTCCTTCTATATTCCATTTTGGTTATTACCCCCAGCTGGAATAAGAATTATTATGGACATAAAGTAAAAAAAATAAAAAGACAAATTTACTTTATTTAGATTTTTGGGACTGCATTGCAAATAAGGTTTGAGACTACAAGTGAAGTGGTGAAAAGCAACAGGTAACATATAAAATCCCAATTTCTTATTTTACAAGAATTTACAATGTCATGAGGAGTATATGTGTTTGGGTGGCAGAACTGTGGACGTTTTGTTTTTTCACTCTAAATATTTTAAAGTTAAAAACTCTGACTGGATGTGTCTCTAATCCATGCAAGCCTTTTTCTAAACTTTACTGCCAGAGGATTTGAATTCAATTTTCAATAAAATCTCCCAATTTGTTTCTAGCCTAGCAGCATTAAGTAGTTTTGCAAAATGAATTTAGCCAACACATCTCACTTCTGCAGTTTTAAACAATCCTCAGGATTTTAATCTTAATTCTGAAATTATTCAGATCAGTTACATTCCATAATATATTAATATTTTGGGGGGAAACTGTCTTGTGCATTCTCAGTACACAGACATCTGCTATTCAAGCAAAAGTTTTAAATTACAAATTACAGCTTCACTTTAAAGTCATGTAGTTTTGTTAAATGAGAAGTGTCCATTTAAAAAAGTAATTTGACACGATAATATTCCCAAATCACGATAGTCTTACATTTATTGGAAAAAAAAACTTGAAAATTGAGATAACAATCCTTAATTACAGGGAAACCTCCAGCAGTGTTCTTATGGCTGTAATAATATACAAACAAATTAAACAAATCCATGTTGTGACTGGACATTTTATCCAATCACTGTTCTTTTGTATATATTTGTAGATGCCCAAAGAAAATAATTAAACTGATTTATCCAAATCTGCAGGCTATAGCTTACTAAATAGTGTCTGGCTTATTAATGCCACCTATTTCTAGTTACTGTGGGTTTTTTAAAACATTTTTATTTCAGATACATGCAAAATTGAAAAAAGTAAAAATAATATTTTCAGAGGGCCACTGAGACCTTTACAACCAATTATTGTTGCCATATACAATCACTAGCAAACTCAGAAGAGTTATGAAGAGAATCCATTTTGGGAGCACCCTGGCAGGTTTTCTGTAAACATGATACAACATTTGAGCTATGCACACAGAACCATAGTATCTTTTGCTTCCGATATTCCACTTATTCACCATACAGCATTCTTTACACACTGAGCTCAAAGCAGAATATCAGAAGGGAAAATAATAAACAAAGGATTAGTAGGCACTGTTTTATTCTGCCCTCAATGCTTAGTACAGAATGTCTGTGCAACTCAGAATGAGTTTTTAAATTTTGTTGTATTTTTTGTAATTGTTACAAGATCAAATTGTATCTGTAGCATTTTACTAGAGGTTTATGAAGATGGCAATGTACACAATCCGTGCCTGGGGGCCAACTGTGTTCCCGCTGAAGTCAATTTGAGCAAGATCAATGCCTAGGCTATGATTTTGAATGTGTATAACCTCTCCTGTCTCATTTAACACTGCCAATGTCCTGAATTTTGACTATAACAAATGGCCTCGTAACAACAGGCTTTCATTCTAATATGTACTTCTTCATAATAACTCTCTTCACAGAAAATTAAAATGGATGTGCTTTACTAGACAGACAGTGCTATCATTACAAATAAGATATAAAAGTTTAGCCTAAACTGAAGACTCATCTGCTAAATATCATCATCTTTTTCTCATTCAGAGAGTTTTCAAATTCACAGTGCTTTTGTGGTTCACATTACTTTGTTTTTAACTGTTTCCAGTGACAAGCAAGTGACATTTAATTACATCCCTCAGATAACGTGGGGAAAATGGTAAGGAAAGAAGAAAGCAATGTTAAAGCTAAAAAAAATCAGCACAAGTCCTACTTCTCTTTGTATGACAAGTAGCGCTTTCCCCTAGTGGGAATCGAGCAGAGCAGAAGGCTGACTTGTGGCCAACAGAAAATGAATTTCTTGCTTGTACGCTACTTCTTTGGCAGAAGTGAATTCCAAACTGGTTATCAGATTCGCTGGGGCACGCACATACAGCCTTATATCATGCTTCAGCAACCCAACGCGTTTTTCATAAATAGCAGCCAAGAGAGAACATTATTTTATGAAAGGCAATGATATATAAAGTCTGAGGAAAACTAATGAAGAGACCATCGCTGGCTTCTCATTTGGCTAAGGACACAGAGAAACTAACCAACACCATGTGTTTTACCTGGCCAAGCAAAATGCCCATAACCAAATGGCTGATAATAAAGACAGTTGTAAATGCAGCCATTCAAACAAAGATGATGTGTCCCCCCTCACTAGGAGTTTCTTTTCTATTGTAATGTTATCTCTGAAGTATGGATAATGTAGACTCTCTCTCGATGCTATTGAAGTCTCTGAAATAATCTCTTGAAGAGCCCAGCCCTGGTGCAGAGACTGTTATATGATCTTCCAATAATATTTAGCATAGGTCACAAGTTAAAAAAAAATATCTTGGAACAACTAATAACAATGCCGTTTTATTAATAATAGCTATAACCTGAATGAAAATTAGGAACAGCATCTGAGTTTTCCCTGCTTTTCAGCTGCATTGTTTTCAGACACTATTACCATTGTAACTGATAAATACAGCTGGAAATACAAAGATGACTTAAATTCTTTAGTCAGCCTGAAAAACAAGGAAGATCAGAACACATTCAAGCAGTAGGACAAAAAGGTTTGTATTTATCAGAGAGCTACAGTTCCCTGTTCATCATGCCTTGAACAGCTGTAGTGAGTAAACCTCGTTCTGATGGACAGCCAAGACATGTAATCTGAATCACACCATCCCACTGCTTATTCAGTGCAGATAGTTGATACTACCTCAGCTCCTTTTTAAAGTTTTGACACTAGTCCTGGAAAGGAAGGATTTAAGTTAAACCCTTTCCAATAACGCAAATGTGTTTTTGTAATTAAAGCCACACAATTAGCGTTGACAAGCTCAGATCGGCAGAACAGCGATTATGCTGTTCAAGGGCTCTGCCACTCAGTGCCTCCAGCAAAAAGCTGCAGGAGAGGAGGAGAGAAAAAAAATCCTCACACATTATTTAACTTGTACTCTTGCACTGCACCACTTGTGTGGATTTGTACAGGGAGGTTTTTAATTCCTTGGCCATGGCCCCATCCTCCCATGGTTCTATTCCTTCAAGACCACAAAATATTTGTCAAGCACAAGGAAAACATTTTGTAACATCCAGCAGAATTAACTTTTTTTAAACCCAATCTATTTATAGTGTGAAAAATGTAACGTAAAAACGGTTCAGTCTTGCAGTATTGAAATACCTTGAAAACATGATCTTTCCTCCCACAAAAACAAATATTTGCTTAGTACCTTACTCACTAGGCAACTCTTAGGCTGCCTCTATATAGAAGCAGTGGGTTTCACTCTCCACACAATGAGATGAATCGGTTGTAAGCAGTCAGTACTCCAACCAGCTTTTAGGCAAATCTCAAGACTAGCTGTTTTGTTAACTCTTAACAACGGACCATTCATTTTTATTCTTGACAGATTGCAAATACTTTGCATGATTCACTAATAAGCTTTTCTAATCGCTTGTGACAGAGGCATCTGAGTGTTTCAGGCCCTGATCCTGCAGACACTCCCACACGATTCACTTTACACCAGTGAGTAATCCAGCTCACTTCCATGGAGCTATTCCTGTGCATAAAGTCACTTCCCAGGCATAAGAGTTTGTTAACATTCAGTGGTGAAACAGGTTAATTTTAAGTGAATTCAACAGTTTTTAAAAGTGCACATTTAACTATTTTTGCCACATGCAGCAATTACAACAGTCAAGAAATATTTATACCTCTGCCATGTGACACAGTGGAGTTTTCCTTTCAGTTGCATTTTTACCAAACTGGAATTAGGTGACAGAGAGAGAGAGAGAGAGAGTGTGTGTGTGTGTGTCTACATACATTTTATTTATATATAATTAACATAACAAACATATAGATAGTAACATATTTAATATAAACGTATGGAGGCAAAGACCCACTTTTCTGGATCTCTGCACCTGGAGCTTTTATTTCCCATCTCTTTTTCCTATCAACAGAGAGAAATGTCCATACATATGCTGTGTAAAAGCAGAGAAAGCTGCATGGAAATGTGTAGGGCAACACCTTTTGAGATTAAACATGTAGTAATTTGGGGTCCTTATCCAGCTTGTACTCAACCTCTCACTGAAGTCAGGATTGTACCCTGGGGGTATGTCTGCACATCAAAACAAACAAACGAAATAGGACAGATGTCTCAAAGCTGGGGTCATGGGGCTCATGTTGTGGGGCTGAAAACAGCCATGTAGACTTTGGGCTCAGGCTGGAGCCTGGTTTCCGAGACCCAACCCCCTCGCTGTGTTTTAGAGCCCAGACTCCAGAACCTGGCCCCAACCTGCGTCTTTACTGCTGTTCTAAGCCCTGCAGGACAAGCCCCAGGTCTCCTGACCTGGACTCTGAAGACTTGCCGCTGCTGGTGTTTTTTTGCTTCATAGATGTACCCTTGAATTATAAATTCAGGGATCAGGATTTTCTATTTGCCTGTAAAGTGCCACATGTCTATTTATGGTCCTGTCTAAACAATAACAGTACTAAGCACTTTAGACTCAGGCCTTTGTTGCTTCATTCTTATGTCCCCTAGTCCAGTATAACATCACTCCCTTCAACGCTGTAAGTTGGCTCAGATTCAAAACTCTTAACCCCTAACTATAATTTTATGTAATGTGGTTGTGCTCGGATGTCACACAAAACTGAGTAATGTAAAGCACCTACATGTAACTCTCAAACATCATGTTTTTTTCTAGTTCTGTGTGATGGAAAAGAATGGAAACCCCCAGGATAGTGGTGATGTGTCCTATTACCCTCCACTCCCTAGATTTTGCTCCTTAGACAGGTTGAGGGAATCGCCTACAGAGATTTCTTACTTAGCATGGAATGCTCCCTTCAGGAATGTGTGAATCACAGTACTCCTGTCATGACACTAAATGACAACTTTTTTTTTTTTTTTAAATCAAATAACTTTTCCCCAGGAGGACACATTAACACCTATCCTGTTTCACCTAAACATGAAGATTGTATTTGACAACTACAGTACTTAACTGGTCCAAGGCAGAAAATCAAGCAACCTCCCCCACCACAATCAACAGGATAGCATGCTATCCAGATGAGTGTTTGCTCTTACTCAGCTATGAAAGTTCCCTCCACCTCAATGTAATTTGAAATGTGCTTTTTAAGAGTACAGCTTAAACAGAGGAATAAACAATGGATAATGGAAAAGAAGCAAGCAATACACACACACAATCATACTCTCCAGACAATGTTACAAAAGAAAGTTCTGTAAAGGAGAGCAGCTCAGGCTTTCCGTTATACTGTGGAGGAAACTGTGTGGAATATCGTATAAAATTATATATAGCAAAAGAGCCTCTCTTACCAAGTCCCCAGGCTTTACAGAAACTGCCACCACTGCTCCAGGCATCGGTGATCTCAAAATACTGGTTGTATCCTCCACTGCTTTCTCTGGCATGTATTTACTCAACTCTGCAGCAAGCTTGGTCAGTATGCGTAACTTGTACTTAAGGAAAAGACAAAAAGAAAAATATTTTAAAATATTTAATCCTGTGTCTCTTGTGAATTTCTTTGTAATGATCTAAAAGTCTCGCATTGATATACTGTTTGTATGACGACTTAAAAGATGGTGTTTTAATACTATACATACATTATCTATACTGTATGGAACTGTCTAAAGTTTCAAATCCGTGTCACAATTTTCACTACCTGAATATATGGACAAAGGTAAAAATACAGGACAACCCAAGACAGTGGCACTGAGTAACTAAAAGGGCAATATTGGATTAATAATCTGGTTAACACATTTCAGGGGGCGTTTCCCCCAAAGGGAAAAAAGATTAAAATTTAAAAATAATTTTAAAAAGAGAAAAATATCCTTTTTCTCACCAAATCCTACTCTGAGTTACCCTGGTTTAGGTCTGGAGTAATTAAACGGAATAATTTCAGATACACACCTGAGTGTAACTGAGCAGAACTAGAATTTAACCCTGAATTACTAACACCTCCCTAGACTATTAACAGTGAATGAATTTTAAAACATTACTTTACTTTGTACTATTCAGTGTTTGCATCTTACACTTCATTCAGCTTTTACAATCAAAACAGATCAGACAATTTCACTTCCATAATATCGTGTATAAGCATAGTGCTGCAAACGAGGCATGGAAATGTCCTATTCGTAGTTCTATGTGAGGTAAGAAAGAATGGAACCCTTCCAGGATAAGGGTGATGAGTCCTGTTCAACCTAAACTATTTAGCTGTTTTTGTCTGAATTTAAAAAGAAAAAATATTACTATGGTGTTTTATAAATTAACAAAACAAAACTCCAAGGTCTGAACTATCTAACAGCAACCCTTTAAACTAAACCTTTCTGAAACTATGTACATTTGTATGTCAATATCCCTTTTTACTTTAGTTCTTAAAAAACGTGTGTACACTTTCATGGACATTTCATTGAGTTTGTGAGAATTTTTCTTCAAATCTGCTGCAGCGCATGTGAAACTGAATGTAGGAATCCAGTAGATGGCAGCAGGTCTCTGTGAGAAACTCGATCTCCCAACATCAACTGAGAGCAAAGAACAGTATTGCACTACATCAACCATTTAAACAAAGGTTTCAGTAATAAGTGTTGTAGGCTGAAGTTCATTTAAAATTCAAATGTGTATTTTGATAAGGTAAAGTTTAACACCTTTTAAAACATATATTGTCTATTGAAATAGTTAACCATTGTTTTGTTAAATGGAGTCTCTCTACTTTTCATTTTTATATAAAAGGACACAGATGAAGGCAAAGGGGAGTCTAACTTCTGCTTCCACAGGGAGCAAAATGGGATACTTGGAAAAGACAATGGTAAGCTAATTAACTGCAGTGGAAATCTTTAAAAAACAGCTTTCTGAAGATACACATTGTTTGGTTTTAACAGAAGGTTATCATCCTACATAAATGCTGTCTGGATAGATGGAACATGTGTAGTGAACAATGTAACCATTTGGTTGGAAAATATTTGGAACTCAGAAATATGAGACACAATTTATATGAAACAAATAAAACCTCTGAATTTAGTCATGTGCCACAGTAATAAACAAAGCTATATCCACCACCTGGAGATTTTCAGACTCTCACCAAAATACGTATGCCTTGAGTAAGTCTGATGCGGCACATACGAGCCTGCACCACTTTGTATATACCAAGCTGCTTTAACTGAAAACATCCTGCTGGCATTATGCTGTCAATTAGAGTGTAGAGTGTACATTTTCAAAAACAAAATAAGGTAAGTTATTTACCTTTCTGCACAAATGACTAATTTGAATGCAGTGAGCTGTTTGTCATGTCCCTTTAAAAAAAATAAAACTGTGCACGTGCGTGTACGTGCACTTGTGGAGGGTGGGAGAAGATACCTAAAGGAGATTTGATAACATAAGTTGCAAGCAGAATTGCGACAATGTGACAGGTCAAATAATAACATCTTATGCATGTTTCTTTACTCTTGAGTGTGTGTGTTGCAATCAAGACATACAAGTGTCTGCCAGTTTCTGAAGGATATGATCCTTAAGTGAAATTACAGTGCAAATAAAAGCTTTTTGCTCCTATTTAAATTCATCTGAGTCATAAGTGGCAGGGGAAAAAAGCTGGCAGAGTGCATTTTGCTGTCAATCTAATAAACATTCTGTGCAAAGGGACTATTTATCAAAGATAAATTGTACTTAAAAGTCCTTCATTAAATCTGTGGGGGGGAATATAATTACACCAAATTGCACAGTTTCAGTATCCATGGTTAGCGTCTGCTTTGTACTCATAGTTTGAAAATAATAATAATAAAAAGCTAGGTCTTGGAAGAAAACAAAAATAAGTTAGCTTTCTGGACTGGCACGACAGTATGGTGTTCGAGATTACTTTGATATAGTTTTCAAAAGTTATGCCTACCTTCCATTTGGTTTTCTAGGTATTATATAGATTAATTCTTCTGCACTGCCCAACCTCAAAATTTAAACTTTAAATGCAGGGGGGGAAATCTGCTTTAATTCCAAGGAACAAGCCGTCTTACAACATTTCACTGAGGTTGAAATACTTAAAGAAATTCCTCATCCACATCAAAACCTGCAGCAATGCAGGGGGATGGGAGACAGGGAGAGTGTCCTGCTGTATGTTGCACGTTAAAGCTCAATTTTCCTTACCAAGTTATAGTATCCCTACCAACCAAATACTCAGTTTTTACCATCTTTATAATTTTCATATCTTTTACATTCCTTTCTCTGCAGGACTCCTGCTTTGCTTGGAATGAGATGTGAGAGTCAGTAAACTAACAGCTTTCAAATGCAGGTCTTTGTTATTGATGCGCTGTTCCTTTTCCTTTTGTATTTGTTTATTGTTCTTTAGTCTGTTTTGGGGATAAGAGAGTTATTGTAATCTAAAAGTACAAAATAACAACAGTAAACTTCTCAGGAAAGGCCTTTTTTGGTGCAGTTGGCTAACAAATGACCTTTCGGACATAAAAAAAGAAGACAAAGCACCAGAGAGAAGGTTCCTTCTTTAAGGTTACCTTTGATGTATTTCTACTTTCTGCTGGACCCCACTAAATCCCCACATAAGCATTCCTTTGTAAAGCTATCTCTTAGCTCTCAGAAACCATATTACAGAGAGGGGGTCAGTGAGCTCTTGATCCTAACCTGAGACATAGACACGTGGCTTGATGAGAACTGCAAAGGCCTTAGGAAGACCAAACTAATCATGCAATGCCTACAGAGGTCTCTAAAACAAAGACAATTAAGGACATATAAAAAATGTCTATATCACACGGTTAATACTGTTGCACCTTTGCTTTACTGAATTAAATCTAAAATCTGAAGTGGAAGTTTCCGTTTGTTTGTTTTTTTTAAGTGTTTTTTGGTTGAGTGGTGAGGGGGAGAATGGGGAACATTGCAGAGGTTGGATTACAAGTGGAGACCATAAGGTTTCCATTGGTCTAAAACAGAAGGAACATCTGCTGGAGTCATAAGCAGGTTGTCTGTCGGTGGGCTTTAGCAGCAGCGAAATCTGCCATTGACCAGATCTGAACTCATCAGCAGTTGTCTCTGGTCACTGCTCCACTCTGCGGGGTTTCAGAGGGTAATTCTGCCAGCCAAAGTAAAGTTAATAAAAAAGTACCTGAGTGGAGTCAGGCATGCCCGATTGGGTAGAAAACAGGTATTTCTTTTTCACAGGATTATTGAAGTCCACTATGAGTAACCAAAAAAGGATGGTAAGGAAGGGTGATGTTAGCTAACAGTCTGCTTAGGGTAACAGTACGCTGCCCTAGGTCTCTTGGTAAATGAATGTTATGGTGTATGTAATGCAAAACCACCTCTTACAACTCAATCTCTCTGACCAGAGAAAAGGGCCTAATAATAACAGATGTGCAGGGATAAAAGGTACAAAGAGAAGGCAATAAACTGAAAACTAAATATATTTATTTTAAACCTACTGTATAAATCTCTTAAGTAGAATAAGTGGTAAAAAGAGAAAAAGAAAAAAATGTAGGCAACCAATTGTGGTTTAAAGGAGGTCACAAGCAGATATTTAAAATACATTTCCACTAAAGAAAAGCTCAGTAAACTACACAGGTTATCCTACCAACTATAACAGAATATAATATGCTGCAAGTATAATGTTCAAACTGCATCCTGTTACATCTTGCATTAGTTCATTAAATATGATCTTCCCTACATACCTTAATCTCACGTTCTCTTGAGTTGTAAATACTCAAACTCTACTGGATATTTTATAGAGCAATCTAACATAGCAATATATGTATGTATATCTGTAACTTACATTACTACTGGATATTTTATAGAGCAATCTAACATAGCAATATATGTATGTATATCTGTAACTTAGGTACCTATTTGGATTGCTGACCAGAAGCAGATTTATAGTATGCTTTACATTATATTCAGCCATGTTTTTAAAACCTGTCATTTTTCTGGTAGGAAGGTTACAAATTGTAAATTGCTCAGCTTCTAGCAAATAAGTCGCCCACTGTGCATCTTGATTATTTTCAGTAAAACAACTACACTGCATACAGTAGAATAATGGCCATTTCTGAATTAATAAACTTTATTAGCTAGGTAATTTCCCTTGAACGCTCTTAGTAAGCTTCCTTTTCTGTCTCAAGGCATTTAACAGGTGTCAATTGGCCATCAGGAGCTCACGAGTAACAGTTTTCCAGTAATCATTCAAGTCAATAATAAGCAATGTTCAATGCTGAACTGCTATCAGCACATTGTCTTTTTCGTTAATTCCTCTTTACATTTCAAAGCAGTGACCACATCCTTGTTTATACTTTCACCATGACAAATAGGAAAGCTTGTGTATTTATTCCATATTACTTGAAGATGGGAGTCATCATCTTCTTTTACAGACAAGGACTTTGTACTCAACAAGGAGATTTAAAGTAAGTCTCAAATTACAGAGATCTTGAGCTCTGGGTTCTGGAGCTAATTTACTTCCACAGTGTGATAGTAAGAACTAATATTAAGATCTCCACACAAGCAACTACATCCCTAATATAGTGCAGGAGCAAACACTGCACGTGCTGGAAAACGACAGTCAAAAATGAATACCCACAAAAATCATGAGCCTTTAACAGCAGCAACAGGGAGAAGGGGGAAGAAAGAGAAAATCACCATCATGCAGAACAAAAGTCCAGCACAAAAACTTAATTAGAATTGCAATCCAGTCATGGTTCCCACTTTCAATTCATTATGTGATACATAATTAACACTCTAGAAAAACTTAACAAGGGTTAAAGCCATGCAAAATACATCCCCTTCATTTTAGACTAAGGCTAAACAGTCAGGATCAAAAACATACAGAATTAAAGCTTGTAGATGTCCTTCTCTTGGAGTTACGACCCAGACGAAGAAGGTGAAATGAACAGACAGACGTTAGAAAGCTCTGTGAGCCTCAGAGCTTTGTACATCTGCAGTCACTGGAGCAGCCTGTTAGCATAATGCTTTGACAACTCCATCAGCGCAGTCTCAAGGTAGCTGTCAATCAGGATGCATCATTTAATACAACAGCACTCTGAGGATTTTCTCCTACAACCCACATGACAGCATATCTACAGCTCTATTTATATCAGCGCCCAGTTGTGTTTACAGTGCTGTTGTAATTAGAAAAGATGCAACAGGCAGCAATATTCAGATTTCCATTTTGCCATAGTGCCATGTAAAGTGCGATCTTGCTTTACAGAGTCATGCTAAATGACAAAAGCGCTATTTTCTTTAGTCTCTGTGCTCAGACAGCACTTCATTTGCAGCTATCTATAATTAGATTAATGGTGTAGTGCAGTACAAAGCAGGCCCACTTCACATCAGATAGCATATGAATTAGGACAAACACTTATTTCAATTCAAGGCAGAGAAAGCAGTGACTGGGGTATTTAGCATACCCTTTATGGTGGAATGAGATGTTAATTGTGTACCATTACCTCTAAACTGCTTGCTTGTTGTATAAATCACTGTGCTAATTGATGCAGAGATAGAAACGTAGCCACAGGCAAGAAGGCAACGGAATGAGAGCTGAAGATGGTGGATAAAGGATTATCGAGTAAAACCATATGGAGATGAGGTTCCTTTGAAACCTGCCCATGAGCAGTGCTTCTTAAACTACAGGGGGAAAAAGTGTTGTACTGATGTGCAGAAAAAAATATTTTTACATCACGATTTTTGAACAGACTCTACAATAAAGTGTTTGAGCTCAACCGAAAACTAAAAAATACGTGTAATGAATCTGGACACACGCTTCTAAAATGAAACTAATTGGGAGAGCATGACTTGTGAATGGCCACAACATTCTGCTTGGGGTTTGGGAGCCTGAATTAACAAATAACACTTGCAAACTATCCTTAGCAGGTGTTTTGCTGACCCTCCCACAGAACAGAAATACAAATTCTTCCAACACACAAAAGTTTCTGTTTTAAAAAAAATAAAATCGGAGGCCATGGCTACACTTACAGTTTTGCAGCGCTGGTAGTTACAGCTGTGTTCGTACAGCTGTGTAGGGCCAGCGCTGCAGTGTGGCCACACTGACAGCTACCAGCGCTGCAGTGTGGCCACATTTGCAGCACTTGCAAGGCTGTTGGGAGTGGTGCATTGTGGGCAGCTATCCCAGCATTCAAGTGGCTGCAACGTGCTTTTCAAAAGAGGGGGGTGGGGTGGAATGTGACAGGGAGCGTGGAGGAGACAGACAGAATGGATTTTTGGAGTTGACAATGTTCTCAGCTCCCTGCCTTGCAAGTTCTAAGGACTGTGCCTACCTTAAATCATTTTAAAAGTTCTAACTCCCTTCCCCCACTCCTCTCTCATTCATTAAATGCAAATTATGTACTGCTAAATACCCGTCAGACCAGATCAGCAACTGCTGAACACGGACTTCCCCCTCCCCCCCTGCCCTGTGAGAGTGCTGTTTCTCTCTTCAAGCAAACAGCTGTGAACATTCCAAAGTAATTCCCCTGCCTGCCTCCGCTTGCTCAGCAAACAGGAGCTGTGTTTGTTTTTTAAATAAGCAGTTTGGCTGAACTCCGAGCTCTCCCTTTCTTCCGGTTTGTTGTGGACAGGAATTCTGGGATACCTCCTTATACCCTGGAGGTCAATAAAAGCGCCGGTGGGCGTCCACATTTGCTGACCAGCGCTGGACCACCAGCGCTGGAATCCCTACACCTGAGGCTCGACCGGGTGTACAGCCAGCGCTGCAACCAGGGAGTTGCAGCGCTGGCCGTGCTTTGCAAGTGTGGCCACATCCTAAGTTGCAGCGCTGTAACCCCCTCACCAGCGCTGCTGCTCTCTAGTGTAGCCATGGCCTAAGTTGTTGCTGATTAGTTAGAGACCTTATTAGGTAGAGAGAAGATGGAAGCTTGGGATCCCAGACTCACAAATACTACATTATATATTATATTATTCAGTCCAGTTAATGTATGTCTATATAAAGGACAAAATCCTGGGGAATCACTCTCCATGTGCTGTGCAAGCCACCTTGAAGTTTGTATATTCTCTTGCAAAATTATTACAAACACATACAACTTGTAATCATTATGACTGCAAGAACATTATATGGTGCATTAAAGCGGTGTTCCTTTTGTGCATTGAGGTATGCTGAAAGTGCCTGAAAATAACACTCAGTGTTACTTTTCTTAATTTTTTTTTTTTAAACTTAGTCCATTTTGGTCTCATTGCCCTACTCTGATGTTCCTTCTCTATGACTTGTTGGCATTCTGGCCAAGCACCTTAATAGAAAACAAATCAGGAGGAAATGGATGAGCAGCATCTCTTAAAGGAATCAAGACCACTACAAAAGGGAAGCTGGCTACTGAGCCTTCCAACACTTCATGTCCCAGAAAGCTCTGCAGATAAGCGGCATATTTAGGCTTCTAGTCAGCAACCTGTCCTATCCAATGGTGTTTGATGTTTCTTTTAGAGCAGTGGTGGGCAACCTGCTGCCCGCAGGTGGCCCAGCAGGGTAATCCACTGGTGGGCCACGAGATAGTTTGTTTATATTGACCGTCCGCAGTCACGGCCACCTGCAGCTCCCAGAGGCGGCGGTTCACCATTCCCAGCCAATGGGAGCTGTGGGAAATGGCGCAGGCTGCAGGGACATGCTGGCCGCTGCTTCCCGCAGCTCTCATTGACCAGGAACAGCAAACAGCAGCCGCTGGGAGCTGCGGGTGGCCATGCGTGCAGACGATCAGTGTAAACAAAGTGTCTCATGGCCCCGCCAGTAAATTACTCTGATGGGCCACAGGTTGCCCAGCACTGTTTTAAAGCCATATTAAGATCTGCCTGGCAGGAGTGTACTGCTAGCCCACAATGAGCTATCCTGAAGTCACAGGACTCTAGTTTTTAAACAAGAAACTTATGGCAAAATCCTGTTTTTATACAGCAATACAGGGGTGGAGGGTAAACTATTAGCTTCATATTGTGGTCACCCATGAAATAACCATTGTCAACAGTTACCACACTCCTCTCATTGCAAGCATAAGGAAATAAGTTGGTATCTTGGAGAATGTAGCATGAAAATGGTGGGCAAATGCTGAGTTTCAATGGCAACCCAACATACAGCCAATATAAGGTTCTAAGCCATGCGTACAGAGACAAACTATTTCAATTGCCACTACTGGGTCTGATGTGCATTATAGGGCAAAGGGAACACGTTATGTCTAGTATCAATACAATTTTTCTGAAGCAGTCTCATTTCCCAAAGCAACACACACACACACACACACACACACACACACACACACACACACAAATAGACACACATATGTGTGTATAATATTGGTAGCGTTTTTACAGGCTTATTTATAATAAAGCAGTACTAATGTGCAAATTAATGTTTGCTGCAAATTTTAGTACACGGAAGTTAACATGGTTATAAGAAAACTGTCTATTGGTTGAAAAAGGAGTTGTCTGGTTAATTTCAGGATATCCTATAAAATTTCTGCTAAACTATCTCTCAAATAATACCAAGTATAGTGTGATATCAGGAAAGAAATTCCCCCATGTCTAAAGTGGCACTCAGTTTAGCTTTTGGTTACTAGATTAATAAAGCCTGTGGATAATCCTCTTTTATCAGTGAAGCTTACAACTGTAAAGAAACATTAGCTATATCTAGACAACCAAAGGGACTTATGAAATGGAAATAAATGGCAGCAGAAAAAAAAGTGTGTTGACTACTTTGAAATAACACTTCCCAAGTGTGCAGGTAGTTGACATAAATGGAAACGCATTGAGGAAAAGCACTGTGAAGCTGTGTAACAGCCCTGTTCCTAATCATTAATCACTTTTTTTAGACCATTTAAACTAGCCCATTACAGCCTGCAGCAAAACGCCAACACTCCCATCACTTGCATGTCAGCAGTGCTGGTGTTAACAGGAGAAAATATATGGTTTCTACTGTTGTGCCCCAGTTCCCCAGCATTTGCAACCTTTAATTGAAAAAGGCAGTTAAACACAAGGTAAATCATTCAGTTAGCTAAGCTGTTTAATAACATATAATTGATAATGTCAATATGTTACGGCGATCTAATGCATCACTTTCATCACTCTTGCTTACATGTATAGGCAAATCCATACTTAAAACATTTACTTTTACATCAGTCATTTAACTAAAAGCCCATTGAGAGCTACCTCGGAATGGAACAGATCCACGTGGCCTGTTGTGTGGCCAGAGTTGGATTCCTGACACACCGGTTTCTAATGGGGACGAGCAAATTAATTATGTTATCAACAGATTGTTTCTTGCTCTCATCACACTAGAAATTCCTTCTGGGAAAGGGGACATATCTTTGATGAGGTCTGTCTGAGAAAGTATTGGGGAAACCCCATAAGGTTTAAAGCAATAACTCAGATTTGCAGACTGACCCTAATCCTGTTACCACTTACACATGTACTTAACTTCATACATGTGAACAGTCCAGTGAGGCCAGTGGGACTACTCACATTATGCAATTAGTCATAGACAGGATCGAGGCCAGAGTTTCCTCTAGAGGAGAAAAAAGACCATGTATGAACTGCTGTGAACAAGGAGAGAAATTAAACCTAACTAACCCCATCACATGCGATAATCTTTTAAATAGAGGTTTAATTTAATGTGCACAGGTATTTTAATGTGTACGAACATTTGCCCTGCTTATTTTGTATTAGTGAAATTTAAGAACTGACAAAGCCTTCTCCTTCGGCTGCTCTCCTCATCCCAAAGCAGAGGACTGTTTAGCAGCACAGCTAGTTGAAAAATGGGAACGTTTGCAAAATGTGTCCGATCTTTATAAGAAAATGTCAGTGTTTTTTAACCAGCTCTCATTAACAGTGTTATATGGGGTTGTAACTGCAGGCAGGGCTGAAGCAAATCACAGATCCCTGGTCCTAGGAGCACACAGGCTAAAGGCAAAGCAGGTACAATGCAAAACAGAACAAGCAATAGCAAGCAAAACATAACAATGCCCTGGTACTTAACCATGTTTAATTTTAACATCATTTCTGTTTGCTCAGATCTGAAATATATCATATATATAATGATTATAAAGGCAGAGTGTATTGAAAATACAAGAACAATACCACATAGGTAGCCAGCCTCCTTCCTCTTGCTCTTATAATTAGTAAGTAGCTGTAGTTAATGGTAATGATACCATTAAGAGAAGGTCTTTAACATCTTTCAAAGGGAGAAAGTTTGGCTTAATTGTGGTAACTACTTCGGAGCTTGCTATTGGGAGAGAAGACTTGTGCAGGTGCACAAAGAATAAAGGTGGCGATGAACAGCGCTCAGCCCACAGGTGATTGTAAGCTGTCCAACAAATAGGTGCATAAGTTGCAATGGTAATTTGCTGGAATAAGTGGCACTTCCACAGCCATAAAAACAAGGCCATTGAGAATTAACTGTACAATGCTCACAAAGGGAACACGTGCATTTTGGTTTGACCAGAGGTCTGGGTGATACATTATAACTGATGAATAACTTAAAGAAAAGGAAAAATAATATAGATCTTTAAAAGCCTTGTTTTCAATGACATAACAATGCCAACATCTGCTAAGGGAACAGGCTGCTTCCTATTTTTTGGCTTGAATTGTTTTATTTAATTACAAGTCTATAAGCCATTAAGCAAGGTACCTTTTTAAAAAGCATTATACAATTTGGGGTAGGATAGAGCCCTTGCTTAAAAAAAATTATCTATAGTTAAAGTCATATCAGCTTACAGAAAAGTTAAAGAAATGGTGTAAAAAATGCCAACAACTATCACCTCCAACTATGGGACCAATCCTGCTTCCATGGATATCAATGGCAAAATTCACTCACATGACAGCACAGTTACGCTCATTGTCAATAAACAGGCAGGCTTGATAATCATGCTGTTTTGCTGCAATTTTCCAAAAAAACAAAAACAAAAAAACCTACTCTTGCTTTTTTCCTACCTTGGTGGTGACTGAATAATAAGGGACTGATTTCTGCTCCCATTGAGGTCAATAGTACCTCTGATAGTGATTTTAATGGGTGCAGGAGCAGATTCTGAATCACCTTCTTCAGTGGGTCAGGTATGTAAGAAGGGTAACAATTTAAAATGGACCGTACACTGTATTTACAGCAAGATGAGTTTTAATATCTTTAGTTTATACAGGGGGACGAAGCGAGTGAATTGTGTGGTTTCACAGTTTACAAAGTTTGCTGACTGTTGAAAAGTTATTGTTAAGAGCGTGCCTGTTTCATAAAGTCAGCTGTAGCCACCTCATCCAAGAGGCAATAAAGCTTTCAGCATTAAGATGTCTTAACAGAGTTCAGAAGGTTTAACACAGCCATGAACTAGCAAGTTAGAGACGGGTTATTCACATAGCTGAAGTCGACTTACTTAGATCGACTTATTGTGGTGTCTTCACTACAGTGAGTCGACTGCTGCTGCTCACCCGTTGACTCCGCCTGTCCTTCTCGCCGAGCTGGAGCACAGGAGTCGACAGGAGAGCACTCCGGGATCGATTTATCGTGTCTAAACTAGACGTGATAAATCTATCCCCGCTGGATTAATCAGACTGCTAAGCACCATGGTGGAAGCAAAGGAGACCCAGAATGAAGGTTTATCCATGGTGGCATCTAATCTAGGGCCAGCCAAAGGGTTCAGCACTTAGAGATTAATGCGCTTTTCTTTCACGTTTAGAACCATAATTTGAGTATAATTTCCTAGGTAAAAGTAAAATAGGGTTACTTACTGATGTTGGTCTCAAAAAGGAAAGCATGCCTTAGGTTTTAAAATGTGAGTATCAGAACTAACTATGAATATACCGTGCATAATCTAGCATAAGAAATCCACTCTATTTGCCTGTGTGACATGGCATCAGTTCATGGCAGTGGTATCTAGAACTTCAGAGTTAGAAAAGACAATGGAAATCAAGGGTTCCACCATACCATATGGTAAGTCATACAGTGTTTTAGTGATGTGTTTGTACAGTGCATACCACAGTAGGATACATGACAGGGCTCCTACACACTACCGCAATACAAGTAACAAGCAATAAGTCAGACAAATGTGTGAAATTTTGTAACAACCTCAAACCAGGGCATTGCTACAAAACCAAGATTTGGATGAGTTTGTGAACCTATCAGTGAACCTGGGCTGAATTATGGGTTGAGGTGAAAAACACAAAGCCAGTGAACACCTGGCAGATTCGGATGCATTCTGGGATTGTTGCAAACCCAAAAGTCAAAGCAGAGGAATGTGACCCTTCATGAAGCGAAACCAGGGAAAGGGTTTGACTGAACCTATTTCTATTAAAGCCACCAAAGATGGTGTAGCTCTCTGTAAATTATGTAATAACCTCCTTCATGCATACTACCTGTTACTCGCCAAATCACCTCCACGCCACTTCCACTGACTGACAATGCATTCAGGATTACTAGTGGCATTACTCATATTAGAGACCAGGGGTGAAATCCTCGCTGCATTTTAGTCACTAGCAAAACTCTCATTGAGTTCAGCAGGGTCAAGGTTTCACCCAAGATGCTCTACTAAGTGCTTCATGCCATTCATCCACCTAAAGGAAAGATGCTATATCAGACATAAACAGGCACAATGCAGACTGAAAAAATGTTCTTTTATAGACTGGTCCCTTATATTTACGATTTTCCCAGCAGCAGTTAAGGCATTAGGAGGGATCAAGTGAATAACTGCTGATTAATACTGGGGAAAAATTGTGTGAGTTTCTTCATTTTCCTTTTTCACTGTCCAGTCTTAGGCTGCTCTGTTTAACAATCTTATTCCAGTTGCAATAAAACTAACAAAACAGACCGGGGGCAAGGCAAGTACCTATATTATTTGCATAAAAACGCCCATTAATTTTATGATGTGATACAAATTTTAGTTTAATTAAGTTATGTATCTTAAGTCCTGTGTACTAAATATCCAATTAGCCTGAATTGCAGCTTTATATACCTACAACACCTATGTTTTTGCATACCGGTTTCATGGGATGATTTCAGGATGTGAGACTGAGACCTGAATGAGTAATCTGAATCCACTGTCCATATTCTCTAATCCTGTTAGGACAGAATGGCATATTGTCCCATCTGGAATTACTAACAGCATTACTCCTGTTAGAAATGAGATGCTCTACTTACTATGTACTACATCTAATGCTGTTTACAGTTGACACACTACATACCAGAACCGCTGAAGTCTAACACTAGGAGCTCTGGAGCAGGAGAATGCAAATAGAGAAGGGGAAAAGTAAAGATAAAATAAGAGGGTAAAAATGAAATGTAGAGTAGAGGAAAAGTGACAAGAAAGAAAGAAAGAACGAACGAACGAAGGGTGTAAGAGTAGGGAGGGCAGAAGGGAGAGAAAGAAATACATGAAAATAGAACACAAGACATAAAATATAAGGTAAAAACACAAGAAATGGCAGAAAATTGCTTCCAAAGGACTTCTCCCATGCTGAAGCTTAAGCACACTCTTAAGTGATTTGCTGAATCATAGCCATTATTTTGCAAAACTAGGACTGGTTCACAAATGCTTCACAAAGAAAAAAAAAAGACTAATAATTGCAGAATACTATTCAATCCGCTCTATGCTAGGGACGCCTTAGCCCATTACTACAGTGCAGCCACAGCTGCAATGAGTCATGGCAGTCATTTGACAATCAAGAGTAATACTACCCAATAGATTTAAGACACAAAGTGATGAAGATTATCATATCCAGTTATACTGTAGGCAGAAGACAGGTGGAAGGTAATCACCTAAATGCAATTTTGACAGATCACCAGGGTTAACAGACTCATGCTAAAAGCATCATGGGAACTTTAATAAGAAATGGTCAGGACCTTGGTTTTATGACTCATCTGAATGATGGAGATACAGTACTGTGATGGAGATTTCCAAAGGCAAAAAGGGATTTGGCTGTTGGGCATCCAAATGCCCTAAGAGTCTTTGAAAATCTCCCTGTCTCTCAGTCTATCATTTGAGCTTTTAGAGTGTACTTCCCCCTTAGGCCTCCCCCATACTTCCTGATGTAACCTTGAATTCTGCTTGAAGGTACTTTATGTGATATACTGCTGAAGTGCAATTGAACGTACTTTATATTGTAACTATTTACATTTTTGGGGGGATTAGAAAAAGATGCAAACATACATTTACACAAGAGACTTTTCAATTCTTAGTATCCTGCTGAGCCAGTCTCCAAACTGCAACTCCTTCTGCCAGGTACTGCACATATAAATTATGGAGTTTTCTCAAGGGCTTAAGAAAAGTTAAGAATGTGAGCCTTGGTCATTATTTTACAACAGAGTTAACCTTTGTCTTTAGGGCACTATTTTGCAGCTTTTGTTTGAATGAGTCAGTATTAATTTATTTAATTAGACCAAGGTTTTTGAATAAAGAATTAAGAACATGGTGTGTCTGAGAACACTGCTGACTTCTGTGAACTCTGATTTTTTTTTTCGGTAAGAGCAAATTGCATCTGATCCTATGAAGCTGTTTCAGCCAACCTGAATTGCAAAAAAGGAGTCCTCTCTCCCCCCACAATATCTAATGAAACTTTAAAGCACCAAGAGAAATGGTTTTATACTCTGAATTAACAAATAGCATCTTGGACCCAGTCCTCACTTCAATGATGGTTCTTTTTGTGCCACAAAAAGACATTCCTAATTAGTTTTATTATACTATGACATTTATTTTATTGATGTATTTGTGTATGAATATTTTCTTACCTTATATTTTATATAAAAATTATGCCTATCTACTTCACACCCTTGGATTTGCAAAAACAATCCAATTGATTGATTGCTCATGTGAGCTATAATAGTTTTTCACCAATACCCTCTTCCCACCTGCTCAGCAGTTTGGTCCCTAAAAAAATTATTTAACAAAATTATAAGGCTAAACGCTTTGTTTGTGTAAATGGGAGATACTCCATTGAAGTCAATGGTGCTGCACCAATTTACACTGGCAGAGAACTTCACTACTAGGGTTCTGATACTTAGAAGAGTGGTTCTTCAACTTTTCATTCTGTGAAGCACTTCTTAGCACAAAGTTCTTTTCACTGACTCACCTCCCTTCCCAACCGTACTGTTTGTTTTTCATACGGACATGTTTCTGAACCACCAGGAAAGAGAGTTCTGTACCACTGGTGCTCCACAGACCTCAGTGTGAGAACCACTGACCTCAGGGAAGCATGTTAGCACTGTAACACTGATGTTGCAGCACACCATTATTTTACTTTTTAGTCACAGAATTTCAATGTGCATGTTAATGACAACTGGCAACAATAGGCTACAAATTGTATAAGTAGTCACATTATTAATCCTATAAATCTTACAAATATTCTAGTATTAATATTTTCCTATAAAGTTCAAAGGTAAACAAAAGTCTGCACATTTTGGCTGGTGTGTAGTAGGGTGGGAAAATATCCACTTCTGTACAATGTGAGAGCAATTACTAATTATTTTCCGTCATGATATTCTTAACACAAAGAAATTTAAAAACTTATGCCAAACTCAGTGTAGATTTAGGAATACACTTCCAGATTCTTCTGCTGCTTTTACCAGTCTATTTGCAGACTTAAAATTTGTAGGAAAAAGAAACTGCACATCATTCAAAAATAAAAATTAAGTAAGGATAACATTAAATTGGTGAGCCCTGCAATATTGGTTAAAATGAAATTTTAAAGTTAATGTGATGGAGAGAAATTACAGAAATTAATCATTTTTAATTAAATTTATCCAAAATTACTGCATCTATTACTGCTAGAATTGTTATTGGCTGAGAAGATAGCATTCGATGAACTACAAAAAGAACCTTCAGCAGGGGACAACAGCAGTTGCAGTTCATATGCAGTAGGGCAGAATGATACATTTAAAAGAGGATAATGAAACAGACTGGAGCTTGGGGCTCAAGGTTTTCAAAAGTGACCCAACTCAGATTTTATGATTATATAGTCTGACCTCCAGCACAACACAGGCATTTCACCAAGTGATTTCTGCATGAAGTCCACAACTGCTGGTTGAGCTGGGGCATATCTTGTAGAATGTCATCCAATCTTGCTGTAAAGACTTCATGTGACAGAGAATCCTCCACATTCCTCTCACTGCCACTTTACAGCGCTGAAACTTTCCCACTCAAGGGTGTGAAAAAACATCCCCCTGAGCGATGCAAGATTCAGCGCTGTGAAGTGGCAGTGTAGACAGTGCCCCAGCGCTGGGAGCTACTCCCCTTGTGGGGGTGGGTTTTTTAAAGCCACTGGATCTTGTTGTGTTTTACAATGTTAACAAGAAAAGTGCTATAGAAAAAGAATTCTTGGGTTGCTTTGCAGCCATTCTGAAGGAAAAATGGGCCCTTTTCCAAAGGGATGTTTGTAAATAAGCCAGGCAAAAATACAATCTGCTTTGAATCATTTGACTGAACAATTTAGTCAAATTTGCTAAAAGAACATAAGGGGTTTCTATTGGAACTTACCTGACCCCAAATATATACAAATGTAATCTATGTACATTACAGCTGTGTAAAAATTAAAGCAGTGTAAGGGATGTTAAGCAAAAGGGTATGTATGCATCTGTGTGTGTGCGTGTATAAATATATTGTGTACATATGTGGAGTGTTTAGGACCTAAACCAAAGTTGTAAAACTGTCAGACACTTTTTTTTTTTGCCAGACACAGGTAATTAGTGTTGTTTGGCTTTGGGATTTGGCATTTAACCCTTAAGGGATAACTCAATGCTTTACAAAATTTAAAATGTTTTAAAATAAAGACCAAGTCATGGCTGCAGCAGGGCAGTCAAACCCAGGAGAATGGGAAGAAATTCTGGATCCCCTTTTTTGGGGGGATGGGGTGGGGCGGGTGGGTGAGCGGGGAAATAGCAGATAAGAACAGTAGTAAAAGAAGAAAGAAAAAAGACAGTGCCCCTCTGGAGCAACAGCAGGGGTAAGGTGCACAAAAAAGAAGCAACATTAGAAACACTGAGCCTTAAGATGGCTCTGAGTAATGAGACTGTCACTTTGATAACGGTACATGAAAACTCTGTGAGCACAAAAGAAACAGTTATACCTTATGTACAAATTGATATAGCTAATATAATGTTATAGAAGTTATACCATGAAAGGAATGTGCAGTTTTTCCCCAGTACATGTGCAGTGTTTATGGTAGAAGGGGTAAAATAAATGCAAACAAAACATGCTACTTAACTAAAATTCTATTAGGGCTCTAAAGGGAGCCACAATAGGCTGTGTTTTCTTTTTCAGCTCGCTGTGTGTTTTGGAAGCAGGGGTTGAAAGTGAAAAGAAATCAAAACTCGGATGGAAGTTGATTGTGTCTGTTTTAAGACAGAGGGCTTGTCTACATCACAAAGTTGCAGCGCTGGTGAGGGGGTTACAGCGCTGCAACTTAGGAGGTGTACACATCTGCAGGGCACCACCAGCGCTGCAACTCCCTGTTTGCAGCGCTGGCCGTACTCCCGTTTTGTCTCGGGTGTAGAGGATCCAGCGCTGGTGATCCAGCGCTGGTAATCAAGTGTAGACACTTACCAGCGCTTTTCTTGACCTCTGTGGAATAAGCAGGTATCCCAGCATACCTGAGGAAGCCTCTGGTAATCAAGCTGGTCTCCTTCCCCGGTTTGCTCTCTCGTTCCCCGAACAAGCAGGTCTCCTTCCCTACGGTTTGCTGGGTGGTTCCGGGAACGCGAGAGCAAACCGCGGCGAAGCTGGTCTCCTTTCCCGGTTTGCTCTCGCGTTCCCCGAACCCCCCTTGAAGCCGCCCAACAGCGCTGCAGTGTGGCCACATCTAACACCACTTGCAGCGCTGGTTGCTGTAAGTGTGGCCACTCTGCAGCGCTGGCCCTATACAGCTGTACTAATACAGCTGTAACAACCAGCGCTGCAAAATTGTAGATGTAGACATACCCAGAGTGTCTGAGCTGCTGATGGCTTTGGATCCAAAAGCAAGCCAGAAAGCATCTGTGTTAATGCAAATTACCTAACTGATAGAGGAAGAAGAGGCTTGCCAATTACAGAACCAGTTTCTCCTCTCTTGGTTTTCACACCTCAACTGCTAGAACAGGGCCTCATCCTCCCGGATTGAACTGACCTCGTTATCTCTAGCTTGCTTGCTAGCATATATATACCTGCCCCTGGAAATTTCCATTACATGCATCTGAGGAAGTGGGTATTCACCCACGAAAGCTCATGCTCCAAAACGTCTGTTAGTCTATAAGGTGCCACAGGATTCTTTGCTGCTTTTAGGAAGAAGAGAACTGCCCATAAATGGCAGAACAAAGGAGCTGCAGATAATGAACATACCTGGTCAGCAAACAAACTACCTGAAACCACAAAGCTCAAAATTATGACCCTCCAGAGGAAGGTGGAAAAAGAAATCAAACCTAAATATAAGAGACAGACAGGTTAACCTTAAGTAGGGAAAAATATTCTTTTTGTGTGTGTATGCAGTGCTGAAATCTGAAGTTTTTAATAGATTTGATGTTAATATTAAACACTGGAATAAATTTAATAAGTACCCCTGTAACAATTTATAGTGTGTATGATTTTTGAAAAAAACCTTTAAGATCATATGGTAATGACGTTTCTCAGCTATTACCTGTGAATACACTTAAAGCTTAGCATAGCAGAGAAACATTACAAACTTGTCCTGATGTATAAGCACCTAATAAGTTTCATAACTGGATAGTGGGATAATTTCCCCTAAACCCTTAAAAGGTAGGAGTCATTGAAACCTGGCCTGCATATAGAACAAAAACACAGGGAAGTATGGAGGTAAATCCTCTGTTTTGCGTGCACTCAGCCAGGATATTTGAAAAAGGAATGGATAGTTTAAGCAATAATCTGCCACCCCAAAAGGGGTAGAAACATGTTCTTTTTGTTTTTCAGAAAATCAGGAAAAGCTGGTACCAGTTGAAGAGCAACCCAGAATACCATGGGTCTACTGTCATGACAAAGATTGTGTTTTATGTTTTGTCTTGTTTTGTCTGTCTTGTTGCTAGCATTGTTGTGTACTGTGTTACAAAAAAGGAAATACTGCATTAGGCAGAAAAGGATGAACAAGCATTTTAACTGTATTTACAGAAACCAATGTTGCAGAAGGGCGGAGGTCAAGAAATGCCAGTCTGTTAACAAGGAAACATCTTTAGGTGGTAAAGGCACATTTAAAGGCAAAATATGCCTGAGACAAGGTTTATTTCTTGGTGGGAATAAAAGGAATTAAAAAAGAAAGAAAAAAATATTTAAAGTACAAAATGAAATTACCAAGGGAAAATGGGTATGTAAAAACATTGGTTACTAAAATAATAAGACCTGCCAATGATTACTTCCTAGTCATCTTCCAGTATGCAAGCCCAGCTGAATGCAACTGGGTGTTGTATGACATTGGATGTAAGGAAGGAAAGGCCCAGTGAAGGTATAGCTGCCCTAATACTATCTCAGTGTGAACTACTGAAGGTTATTGGATCTGCCTGGCAGCCAGGAGGGGTGGATAGCCCAAAGAAAAGGTTCCCAAGAAATGTATTGAACTGCTTTAGGTGGAACTGGATTAGAAGTTGGAGTACTAGATGCTACTAACAGAGGTACTGCAAACAAATGAAGTTATGTTATAAATGTTTCTGTCATATTATAGCAATTAGAGTATATGATTTTGAATTTCATGTATCCAAATTTAAATATAGTCAGTTAAAAGTGTCGTATACTTTGTATTCTATTGTAAAACCTGTGCCCCTTGAAATGGATTTAACTGAACAACAGAAATTGCTTGTATACCCTGATTTACAAAAACAGCCATAAACTGCAATACAGGAAGGGTGCAGAATCATGGTTACCGTGCATCATACCACCAATGAAATTAAATGGGTATTGGCAAGAATTGGACAGGACCTGTCACACAACTGGTGGGAAGTATTATTGGGATGATCCCCCACTGGCACAGGCATCCTGAATTTGGCCCTACACCCCATCATAGTAATCTTGAGATGCCAAATAGTAGTGGTTTTTGTTACCAGCCTAATGACATGCTGGACCTGGCACAAAATCTGGCAAGTGCAAGTCCCCTGACAAATGAGTCAGTGGTTACTGCCACCAGTGCTCATACCCCCCCCCCCCCCAGGAAAGGAACATATCGAACTTGTCGCCACTCCCTTAAATGGGAAAGGAGGCTAAAACGATCACTTGTTAAATTGCTATGCTGGTGTGCTAAGTGTGGGATGCCAACAAGAAGATCATTTGCTTGGTCTTGGCTGAGAGCTTTGAGCTTTCATTGGATCACAACTCAGGTGCATCCAGAAACGGTGTGCCAGCGATCATGTAAAGGCCCCCTTGTGTGAAAGGTGACCTTTAAGGAGGGGAACTGTACAGGGAGATGTCAGCAAACCAGTAAAGTGCCTGAAACCACTATGGCTTATTGCTAAAAGCAGCCAAGTCAGCAAGCTGTAAAGTGGCCATGCAGCTTGACCAAGGCAGGAGGGGAGGGGGTTTTGGGTGCCAAAGAAAGGGAAACTTGACCCTGCGTCCTTCCCAATAAGAATTGTGTTGAAGTTGCCAATACACGCATTTTAAAGGAGCAGGATGTGCCCTCAGGAATGTGTCCAACAGGGTCTCAAGGCTGCAAACTCTGGAAAAACCCACACCTCTTCTTGACCATTGGAACTGCTTGCTTAACAAGCTTTCTTTAAGGGACAGTTTGAGGTAAGGGGTCTCTTTGGGACTGGACTCTCCCTCTGGATGCATCTTGTGTTCCCCACTGGCAGATGGGCTGCTGCCGTGCCACTTGAGAGCCACACTCAGCTTCGGTGATTATCGAGGGTTGGGGGTGTTTTGCTAACCTGTTGCAAACATGTTTACGTGCTTGAGACTAAGTAAAGTTTAGCTTGAAGTGAAAGCACTCATGTTGTCCTGTTTGTCCCAGTCATCTATCGGTCAGACGGCCGTGTCTCCCAGGATTTATTTCCTGACACCATATCGTACAGAGTAAAAGTTACCAAGAGCTTTAGGTTGAAAGAATCCCAGGTAACAACCAGGCAATCCCAATTGCGCTGACCTGTCATTATTTATCTCTCCACCAACTGTGAGATGCAAACATTATCAGCAATGATTTTATATTTTCTTCCAGATCACAGATACAGATACTGAATAGCACTGGGCCAAGAACAGATCACTGTAGGACCCCACTAGGAACACACCTATTAGATGATGATTCATCATTTACAATTATGTTTTGAGATCTCTCGGTTACAGTTTTTAAATCAGGTTAGTATGTGCTACCTGGATTTTGTATAGTGTAAATGTTTTAATCACAGTGTTGTGTGGTATTAAATCAAATGCCTTACAGAAGTCTGAGTATATTATAACAACAGTTACCTTTGTTAACCAAATTTATAATCTCAAAGAATGATATCGTTGGTTTGATCTGACCCTATTTTCCATAATACCATGTTGACTGGTATTCATTATTCCACTATCTTTCAATCTTCACAGATTGGATCCGTATGAGCTTTCCCATGATTGATTCCTGTGATCAGTGTCAAATTAAACAGCTATAGTTACTTGGAACATCTTTTTAAATATTGACAAAACATTATGTTTTTCCATTCCTCTGGAACTTCTGCCGTATTCCAAGATCTGTTAAGTAACTATAATGGCTAAGAGAACTCATTGACCAATTCTTTTTAAAACTCTAGGGTGAAAGTTATACAGTCCTGCAGACTGAAACTGTTGAAAGTAGTTGTTTAAAATCCAGACTGCTGTTGAAATAAAAAATATTTAATTGTCACCTGTGACAGAGTTCCTCCTCTACCTTGGTGGGTCCTGCACTTATTGGCAGATTTGCTCAACTCAGTGATCTTCCCCTCTGGTGGAACCCACAGTCTGGGTCAACTCCTCCTGTGTCTGATCAGGAGTTGTGAGGTTTGGGGGGAACCCGGGCCCGCCCTCTACTCCAGGTTCCAGCCCAGGGCCCTGTGGATTGCAGCTGTCTATAGTGCCTCCTGTAACAGATGCATGACATCTACAACTCCCTGGGCTACTTCCCCATGGCCTCCTCCAAACACCTTCTTTATCCTCACCACAGGACCTTCCTCCTGGTGTCTGATAAAGCTTGATTGTTTGATAATTCCTCAATCCTTCAGCAGCACACCCTCTCAGCCTCAGCTCCTTGCGCCTCTTGCTACCAGCTCCTCACACGTGCTTCCTCTCCTCTGGCTCCTCCCCGCCTGACTGGAGTGAGCTCCTTTTTCAATCCAGATGCCCTGATTAGCCTGCCTTGATTGGCTGCAGGTGTTCTAATCAATGCAGCTATCTCCACTGCCTTCTAGAAAGATCTTAATTGGCCCCAGGTGCCTTGATTAACCTGGAGCAACTGCCATTTGGTTACCACGTTACTAGGGATTTGTTTAGCCTGGGGCTAACATACCTGTTCCTCAGTACTTTACTGTAGCCATCTGGCCTTGCCCCATCACACACCGTAAGATGTTAATTGTAAGAACAATTGTTTATTTGCTCTCTTTGTAGGTTAAACATTTTTTGGAACTAGAGTATATATATTTTTGGAACAACATCTGAAGTCTTAAAATTTGTCCACTGATAATGAAACAGAGATGGTGTAAATATCACTGTGGATCTGCATTGTTGTAGTTAGCAATGAATTTGCGTGACAGAGTTTTTTTTTAACCAATTAGGATGCTATATTAAGACTAATCAACTACAGTCAGTGGAATTTTTTTAAGAAAAGAAATATGTTCACTGTCATTTTATAAGGTTAGCTTGTAACCCTGCTAAGCCTGTGGCTGCATCTTGCCTCATGATATCATATTATTTCACAACCTTCACTGTTTAAATAGTCAATAAAGCATAATTAAATAACTTCATAGAACTAAATTAATTTCGCCTACCCTCTATTCATTTTAAAATTGATCAATATTATTTACCCTACCTGACAAAAATGCCCTATGCTGCATATAAAATTGATTCAATATCAGCAGGTAGTTATCAATGAATGCACTTTACTGTGGTAAATGAACACAATCGATAATCAGAAATGTGTGTTTTGTGGCGTATGAACAAAATGCAACCGAAGTGAGCATTGAGTCTTGCTCAAAATATTTTAGTTCTTCTGCTAGGTTTTACACAACAATTTCTGTTTGAGATTTTAAATTTCACAGCTACTACCATTTACTGTAAAGTAACCCTCAAACAATTAATCACTGGTCCCATTATGAACTAAATATTTCCGTTCTCTGATAAAGCCTATAATGGGCAGAAGGACATGCATGAAGTTAAAAATCTAACGTACAAATCTTATTAAAATTTCCCCACTTTTCCTTGACAGACTCTGCTATTTGCATTGTCAGTGATTTCTGAGAGTAAATTTAAATTTAAACTTTTTAATTTTCAAAAAATCATCTTTTAAAATGAACAGTGAGTTGAAGAGAAAAAAATCCACATTATTGAAAGCATGTAAAGTAAAATTCAATATACTCCATTCAAAATAGAGATGTTGGATAGACACCTAAAATTACTGTAATGATATCCACTACATTTTCATTTTCATTTGATTAATTGGATCAGTTGATTACACTGTTCTTTTTGTTCCGTTCAATCATCTTTAAGACATATACAATGTGTATTTAAAATCATAAATAGAAAATCACAGTAGAATTTTTGATGCACTTTTGCTGTTAACTACACAAAAGAGCCAGAGTCTTTGGTTAGCTAAATAATTTCACTTTGGATGTTTCTTAAGCTACAAAAAAAGTCCAAGGGGGAGATTTTCAAAGGCACAGTAAGATGTAAGTTCCCAGCTCCCACTGACATGCACTGGGTGGTGGGTGCCTAGCTGCCCTTTGTGCCTTTGACAATTCCCCCCTAAATTACTACAGGCCTATAGCAATATCTTCAAGGCAGTCCGTTTTTCCACCGAAGCCTTTACCTAGTTTGGTGTGCTGTTCTCTTAAGCCACGTGTATTGTCACCTTGCATCCTGGACATTCCCTGCAGCAATCATTTCCCTAGCTATTGAAATACTGATCCTTCCTTCTGGCAAGTTTGTCAACTTTCACAGATATTGAGCAGGCCTGGTTTTATTTCACAGAAAACCTAGGGATGTATATTGCTGTAAATCCCTTCCAGGATACAACTGTTCATAGACTTTACAGATGATTTACTAATGAAATGTTCCTTTCGGTAAGAAGCAAGCAAACCTAAACAAACTGCTCGGTTAAATTGGGGTAAATACTGATGTATTTTATGTATTTGTTTCTAACGAAATGTATTCCAATTTTATACATGCTGGAGCTATATAGTTCCTATCTGGTGTAATCAGCTAAGCGCCGCATTTTCTTTTACTCTGTGCACCTTAACAGGCCAATATCTGAACTGGTATTTGCTTTTTCAGCAAAAATGTGCAAACTAATTAAAACTTTAGAAGGAAGTTTATTTCTCAACCAAAATTAAACATAAAAGCTGGGATTGTTCTGGTGTGCAAGATTGGGGGAAAAAATGTTCCACATCAAAAACAAGTACAGTGACTTGGAATGCTGCATTGTCTTTTCTTCCCCCAATATTAGCCTTTCACCAGGCAGTGTTCCCTAATATCTGACTTGCAACATTTTGTGTCCTATTAGACCTTTCTTTACTTGCTTAGCATTGAGCTCCCATAATTGCCTCAGGAAATTACATGAACACTATTTCACTGTAATTTAAAAACCCTAATATAAAAATTAAATTGAAACTATTATAGCTAGTATACTACATTTGAGGTGTGTTTCATCTAAAATACTGATACAAGCAGAAAAGAAGCTTGCATAATTTACATTTTGACTGCATGTGGTGACAAACTGAAATCAATACAAACATAAGCTCAATTCAGAAAGCTACTGTAACTGCAGGAGTCCCCAAACCCTAGGGTTCACCCATGGGGCAGCAAGGTAATTTAAGGTGACGCTATTAATTCAACCACTACCATATAGGATTAATTCATTTTTAGTTTAACATTTTGTTTCACTCTGCCTGATCTGGTTTTTAACTTTACATTATTTTATCTGTTATAAATTTCTATATAGTTGCATAGTAATTCCACAAATTCATTTAATATTTGAGTAAATTCTGTTATATGAAAAAAATCAATCTAAGCTGTCATATCACATGCATCACCTTAATATCTGAGCACTCAATGCAAGAGCACCTCTCCAAATCAGCTAATTGCTTAACAACTTTGATAATCTAAAATTAAGTAATTCTCCTTTGCTGAGGAATCATGTTTTGTTTTTCAAAATTTTGTGCTCTTATAAGTTTACTCGTGTAGATGGAAAGAATTTTTTTTTGGGGGGGCAGAGGGGAGAAGAGTTTGAACAATGGGAAAAAACTCAGATTTTTCCTTTCACTCACAATCAGCAACATGCATCCGACAAAGTGGGTATTCACCCATGAAAGCTCGTGCTCCAATACGTCTGTTCGTCTATAAGGTGCCACAGGACTATTTGCTGCTTTTACAGATCCAGACTAACATGGCTACCCCTCTGATACTTGACAGCAACATTAGAGAGAGGCAGCGATACAAGTTTTGACTTTGACATTTTCTTTTTTAGGCATCTCCAAAAATGTTCTCTGATAATTCTTAAAACACTAACAGTTCTATATCCCTTACAGCCAGCTAACATTTACATTCAGCAATATTGATATGTTTGAGCCAAAAAGGGAAGGACGGTCTTATGACACTAAACTGGGAGGAGTGGTAGATATGCTGGAGGGTAGGGATAGGATACAGAGAGACCTAGACAAATTAGAGGACTGGGCCAAAAGAAACCTGATGAGGTTCAACAAGGACAAGTGCAGAGTCCTGCACTTAGGATGGAAGAATCCCATTCACTGTTACAGACTAGGGACCGAATGGCTAGGAAGCAGTTCTGCAGAAAAGGACCTAGGGGTTACAGTGGACGAGAAGCTGGATATGAGTCGACAGTGTGCCCTTGTTGCCAAGGTTAACGGCATTTTGGGCTCTATAAGTAGGAGCATTGCCAGCAGATCGAGAGATGTGATCACTCCCCTCTATTCAACACTGGTAAGGCCTCATCTGGAGTACTGTGTCCAGTTTTGGGCCCCACACTACAAAAAGGATGTGGAAGAATTGGAGAGTCCAGCGGAGGGCAACAAAAATGATTAGGGGGCTGGAGCACATGACTTCTGAGGAGAGGCTGAGGGAACTGGGATTGTTTAGTCTGCAGAAGAGAAGAATGAGGGGGGATTTGATAGCTGCTTTCAACTATCTGAAAGGGGGTTCCAAAGAGGATGGATCTAGACTGTTCTCAGTGGGAGCTGAAGACAGAACAAGGAGCAATGGTCTCAAGTTGCAGTAGGGGAGGTTTAGGTTGGATATTAAGAAAAACTTTTTCCCTCAGAGAGTGGTGAAGTACTGGAATGGGTTACCTAGGGAGGTGGTGGAATCTCCTTCCTTAGAGGTTTTTAAGGTCAGGCTTGACAAAGCCCTGGCTGGGATGATTTAGTTGGGAATTGGTCCTGCTTTGAGCGGGGGGTTGGACTAGATGACCTCCTGAGGTCCCTTCCAATCCTGATATTCTATGATTCTATATGTTTGAGCCAAAAAGGGAAGGACGGTCTTATGATTAAGGCTCTGGGTTCAATTTCAGGGGCTCTGCTACAGATTTCAAGTGTAAGACTGGCCAAGTTCCTTCTTAGCTCTCTGCTTCAGTTTCCCTGTAAAGTGGGGATAACAATGCTTCCCTACCTCTCAGTCATGTTATGAGGATAAATTAATGAATGTCTGAAGCACTCAGATGCCACAGGGGTAGGGATTATATCAGGTAACATTTTCCATTCTGGAACCCGGCCTCTCCTCTGCCTGGGACATTTGGGATGTAGAAAATGGTATGGAAACTTTACCAAGGAGAGAGAAATACACAGGATAGAAGAACATGATTAAATCAGCTGCTAATTAGAATAGTTGCACTATGTTGGGACAACTGCTTGGGGCAGCTTCTTCACAAAGGACTGTTCTGCAGAGAACTGCAGGTTGAGCCAGTGAGTAAACTGTACATTTACAAAGCTGTTGAGGGATGACCTGGTGGCAACTTCACAGATTTTCCCTGTGGCAGCTGGGTCCCTTTCTGCCCAGGATCCTGCAGTGGAATATATTGAATGGGTTCTGATTCCTTTTGGATGCAGCGTATCCAACCAAAGCTGTGTATCAATCTGATCCATATATGCTTGAAAGATTTAGTTTTACAGGCAGAAGTAGGCTCGGGCTGACGACTTGGACTGAAAAGGGAATTGATCCATTTCCTGAACTTTTGCTCTTCTCTAAGGATTTACAGGTCCTCCCTGGAGTAAGCAGCAAACACTCTGATTCAGACTGTGATGCTGCTCTGGCCATTTTACACTAGGTAATGGGCCAAAGCAGTACCAAGAGGTTCTAAAATCTCTGCATCTGTCCAAAGGAACATTTCCCTGGACAGAAACCGAGCAAGTCACCCACATGTCGTATTCCAAACACTCCTCCAGAAGCCCTGACATAGGGGAGTATGCCAAGGGTGTGGCAGAAGCTGGGAGGGGCACATTGGGATGGGCCTACAGTACATAGTGCTGGGAGATTCTGGACAATGGTGCTACCCATAGGTAGTGATAGGCAACCCTTCAGGACTGTCAAAGAGACAGCATATACTCTTACCCTCCATCTTGTCTGTGTTGTCAAGATGGAGGGTAAGAGTATATGCTGTCTCTTTGACAGAAATTACCTTATCAAGTTTCTCCCTTAATATTTCTCCAGAGGGCCTTGAGGTGCAAAAATTTGTTTTTAACAATTATTCACTAGCCGGGGTTTGAACTAGAGCTGATGTCTGGTCACTAAGTTTGCTGCCAGGGTCCACACAGCCTCTTTGATGGAATCTATTCATCCATCCATTACAAACATGATTGCAGTTCTATAGTTCGATTATTTTCGGCTCAGCATACCAGGACACCATGAGCCTGATGAAACATATGGTAGCTACCGAGACTCTGGGGGCCACCGACAAGGTTTTGAAGTCCTTTCTGAGAGTGGTCTCTATTTTTTCTACACGTAGAGTCTTCAGGAAAATAGCTCCCCCCTGCCAGAGTAACAGCATGCTTCACCAGGGATGTTACTGCAGAGCACACATTAAGAAAGATAAAAACAGCATCCTTGAGGCTCTGACACCTTATAAATTGAATGGCTTGCAGACTTAGCATTTTCTCTCAAACAGAATTCTCCTATTCCTCTCTGATGCCTTCCCTGTAGGAAGAATTAAAAGGGATTGTGAAATTCTGCCTTGGTTTTGGAAGAGTTTTTGCTTGTTCTCCTCCTCCTCCTCCTCCTGCTGAATTTCAAAGGTAGAATCACCTTGTGAGCCATGACTTCAAACATATGTGGGGAGCAGAATTTCATTTCGCTGGCTCAGAGTTATCATGGTCTAAAGCACAGACCGTGTGCTCCTTCTTTCAGGGAGGAGATGGAGCTAGAGCTAGTAGAAGAGGGTCAGGGTCTGGAAGGCCTCTCAGCCTTTTCCTTATTCTTTTAGGTCTTTTTAGATTTTTTAATGTGCTTTTGTCATTTGGATAGAGGATTCTGATCCCTGTCAGGATTGGCTTGGTGTTTATTCTAGATGATACTCCATCAGGCTAAGATCCAAAAGTGAAGTGAAGTTCCAGCTCCCATCCACCGCTTTATAGGCCATTAGTTAGAAAAGAAATGCAGAGAGAAAGTCCTGTGAGAACCCAGACACCCTTTCTGAAAAGAAAGTGAGTTGGACAGGATACCAGACCCCTTCCCAGCAGACTCCTTTATCCACTTGGGGACCAGAAAAGGGGCTCTGAAATTTTTCTTCTTAGAACTGGATGGGACCAGAGGGAGGCATTTGGGAGAGTACTTGGGCTTACCCCCAACTGGTCTCTGATTGGAGCAGGCTGCCCTGCTTGCTAGGTCCCAGATACTGAGGGCTGACAAACCCTTGCAGAGGCGTGTCTGGATGAGACTCAGCTGTGGATGTAGAAACTCTCAAACACCATCCACATTCAAAAACCCTTCCCCTGGCAGAACATGGTGCAGGCTGGGAACAATGCTTACAGAGTTGCCTTCTGTGGCACCGAAGGCTCTCTTCACAGGTGGACTATCTGATGTGTTGATCTCAAGGGCCAAAAGAATTAAAGGTGTTATAAACTCTTTCACTATTAAACAGTGTTAAACAGAGTCTGAGGTCTAGTATACAGAGACCTCAGCCTGCTTAGCAACACGGCAAACATACCGTTAAAAATCCTTTTAACCTTTTATTAAAGATACAGAAAAGAAGGAAAAACAGGTAAAGCATTTGAAATGTAAAGTATTAAGTAAGCCTTTCATTTTAACATGTCTTGCTCCCTTTAGCTGGAGAGAGGTCTAGAAGGAAAACCCTCTTGTTTGGCAATCTCTTAGATGGTATTAAAGATGGCAATAATTGTCCTCTAGGGGAAAAGAGAATATGTTAGTGGAGATGGGCTGGAGTTGCTGCTGCTGTTAAAGCCTGATCCCCTTTCATCTCAGAAGGGTTCAGGTTTCAGCTGGAGCCACATCATCTGGATACTTCTCTGGCCCAATTCAGTCATGATCTCTCATGATCAGTGCGACGAAGGCCCAGGGCCTCAGGAAACAGTGGCAGTGGCAGCCATGATGGTGACGCTCACTCCTGTAACTCTATTTTCCCCAAAAGTCTCTTTCCAAAAAAGGGAGTGATGGGTGGAATTGTCCATCCCCTCATTATTTTGTCTACCAATTAGGTCTAATATCCAACAGGCCCATTTTGGTTCATTAATTTCCAGATCCACATCTGCTTTTACGGAGCATAATATAACTCAATTTTAACATAAATTAAGTTATATCAGTAGACTTTTTGTTTGTACTAATTTAGTCTGCCTGTCCTCTTTTAGTACCTTTCCCCATCAACATTCATTATTATAGGTTACTGGGCCATTTTATGTGAAATGTCACATACTTTTTATAGTTAAGCTCACAATTAAAGTAAATTTGTAGGTCCAATTATCACAACATACCTTCTCATCTTTGCTTGCTGGGAGGAAGATAGGAACAAGCAGAAGAAAGGACCTCAGCAGTAGGTCCTGTTCCATGAAAAAATTTAGGGCTAGGAGTGGGTTTTTTGTTTGGTTTTGTTTGAATCTCCAAATTGTGCTCTCAGTGAAGGAATCTGGTGGTGCTGATGGTGGGGTTTGGAAAGGGAGTAGTATAACACTGTTCATCAACTACTGTCCTGAAATTGACTTTAAAAGCCTGGAATTAAAAGGAAAGGAAGGGGAGAGCTGAATTACTGCTTTGTTCATCTGGCCAGCACCAAAGAATTTTAGGAGCAATTGTTTGGGACATATCCAGTCCTTCCTTTGTAGCCCAAGCCAGCTTTTCATCAATGGAACACAGGTACTGGACACAATACTTCGTGGTTGGAAAACAAACAGTATAAAAATGTTTATAATACCTAAAAAATAGAGTACTTATTGAAGGGCAGGGGTGTACAAACTCTTCTCAGAAAATTTCTATTTTTGCGTGCTCCGACTCTGCATGTAGCCTCTGCCCATTATCCTTATAATAAATCAAAAAGCCAAGATTTCATGAAGTTTCAATCAGATTTTGAGATTATATTGTCAACTTGCCAATAATTTAAACTAGTGACACAACTCTTTAAGCTGAAGCGTCGGTTTCACAAACAAAAGCTAGCCACCTGAGACCACAGAAGACAGGATATGAGCTACTTATAGCAACTCTGAACCAATGAACAAGAATAGCAGGAAAACGGCTTTTTTTTTTTCAGCAAAGGCCTTTGAAGCAAACTATTTATTAAACATTATAATACTCAAAACAAAAATCTTTGAAGGCAGGTTATCCTCCTCTGCACCATGTCCCATTGTGAATGAATTGCTTCCTTTTCCTTTTGAGACTTTTTTCATTTGTGAAACTGACACTCAAATCGTTCCCCTAAACTACTCTAGTGAGCCATTTCCTTTGGCAATAGGATTAATCTATCCATCAGCACACATAACATTAAAAATATTTGTAGGGAAACTATTCTAACATCACTGTGATATAAGCAGCCATGCTGTTTCTCAGGCGTTGTTATATAAATACAATAAATAAAGTTCCTCTTGCATGGTAAAACAGCATTAATTAATAAGTAATGATGACATGAAATCATTTGAAACAGGAGCAAGAATTCTAATTTTGAGACTTCATTTTTCACTTTTTAATTAAAAAAAGTAAAACCTACCACTAACCCTTTATTTACGACTATACATGGATTTTCTTTGCTGTTCTGATTAAAACATTTTTCTCTCTCCCTCTCTGTTGGATGAAGTCACTTTCCTGTACAGCATCACCATAATCAGTGGAATCACATCATATAGATTCACATTTTCAAATGTGTGTGTGTGGGTTGGGGTGCTATAACTGTACATATCTAATTTACAGCATGTGTGTCAACTGATGTGCACACACTCACTGAATATTTCCACATACGAATGGCTACTTACCTGGTTGCACATCCATACAATCACTCAATGCATACTCACTCATACAAATTGTAGCTGCACAAATTTATATTCACAGAAAGACACAGATACATCTTTGAAAACCTGGCTCTTATTATGTGCACTAAAAAAGAAGTCTTTGACGCAACCGTTAATAACCATTTGTGCATGAGAAATTCTCTGTCCAAAGCCTGGAAATGACTCATAACGAGTGAACTGAAACTCCCACTGGGCCAACATGCATGCCTGCATAGTAAAGATGTCACTGATGAGCTACACACAAATCTGCAGAAAAAAAATCTATAGTTCTATCAGTTGACGGAAATAACTTGCTCAGAGTTAGAGGCAGTGAAGAAACCTACCACAATAGTGGCCTTCTCCTGAGAGATGCTAAGCACCTCCATCTTCCACTGACTACAATTGGTGGGGGCTCAGCACTTCTGAAAACCAGGCCACAGAAATAGCCTAAGTGCTTGTGCCTCTTCTTATCTAAGGGTCAGATTCTGCCTTTACTCATGTGCAATAAGGTACTACTCATTGAACAATCCCATGTCCTTCAGTGGGACTACTTTGAGGAGTAAGGTACTGCTCAGCATGAGTAAGGGTGGTAGAATCTGGCTGTAAGCATTTTAAATCTGTTTCCTTTCCTTTCCTTCCCTTCCCTGTAAGGTCCACTCTTTGGTATGGTATGGTAATCACAACAGAGTAAGGCTGAAGAAATCATACTAAATACACAGGCCAGATACTTAGCTGGTGTAATTTTTCATAAACAGATTATTTCAATAGAGCTATGATGATTTATACAAGCTGAGATTCTGGCCTAATAAGAATTAATTTGTTTTTGTTTACTCCTATGCTGCCCACAGCTAGATTTCAGCAGGTACACACTAGCATCACCATGTGATAATGTGACTGCTTCTTTTATCATGGGAATCTATCATCTCCTTCATCTGGTACAGTTAGTAGAATTGGGCATAGGCAAATGACATATGCTTACAGCCAAACTTGGAGGTCCATTATGAGCTATGATGGCCACAGGCCTTCATGATGTTAGGGAGAACTTTGTTAGTCAAGGAACTAGTTAGATGTTAGTCAAGGAACTTTGGAGAGCAATAGCTCAAGAATGTGGGAGCTCTCATTTTCTTTGTCTCCAGAACTCGATTTAAATGTAATGCTGTGTGAGAGGTTGCTGTCCAATCCTTCTACCCTGCATTATAATTGGGCCAAAGAAAGTCTTGCACACTGGCCTGCAAGAAGAACTCACTGGGATTTCCTGTAGCTTAGATGACACATAGAAACCTAGGGCTGCCCTGGAGGTCACAAATAGCCCTGGCAATATCTTTGGAACAGTGCGTAATAGTTGAGAGTAACATCTTAAATTTACCTAAACTATTTGCATATCTAATATAACGTGACACAGGCAACATAGTGATTCATTGACAAACTTAATCTTCCCCCTCAGCCAGCAACAGGAAATCTGGCACACTCATTCATTTTGAGCCACAGAGTATGGAGGAGGGGAGGAAATCCCATATCTGACTTTTGTCCTTTCTATTAGAGGACATCAAGAGGTCAATCAGTAGCATTGTCACTTTGTGGATTAAATCACTGAGATCCAGACTGTCATTTTGTGATAAGGGAGCAGTGTCTCAAGGAGATAAATGATAGGTCTTCTCTTGCCCCAGGTCTACACTAAACAAACTTACATCAGCATAACTAAGTTGCTCAGGAGTGTGCAAATCCACATCCCTGAGTCTAACCCCCGGTGTAAACAGACTATGTCACAAGGAGGGCTTCTCCCTTCAGCACAGCTACCCCTCTTGGGGAGACGGATTAACTACGCAATGGGAGAAGCTGTTCCATCAGTGTAATAGCATCTGAAATGGTGCCACTGCAGCATTTTAAGTGTAGACCTGCCCTCAGTTTCAACCAGTGTCACTTATTGAGGTTCTGGGGGATTAGCAAGTGAATCAGATTCTTGTTCCTGGCTGGTGAAGCCCAGTAGCACTAGGTTCTCTTTAGAGGTGCAACGCAGACACTTTTCTTTATGAAGAAACGGTTATAAAGCTGCTCAAGAAATAATCACTTGACATTAATAATCTTGTTAATTATCAACATGTAGTCAATCTTTATTTTTTTGGGAAAAGCTGCTGACAAGGTAGAATCAGGATAAATTTGATGAGTCCTGGAGACCTCAGATTTCCTTGATCCTAATCAAACAGATTCTGGATATGGAACTGAAACTCTGCTAGAGACATTGGTTGAGGATCTCCTGACAGATCAGAATAAAAAAAAACAAAAAGTGTCCATGTTGACTCTTACAAGACCCAACTCAGGAAAGCATGTGCTTCAATGTTTTTCTGAATCAGGGCCTTAGATCAGTGAGCTGCCTCTGATACCATTGACCATGAGATGTTGTTGATATGGTTATAGTCTCTAACATGGGTGGGTGGACTCTTAAATGGTTCCAGTCTGGTATTTTTCCGAATTCAAATAAGTTTATTTGGTGCAACTGCTCATCTACCCTGAGGGATGGCTCTTATGTGGGGAACCACAAGGTTAAAAACCATTATCCTTCCTATTCAACTAGGAGGATTAGATTGGCAGTGTGTCAAAAGGAGGGTGGATACAGCAGGTCTCTTGCCTGGCCTACCCCAGGAGTTCCAGTTCCCTGTAGGTCGCTCTCTCAACTGAGCACAGTTTGCTTTTCTATCTCCCCTCAGGCCTGGTTCTCAGCCCTGTGCTCCACCATGATGTAACCCTCATGGTCTGGCAGGTAAACTACACGCAGGTGAAACTGAGCCCAAAGCCCCTTAGAAGGGGCCAGTTAATCCTGGCACAATGTAGAAACAAACAGAGAAAACTGGAAACTTTTGTAGCCAAAAAGGTTCCTAGAATTTCCCTAAGCACTTTCAGCTGAGCTTAGCGTGGATGAATTCATTCATTATTGTGCATATATATTGGATTGCAATTTTGTTTTGTTGTTTATTTTTGTTAGATTACAGTGACTTAATTTTACACCCCTTTTTGGTGTCTTGATTTCTTTAATATAGTTAATAAAAAGCGTTCTGGCACTTTACAAAGCCATCCTTCCAAATCATGCACTGAGTATCAAGCAGACTTTCACACTTTAAGAATGACAGCTTACTTAGCCCATACAAAATACTTCTCGCAACTACATACTCTATGGAAGTCATATATACATAGACCTCTGTGTGTTTGTGTGTGTGTACATTCACAAATACATGCTTTCTGTCAATACTTGAAATCAGTGACGCCTTCCCTTCCTACCTTTTTCTAGAATTCCCTGTTCATCATTTGTAAGGGCCCAGTCCTGCAAGGTGTTGAATTCCCTGAACCTGTGTAGGGGTCAGTCCAATTCTCACTGAAGCCAGTGAGCGCTGGCATTGACTTAATCCGGAGTAAGATCTGTTTCTGAATCCTTAGGCCCTGTTTTTGTACAGTGCTTTGAGAGCCTTCTGGATGCTAAGTGTTATATAAGAAATGGGGGGAAAGGGGGGGAAGAAATCAACATATCAACGTCAATTGACCACAGGGTTTTTTTAAATAGACCATTTCTAAAGAGAACATTGGTTCATATGTTGGTGCCACATACCTCACTATAATAAGCTGTCACATCCAAATGACAAATTCATCACAAATACAATATCACCAAAGTACAAAAATGTGTTTTCATTGTTTCCTGGGGACAATGCCAGCTTGAGATGGAGATTAAAAACAAGCCACTCCACATCAGAACAAAGTGCAGATTTTCCAGTGGGGTTATGACCTAAAGCAGTAGTGTCACCAAGCATGAAAAATCCAGAAGTCTTGACCTGCTGAGTCACTGAGCCAATCACAAAGGCAGAGCATGTTTAACAACAGTATTTTGGAAAATTGGTGGAGACAGGCCAGGTGTTCAATGAAAAATAGAGGGTAATCTAGGGGTGGGCAGAAGTAATTTACATTAAAAGGTTACAATGGACATTTATTAAAACAGTTACAGTAATGAAATTTTATTCATACTTGTGTCACTTATGGTCATATTCATTTGGGCTACTCTGTGAGTAAGTTACTACTAAACATGAGTACGGTGGGCAGAATCTGGCCCCTAACATATTTTTGGCATGATTTTTTTCATATGTTTGAAACTGAGTTTTGAAATGAAGCTAAACTAGCTCATTAAACCATTTTCAGATGCTGTTTACATCACCTACTCCCCCTTTTGAAATTCATAATAGCATGATTTCATTAATTTTCATAAAACCTTATTTCTCATTCAGCCAGTCAATTTGATTTTAAGTGCTCCTATCTCAACCTGAAAATCAGCAAAATATAAAATACCATCAGCTGAATATCAAAATCTCCCACTGTGATAAATAGAAATATGAAGGTTCAGACAGAGCCAGATAGATTAGTGCTCACTTCCTATTCATTACGTGCTTTCAATTAGCAGAGTATAGTTCTATAATTTGATGAAAAAAATAATATACTTTTAAAGCTATTTTTCCAAGCTGATTTTCTCAGCCTATCCCTTTCCCCCTTTAAAAAAAATGACTCAGTGTTATTAGATATATAGAGAAAACATGACTATCCTATAAAACTCAATTAAATAATCCCAGTGTTGCCAGGAATATATATTTTTGTCAGAAGGAGAAGCAGAAAATCACAGAAGAAGAAAAACAACAATGCCGTTAGACATGCTTCTTACTTCAGAATTTATTTCCAGTTCACTATGGAGTCAAATGTCATACTGGTAATTAAACTTTGACTCCTGTTAGCAGCTGTATTAATGTGGAGTTAGTCCCAGAGCAGCACTACCCAGTCTGTTGTTGGGGTTACTCCCAACGCTAAACAGCATGTTTGCTGCCCAGCACAGGAAATCCCTCTCCTGTTCCTTGAGTTGAACGAAAGGGCTGGCAGAAAGGAAATATCTGAAGTATTCAGAACAAAACTGGACTCAATCTACCCCTTTCTTAAGCCACTTCCAGATGCCACCGCTTTATCAGGATGTAGAGGCAATTACATTTCCCTGCTTTGAGTCCAAAGATACATTTTGGTAATCACACAAAAAATAAAAATATGATACTTTTAACATAGCATTTTCCCATTTAGTGAAATCCTCTGTTTGCTCCCAGATATCCATAGACTTGGTAGTTGGGACTGGAGGCTCTTTATATTTTGTATAAGCCAAAAGTAGCTATGGATATGCTGAACCATTGATACCCAAATCACTGCAAGTACCTCCTTTAAATAGGAGAACTATGCGATAAGGATAAAAACCACACTATCACCCTTATGGAATACTGGTGTAATGGCTGTTCCATAGAAATACCAACTCAAGGACTTTATCCTCGAAGAAATAAGATAAGGGTTATATTTCATACAAAAATTGGAAATTAGCATATTGTGGTGTCTATTATCATATATTACTGACACTAACACACCTGAAAAAATACACTATTTTGGATTGTGAAGGAATCCATTTTAACAAACCACAATGAATTTGAGACAACCATAGGCTCATGTTAACTCACAATGCAGATGCGCAGGCACTTAGGGTTACAGAGCAGGTCTCACAATGTATTAACTCAAGCAAACATAGGTAGCTGTGATGATACCCGTCACTTCCAGGTCATTTAATGTTATGTACCCACACTATGCCTGCAGATCTTTCAGTAGCATCTCTTGTGAGCAGAAACTGCAGTCTATTTTCTCACACATGACCATTACCCAGGCTGTCACTCATACTTGTTTTATTTGCCTTGGGTCAGAGTACATGATACTGATCTCTTTAAAAACATCAGACAATACTTTGTCCCCAGTATATTATCTATAACAGTTACTCTGGGGTTTCTGGACCAAATCAGGCTTTTAACTATCTAGTGATGTTACATAAAGGAAAACATACAGAAAATAAACAGAGTAGCTTTTAAACCAGGGGTCGGCAACCTTTGGCACGTGGCTTGCCAGGGCAAGCACCTTGGCGGGCCGGGCCAGTTTGTTTACCTGCCGCGTACGCAGGTTCGTCCGATCGTGGCTCCCATTGGTCATGGTTCGGCGTCCCAGGCCAATGGGGGTTGCGGGAAGCGGCGGCCAGCACATCCTTTGGCCCGTGCCACTTCTCGCCACCCACATTGGCCAGGGGCGAACCACAACCAGCGGGAGCTGCAATCGGCCGAACCTGTGGACATGGCAGGTAAACAAACCAGCCCAGCCCGCCAGGGTGCTTACCCTGGCAAGCCGTGTGCCAAAGGTTGCCGATCCCTGTTTTAAACACTCCATTTTCCCCAGTGGAAAGGATTTGGGAACTAGCACATTAAACTTAGTGGTACTACGCATATTGCTTTTCTTAGGGAATAGTGGAAACCTTTTGTATCTCTAACAGTATCATTTCTTCTCTCTGATCCTATAAGGCAGCATATTGTGTTTGCTCCAAAATAGAGTTTCTTCCTCGCCAGTCTCTGAAACCTGCTTGTAACTGGCTCCTACATTTTTGAAAGGTTATCCTACTAGGGAGTGACTATCTCCTCTCAAGATCCTGCTTGAGTAGTTTCAGGCAATTTGTTTATGACTCAGGCTAATCCTTCCTGGCTAGTCACCTTCCCTTTCCTTCCCTCACTTGCTATTATCTTTTAATAGTTGAACGTGCCCTATATGTCTATGTCATTAGACAACTCCTTTCCGTGAAGGACTGGCTAAGCAGGAATTCTTAAAGGTAATTAACATTCAGTTAGCCCCACATGCTTATATTTCAGTGGGTGACAGGACTTTCCTGACTTCAGGTACGAACTGAGTATGGAAGTTTTCAGTTTAGGTAGGTCAGAAGTACAATTCTCATGCAATAAAATACAAAATTAAAAATCATGTGTTTCTTACTCATATAAGACCTTGTTTTCCCAACATTAAGCTACCATTGCAAACTTTTTACTTCCCCACTCTGCTCTACCCACATGCCTGAAATGTGCTTCGAAGCAGAGGAGTACTCTCTAAAAATACAAGATAGCTAAGTTTCTATCCACATACAATCTTTGGCTTCTCTGCCGAGACTGCAAACAACAATGCCTACCAAAGGATGGTTATTGGATTGTGATGTGGACACCTGTCCAATAAGAAATGAGAGAGAAAAATCACCAATGCATTTTGCACAGGTTACTGTGATGAACAGCCATCGGATAGCACTGACTTTCATTCACTACCTATTGACCTAAGCTGGATTTCAGTCTGAAACCTGGTTACGGGGTATACCAACCCCACTGGGCCAGCAAGGCTTAATGAGCTGCTGTTGACCACTCAGCCCTGCCCCACCACACTTGCTGTGAGACGATGAAGGGGTAGTTAAAATGGAAGGAGAAGAGCTCAGTTGCTGGCCAACCAGAGACAACAGATCTTATCTTCTGTTCCTTGAGGGAAAGGATCAGCTCAGGATTTCTACATAGAAAGCAGACTGCCAGACCAAGGTAGCCAGGCCCAGGACTACCGGGTTTATTTTGAGAGTATTTTTCTTTGCTTGTTTGTAAAAAGATGGGCTGGACTGCTTTGGAGAGGCCTGAGGGGCCTACTAAGACTGCTTCAGGGAATCCCTGCTCAGGAGGGGTGTGGGGACACTGCCTCAATAAACTCTATAGATCTTTTTTGTACCCTACTTGAGCCTGCCCTGTGGCTCATCTGGGACCCGAGCATGCAGTCACAGACCTAAAGTGTTTTAACAGTTATTTCAAATGTTTTAACAATGGAGAACTGGGGTTAATTAAATGTAATGTCAATCATATCCCTCACACTGTAGGACTACAAGTACTGTAGGTGGTCTTTAGAAATGGTTTAACTTTTCTTTATACGTGCTAACGTATAAAAGAAACATGCTAGATACTTTTTACTGATATTTTTACCATCTGCATTTTCAAGAAGTACCTGTGATTGGAGGAACCTATGAAGAACCTGTCCAGCATATTGTAAAGAACAGTTTAAGCCATCACTTGGCTTGATTCTCAACACATTCCAGGAACCTCATAAACAAAGACAACATGTGCAATGTTAACTTTCTCTTTTATGCTGACAGCTTTTTTTCTCAGTATAATGACCTTCCTGCTCAGTGTGCGTTACCATAAAAAGAAACAGAACCCAGTAAAATTAGAGGAACTGCTTAATATCAAAATGCTTTATCTGAGGAAGACAACGCCAATGTAAATATAAAAGGCACAAGAATTAAAAAGTATTTGTTTTGCTTCTTTCTTCTTCTTTAAGTTCAGATCGTTCAAATGAACTTAGCCAGAGTTTTTAGTTACGACACATCAGATTCTCTGTCCAGAAAATGAAATGCTGCTCCAGAGAACATGAACTTGGCTAGAAATTCAGACAGTTTTGATCTTCTCCATTTGACAAGCAAAAACTCTTTGAATGCTTTTGCCAGTAACTGGGATGGGGTAGGGTGGGGTGGTGGGGAGCCAGAACAGCAAACAAACCCAAATAGTTGCCTGATGTGGTATATGGTAATAGTAATTTATTTATTTTAAAAAACAGTTACATTTTAGGCTTATAACATGGACATGAAACATACATCAGCGATTGTCTTTTATACTCAGATAAAGATGATGATCTAACTGCATTTTGTTATTGCTAAATAAATAAATGAAATGGTAACCTCACATCTATTCAAGGTTCATAATATTACATTTAATAAATAAAATTACTCTGTTCAAAGTGTAGTTTTCTTTGAACTAAATATAAAGTTAAACCTCTTAGTCACATCTTGCACAATTTTATTAACACACTCAGGAAGAAAATTGAAACTTTAAAAATATTCCATGAGCTGTAATAAATCCACTGTAGACTGGCAGCTGGCCCACAGAGCTGAGGAGGGCACGCTTAACACAGTTCCCTAGGATTATTATTGTTCATATTATGGTAGCATTGAAAGGCCCCATTACCTTAAGTGCAGTACACAGTTCCTTCTCCAAAATGTTTAAATGCACTACAGTAAGCATAGTGAGTCTGCATTTTCAGCAGTCACAGAATGCCATATGAAGCAATGTATACTCTTTCTAACATGGAGCCTCTAGCTCCACAGAGCGGCACACATGGGAACTGAGCAATAGCTGAGTGATGTCAATGAGATTTCACTGAACTTGCTGGTGAAGTCTCCCTAAGCAGACCAGAAACCCGAGGGAAGGAAATGAGAGTGATTATGTACAGCTGAGCAAGCACAGTACAGAGACTACTAAATCAGTGATATGGTGTTCACTGTTGGTGTTCTGTGGTAAAAATGTTTACCATCTGTGTTACTCCCTCACTGTTATGGACACTAATGGAGCCTTCAAACATGAAAGCATGAGGGGGAGGGACAACAATATTAAGGGTAACTATTTTAAAGCCAGTCTTAGTTGTACATTACATCAGAAAATCTTGACACTAAACAAAAATGCTAATTTGCTCTGTACAAGTTTCTGGGCTCAGCTTTGGGAGGTTGCTCAAATTCACACCAATGGAGAACAGGGCACAGTGGAACCCTGCCCCATCACATCCCATGTCTTTAAGCCCCTTCCCTCACCTTACCCTGGGAGTATTAGGGGTTGGGGGAAGAAGGGAAGCTGGTACAGGAGGTAGCTATACTGATGGAGATCCTCCTCTGCTAGCCATATCTGGGGTGCAATTAAACCTTTGTGAACTGGAAAATCTATCCCTCTACATTTAAACCAAGAACTGAAATACACTATTCAACTTTCATGCTGTATATTAAACCAGGACCTGACTACCTCAAATTAAAGACTCCTATGCTACTTGTACTATGTATGAAAACAGGTGGTAGCCACAGCATCCAGTCTAAATTGCAACTCAGGTATTTACATTTTGCTTACCTAGATTTCTCCTAGGGAAAGGAGCTGTAGGAGCCTCTCTACTCCTCCCTCCCTACATCAGCCATAGGGGTTTCACAGTTCTCCTACATCCTGCACACACACAGCAGTATTCCAGGCAGCAAAAGCCAGTGGGAGTTCACTCTGCTCCTCTCCATGGAATGGAACTGAAGGGGATGATCAGATCCTCCATTGCCTATTACCCCAGCTAGCCAAATGCACTGGGAGGCCTGTCATTCAAGCCCCAGGCAGTAACATCAGCTCCCAACTCCAACAGAGTGGTAGGCGACATCACCACAATGGCTGGTAATACCACTGCAGATGTCCCAGAACTGCAAGCAGAAGACAAAGTGAAAGAGGAAACTCCCAACAGAGTCTGCTATGGACATTCATGCCCCTTTGCCCCACCATTCCAAACACTCCAGCACATCCGTATATCAGTTGCACATTTACAAAAAGGCAAACCTGGATGAAAGGACAGCACAACATGGTCAGACCCCTAGTATCTGGAGAAAGGGAGATCCAGCCCCTCCACGGGACCTAGGAACTCTCCCACTCTCCCAGATCGCTATTATCATTGGGCTGCAAAGACATAATCCAAGAACACTAACATTACAGTATTAGTGATGCTGATAAGTGCATGATCATCTGTCAACAAAAATAATAGCATTCTGGATTTGATTTTGGATAAGACACCTGAATGACTGACACTGGCTCAATGCCGTTTCCATCATAATTCTAGGATAGCTAGTATCCACAGGAGACTGAATATACCATGAACCAAGCCAGAAAGAAGAAAAGAGGAAGTGGAATAGCAGTCTTGTTTCTTCCTATCTTTGGACAGACTCTCAGCATTCCCTCTGTGCTGAGAGTGGTTTTGAAGCTGGTTCATGCCCCCTGGAGCCAGTTCTACAGTACGTCTGCAACTAGGTTTAAAACCAGTTTTAAAACTGATTAAAATTTTTGGGAAACTTCCTTGGAGTAGACCAGGCCTTATACAAGCCTAACTAAAGCAGTCTCTGCCACAATCTCATGTAATTTTCATGTATATTACATACACTGTTGGCAAACTGGCTGCTGACGCCAAATTGTTCAGTAATGTTTTTGTGAAAATATCATTCTTGAATTCCAGGGAAATCACTGATGCTTCGTTCCTTTTCCCCTCCAAACAAATTTTCCAGGATTAAGTTGAAAAACAATATCTGCTGTATAGTTCTCACTTTAAACACTGAGCTTCTGCAGTATTGTAACAAATAATCAAATGGTGAATCTTACATTGTTGAAATGAGCAAAGTCCAAAAGTTGGAGGATAACAAAGAGCAAGAAATGAACAGTTGAACCCCTGACATCTTAGAGATGATCAAATTACATTACCTTGCTGTTCTTTTTCTTCTGCTTACCCTCTCAATGAGCTTCCATGTTACTGAAGCATGCTTCTATGACCCTGGCATTCATGCAGTTTTTCTACCTACAATAGTCTTTCTAATATTCCCAGATGAAAAATGGTGATATTATGTACTACCACTGAATTTAAGTATTTTCCTTTTAACAAGGACAGAAATTTAAAGTTTCCACTGAGGAAAAATCACCCTCTATTTTGGATAGTGATTCTACTTGCCTGACATCTTGCGTCTAAGATCTTTGCTGTTCTCTAGGCACCCTACCGATATTTCTTTAAATCTTTATTTCGTCGGAGCACTAATGGTGGATTATTTCAAGAATTCCATTTATCTCTGGTGCTAATCTCTTCTTAACCTTCTCTACAGCTTCCATCACCACCTTCCAGCTGGATTTTGACAGGTTAAGCAGCATCAACCTGTCAGTTCTCTTGATCTTCAAATACGTGCAATACCTTGCAGTTACATTCTGCTGCATGTATATTATTCTAGCATGGGCCACAGACTCCTCCTAGATTAAAACCAAAGGTTCTGATCTCCCCTCATTCAGGATACTCTTGGTATACCAGTATGAGTTCTTGTAAAAGTTGCTTTCTCTTCTTTGCACTCTTTCTGCTTTTCAAGTGAACTCAACACTACTTAAAGCTAAAAAATATTTAAACTTACTTTCCCCATATGAATTAATATGCTCATAATTCCTAAGTAAGTTTTTGAGACTTCTTCTCTCTGTCCTCTTTAAGGCTGCAAATTTATCATGGATGTGGCTCATTGCACCTAGGTTTGCTAGATTTGTGGTTGTGTGATCAAAAGCACTCAACTAGGGACCATGAAATGCCAGAGTTCTAATCCCAGTAGCATGGACTCACTGTATGGCCATGGGCAAATAACTCTTTGGTGGTACGGAGTGTAAATGTCTCTCTTAGAGAGGCTAGGTGGCCTAGTGCTTTGAAGGAAGGATGAGTGCAGCCTCTGCTTCACAAAGCCATCATATGAGATTGATAATCTGGCCAACTATAGCTTGATTTCATATTTTCTTTCTTGAGTAAGACTGTGGGCAAGATGGCTGCAAGACACCCCTCAGAGTATCCAGATGTGTCTGATCTCCTTTACGCTTGTCAAAGAGTGGTGCAGACCTGGCTTTAGCACAAACTACATTTGATTGCATAGCCTGTTGATCTCCTAACTCTGAAGATTCCCAGCACTCTTCTATAATGCATTATTTTTAGAGCATCAATTATGCTTGGTGTTTGCAAGATACAAACGAAAGTCCTAGCCTGATGATCTTAAGCACTGGGAGACCAATAACAGGATATTAACTTAGATATTTTAAAATTCTAATATCACTACTCCCCTCCCCCTTATATAACATTGGCACAAAAAAAAGCGTTTTTCAGAGTTAGCTTGTGCGAGTATTGCAGAAAAAATGACTCTTTAAGATGAATTGGAATGAAGTGACGGGGGGAGCCAGGTGGGCCAGGATGGCATTAGTAGAAACTGGACTTCACAGCACTGATAGAATCTCGCTGTACTCCAGCAAGATTTTACCATATCCTTTGCACTGAAGCACTTGGGCACCTGGGCAATTTGTTTTCACTGTTACTACAACAATGTGGACTTTCCCCTTCCATCCCCATTGTCCTGACCTCTCTCCTCCTCCCAAATCAAACCACCACCAGACACAGGAAGGACCTTGCTGTGATTCTGTTGCTCATAACACAATTTTCTATGCTAATACTTCCTGTGCATGCTGCAAATATGGCATCGCGCCAAAACTAAGGACTGGCATTTGAAAGACCGTCACACAAGTGTGATACTTCCTGTGCTCTACAGGACCTACCACAACTGCTCTGCCCTTCACCTCCTTCATAGTCGTTTACTTCTGAGAGTCAACGGCTGTAAGTATTAAATAGAAAGAATAAACTGAAGAGGTGGATTGCCTACTTGTGTCAGTACGTATTTGCTGCAGGGTAGGCAGACTGGCTGCTCTTCGAAGAAACAGAGGTTCCTGAGAGACCTCTTACAGCAATGAAAATGTAGTTTTAAATATATTTTGCTGTGGTGAAGAGAAAGTTTAGAGCAATTAGTTTTGCTCTTCTGTGTCCACAATTATATCATAAGGGAACATTGGCAATTTCACTGTCCAGTCCATTACTCCACTCAGAACCATAGTGCCCTCTCCTTCTCCCTCCATACTGACTCTCTCAATACATTTCTACAACAATTCCAAACATTTCTTTCTTTCTATTCCCCCCTCTACCCACCCTCTCACACAGTTTTTCCGGCACTGATTATTTCTCACCTCGATTACTACAAACTCCTCTCTGGCCTCTCACCTTGTCATTCCTTACATTTCCATTTCTCTTAAATACTGCCACAGACAACTACCTACCTTACCTTACCATGTCCGTTCCCTTCAAAGGCTTTCCCTCACCGTTTACATCAAATCTATGCTCCTTGTCCATGCCTTCAATGTGCAGCCCAACCAAGCACCTGCCTATTTCTCTGCCACCATCTTTTAATTCATTACCTTTGCTCCATCCAAGCTGCTCAATTTTTCATCCTTTCTTTATTGATTTTTTTCCTGCTCCTTTTTTCACAGCCCCATCAGAGGGACCTGAGAGAGAATGATACAATAAGCACATAAGCCAGCTGGTGATGGTGGAAACTCAGATCAAAGATGATATCTTGGAGACCATCAGTGATAACCCCTCTGAGAAAAAGTATGTTTCTAAAAGAAACTTAGAGGAAGAGAAAGAGCTTGACTGGCACACAAGAAAAGTGAGAGTCTGAGCACCGAGGTATGATGGAACTAGCTGTGGAGACAAGCATGGAAGAAAGATTGAACAAAAGGACGTTTAGAAGTCAAACAGGTAAAGTAATGCAAGGCCTTGAAAAGGAAGACAAAACTGAACTTCACATAGAAGGCAGTGAGCCAGTTCAGAGAGAAGAGACATAAATCAGAGCAGCAGGCAGAGATTATTTTAGCAGCAGCAGAGCTGAGATGAAACCAACAAAGAAGGAGGCGGCAGCGGCTGTAATAGTCAAGGTGAGAGACAACCAAGTATGGACAAGGTTTTGAACTGTAGAAATGGATGAATTTTAGAGCTATTCAGAGTTCTGCACTGATTTCCCATCTGCTTCAAGGTCCGATGCAAGGTTTTCAGTTTGATTTAAGATTTGGGATGTGGCTACTTTAGAGATGGTCTCTCTTCCTATGTACCTTTCCCAATTGCAATGGTAGAGATCACTAGAGACAGTTCAGCTCATAGCCCCTTGATATACACACTATTGAGATGTGGAAGCAGAGTGTTTTCACAGGAAGGTTCCTGTCTACTTCACTCCTTCTAGCAGTCCAGCAGAACCCAAGTCTACTGACCTTTGTGGCATATTGTTCAAGGTTAAGCTTTCTGGTCAAAGATTTGTCTGCCTATAGATGATCCCTTGGAAGATTCTCTTTATGATGGGCTAGTGAAATTGAGAAGCTAGGCTATTTGTGCTGTCTGTTGTGACTGCTTTAATTTAGTGTCTTGTTTTATGTCACATACCCAGACTACGGCAATGGGAGCAAAAAATTCAATACAGAAGTGTACAGGAATCACTTCACCCACACTTGAAATACAGCCACAGCACCTGTTAACAGTGCACAGCAGCACAACAACTGTTTAGGACAGGAAATGTAGAATACCAAATACAGCTGAAACTGCGGTGGGAATTTATGTAGATGGAAGGTAATTACACAAAGTGGAATTTGGCCAAGACACTGAGAATGCAAAGTGCTATGGGGCTTGTGCAAATTGCCACGGGAACATTAATGATTGTAAGTGAGCTGGTTCTTCATTTACAGTCCCTCAAAAAGACGGCCCATTCAATAGCACACTATCCTTTTGCTACACTGAGTTACAGCAAGCTGCACAGTGCTCCCTAACTTGATGGTATCTCCTGTGTCACAGCACCCACTAGTAACAGTGTTATAAAAAACAGGATGAGGCATCTCTTAAATCTTGGAAGAATGGATGAATTTTTCATTCCCTATTGTGATTTACTTTAGACTTATAAGAGCACCTTTATTTTAGGTCAGTATTATGACAATGGAAGTAAGCCAATGTAACCTTCATTTTTTTAATTAGCATTTAACAAGAAGTGTGTCTTGTTCTTAGAAATATTTTCCCTCCATAAGGAAGAATAACCTTGAACAGAAGACAAAACTAAACTAAGAGGAAAGGAAAATCAAATTAAAACGAAATACACTTATTTTATTTTAAATGCCTTTAAAACACACTGAAAAAAAAGTTATTTCCCAGAAGCAAATACTGTATCATATCCTTATTTATAATCAAGCCCAAAGAGAATCTCTTTTCTTACACATGCTACTGACTATACCATGTGCTCATGTAAATTTATTGTCTATCCAAAGGGGAAATAAAAATACAACTAAAAAGCTGGCCCAAGACAGATGGCCAGTTTCACTAATCTGACCTTATTTCTTCCAGACTAAATCTAGTGAACTGTTACTACAATGATCCACTATTCCTATAATTCTTAGACTTGAATATTTAGGTTAGAAATGCAAGCATATCTGAATTACAAATTCCCACTTCTAATACATCAATGCTTTGTCATAAATTCTATTCCTAGACTCCAAGGGTGAAGCAGTTCTTAAATCATAAAAATCATAAGAGAAAGCTTTAAATTCATAAAACATTCAAACTTTGCCTCTGCAGAAAAGTGCATTTGGAACTTTTAATTAAGTGCACTTATACCTGAGTATAAAGTATGATAAATGCAAAGAATTCTTTCTGTAGCTGCCCCCATGATATCAGAAGACAAGATGGAGCACAAGCTTCATCTCTTGCTAATTAAACGAATCAATTAACAGACTATTGTTGCAACTGTGTAACTGCTGTTCTACAATGGCAATAACAACCCCACGGGGAGGTCTTTTACTACATTAAAATGCTGTCCTCCACAACTCTATTTGATATTCTTAGAAACAGTTATTTGCGTCTTGCTGTCATATTAGTAGCAAAGGCAAATTATGGAAATATGCAGACCAGAATGGTCCCAGTATGAGATCAGGTTTGGTTTTCAGCCTCCAAGGGAACAATTGCTGAAATTCCAAAGTTCCCTAAAGTTCTTTAATGGAACTGATAAATCTATCAGCACAGCATCCATTTAGATGCCAGGTAAGGGTCACATATTTGCATACTTTCCTGCTAAGCTGATACAATTCAACTAGATATATTATCATATTAAGTTTACCCTCCTGAGTTAAACCGATGGAGTTCAAAATTGTTTTCGATGGTTGTCATTAATCGCTGTTACATCTTAAATGCTCACTTTGAAATCTAATTGTGCTGCTGTACCAAGGGTCATATTAATAGCATTCTTAATGTTAAATCTTGGTAAAACATGTTTATTTTACAGATATTATCACTGAAGCTTAGAAGACTAATGAGAAACAAAGTATATTTATTATCAATAAAAACTTAATTTAAAATGTACATTCTGAGACTTAAATTAGCTTTACTAACTTCATCATGCCTTTGTTTCATTAAGATCCCTAGTTAAGCTTCTCAGCCATATAAATTAATATCTCCTAAACAGCTCTTGGGCAAATGCCAAAACTGCAGCCATCAAAAAGCTGTTTAAAAAAAGCAAGCTACAGATATGTTTGGTTTTTTGGCAGCAGGAATCTTCCTCAGAAAAGAAAGGCTGAACATTCACCTTGATGTAATCATCTTAAGATGGCAGTATTCAATCACTATTTGTAGGTCTTAATCCACCCACAGGAAAATAATTGAACTACCTTTGGTAACCTGTTAACCTATCCTTCAAGCAGCCACCAAGTCCAAACCCTTGTCCTTGCCGCAGAAAGTACCAACAAGCTGAATAAGAGGCAGTCTAAATTTTTCAAGCAAAATACAGAAGAAGTTACAAAGTCCTGTTCATTTTTCTGGAAGGCAAATGGTATCATTTGAGATATTCGAATACTACAGTGCAGTCCACCCTACAAATGCCATCATTGCATAGTCTCATTGGATGTTAAGCTTTCCTTTAAAAACACTGGCCAAGATTTAAATAATTGGGTGCTAATTAGGTTCTTAAGCCCTTGTTTAAGTACCTAAGCAAGTGGCCTGATTTTCAAAGAGCACTGGGCACCGAGCAGCTCCACACAACTGAAACCAATGGGAGCTAATCAGTGCTCAGCACTTTTAAAAGTCAGGCCACTTATTCAGTAGCCTAAATAAGACTTTAGGTACCTAACTGCAGTAAACCCATTTATTAAAATCTTGGCCTAAAATGTTATTTATTTATTTATTTTGGCCACTACAGAAGAGAGTCATCCCAGTCCAAAGAGACGTACTGCTTTGCATCGGTAACCAAACTTTTCAGGAGTCAACTGCAGCAACAAACCTGGGAACTTGCCCATCTCTGAGGCATGAACTTCAAAGACTAACTGGGACTATTTAAGTGTTATAGCTAATAAACACCAATAATTCCTTGTGGATTTTTTTGTTTGTTTTTTTTAAACAAAGACAACTAAATGCAAAAAAACCCCACTTTTTTTATTTACTTTTTTTTGAGATTCCAGCTGAGATTTTTAAAAGTGTCTAAGTGACTTAGAAACGAAGTCCAACTGACATTCAGAGAGATTTGTATTCTGAAATTACTTAAGCACATTTAGAAATCCCAACTTCAATGTATATCTTAATATGTTATTACACTTTAAAACTGTTCAATGTGACGGAAAGGGAAATCTCAGTGTGGAGATCACTCCCTGCCCTCGGCAGCATCCAGGGTCATTCTGTGGAGAGACAGTAGGCCAGTATCATCATATTGAAAAGGGAATGCACAAAAAAATAACATTTCCTGAGGCAATTATTAACTTTCCCCTGGAATCCCTTCTGCACTGTGTAACTCCCCTGCCAGAAGTCACACTGGAGCAATGCTGCCAGGGGCTCTGGAGCCAGGGTAAAGAAAAAGGGTGATTCCCATGATTGCTATGACTTCAGATAAATTCATTTCAGATTAGCAAGGACCCCGAGTGATCTTCAGACTCTAGAGACCATACCCACTGCTTACTCTGGAAGAGTAAACTTTGACTCTTGATGGGGGCAAAACTCAATGAGAGGTACTTTGTGAAAACAAACAAACAAAAGAACTGTGCAAAACCAGAGTAGAGTTTGCAAGATTAAAATGTGTGAGACATTTTTTTCCTGTGCTATTAATACTGTTTACATATCCCATTAGATATATCATCTGTAGCTTTTACAGGCTTCAAAATCACTTTTCAAAGTCCATACAGGCCTTCATAGCTAAAGTTTCAGTAGCGCTATATATTGAAAAACAAGCATGTTCAGAATTGGACTGATCTGTAATGGTGAAAGAAGCAGGTTATTAAACATTTGCCATTGCAACCTGAGTCACAGTGTCATACAGTGGAAGCTTCACATTCTCTACCGCTATTTAATTGTACCATGCAAGGATGCAAGAGGGAGAAGGCAGAGGAAAGAAACTGATTACACATTGTCGACTTTAGAATTTTCAAGCAATTTATAAGCACTGGCAATGGTACAGGAAGGGTGTCTGAGAAGTGAGCACATATTAATGCAAGTCCATTACCAGGAAAAACAAACTGAAGAAAATGTTCTTGTATTCCTAGTTGTAATTTATAACTAGTTCACAGATTTACTGTAGGTCCACAAAATGACAAAGTATTCAATAAACCAGGTAACAGGATGTGATGGTTTGGTGAATTTGTCTATGTAAAACTTATGAATTCTGACAGAGTTATACATAGAGTTCGTAATATCAAACCAGCAATGTGTATTGAAGCAGCTATTTGCTAGCAAAGACTGATCAGGTATATCACAAACCCTGTCTTGAAGTCAGTACAAGACAATCAAAAAATTGCTAACATTGAACAACTCAGCCCTGACAGAAGAATCAGGATGTTAAAGGAAGCTGGTTTTCCCAGACTGCCTGCAGGGGGATAGGGTTGGAGCAATGGAAACTCCCTAGCAGAAAAGAAGGAACAGAGAAAAAGCTGTTACGAGCTGCTGTTAAAAAACAGACATGTGAGGAAACCTTGTTACCACTGGTTCTGAACAATCTAAGGGGAGATTTTTGCAGGGGAGACAGAGAGACCCTGAGGCTGAAAAGGAGGGAATGATGGTACAGGAGGGGGTACTGGGACCCCTAAAAGGACAGCCAACCCCCAAAGGTGGTAAGACACTGGAGAAGGGATTTGTGTGCCAGTTGTGTTCTTTTTCCACAGATCTATAGATTTCGCTCTTGTGCTTTCTCTATGAGCAAAAGTACCCGTGTTTAAAAATTCCTCTACAGAGTCTCTGTGTTGTTTACATTGTCCTATTGTCCCAGAAGAAAGAGATAGTAAACCAGAGGGTCAAAAGCTTTGGTAGAACTCTGGGAGAGTGCACCAGCTGCCGGGGAGGCTTGGGAGAACCAGCACTAATTTCAGGGCCTGGGCAACTGGATTGCCCCTGCCAAGAAGGGTATCAAATGCAGTGTTTATACCTGGAGTATGTGCCTAGAGGCCCAGAGACAGAGATGATGCCTAAACTCTGCCCAGCCCCAAGAGCATGTGGGATACAATATTTGGGTCCAGAAGGACTCACCAGGGTTGTAACATAGGATATCAAAAGTTATGTGAGGTAATAATCTCTGCCAAGATTTTCAATAAGAACTTAAAGCTAGGCACCTATGTCTATATTTATGGCCCTGCCTGCTTTCAAAAGTACTCAGAAGCCAACAGCTCCGACTGAGGTCAGCAGAAGATAATTGGTGCTCAGCACTTTTTGATTTCAGGCACATGCCTAAATAAGGGGTTAGAAGCCTAACTTTAGATCTCCTATTTTTGAAAATCTTCAACTTATTGGATAAAAAGTAGAAACAATGTTTTGTGAGACAACTGAGAAAGAGTTGTCTCCTGGTTTCCTTGTACTCGCTCCATCTGTCTGTATCCATCTATTGTTTCTTGTTTTAAACTTATATTTTAAGCTTTTCAGGCCTTTTTCATTCTGTGTTTGTACAGCACCTAGCACAATGGGGCCATGGTCCATGACTAGGGCTCCTCGGTGTTCCTGTTATATTACTCCTGCTAATAACAACAGCAACGCATAAACTGTCTAATGCTACTATGAAGTAACAAAAGAGAAAAAAAAGAACAAGAGTACTTGTGGCACCTTAAAGACTAACAAATTTATTTCAGCATGAGCTTTCGTGAGCTACAGCTCACTTCTTCGGATGCACAGAATGGAACACAGAGATAGGAGATATTTATACATACAGAGAACATGAAAAGGTGGAAGTATGCATACCAACAGGAAGAGTCTAATCAACTGAGATGAGCTATCATCAGCAGGAGAAAAAAAACTTTTGAAGTGATAATTAAGATGACCCATAGAAGGTGTGAGGAGAACTTAACATAGGGAAATAGATTCAATTAGTGTAATGACCCAACCATTCCCAGTCTCTGTTTAAGCCTCAGTTAATTGTATCTAATTTGCATATTAATTCAAGTTCAGCAGTCTCTCTTTCGAGTCTGTTTTTGAAGTTTTTTTGTTGCAAAATTGCCCCCTTCAAGTCTGTCACTGAGTGGTTAGAGAGGCTGAAGTGTTCTCCCACTGGTTTTTGAATGTTATGATTCCTGATGTCAGATTTGTGTCCATTTATTCTTTTGCATAGAGACTGTCCGGTTTGGCCAATGAACATGGCAGATGGGCATTGCTGGCACATGATGGCATATATCACGTTGGTAGATGTGCAGGTGAACGAGCCCCTGATGGTGTGGCTGATGCGATTAAGTCTTATGATGGTGTCACCTGGATAGATATGTGGACAGAGCTGGCATTGAGCTTTGTTGCAGGGATTGGTTCCTGGGTTAGCGTTTATGTTGTATGGTGTGCGGCTGCTGGTGAGTATTTCCTTCAGGTTGGGAGGCTGTCTATAAGCGAGGACTGGCCTATCTCCCAAGATCTGTGAGAGTGAGGGATCATCTTTAAGGATAGGTTGTAGATCTTTGATGATGCGCTGGAGAGGTTTTTGTTGGGGGCTGTAAGTGATGGCTAGTGGCGTTCTGTTATTTTGTTTGTTGGGCCTGTCCTGTAGTAGGTGGCTTTTGAGTACTTTTCTGGCTCTGTCAATCTGTTTTTTCACTTCAGCAGGTGGGTACTGTAGTTTTAAGAATGCTTGATAGAGATCTTGTAGGTGTTTATCTCTGTCTGAGGGATTGGAGCAAATACGGTTGTATCTTAGAGCTTGGCTGTAGACAATGGATAGTGTGGTGTGTCCTGGATGGAAGCTGGAGGCATGTAGGTAAGTATAGCTGTCAGTGGGTTTCCGGTATAGGGTGGTGTTTATGTGACCAACACTTATTAGCACAGTAATGTCTAGGAAATGGACCGCTTGTGTGGATTGGTCTAGGCTGAGGTTGATGGTGGGATGGAAATTGTTAAAATCACGGTGGAATTCCTCGAGGGCTTCTTTTCCATGAATCCAGATGATGAAGATGTCATCAATGTAGCGCAAGTAGAGTAGGGGCGTTAGGGAGCGAGAGCTAAGGAAGCGTTGTTCTAAGTCAGCCATAAAGATGTTGGCATACTGTGGGGCCATGCGGGTATCCATAGCAGTGCCATTGACTTGAAGGTATATATTGTCCCCAAATGTGAAATAGTTGTGGGTGAGGACAAAGTCACAAAGTTCATTTCACCGTAACAAAACAGAGAATCCCAAATAACAAAGAATTTCTAGTCATGTCCAGGAACAGGAAACATTACTAAAGACCCACATAAAACCTCTGAATTATGTCAACACTGTGGAATTCAAACTCGTGATCCCTACTTCATTTGGAAACAGTAGCATTACTTTTTCCATTTTCATTTTAAAACAGCAGAAACAAATACCTTTGCTGCTACCTAACAGAAAATCTTCACAAATTTACTATACATTATGCTTTAATATTCATATTAAAACTTTTTATTTAATTGCAAGTCTTTCTGTTGAAGTGTACATTCCCCTGTCTGTTAATTAACTACATGGGATGCCAATGAGGTTTCTAATAGAGAAGCATTCTCTGCTTCTCTTCAGTGTCTGTCAGCGGCTCAATGAAGTTGAGACTCATCTCTTATCAAAAACCAGTAGCAAAACTGCTTTTGCTGTCTAACGTCAGGAAATCAAATGAATTATTTTATCTAAGCTGATGCCCTCATGACAAGTTGGATAACTGTGCTCCCAGTCAGCCGGTTCTAAAAACATGTGCTGATGAAAAGGTATATGGGGCATGCAGGGCCGGCGCTACCATTTAGGCAGCCTAGGCAATAGCCTAGGGCGCCAGAATAATTGGTGGGCGCCGTTTTGCCGGAGGGGGTGGCAGGCGGTTCCAGTGGAACTGCCGCAGTGGTGCCTGCGGAGGGTCCACTGGTCCGCGGCTCCGGTGGAGCTGCCGCAGTCGTGCCTGCGGACGGTCGGCTCCTTGCGCAGCTCCGGTCAACCGCCCACAGACATGACTGTGGCAGCTCCACTGGAGCCATGGAGCACCGGACCCTCCGCAGGCACCACTGCAGCAGCTCCAGCAGAGCCACGGGACCAGTGCGCGGGACAGCGAAATTGCCGTCCGCCTAGGGTGCTCAAACCCCGAGCGCCGGTCCTGGGGGCATGTGCTAAACAGCAACACGCCGCTTGTCAGCATTGAAACTCATGATGAATTTGCATACGCATGAAACTGAGAACGCTTGAAGCTAGTTTTTCTTCTCTCAATAGAAAATATTAATATCAAATATAAATTGTTTTTCTAACCAATTTCTACAGTGATGTATAGCATATGCAAGCAGAATACTGAGAAATCTAAATGTCATATCACCAAATATTTCTTTCAAGCATTTAGTGCAGGGGTAGGCAACCTATGGCACACGTGCCTAAGGCAGCAGGCAAGCTGATTTTCAGTGGCACTCACACTGCCCGGGCTCTGGCCATCAGTCCAGGGGCTCTGCATTTTAATTTAATTGTAAATGAAGCTTCTTAAACATTTGAAAAACCTTATTTAATTTACTTACAACAATAGTTTAGTTATATATTATAGACTTACAGAAAGAGATCTTCTAAAAACATTAAAATGTATTACTGGCACGCAAAACCTTAAATTAGAGTGAATAAATGAAGACTCGGTACACCGCTCCTGAAAGGTTGCCGAACCCTGCTTCAGTGTTATGAGGGGAAAAACCGCACTGCTAACCTTATAATGCATTGACTAGCCTTCTGTCTGTTAGTAATAGGCATGGCAGTGCATACATATTGGAGTTCCCAAAAAGACGTGCTAAGGGTGGAGAAAGGGGTCCTCTTTTCTGGCTTTGGAGTTATATTTTTATTAGTTATTATTATTGATATGACAGCAATTCTCCAAAAGCACTAATCCATATCAGCCCTTCCCCCTGTGCTAGATGCTGCATCAATACACAGGAAGATGCTGTTCTTGGCCCAAAGCTTGTAATCTGAAGAGAAACTCAGATACACGGTAGAGGAAAGGGATGAAATATAGCTCAGAGTGACAGCAGACAAATTTCATGGCAGTTCTGATTTTTTTAATCTCTCCCCCTCTATTGAGTAGTAGGTTGAGGTGCAGGGGAGGCAGGAGGGGATTAGTTAACAAGAGCAAAGGAGTGGGGAAGGAAGGTGAGAAGGAGAGCAGAATGGAGAGGAGTAGAGACACCAGGGAGAGTGAGACAAACAATGGGGAGGACTTTGAGGGAGAAGGGAAGTCAAAGCAAAGAGCCAATCTGAAAAGGAGAGAACATCCAGAATTCTCTTATCTGACCCTGCATCCCTCCAACTTTTACCTACTGTACCTCGGGATGCTAACCTCTTCTGTTGCAAGGAACTATCAATTCTGCTTCCAAATACTGAAAAGATCTTACATGTAGCTTAGAAAGCAGACTTAGAAAAAGGTTTGTCTCCATTATCATTTCTCTAATCTACCGATTAAAATTCTCTCTTTCGGTTCAACCGGTAAGAAACATGTTAAGACTAGTCTGTAATACTTCATTACATTAAGTGCCTGACAGTGCACACGAAGTGCTCTTCTTCTCTCCTCCCCCTCTCCAAAAACACATTCTGGTGGTTTTTTTAACCTTTTTCATTAAATCATTATTAGGTTTTCTGAACAGATGCGGATTCGATAAAGCAGTGTGAGCTAATCAATATTAGTTTTAGTTAAGATAGTAATAATCAGCAATAGAGAATTAAACAAACGACTGTAAGATCCTATTTGTTTTACTCTCAATGTCTTAAAGCTAAAAGGTATCAAGACTGTAGCTTTCTAGGGTATGGACTGCCTTTTTCTTGTGTGTTTGTACAGCCCATAGCACAATGAGGTACTGTTGTAACACTGGGGTTCCTGGAATTACCACAATACAAATTAATAATAATAGTAATTAATAATAAAAACACACACTAGCATCCCACTTTAAAAAAAAAAAAAAAAAAAAGAACGTCACTAATCACAGATTTGACCAGTACCTTCCAAAGTTTGGTGATGCTCAGAAATACGGTTTTGATTAAACCCTATTTTGACTTTTTATTATTAACTGACCAAGGTGTGTTCATATTCTTATGCAAGAGTCTCAATGATTATTTTTTCCTGCTGTGAGACTATCAGACTAGCCATGTAACAGCAGCCTTTCCTGCAAAGCAAGTGACCAGACAGCAAATATGAAAAATTGGGACAGGGTTGGGGGGTAATAGGAAAAAGACCCAAAAATCGGGACTGTCCCTATAAAATTGGGACATCTGGTAACCCCTGACCAGTGCCAAAGCCCAACATCATAAATAGGACAGTGTTTACCGATTGTTAAGCATCAATAATGTGGTTGGTAATGAATGAGACCCAAGTAAAAGCACAATCCTTGAGCAGAAGTTATTACAGCAGTTTACTTTTTTTTTTAATCTGTTCAAAGCTTTAAGTTTAGAATTAACCTGGAAAAATACAATTGGAGCCCTTTAAGTATCACTTTAACCACATGACTGACAGAATTAAGATATTGTTTCGATAAGAATTAAGATACCATTTCGACATAGAGAATGTAGACTTAGAAGCATCTATCACTTAACACACAATTTTGTTTTTCCATCTTACATGAGTACCCAAGATACATGAAAGAGGCAAAAGATCTGTCCGATTGCTTAGTTCTCCCAAGGAGGACACCTGGCCATGATTCTTAGTCTATTATTCTGCAGGCCAGCAAGAACTGAGGGAGAGCTGTGGAAATAGCTCTCAGCTCCTCAGGGTAGAGTGAGACAATAAGGATGGAGGCAGCACTTTGCATTGCCCATTAAAAGAGCTATTCTCATCTAGTCCTCCTTAGCTGGGAGGATGAGCAGTATAGAGTGAAAGAAATTGACCCTGGGCTCAGACAAAGATGTACAGAACACCAATGGATGAGCAGGGAGTGAAAGGAGAGAAATCAGATTTCAGTCCATTTTATCTGACTATATTTCAATAGATTACAAGCTTAAAATCTCCTATGTTTTACAAGTTTATCTTCATTTATACCTTACTCTTTTACAGGCCAAAAAGTTAGACTCATATCAAGTGAAATGTGGAATGTAAACATTTTGTAGCATTCACTGAAAGATAGCTCTGCTTCCATCCAGTTTGAAATACCTGGAATGAGGATTTTATGTATCCTATACTTTGAAGCAAACACACGCTAAAACAGATACTGACAAAATTCATGAAGACAGGTGTGTGCGCAGTCATTATCAACTGCCTATTTTTTTGTTAAGTTATATTTCAATACAAACATAATGTAGTATAGTAGATCTTGAATACTTACCACTGTGCCCAGAAACTGAATGCTTATATTTCCAGCTGCATCTCGAGAGAGGCACTGAAAGAAACAGGTGTAAAAACTAATTAGGAGCTTTCTCTGTAAGTTGAAGCAGTGCTATTTTCTTCTTGTAAGGTCTGCAGGAAATAACCAAAATGTTGCTAGATATATTACATATGCACAAAATAAGCATAATGTAAAAATGTATTTAAGAGTTTCAGTGCTAAGAAGTTGATTCATACTTAAGCTCAAATGCTAGTTTTTGCTTTAACAGATTCTAACAAATTTACTTTGAAGAGTACTGAAAACAAATGTGTCTACGTACAATAAAGAACGTGTGTGTTTTCACGGAGATGGACGTTATGATATGTAAGAACAATACAACAGTGAAACAGATGACATAGGGAGGTTGTAGAAGCTCTTTCACTGGAAGTTTTCAAAAGGAGGCTGAATAGCCATCTGTCTTAGACAGTTTAGACATAACAAATCCTGCATCTTGGCAGGGGGTTAGACTAGATGACTCTTGTGGTCCTTTCTAACTCTATGGTTCTATGACTTACTAGGACTTTTCCACCTCTAAGGTCCATGATTCTATGGCACATGTATATCTGTATTCTCACTTCATGTACTCCATATTACCTCAACTCTATAAATGTTAAGCACGTCACTTATTCTAAAGAGACATTTTCATCTCCTCTTTGTGACAGGGTGCTGTAAAATGCATGCACACAATGCTCCTCCTTTGAAAACAGAAAAAAAAATTGTGCAACACTTGGTGATCTGTTGGGCTTGGGGCTGTTGGCTCAAGTCCCTGACCAATCATAGAACATACTGTCATTAAGCCACTAGGCAGTGCAAAAGGAAGCACATTATTGGTTATACACGATATTACCTATAACCTAAACATAGGAAATATACAAGAAGTTACTGCTCCTTTTGAGTCTTTTCCTCCTTCAGTTCAAAAGCTGTTCACAGCACACACGTTTCACAGAGAAATTCTACATTAGACCAAACTGTTATATTTTACACTATATTTCTAAAGCATTTTCATGGGAAGAAGCATTTTGACTTAACTTTTCAAATTTAGCTGTAAAATAAGTGAATATGTATTCCTCTGTCTGACTTACAGAAAATAATATTTAATACAATTAGCTGGACTATTTAATATAAATTACATTGTCAGAATACTAATTCTCTGATTTGCTCTGTGATATCTCTATTTTCTCTGTCAGATGTCAAATTACTGTATGCATAGGCCCTCATACAGCGTATGTGGTTAAGAGCTTTGCTGAATGAAGACCAAAGTCAAAAAGTGTAAATACACAGTATAGCTCTAAATTTAAAGAGAGAGATAAATATCTATACAATATGCCCTGTGTGTTGGTATGTATGGAAGCATATACAATCTATTACAAGGATAGGTATAAAATGCAAACTAACATTAGTACTTCCAGATTTTAAAGACAGTTACAATGAAGTGACAAAATGTTACACAACAGTAGTACTAAGTTAAATGCTGTCCCTTTTCTGACAATGTGGCATGTTTTGCAGCTATGTTTTTTATATATATAAGCAATAGCTTTCCTACCATAGCCTAAACTTGCATTTTTTTTTTATTTTTTTTTACTAACAGGTCATATACTGACACTGCAATCTGTACAATCATATGAAAACAAAGAAGGATGTGCCAAGGCCTGACATATTTCAACAATAATGATTAATGGAAAATGGAAAATATGGGAAAAAAAATTTCATACAAAACCTGACGTTTACGTTTATAAAGGAAACAGGAATATATACTTTTCCCACAGTCTAGGATAAACACAATCAGGTTTTGGAAACTGCAAAGAAGAACAAAGTACCGACAGTCTACAATGAATGAACTGTATGCCAAAACAAACAAGTACTGACCACTTGATAAGCTGTCAGATAATGGCAAGTTGAGAAAAAAAACAACCCCCCCCCCAAAACCATAAGGGACTTAATTTATTTTTTTCCTGGAATGCCCTCGCCCTCATTAGAGTGCTGTCACTTACTGTGCTGCCCTTTTATCCCCTTGAAGAGGCCATTAACAATAATTTCATAGCCTGATAAAATTTCCATTTTTTTGGATAATCTCCCCATCACTCTCATTTCATAGAGGAATACAAAGCAAAACAAAAAAACTGTTTCTGTTTTTCCTTTAAAGACTTTCAAAGCAATAGCTTAGTATCGTGAATGGACTTGTGGGTTTTAATAGCTATCGATCAGATCCTGGAAACCTCTCCTCATGCAGGTAGTCTTTACTCATATGAGCAGTCCTTTTGTTTCCAATGAGACTACTCACATGTAAGATCTCCTTGCATGCTAGGAGATTTGCAAAATCAGATCCAAAGAATGCAAGGACTTCACCACACTTTCAAGTAACTAAAATGCTTCTTCATGTGATAACTGTTGAGTCATCTAGAAAATAAATTCAGAAACATGTAGATTAGAATCTACAACCTAAAACCAAATACATATTTATACCCAAAAGTTGCCTTCCATCACCACAGTATCAGGGCTAAGAAGATAAATACCCTATTCCTTAGCCTGTCATTGTTGAAAGGGCATAAGCATCGCAGTACGATAAGTCCCCATGGCACCTGCTTACACTGTATCCAATATGTGGTACAGCACTCAGTCTTCAATGGTATCGAGAGTTCACTATAAGCACTAAAATCCATCCCTCAAATTAACAGAGTGAGGAGAAAAAAGTCAGGGTGGGGGAAGAAGAGGAAAACCAAAAAAAAACAGAGAGGGAAAAAGAAATTTTCCTTCTGGGCATATTAAAAAAAAAAAGTGGATAGACTCTCCAAATCAACCATATGTTACCAAGACCAAAAAGAAAATTGCCAGGCTTTTGAACACCATGTTACAAAAGAAGTCAGCACATTATCGTAATTAATGTTTCAAATTACAGTTGTAAATAAATCTCAGCTGTTAAATGTGATTAGATTTTTTTTAAAGCACATCAAAAGGAGTTATTTCTGTTCTACTGGTGAGCTTGTTACTGAGATCTGTAAATGCAACTGATGATTTCAGGAAAATGAAAGACGATGGTTAACAGTTTCTCTTATTTTCTACCTTTTTAAAAAAAGAATATACGAGTCTCCACCTATTCTAATTTGTATATTTATATGAACTATACATTCTAATACTTGGTTTCCTATTATGTGTGATAACAGGGAAGTAATCAAATGCAAGTAACCAGAAAGAACAGCTAATACCTGCAACATGTAAAAACCTTTTTTAAAGTAATTTGCAAAATATGTACTTAGAGGTCTGAAGCAGAAAATAATAAATGCAAAGTATATTTCTACCGTTTTCACAAAGCCTAAATAATACATTTTTTCCTGTGAAAATTGTAACATTACGTTATATGTGTGAATCATAGGATTTTTTAAAATAATTTATATTCTTTTTGATTAAATTCATACAGGTTGAGAGATTCTAAGTTAACAAAATCCCATTTAAAACTATAATTTTTTCTCATGCGAACTCAGGTGGCAGACAGCTAAATTCAAAATTGTAGAAAATATGAATTAACTTTAAAAAAAAACAAATTCTAAAAGCTATCAAATTCACATACAATGATTAATATTATATACATGTGGTTTTGTGTATGTTATGCTATATGTATATATTTATATTTACATATAAATATAACATGTACATTCAGGATATGATCTGTATAAACAAAGTATATAACTAGGAAGTGTAAATCCATGTGCATATATCTACATATAAGTATAGACATGGGTGCAATCACACATATCTGCAAGATTATATGCAATAATGCAATCATTTCACAAGGAATCAATTCAATCTGGTGTTTCCCACCAAATTACAAGAGGTTTGTGTGACACTACTCCAAATTCTTCTGCTTTGCCATAGAAAATTAGTTCCACTTAGTTGGGTATCAATGAGCTATTCAGTGTATGATGCAGTAGGGTTACAATCAGCTTAGTACTCAAGCCTGCAATGGATAAGTACCTTTAGATAAAAATGAAATTGAGAAACAAGCTATAAAAGAGGGGTGAGGAAAGGAAAACTCCCCCCAAAATACAAAGCATGAGAGAGAGAGAGAGAGGCAGACACACCACACCAATACAGACAGGATTAGGAGGGAAGATGATCTCAAGGTATTTGCCAGAAGTGTTCAGATACTCTTGGATCTGCAGATTACCTGCTATGAGCAGGTGGAGAGAAGAAATGACTGCAAACAAAGAAACTGAAACAAACCAATAGCAGTTGCTTTGCTTAAAGATGAACAGTTAATGTGTTGAGTCAAAACGAATATTCACTAATAAGAAAAAAGATATTAAAGTCTAGCAAACAAATATCTTGTGATACTGAAAACTACTTCATTTGCTTAAGGTAAGATGAAGAATACTTGGGTTTTTAAAAATATGTAAATATGGCACCAAGGCAAAAACAGTGGGGTAAAATGTACTAAAATATATAGAATAAAAAAAACACAAAAAGTACCTAAAAATAATTATAGTAATATCACAACCCATGTGAATACTCTGAACACATTTTAAATACCGCAACAAAATTTTTTTTAAAAGCGGCCATTACTTCAGAGTGGATCGATGTGTTTACCAACTTGACACACTAAGGAACTGATTTTCAGAGATGCCAAAGCACCTGGTTTATCACGTTGGGAACCCAAACACCGATTCACCCAAAATTAGCAGACACTTTAGATAACTTAACCTATGAAAATATAGGCTATACCTACATGTGATTTATTTCTAAAATAGAGGAATGGAAAAAATCAGTATTTTAAAATTTGCAAAATTTCCCCAAATTTCTTCCTTCACAGTTTTCTTCCCCACCTGGACACCCTGAAGATACCCCACCCCCCCAAGATTCACATGGACCTCAAAGATCTGCTGAAGGCAACAAGCGTCTGTGAAGAAGCCCCTTGACTCCACACATGCCTTTCCTACCTCTGTTCCCTGCAGAAGACTTGCATTAAGGAACTTGCCTAACCAGGCCTGTGCCTAGAAGAGTTGGTAAGAGTTCCACAGTGCAGAGGAGGAAATTGCATAAATTACTGCAGATTAGAGCCACAGTAACTTATTCAGCAAATTGTGTGTGCTTCAGGAATCTGGATCCCAGGAGGTGGGCCACCCAGCCTTGCCTCCTGACACTTCAGAGTTGAAATGTTGATTAATATGTACAGCCAACTGATTGACTACACTTGTGGTTCATAATTAAAAATGTTCAACAGCCTAGCCAAAGTTTAGCCAGATTTATTGTCTAAAGACAAAACAGTACAATAACCAAAGGAGATACACATATCCTTATTCTGGGAAGCAACCCTTATTTTACACAGAACGTGCGCTTTGAAGATACACCCCAAAACTACCTCTTTATATCATGACTGTTTACAAGTTAAAAAGCACTTTCTCCATCACCTAAGATCTAACTCATTGGTTCCTTAACTTGTTGTTCTGTACCTTTCCTTATCTCTGTTTTGGATATTACATTCCAAACCAGTCAGGCATAGTGGTATATCCCAACCTGTGCTAAGATATACCATTCATGTATCCTCTTATTTGCTAATGCCAAAGCTGACTTCAGCTTTGGGAAATATTGTAGGTACACCTGTAGCTGAGGTAGATGTATTCGTTCCCTGCAGATGCAGTCTTCCAGGTAACCTTCTGGATGGACAGTAGCCAAGTTATCAAATATTGCAGTGTCAAGATCTAATATCAGTACAAACACTGTAAAAGAAATCTACACAGAACTCAACGCTGAGAACAACTGTTTGGAAGAACACGTGTCTCGATTAGGATGCAATGTCACTGACTCCAAATTGTGAACTGTACTAAGTGGAATTTGCGTACATCATTTAATTCATTGTCAATTTACAATAGCCTCTGTTATGCACTGGGGACAATACATTTAGCCAATTATTCATAATATTAGGTAAATTTCCTCTTTTCAATAGTCCCTAATGAACTGGTTATGGTAGTTAACATAATGCCCATAAATATTGCACATAATTAATTAGTCAATTTTTTACTTGTTTGATTAAATAGTTTAGCAAAGTCTTTTTGATTAGCTATTGGGTCTTGTGCATGTTCCTGATAAAAAGTTATTAGCCCGCCTCATGCCTTTGCAGTTTTGTTTTCTCTAAATCATGCTATTATGTTAAATCCCAGAATAGTTTGAGACAAGATGGATGAGATACTATCTTTCACTGGACCAACTTCTGTCAGTGAGAGAGAAGCTTTCAAGTTTTCCCAGAGCTCTTCTACACCTCACCCACCTTGTCTCTAATATCCTGGGACCAACACTGCATAACAGAATAGTTTGTTAACAAGCTTTGGAAACCCTAACACAAATTTTCATATGCTGGGATGCCTTGTATTTTTAAACTGTCATGCAGTGCAGACAATACACCACTGTGCAATCCTATATCTCAGGATCATCATCATGGCCCCAGTTGGGGCTGAACACAAACCCTCTTAAATTATTCTTTCTTCATCTTAGCTGTCCCCCTTCTTTCTCCCATATTACCATATTGCATTTTACTTTATTGTGGTATCTTTATTTCTGCTCTCTGTTCATAGTCTCATAGACTCACAGACTTTACGGTCAGAAGGGACCATTCTGATCATCTAGTCTGACCTCCTGCACAATGCAGGCCACAGAATCTCACCCACCCACTCCTGTAACAAACCCTATCCTATGTCTGAGTTACTGAAGTCCTCAAATCGTGGTTTGAAGACTTCAAGCTGCAGAGAATCCTCCAGCAAGTGGCCCATGCCCCATGCTGCAGAGGAAAAAGATGGTTACTCACCTTTGTAACTGTTGTTCTTCGAGATGTCTTGCTCATATCCATTCTAGTCAGGTGTGTGTGCGCCGTGTGCACGTTCGTTGGAGAAACTTTTACCCTAGCAACACTCGGCGGGTCGGCTGGGCGCCCCCTGGAGTGGCGCCGCTATGGCGCCGGATATATACCCCAGCCGACCCGGCCACCCTTCAGTTCCTTCTTGCCGGCTACTCCCACAGTGGGGAAGGAGGGTGGGTTTGGAATGGATATGAGCAACACATCTCGAAGAACAACAGTTACAAAGGTGAGTAACCGTCTTTTCTTCTTCGAGTGATTGCTCATATCCATGCCAGTCAGGTGATTCCCAAGCCTTACCTAGGCGGAGGGGTCAGAGTGAGATGTGGCAGTATGCAGAACCGCTGCGCCAAAGGCTGCATCATCTCTAAATTGCTGGACCAGCGCGTAGTGCGAGGTGAAGGTGTGGACCGATGACGAGGTCGCTGCACGGCATATCTCCTGGATAGGCACGTGCGCCAGGAAGGCGGCTGATGACGCTTGAGCTCTGGTAGAATGTGCTGTGAGATGGCCCGAAGGGACATGAGCTAGGTCATAGCATGTGCGGATGAACGCTGTCACCCAGGAGGAGATTCTCTGGGAGGAGACTGGCAGACCTTTCATCCGTTCTGCGACCGCCACAAACAGCTGGGGAGACTTCCGGAAGGGCTTCGTCCGCTCAATATAGAAAGCAAGCGCTCTGCGTACATCTAAGGAGTGTAGCTGCTGCTCCCGCCGAGAAGAGTGGGGCTTCGGAAAGAAGACCGGGAGGAAGATGTCCTGGTTGGTATGGAAGGCAGACACTACCGTAGGGAGGAACGCCGGATGAGGTCGCAGTTGTACCTTGTCCCTATGAAAGACAGTGTACGGCGGGTCCACAGTGAGCGCTCTCAGCTCGGAGACTCACCTGGCCGATGTAATGGCCACCAGGAAGACTGTTTTCTACGATAGGTACAGGAGCCAGCAAGTCACTAGTGGCTCAAAGGGTGAGTGCATTAGTCTGTTTAGGACCAAATTGAGATCCCAGGTAGGGGCAGGGCGACGTACAGGGGGATAGAGGCGCTCTAGGCCCTTAATGAACCGAGAGACCAAGGGGTGGGAGAACACGGAGTGACCACCCTCGCCTGGCTGGAAAGTGGATATAGCCGCTAAGTGCACCTTCAGAGAGGATGTCGCCAGGCCCTGCTGCTTAAGGTACCAGAGGTAGTCTAGGACAGTGGGAATCGAGGCCTCCGAGGGAGTAACGCCCTGTGTTGCGCACCAGCAAGAGAAGTGTTTCCACTTCGCCAAATACGTGGAGCGGGTGGAAGGTTTCCTGCTACTGAGGAGAATATGCTGTACCGGAGCGGAACAGCGTAACTCCGCTGTGTTTAGCCATGCAGGAGCCACGCCGTGAGGTGGAGGGCTCGCAGGTCTGGGTGGCGAAGCCTGCCGTGGTCTTGCGTGATCAGGTCTGGAAGGAGAGGGAGGGGAACTGGGGTGGCCATGGACAGATCTAGCAGGGTGATGTACCAGTGCTGTCTGGGCCATGCAGGCGCAATCAGGATCAGATGTGCTTTGTCCCTGCGGAGCTTTAACAGGACCTTGTGCACCAGAGGAAACGGAGGAAAGGCATATAGCAGGTGGTGCCTCCACGACAGGAGGAATGCGTCTGTGATCAACCCCGGAGAGAGACCCTGAAAGGAGCAAAACTCCTGGCACTTCCTGTTCGAGTGGGAGGCGAACAGATCTATGAGGGGAAATCCCCACCTCCGGAAGATAGAATGGATGACGTCCGGCCTTACTGACCACTCGTGACAGAGGAAGGACCGGCTGAGCTGATCCGCCAGAGCGTTCTGAACCCCTGGGAGAAAGGACGCCACCAGGTCTATCAAGTGGGCTATACAGAAGTCCCAGAGTCGAATGGCCTCTTGACACAGGGAAGATGAGTGGGTCCGCCCCTGTTTGTTGATATAGTACATGGCCGTTGTGTTGTCCGTGAACACAGAAACACAACGGCCGTGAAGATGTTGCTGGAACGCCTGGCACGCGAGGCAGACTGCTCTCAACTCCTGGACGTTTATGTGGAGCATCAGCTCCTGGGACGACCAAAGGCCCTGGGTACGAAGGTGACCTAGATGGGCCCCCTAACCGAGGGATGATGCATCCGTCGTTAAGGCCAGCGACAGCGGCTGTGGATGGAACGGCATCCCTGCGCATACCAGGGATGGAGTCAGCCACCAATCGAGGGAGTGGACGGGGCTCGGGGGAACTCTCACCAGGACGTCTATAGGGTCCCTGCCAGGGCGGAAGACCGAATGGAGCCACTTTTGAAAGGGTCGCATGCGGAGTCTGGCATACTTGGTCACATAAGTACATGCGGCCATATGCCCCAGGAGGCTGAGGCAGGTGCGAGCTGAGATGATTGGGGAGGCCTGCAAACCTCGGATGATCGATACGATCGCCTGGAAGCGGGGCTGACGCAAGTAGGCCCTGGCTGGAGTGGAATCCAGCGTTGCCCCTATGAAGTCCAGCCTTTGTGTGGAGACCAGGGTGGATTTCTCGGTGTTGACGAGTAGGCCCAACCGGGAGAATAGGTCTGCGATTATGCCGACATACTGTCGGACCTGAGTCTGAGAGGTCCCCTTGAGGAGCCAGTCGTCCAGATATGGGAACACATGTATCTGTTGCCAGCGGAGGTGGGCGGCGACGACGGACATGCACTTTGTGAACACCCTCGGGGCCGTGGAGAGGCCGAAGGGGAGGACTGTGAATTGGAAGTGTTGGTGGTTGACCATAAAGCAAAGGTACTTCCTGTGTGGTGGAAAGATGGCAATGTGAAAGTACGCGTCCTTCATGTCGAGGGCGGCATACCAGTCTCCAGGATCCAAGGACGGGATAATAGTTCCCAGGGAGACCATGCAGAACTTCAACTTGAGCATCCATTTGTTGAGTCCTCGCAGGTCTAGGATAGGTCTGAGGCCTCCCTTGGACTTGGGAATCAAAAAATAGCGGGAGTAAAACCCCTTCCCCCTCTCGTCTAATGGTACCTCCTCTATGGCTCCCGCGGCGAGGAGAGACTGTACCTCTTGTAAGAGGACTTGCTTGTGAAAGGGGTCCCTGAAGAGGGACCGGGATGGGGGGCGGGAGGGCGGGGATGAAGCAAATTGGAGGTGGTATCCTTGCTTCACCGTGCGTAGAACCCAAAGATCCGAAGTCAGTTGGGATCACGCCGGGAGGAAGTAGGACAGACAGCTGGAGAAAGGAGGGGAAGGATCCTGTCTTGAGACTGGTATGCCGTCCCTGGGCGCACCTTCAAAAGTTGGACTTAGGCCCCAGTGGTGCCTTAGAGGGCCCGTGGTTTTGGCCCCCTTGGGGACCGGATTGGCATCTACAGCCACCCCGCCCGTGCCTTCTACTGAGGTCCTGTCTGTGCCAAGGCATAAAGTATGGGTGGTGTGTTTGGGGTCTGAAGGGTCTACGTTGGATTACATGGGTATGCATGCCCAACGAGTGCATGATGACCCTATTATCCTTCAGGCTCTGCAACCTGGGATCAGTCTTTTCTGAGAACAAACCCTTGACATCAAAGAGAAAGTCCTGGATGGTGTACTGAAGCTCAGGAGGCAGGTTAGAGACCTGGAGCCAGGAGATACGCCTCATGGTGATGCCCAAGGCCAAAGTTCTGGCTGCCGAGTCGGCCGTATCTAGGGAGGCCTGGAGAGAGGTCCTGGCCACTTTCTTCCCTTCCTCCAGGAATGCGCTAAATTCCTGGCGTGAGTCCAGGGGTAGCAGTTCGGTGAACCTACCCACCTCCGCCCAGGTGTTATAGTTATATCGACTCAGTAGAGCCTGCTGGTTGGCCACTTGGAGCTGCAGGGCCCCCGCTGAGTATACCTTATGACCCAGGAGATCCATCCGCCTGGCCTCCTTGGATTTGGGGCAGGTGCCTGCTGGCCATGGCGTTCTCTTTTGTTGACCGACTGGACAACTAAGGAGGAGGGAGGAGGTTGAACGTACAAGTACTCATACCCCCAAGAGGGTACCATGTACTTTCTCTCAACTCCCTTTGCTGTCGGTGGAATGGAGGCTGGAGACTGGCAGAGGGTGTCGGCAGTGGCCTGGATAGTCTTAATAAATGGTAGTGCCACCCGGGTGGGGGCATCGGCTGTGAGGATGCTCACTACGGGGTCTTCGAATTCCGGGACTTCCTCCACTGGGAGGTTGATATTGAGAGCCACCCTGCGAAGGAGGTCCTGATGGGCCCTGAGGTCTATCGGCAGGAGCCCTGATGATGAGGCCCCTGCCACAGCCTCATCCGGGGAGGAGGAGGATGATACCCCAGAAATGAGAGGGTCCTGGATGGCCTCTTGCTCCTGGGACGGTTCCTGCTTCAGCTGTCCCAGATGTGTCGTGTGCTCCTCCGACTCAGCCGCGGGGGGGCGGGAAATGGTGCCCTCTGGTGCCCGATGTTCTGAGGCAGCAGAGCGGGTCTGGACTAGGGGAGCACCCTGGGCTTGATGGTATGCCCAGGGTGTCCAAAAGGACCACTGTTGAGGTCCTACATCCTGAGGCCGTGAGTCCTGAAAAACCCCCGTAGGCACCTCTGTATCACGGTCCAGGTCATAACAGCTGTCCGCATGGGAGGATACAGACGTCTATCTGGACGGCCATGGAGGAGCAGAGAAGCCTGGAGCCGAAGTCCCGATGGATCTCGCACCCCTCGACCGTGGGGACTGGTGCCAGTACGCAGAGCGGTACCGAGAACGAGACCGGGACCTGCGACCGGACCGGTGCCGGGAGGTCGACGGGGATCTCGAGTCTCTACGTCGTGATCTGCTCCGGGAGGTACGGTGCCTGGGTCGGTGCCGGGAACTGGAGCTGTACCGCGAGTAGCAGGTTGGGGAGCGAAAGACTGACTGGTGCCGCAAGTCCGACCAGTGCTGCGAGTCCGACCGGTGCCGTGGAGAGGAACGGTGTCGGGACTGGGAGCGGCGTCGAGAGTGGGAGCAACATCTCGACCTAGAGCGTCTGCGGGATCATGACCTTGAGCGGTGCCGGTCCGCTACGCTGACAGACGGCGGTCTGGTCAGGGTCGGCTTGCCCATGGATTGTAGTACCTGCACCAGCGGTGCCGGGGGTAGGGGCGGTGCCGCATCGGTAATGGCGATCAAGTCTCTCGCCGCAGAAAACGTCTCCAGAGTAGACAGCAAAGAGAGCTCTACCACGGCAGGTGCCGGGGAGCTGTCAGGCGCCGGATTCAACGGCCCTCGTGGGGCTGGAGTCGACGGTGCCGGTTTAGGAGGCGCCGCGGCAGGTATTGGTGCTGGGCGGTCCGACCTAGGCGCAGTCTCTGGCTGCGACGCAGGTGTTGTCGGGGCCGTCTGAGCCTTCGCCGTCTTCGACCTCGGGGAGAGGGAGCGGCGCGGAGTCGATTTCGGTGCCGGCGGTGGCCGGTGCCGGGAGTCCTTAGGCATACCGGCGATGCCTGGTGCCGTAGGGGTGCCTCGGCTCACCGACTGGCTCATGCTCGGTGCCAAAGGCGAAGGTGTCAGGGCCGCTTCCATGAGAAGCTGCTTTAACCTGATATCCCACTCCTTCTTAGTTCTCAGCTTAAAAGCCTTGCAAACTGAGCACTTAGCAGATAAGTGCGATTCCCCGAGGCACTTCAAACAGGAGTCGTGGGGATCTCCTGTTGGCATCGGCCTGTGACAGGCCGAGCACTGCTTGAAACCCGGTGAGCCAGGCATGAGCTCCGGCACCGGGTGCGGGGAAGGGGCTACCCCCCGAACCTCACAAACAATTACTAACTAACAACGAACTATAACTAAATCTAACGAAGTATATACAGAAGAACAATTAACTACAACTATGGATATAACAACGAGAAGAAAAACTACGAGTAGCTAGGGAAGGTGGAGGTCAGCTAAGCCGCACTCCACTGTTCCAAAGACCGACACCGGTGGTAAGAAGGAACTGAAGGGTGGCCGGGTCGGCTGGGATATATATCTGGCGCCATAGTGGCGCCACTCCAGGGGGCGCCTAGCTGACTCGCTGAGTGTTGCTAGGGTAAAAGTTTCTCCAACGAACGTGCACGTGGTGCGCACGCACTTGACAGGAATGGATATGAGCAATCACTCGAAGAAGAAGCGACAAACCTCCAGGGCCTCTGCCAATCTGCCCTGGAGGAAAATTCCTTCCCGACCCCAAATATGGTGATTAGTTAAACCCTGAGCATGTGGGCAAGACTCACCAGCCAGCACCCAGGAAAGAATTCTCTGTAGTAACTCAGATCCCACCCCATCTAACAACCCAACCTCACACTGGAGAATGTATGTGTCATGGGGAGAAGCTCTCTTATGATTATGATGCCCATCAACTAGTTGAATGTAATGCTTGAGTATAAATATTCTTTTGGTGTTTGAGTGTGAACTTTTTCCTTACAACCATTCACACAAAGTATTCTGAGTCACTAGGATTTGTAACTCCTCTGAAGAAAATTATGATGCTATGGTATTGTGATAGCTAATACTTTTAAATTAACCTTTTGGATAGTAAAGGCTTTTGTCAGATGAAGATGCTGAGAGCTAAATTGAAAAAGGCGAGTACAGATGTGAACTTATTACAGGAGACTTAGCTCATTAAAAAGGCAAACCAACTCCGTAGGGACTGGGTGAGCAGAGTAATTAACTCTTCCTTCTAGGAAGAGAGGAATGGCCATTCCTTTTCCTAATATATTAAGAGTACAGGATGTTTGGTGTTCTTAATTCCTTCTTGGTCAAGATGGTCATTTATAAAGCAACAGTGATTTATAACCTTATGGTCTTTGGTAATTTGGATTTCCCAGCTCCCTCCCTACCACACAATCCATCCATATCATCAACATGGAAGTTGAGTCAGCCATAAGATAGAGTGATTGCAAACTAGCTGCTGACCCATTATTAGATCAGTCATGACCTCTGGAGACCTCTCTGCCATTGCTAAGGTAGCCTTACGGCTAGAGACCTCTGACATGGTGGTGAAAGATATCTGGTACTTTTTCAGTCTCTGTATCAGAGATTACATGTTTGTCTTTCTTGCTGACCATATGCATATGCAAGACTAACTTTTCAAAAAGTAACTTTAGCAACTCTGGTAAACTCCATGAGAAATGTCAGCACAGCTATAATAGCAGAATCTGATTATGCTCCCATTTTACCAGATGCCACAGTGATGAGCACCATCATAAGAAAAGAGATTAATCTAAGCCAATATTTAATATCTGGTTATTAAATGACTTCCCTTTCCCCTTTGCTCTTAGAAACAAAGGAAGTCTCAGTCCCTTCTCAGACCACTCACTTGCAAACGATGAGATAGTATGCTGATAGTATCAATTTTATTGCATGGGGAAAAAAAAATCTTTCACCAGCTCAGATGAACCAATTATCTAACAAACTGAAGCAGATAATTCAGGTGTTTGCAAGTGCACCTACTTGATTACTGCTATTATATATGCAGTGAAACTATTTACATACAGGCTCTAAACTCTAACGCATGCTGAGGAGGCTTCAGAATCTCTTTAAGGGTGGCTTCTCTCTTCCTGTTTGTGGGGTCTCTCGAGAAGAAATCCCCTTCAGCAGGTTTTGACTGGGATGTCACTGTGGCATCAATTTTAGAGAGCTCGAAAAGTATCTGTGTTCTAGAACCCTGTAGAGTTTCCAGATTTGCTAAGCCTTTACCAAGAATGTTTCACTCCTCTCTAAAGATCTCTTTGAAGACAAAATGAAATGCTTGCCAAATTCTAGTTTTGGTGAAAGATTTTCCCTTGCCTTTAGATATTTGATAGTTGCTCAGCCCCAATGGCAGCACCTCTGAAAGAATGCCAGACGTCTTTGCCCTGTGACTCAACTGTCCACTTAAGAACCTGGGATGAGACCACTGATAGGGAAACCCCCACCCCCCCGCCCACCTTACCCAAGGCCCCAGGCTTTTTGCTGAGAATAGAGTAAAAGTAGGCCTAAAAGCCTTTAGCTAGGAACAAGAGTTTTAACTTCTGCTAAACTTGTTTTTTTTTATAAAGGGCATGCTGAGGCAGAAAGATGTGGTCAGGGCCCCAGAAAGAGGAACTAGAATTGGATAAAGGGGAACCAGAAGATCTGTTAAGTTATAACAGCTGAGCTTGCTGTTGGGACTGCAGAAAAGGTGCTAGAACGGTCAAACCCCAGACCTGATTGGCAAAGACAATAACAGGAAAAGCCATAGATGGAAAATTGAGGTTTTGCCATAGATGAAGAATTAATTGGGCAGCTTGCTGGTTATCAACATTATATTCCAAATAAGGCAAATAACATGTGTAATCAGCGTGCTACGTTTTGCGGTTTTAACCTTTATAAGCTTGCTAAAATTTGTAATATGTAGAGCAGCTAGCCTCTTGCGTGGAGTCTATGCTGTCTCTCCCTGCATATATGCTTGTATGAAATAAAGGAGCCTCAGGCTGTCTGATCAAATCATTACGGTGGTGGTCTTTTCCCCGACAATTTGGTGCATTCGCCGGGAACCCACAAGAGGGCTTTCCTGGATCGGAGGACCGTGGATGACACTTCCCAACCTCGGGCCCATCCGAGAGGTAAGAGACCTTTTGAAATCTCTATTGGGGTTTGGTGGAGGTCCAGTCCGTAGGCTCCGGTTTGGGGTAAGTCACAAGCTGGGTTCGAACTTTTTAGCCATCAGACAGGCCTGAAGCCCTTTCTTTGAGGTTTTTAAGGTCTTTCCAAGTTTCTTTAGAGTCTTAAGGTATCAGTCAAAGTTCTTAAAGTTTTTTTCAAGGTTTTGCCGGCATCCCACGGACCGTGCTCCTTTTGGTCCTGAGTATCCTGATCCGCTCTTGGGTTACAAACACCCTGGGAGTTGATCGGGGGTCCCGTCCGACTAGGTTTGGCCGGGACCCGGGTCTAAGTTTCGCCCTGATGGCTGTGTCAGGAAAGTGCCTGTGTATCTTGTGTATGTGTGGGCCGTGCGGCCAGTGTGGGTGACAGCTGTGGGAAGACGCCCCGAGCCTCCTGCGAAGCGAAAGCTCGTGACCGGGAGTGCCTTGAAAGCAAGCCCCACAGCTGAGCTTTGAGAAATTGAGAAGCTTCCTTGGCTGGCAGGCCCTGGTGAGTGGCTCTACAGCCGAGGTGCATGCATGGTTCCCTGTCCCTTCTTCCCTTCCCTTCCATGACCTGGCCTATGACCCTGTGACCACTCCTCGAGTACTGTTCTTCGAGAACCACAGGGACCCTTTCTTTGCCCCCCCCGGAGCCATAAGCTCCCTCCCCTTCTCAGAGAGGAGGGGAGCCCCGGGAAACCGTGCCGCCGACCCGATAGCTGCAGAAGCACCGTTGGCTTGAAGGCTGGTGCTCTGGGCTGACGAGAAGCGTGCGAGGACCACAGGTTTTCCATTAGGGTAAGACTAAAGTCCCTAAGGAAGCCCGCCCCCACCCCCTTTCCCTGTAGTAGGTCTCCCGCCGTGGCGTGGAGCAGCGAAAGCCTACTAGTTCCCCTGCCCAAGGCAGGTTGAGAGACCATAGGTGTTAGAGCTGTGGTAATCCTATAAGCGTTCCTTTGTATGCGTGGCTGGAGCGAAAGCAGGCTGAAGTGAAAATGGGGGCTGGACAATCCAAAGGGATTCCAGTCCCGCCAAAAGGCACACTTGCTGCATATATGTATGTCCATCGTGGTCCGTCGATGTCTAAATACTTACAAAAGTGGAACTGGTATACCAGAGACAATCCTAGACTGCAGTTTCCCCTGGTGGGGAGTTTCGACCTTGACAAAGTTGTGCATCTGCGGGGTGCACTTCTTGCCAACGCCGTGTGTCAGGGACAGTTTGATGCGTATTTTGAGTGGCATGATGAAACGGAATCTAAACTTATGGTCCTGCAAATTTAAACCATGCAGGATTCTTATAAAAAGTTCCCCAGCCGGAGACAGGGTCAAGGAGCACCTGGGGTGAATCCTCGACCTAATTCCAATTCCTGCTTTTTGTGCGGGCAGGAAGGGCACTAGAAGGCTAAATGCTCGTGGAAAGAGCTGCGCCTACTGTAAGCAGGAATGCTACCTTATAAAGGAGTGCCCTACGCGCCCCAGACGGTCTTCTCGCCCCGGAGAAGTGCTGGAACGAGGCCCTTTCCCGAATTTCCAGTTCTTCCCTAATCCTCTGCAGCCAGGTTGCTAGGAGGGTCCGGAGACTAGTAACATCATTGCTCCGCTTTTCCCTGGTAATTAGACAGGCCCTATCATTTCCTGTATAATAAATGGTACTTTTACCTCATGCTTGATAGATATTAAAGCCTTGTGTTTCACCCTGAGGGCGCAGGAGTTTCTCTCTGTGCCCCTTTCTTTGAATATTGTTACGGCAGTAGGAGTGGGAAATGCTCCCATTCCCCATCCCGTATCGGTTTTTTATCTGTTTTTCTTGGTCCCCTCTCTAACCGCCATGCATTTCTCCTTAGTCCATATTCTCCCGTCAACCCATTGGGAAAGAATTTACTGTGTGAGTTAAATTGTACAATCTGGATATGCCCGATCCCGCTCACAATAAGGTCCCGGCAGTTTTTCAGAAGGACACTCCAAAGGAGAAGACCGACCCCAGCCCTTCCTCGCTGCAACAGGAACTGCTGGTTAAGGTCTCTCCCTCCCTGTGGGCATAGTGAGCAGATCATGCAGACCAGGTTGGGCACATTGAGTCTGCCCAGCTGGCTGAAATTTTCCTGAACCCAGCAAGACCACTTCCCAAAAATATAGTTAAATCCCTCCTCTCAAACTATATCGAGGAAGGAATTTTATTGTGCTGTTTATGTTGTTGTCCTCCCTATTTTATTTGTTGTTTGTAGCCCTGTTATTATTCTTTCTTATAATGCACCGGTGCTAAGGGGTTGTTATTGCCTCAAAGAAAAATTGTATTAAGTCTGGACATAGAAAAAATGTTAATTATTAAACAAGATGCATCTAGATGTACTGTGTGTATGTAAATAGGTGTGCATAAATAGATAAAAGGGGATTTAGTCAAAAAGCCCACTCTCCTTGCCAAATTGGTAGTGAAACAATGCTTGTGCCCATGAAAAAAATAATGTAGCAAGAAAAGCAGGATCGGGCCCAGGCGGGCAGGCAACAGACAGAGAGATTGAAAAACGGGTTGGAAACTTTGAGGGTGTAGTGGAAGGAAGGAGTCAGTAAGTGTAAGCATGAGGATTTCAAATACCCAGGACTTACTTTGAATGGTGAGTTAAGTTGATAAAAGTGGCTGTTGGGAGACAAGCAAGTGATTTGAGGGAGAGTGAGAAGTTAACTCTGTAGTTGCTGGAGGAAACAGCAGTTGAACTTTGTAAAAATGCTAAAGAAGAAAGTTCTTGGTATCTGTGAAATGTTTGTAAATAAATTCAGGCAAAGAAATTATTGAATAGCAATTATTTGATTTGGCTATCACCAATTTAGTTGAATTAGCTGAGGAATGTATATAGTGTTATGTAATTGAAAACCTGGGCTGCTTATAAAACAAATATAGGAAAATATGGGGAGTAATTTGAGTAATTCCTCAGTTTTGCCTACAATCAGCAAAAATATTTGTAAAAAATGATTTTATTCAAATGTTTAAATGTTGTAATTGCAAGACTTGACCGTAGACAAGGTCACAGACCCCATCCCTGGGACATCAGAGGCTAACGAGGCTTTCACTCAGGTTAAGCATGTTCTGGCCTGAGCATTGGCACTGGGCCTCCCTGATTATAAGAAACCCTTTACTCTCTATTGTTATGAGAAAAGGAGGGGATGACCCTAGGGGTTCTCATGCAAACCCGTTGCATATTTTAGTTCCTCTTTGGACCCAGTAGCTGATGGCTTCCCTCTGAAATTTTTTGTCTTTGTATGCTGCAACCTCTTTCTCCAGCTGCGTCCCCTCGTGACCTGGCACTTTTGCAAGAGTCAGCGTCTGAGGAGGAGAAGGATGGTTGGAGACGAAATGGGTGTTCTCCACACCCTGAGGATGCCTTGTGGTGCACTCCAGATGGTCGTCTGGTTGCGCCCCGGGCTTTGCTCCCCTACCTTGCTCGCGTGGCCCATGGTTTGGCCCGCGTGAGAAAAGGAGGGATGATTGCATCAGTGGTGTGGCACTGGCATGCCCCAAAATTTTCAATCATGGCTCAATAATATTGCAATTATTGCCCTATTTGTCTGGCACACAACAGTGGAAAGCCAGTCGGACTAGACCGGCAGCTCACCCCACTCTATGGGGACCCTTTGTAAATATTCAGATTGACTTTACAAACATGCTAAAATGCTGCTCTTATGAGTATGTGTTAGTTTTAGTAATGTATTTCCTTGTAAAAAGGCAAATGCCAAAACTGTTGTGAAACTTTGGCATACCTGTGAGTAGCAACAGTGAATGTGAACCTAATTTTATTGGAAAAATTATAACTAAGTCCTGTGCAGCTTCACAGATCCAGTATGGCCAAATGCCCTTAGAAGGCCACTTCCAATTAAAAAACTGCACTCAGCCCTCATAAAATTTCTACCAGGGCACCTAGTGCAACTATAGACAGTGCCCTGCTGGCTTTGGCTCAGGTAGACATTTATTTAATAGATGACACAATGTGTAATTATTGCCAGGCACTAATGAAATGTGTTAAGTCTTTTTATATACTTTTTATATACTGCTGCTTACTGAAACCAGAAGATTGGGTCTACATGGAGGTCCCAGCGAGGAACTGCCCTGGCCCCATGCTGAAAGATCCTTATCAAATCCTGTTAATTATCAACACCACTGTGGAGTGCCAAAAATTGACTACCTGCCCATGTTCCTCACTGTAATGGCTCTCCGACTGATGATCGGTCTATCTTTCCTTCTGGCGTTGTTGCTCTTTCTGGACAGCAGGAGTGAAGGACAAGGTAAAAGAACTGGTAACTTCTCCTTTGTTTGCTGACAGACCCACTGAGCCTTTGAACTTTGCTAAGAAAACAACCTCTCCACCTGAGGACATAATAAAGCCTCCAAGCAAGCAAGGTGATTGTGCTGGTAACCTCTCCCTTGTGGCCACCCTGCTGGACAGCTAAGTGAATTAAGACTACGAAATCTCGAAGAATAGCTTGCAGAAGCTAGCCAAAACTACCTGAAAATGAAACTTTTAATGTTCCTTAACCTCTCCTCTTTAATGAACTTGGGGTGGGGATGGGAAAGTAATATTTTTCTAAATCTTAGCCACTCAGTAGCCTCACTAGTAAACAACCAACCATATACCCACAGGACTTGTCTGGCCACAGGAATATTTTTCTGCTTAGAGGCTATTTCAGTAACCAACAACATAGCCTGTACCCTGTTGTAGTATTCTCCCTCCCATATGACGAACCTAAAGCCTCCTGAAGAAGTATCCGAGTGGATGACCAGCAGTTGTGGTATGGTTCTTCTAAGAAAAGAAACCCAAGGGGGTTCAGATGGACCATACTTAATGCCAGGCTAGGAATTATCAAATTTACCCTGCCCTTATCCCACTTCCAGATCACTGCTATCTGCCCCAATTGCTTCCGAGGGACAGCCCTTGGGTTGGTACAGACTTGGGGTGCATCCTCCCGCCAAAGGAGGGATTTAACTGGCTCCTTGTGAGACGAGGCAAATAGTGCTGCTCCTGTCTGGAATATTTACAAAAAATCAACAGCATGATGAAAATTGGGCCAATTGGCCCAGGCCACAGGCTTATCTCCAGGGCACAGGTAAGCAATATCCGGGCTGGAGTGGGCGAATTATATGTTGTCTCCACTCTTAGTTCTCTAATCTAAGATTTACTGCTAAAAGGCTCTTAAGCATCGCTGAAGTAGGGAAGGCATTGCGGTGGGATCTGGCTTGTTCTGAGGTGTGGGATTTTCTGAACGACCAGCTAATGGCCGTTCGGAATGATCTTGAACACCAGGCTTGGCCCACCACCCTTATGGATGCTTCAGGCGTACCATCTGATTTGTGGCCCTGGAGGCACACTTGGAGATTTTCTGGATGGAAATGTTGGTGCTCACAGTGCTCCTTCCAGGCCTATGGGCCAATGAAAGGAGTGTGGGCTCCCACATACCAAATCCTCCCAGATCCTTGGGGAGGTCGTATGTGGGACTGGGTCATCCACTGGGATGTGTGGGAAATAAAACCTCCCCATGGCCCTAACCGCTTTCTAGTTGGTGCCACGGAAATAACGCCTGATCTCTGGATAGGGCTGGGTAACCTGTGAACTTACTGGCCCCTAGAACCCCCTCAGCTTCAGTGCATTTGACAGCTTAACCCTGGAAAAATCGTTACCGTTAACAAGTATATTTGTTGGAAAGGTAGTAGACATATGACAACCATCGCTCCCCAGCCCTGATTTAGGCCAATAATAGTTGTGCATGTTCCAACTGAACTGTTTTGCAGGACATGATCTTTAATTTAAAACACAGTCACAGGCACTCATATTATTTATTGGCCCATGGACAAAAACGTATCAGGTTTCCCTTCAATTTCATATTCCCTTTAATTAGACCGCCCTAGTACCAGATCGTGTCCATATCATATTGTCCCTCTTATCAAGGGTTCGGCAAATTTCCCGGTTGCAGGGAAAATTCATCTCCTCCAAAACGTTTACCAGACCGAACTTAATGCCTTTCAAACGGCCCATAGAGTTGCAACTCTCTGTATTGAAACTGATGTCCTGTGATTCATTATTAAGGCCTTCCAGCGGCCCATTCCTATCAGTATATATAGTGGGGACTTTTAATAACATAGTTGTTATTAAATATTTATTTCTGCTACTGTTGCTGTAAAGCATGTTGCCCCCACTCTACACCCGATTTGTATACCCCACCTAAGAGTGGCCTTAGTTCCCTCAAAAGAGTTAAATCCTTATCTGCCCGATTCCTCAACTTATGAAAACCTGAAGACCCTCCATGAAGACAGGACCTCAGGTTCTGAAATTAGTAATCTAATAATATAGATATAGGTAGTTGATGCCGTGAGAAGGGCATCAAAGGGAGGGAGTTGATAGGGACCCCCGCCCCCCGCCCACCTTACCCAAGGCCCCAGGCTTTTTGCTGAGAATAGAGTAAAAGTAGGCCTAAAAGCCTTTAGCTAGGAATAAGAGTTTTAACTTCTGCTAAACTTGTTTTTTTTTTATAAAGGGTATGCTGAGGCAGAAAGATGTGGTCAGTGCCCCAAAAAGAGGAACTAGAATTGGATAAAGGGGAACCAGAAGATCTGTTAAGTTATAACAGCTGAGCTTGCTGTCGGGACTGCAGAAAAGGTGCTAGAACGGTCAAACCCCAGACCTGATTGGCAAAGACAATAACAGGAAAAGCCATAGATGGAAAATTGGGGTTTTGCCATAGATGAAGAATTAATTGGGCAGCTTGCTTGTTATCAACATTATATTCCAAATAAGGCAAATAACATGCGTAATCAGCGTGCTACGTTTTGTGGTTTTAACCTTTATAAGCTTGCTAAAATTTGTAATATGTAGAGCAGCCAGCCTCTTGCATGGAGTCTTTGCTGTCTCTCCCTGCATATATGTTTGTATGAAATAAAGGAGCCTCAGGCTGTCTGATCAAATCATTACGGTGGTGGTCTTTTTCCCAACACCATCTTTGGTGGCGGAAAGGACAATGAAGTTTGGGTGTTGGGGAGTGGAATTTTGGCCTCAATTCTGAAGAGTCATTGTTGGTTCATTTTGGAGAGAGCCAAGAGGAACATTGATGCTTGTCCTTTTGGAGCTGTCTCTGGAAAAGTCTTTATTGATGTACGGGGCAGAGAGGGAAATGAAGAGGCCCGAGAAATCTGTCCATTCTCTGAGGTCTCTCTCTTTGCTCAGCCTTGAAATTATCCTGTCTGAACTCCCTTTATGTGGCTCCTGAGAGAAATTTTTCACAGATGGAGCACATCATCTTTAGTTTGCCCTGTTTAGCCTGCTCTAGACTTTGCAAGTTGGTCAATCGATGGGTCAAATAATGTAACTTGACACCTGCTATTTGAACATGATCAAATATTGTCAAATATTCCAGCAAGAATGTCATGATGTAGGCAAGAGGACCATCTTTTTGATTGCTTCATGGTGCCACTTGTTTGCAAACCTACTGAAAGATCTTGATCACTCACTTTAACTACATGATAATGCCAGCTGTTGGGAAAAAGGTCAACTAATTGAAAGTTGAGCATCTTGATTGGCTGGAATCTTCTAGAACAAACATTGTTTGTATGTATATCTTTATTTCTATGCCATGCCATTTACAAAGCATACTAAAAAGTTAAAAGACACAGTCCTGGCACTGAAAAGCTTACAACCGAAACTGACTAGACAATCATACCAAAATAAACTCAAAAGAGAGTGGGAGAGGGAGAGGAGGGCTCACAGTTATTAAACTTCCGCCACCAACACAAACAGTAAAGATGCACAGCCATAAAACGGCTTGTAGAGTTGGCCTGCTGCCTATCTAGCATAAGTGATTTTTAAAATGATTTTTTGGTTTTATGGATGCAATGTGTGTTTTATTTTTAATTTCATTCATTGTATGAATAATGTCCATATTTAAAGGCCAACCTAAAAATAATTACTCTCATATTTGAGAAAATCATTTCATGGTGTTTTGCATTTTTCTGAATTAAAATAATGCCTTTTTTTGTAATTAGGAGTAAGTATCAAAGGGAAAGCCTATTTGAGACCATAAAGTCTTACTCTTTTTTGTTACTGTTCTTATAAATTAGTGTTTTAAAACATTTGACATTATTTGACAATATTTGACTGGTCAATTGACCAATTATTTTTGAACTGGTCAAAAACCCAACCCAAGCCTGCTCCTCCACGAGTGGGAAGGGGAAGCACGGAGAGGGAAAGAACTTACAGGGTGGCCTGGTACAGGAAGCAAAACCCTGCAAGTTTTTGTCTCTTAAGAGAAGTAGAGAAAACTTTTGTTTTATTCAGCCATAAAATCAGGTTTCAGAGCTAAGGGTACGTCTACACTACAGGATTACTCAGATTTTACATAAACCGGTTTTGTAAAACAGATTGTATAAAGTCGAATGCATGCGGCCACATAAAGCACAATAATTCGGTGGTGTGCGTCCATGTACCGAGGCTAGCATCGATTTCTGGAGCGTTGCACTGTGGGTAGCTATCCCGTAGCTATCCCATAGTTCCCGCAGTCGCCCCCGCTCCTTGGAATTCTGGGTTGAGATCCCAGTGCATGATGGTGCAAAAACAGTGTCGCGGGTGATTCTGGGTAAATGTCATCACTCATTCCTTCCTCTGTGAAAGCAATGGCAGACAATCATTTCGCGCCCTTTTTCCCTGGATTGCCCTGGCAGACGCCATAGCATGGCAACCATGGAGCCCGTTTTGCCTTTTGTCGCTGTATGTGTACTGGATGCTGCTGACAGAGGCGGTACTGCAGCGCTACACAGCAGCATTAATTTGCCTTTGCAAGGTAGCAGAGATGGTTACCAGTCGTTCTGTACCGTCTGTTGTGCCATTGTAAATTAGCGATGAGATGACGGTTATCAGTCGTTCTGTACCATCTGCTGCTGTCATGGGTGCTCCTGGCTGACCTTCACTGAGGTCGGCCGGGGGCGCAAAGACAAAAATGGGAATGACCCTCTGGGTCATTTCCTCCTTTATGTTGTATCTAAAAATAGAGTCAGTCCTGCCTAGAATATGGGGCAAGTGTACTAGAGAACCAGTGTATCAGAGAACCAGACAGCACAGCCACTACATGTCAGATCCCACAGAAATGATGAGCTGCATGCCATTCTAGGGGGTGTCCATGCAACAACTCCACCCGTTGCTTCCCTCCTCCCTCAACCCTTCCGGGCTACCATTGCAGGGTCCCCCCATTTGTGTGATAAAGTAATAAAGAATGCAGGAATAAGCAACACTGACTTTTTACTGAGATAAAATGAGGGGGAGGCAGCCTCCAGCTGCTATGATAGTCCAGGCAGGACATTAAATGGTGGAGGGGGGAGGAGCGCAGCATCCTGCTGCTATGATAGTCCAGGCAGTACAGAATCTTTTCATTAGACATGAAGGGAGGGGCTGATAGAGTTCAGCCCCCAGTTGCTATGATGAGGACGGTTACCAGCCGTTCTGTACCATCTGCCAGGAATAACTGGGAGTCATTCCTATTTTTACCCAGGTGCCCCAGGCCAACATCACCTGAGGCCAGCCAGGAGCACTCACGGGCTGATGACGAGGAAAGTTACCAGTCATACTGCACTATACCGTCTACCACCGGGGAAGGGAGGGGAGAGGATGTTGCTGTTCACTGCCCTAGCACCGTGTCTACCAGCAGCATGCAGTAGACATACGGTGACACTGAAAAAAGTCAACAAATGATTTTTTTCCCCTTTTCTTTCATGGGGGGGAAGGGAGAGTAAACTGACGAGATATACTGTGAACCACCCCGGACAATGTGTTTGACCCTACAGGCATTAGGAGCTCAGCCAAGAATGCAAATGCTTTTCGGAGACTGCGGGGACTGTGGGATAGCTGGAGTCCTCAGTACCCTCTCCCTTCCTCCATGAGCGTCCATTTGATTCTTCGGCTTTCTGTTACGCTTGTCACACAGCACAGGGCTGTGGACTCTGCATCATAGCCTGGAGATTTTTTTGAAATGATTTGGCATTTCGTCTTCTGTAACGGAGCTCTGATAGAACAGATTTGTCTCCCCATACAGCGATCAGATCCTGTATCTCCCACACGGTCCATGCTGGAGCTATTTTTGGATTTGGGACTGCATTGCCACCCGTGCTGATCAGAGCTCCACGCTGGACAAACAGGAAATGAAATTCAAAAGTTCGCGGGGCTTTTCCTGTCTACCTGGCCAGTGCATCCGAGTTCAGATTGCTTTCCAGAGTGGTCACAGTAGTGCACTGTGGGATACCGCCCGGAGGCCAACACCGTCGATTTGCAGCCACACTAACCCTAATCCAATATGGTAATACCGATTTCAGCTCTACTCCTCTCGTCGGGGAGGAGTACAGAAACCAGTTTAAAGAGCCCTTTATATCGATATACGGGCCTCGTTGTGTGGACGGGTACCGCGTTAAATTGGATTAACGCTGCTAAAATCGGTATAAACGCGTAGTGTAGACCAGGCCTAAGACTGCAGTGGAGGAAGAGGAATTGCTGAACAGCCACTCTGCTTGCACAGTTGGAGGTAGGGAAATAACAAGGGACAGCACAGAGAATGACACACAACTGAGATTAAGAGTTTTAAAAAGAAGCCTGAAATATAACACTGCATACTTCAGCAAAACTCACTGAGATGTTTTTTTTCTTTTGGGGGATGGGAGAGGGAAGAGTGGAGAGGGGGGTTGTAGTGTTTTTTTGTTTTTTAAATGAGGGTATTTGAGAGATCACTTGTATTTGCTTCAATTGCCAAGAACAGGTGACAAGTGAGGCAATGAAAATCAGTTACTCAGTCGCAACCCCTCTCATCACGTCTGGAGTAACACTGATGAGCTCCTTGGGCTGTGATGATTGCAGGCTTGCAGAGTAAATGTGAAAACATAGGGTGATCCTACAAGCTCTGAGAAAAGCCAGGCCTGCTCTCTCATCTCAGGAAAAGAAGTGGGAGCATACACAATATTTCTCTTTCACAGAGATAATAGTAAAGTGACCCTGCAGAAAGCAACAGTGTACAGTAGCTGTGTATTACTAGAAGACATCGATCAGTCTTCATGCATCTCACTAACTAAATCTTTCCAAACTCATCTATTGTTTAAACAAAAATGTTTTGCAGTTCCTGTATTTAGGGTCTGAAACCCAAATAATACATAATCTATAATAAGCAAAACTGTTTTGAGATACTACATCAATAAAAAATCTACGGCTGGGGGCAGTCATTGAACTCTCAGCAATATTTTATTTTTGAGATTTTGTCAGCAAGGTGCTTAGTACTCCGGCTCCTATCCAACAAAGCACTTAAGCACACAGTTAATTTTAAGAACAGAAACCCACTGATTTCAACTTTGTGGGATCACGGTATTTTCTGGTACCCACCCATGTCACTGATCTACTCTTTGCTTAGACCGGTACTTCCTTTATTTACACACTTTGAGCCAAGATCCTTTAACAGATGAATGAAAATAGACTCATGTGTCTAATTACTTATTTTAAGCAGGTGACGGATATGCAAGAATTTGAATATCCAGACTACAATTTGCATAAATACATTTTAAAACAAAACATTTGAAAATCATTTCCTTCTTTACTCCTTACATGCAGAAGGGCTTTGCTGGATTGAGATCAGAGCATTCAGCACCTTTCAGGATCAAGCCCTAGGTACATAAATCACTCTTCAAAGAAATGTAATGTTCACAAAGAATATACTGGTTACACAAATTTAGATGAATGAAACCAACTATGAAGAGAAATTAGAATGTCTGAAAATTAATAAAGCACAGCTGGAATTATTCGATTCATTTATGTTAGTTGCTTAAATGGCTCTAGGGCGAAGACTTGCTGAAGGAAAATACACTAAGACTCTGGGATCAAATGCTCTTGGGGACAAATGGACCCATAGGAACATGCTAGTCTAATCTGGTCCTTGCAGAGGAACAAGTCTAGAGAAACATAACAAAAAATCCATTTTGGATTCCAATGAGCAGATATCAAGGGTTAATCACATTGTAACCATGATTTTACATATATAAACAATCACAGCATTCATAACTTTTCAAGCTACAGGATTTCTGAACAAAACAGAGGTTTACAGATATCTCAAAGAGAAACAATAACTATGGTTTTTACACTTCTTGTATAACACACATTCCAAAATATTTGTTGTACAGCTGGAGTGACCCCGGCATGCATTGCATATGATAATTGTGTTCCAGCAATTCAATGACCCCATCACCGGGCTCAACCACCTAGCAGTAAACATGTCCAGCTATGGCAACATTCTGTGCTTTGGGAATTAAACAAAGATGCAAGTTCAAATATCATGTGTTTGGTATATAATCAATCTACCTACTATTAGTCAGCAACAATAAAAGCTTCCTAATACTGTATACTGCTGTAATATATCCTTATGCACTTCCCATTAGTTTTGATGGAAACTCATCCGAAAACATGCATGTATGCACACCAAATATGGTGGATTTCTTCTGAACATCTCATTTTTTTATAAATACATATGGTTTCTTGTTGAAGATTAGTAAAGCGAGCAGGCTTTAAAACTAAACCTAAAGATTTTCTTTAGATGGAAGCAGGTAAATTCTGAGAGTGGAGCATGTAAGTAAAAGTTGAGGATGATGTCCAGCCACACCGACCCTGCAAGAAAACTTTGAATAGTCCCTAAAGAACACAAATGCGCTAGAAAGCCCCATTTGTATACATTTGCCTGGACACACAGTGAGAATGTCACTCATTTCCTACTCGTACCATCCTTAAAAGATGCAACAGTTTCGGTTGCCCAAAACTGAAGTCGTACAAATTCAGTCACTAGGAAAAGCTCATCGGTGTGGCATTTGCCATGAACAAAAATGAAAAACATAATGTACATGTTCAGCAGTAATTTTTAAAAAATGCTGAATCATTGATAAATTTATACTATTTTTCAAGTAATTCCAGGGTTTCAGAATCTTAATCTCTTTCCTATAACTTGGAGGGTTTGCAGACACCCTGATCTTATTAATAAAATGACTATTTAGTAAATGGGACCCTGGCTACAGAAGAGCGCTTACAGTGGCACAACTGCATGCTCTCTAGTGCAGGGTTTTTCAACCTTTCCAGACTACTGTACCCTTTCAGGAGACTGATTTGTCTTGCGTAACCCCAACTTTCACCTCACTTGAAAAGTACTTGCTTACAAAATCAGACATAAAAATACCGAAGTGTCACAGCCACACTATTACTGAAAATTGCTGACTTTCTCATTTTTGCCATATAATTATAAAATAAACCGACTGGAATATAAATATTGTACTTACATTTCAGTGTATCATATATAGAGCAGTATAAAAGTCATTGTATGAAATTTTAGTTTGTACTGACTTCTCTAATAGTTTGTATGTAGCCTGTTATAAAACTAGGCAAATATCTAGATGAGCTGATGTACCCCCTGGAAGCCCTCTGCGTACCCCAGGGCTATGAGTGCCACTGCTCGAGAACCACTGCTCTAGTGTAGCTACTCTTGGCTTAATTAATTCAACCGCAATGAGTGGAAATAGCTATGTTGTTGGAAGAAGCTCTCGCGCTGTCTACGCTGATGCTTAGGTTGGAGTAATTTATGTCGCTCAGGTAGGTGTCTTTTCACAGCCCTGAGCGACATAAGTGGTAGTGTAGACATAGCCTATGAAAATTCTGAACCACCTTACCCTGAGAAAAATTGAAAAACAGTTAATACAAAATGGCAATGCAATTCCTTTTTTTTTTTTTAAACACTTTCACCAGGGATACTCTAGAATTTGATGCAATTCATGAACTATTCTTTAGCTTTGTGGAGGTGAGGGTGTTGCTTTTTTCTTCTTCTTCTTCTTCTTCAAAGCAAGAAACTTATATATATTAATAAAAAACAACAATTCAGGAAAGATGCGGTCCTTGCCTTTCAATCTGGAAAGACTCAAATGAGGGACACATTCATGCAGGCATGACTTTGTATTTGTCCCTTTAATAAATATATATTTCTTATTCAACAATAGAAGTTTGGAGACACTACAATTGTGAGAAACATACGTAAATCTCAGACTAAAATGAGTGAGGTCCCTTGAAATGTGAGATATTTGAGAGGTGTGATATTGTCTCTAATATAAAGAGTATTCTGACATGTCATCTTCTCAAATATTTTCTCTAGAAATCGATCTCAATAAAGCTCCAGGCTTGTTAAATGGAGGGAGAAAGACTATGTTAGAATAACACTGTATTTTTCTGTTGTACACCAAATTTAGTATCACTACAGAAATATAGTGTTTTTAGATCTGAAGGGATGCAGTCATTTCAGTTCCACAAATAATGTGTCAGTGAATTTACCTGTATAGTCCTCTGAGTGCCATCAATGGTGACAGACGATAAGGGTGAAGCCAGGTTCCACTCACTGGTCACATTTAGTTTCATCCCATCAACTTCCACCTGTTGTGACACCAAATAAGACTGTTACCATGAAGACGGACAGAACACTGATCTCAAGTTCATTGCTGCATACCAAGCAGAAACTATTTTAAAACAGATGGCTCCCAAACAACCTGTCATGTTTACTGCTTCTGCCATAAAAGACAGGGTCCAACAACAGAGTCTTCTAGGCATCTCTGGGGAGAGGTGAAGGACCTGTGAACAGCTGCCTCTGAGTAGTGAGGTTTCAAGTGATTTCCAGCAAGTAACAAACACCCACCCAACTTTTAAATCTATCTGGACATGCTACATTTACTGCAATTAGACAAGTAATGCATATAAATTCGAGTGACACTTTGCAACCCACACCACAGGGCTTGCATATAATATCCTCTCCAAGGACCAAGGAAGAACTTTCCCTGTGCTCTTAATGAAGGGTTTTGCATTGTTATCTTGATTAATATAAAGCAGTAATTAATTCTTTGGTGTTACATCTCAAAGTCCAGTCAAACTTTGCAAGTTCTGTCATGTTTCCCCTCAATCTATTACTAATCAGAGGACTGATTTCACACTTACATTCCATTGTGGTTATCCTGAAAGACTTAAGGGGGAAAAATCATCACAGCATTTTTTTAATAAGAGAATTTTTCTACATAAGGACAAACAAGCTGAGTTATGAAACAAAGTTAGTAACAGGAATAATGCTGACTGTGCTCTCTTACATTCACTCTAACTGGGCTATCATCCCTGTTAAAAAAAAATTACCACAAACTGCTGAATGTTGTATTCTGCCAGAAGGACCTTAGAGTTTAGTAACAGTAGAGTTTAATAAAAAGGTAGTAAAAATACCATTTATACAATATTATATTGATTAACATTTGTAGAGTGCTTCGAACATGTAAAATGTTATTTATGCAAGGCAAAGTTAAGTACAAACAATCTCAACTATACATTATATTTTAGATAAAAGGAAAACAATAGGGATTTTGTTATCTTGCATCCAGTCATATCCTCAAAAGACCCAGAATATGTCCAACCGACAAATCACAGACAATAACATCAAGTTTACCAAAATCACTTATATTTCATGCCACTGAAATTATCTCAGTAAACTGGAAGAAAACACTGCTACAGCAAACTGTATTTACAATAAGTGCTGTGCCCTTTTTTGGCAACATAGTAAAGACATCTTAGAATTAGCATTTTTAAATTTGAACATTTAATATATTTGACAATAGGGTAAGGCAGCAAAAATTATACTGTATCTAAAGGAGTTCCATATAAACAAACATATATGGCTAATATGCATAATTTCATTTCACCTTGGAAAACCTTTAGCCCAAGAAACCTCTAATTCCACAGATGCTTATTTTAGAATATAAACGTTTTCTTTAATGGATATGATCCACTCAATATTCCTACAGGCTTTGGCTTCAACTACAGTCATGTTTAGAGATCATGAATAAAACAAGTAATTTATAATGGTTCACCAAAAGGCTAGATCAGCTGGCATGATCCAGCTGCTTTGCACTGTTCCAGAGATACAAAACTGCCATCAACTTGGCTTAAGTTAAACCAGGTTTACAGCTGCTTTGCATCACAGGAACAGCACAAAGCAGCCAGAGCATACCAGTGAATCTGTCGCAATGTCAATAAAAGTAAATTGGCAAATATTGTCTCTGCTGAGAACAGTATAAATCTTGTGAAAGAGACTCCACTTAGAGCAGAACAAGCCTGGTGCCCTGTCTTCACACTCTTTGACCGATAGCTGCCCTTCCAAACTAAAGCTGATAGAAAAGCCAATCCTTCTCTGATGACATAATTAAGAACACTACTAAGAAAAAATCAGTTGTGCTAAAACAATCACCACCTTCAAATTCTTCCTCAAAATTCTCCTTTGCTGTGATGCCTACAAAGAACTTGGCAACAGCTAAGCTGGTGTGCTGAGAGTACTCTCTACCATGCTGACCAGTACTATCTCATTCTTTCCTTGTACCTCCCCGTCTATCGGTAGCCATCTGGTGTCTCTTATCTTATATATAGATTGTAAGATCTTCGGGGGCAGGGACCATCTTTTGTTCTGTGTTTGTACAGTGCCTAACACAATGGGGTTCTGGCATATGACCAGGGCTCCTTGGCTCTATGGTAATACAAATAAATAATAAATAATAATAATAATAAACTTGCAATGTTTCTCAGGAACAAGAAAACAAAGAAGCAGCTGCCAGAGCAGATCAGAATACTGGCCAACAAGCAACTGAGGCTTCACTCTGGGGCTGTACGTCTGCAAGACTTACCTATAGTCTGGTAGAAGCTACAGCTGACATCTAAGTACTAATCAAAGGTGAAGGGTGCCATTCAAACACCTCAACTCTGCAACCAATTTCATTATTAGTCCCTCTATCACTGTAAAAAGATATTTTAAAAAGTGTCAGACTGGCAAGTTACCAGTCTCTGAGCCCTCACAAGAATACATACAAGTCTAGCCATCTGTGATTCAGATGAAGTTAGCATCCAGGAAATGGGGCAGAATGCACTGTGAGGGTGGCCATGATGCAAGTTGGAGGCTCTGGAGCAGGTTTGATTAGTGAAGCATGGTTCAAACACTGCAGCATTTATTGTGGATTGTGTGGAAAAGGAGAAAATGCAGGCAATGCATTGTTTCTACCATATTATTCACAATTCAGCAAGACACGTAGGGCCAAATGAGGGAATCAGTATGCAGTTTGTGTCAAAAAGAGTCCAGAGAAAATTTTGCAAAGGTGACCGAGACAGCAAAAGCTCTAATGCTTAAAACGGCAGGGCAGGGAGGGGAAAATATATCACACCATAGGAAAAGTGAGGCAAGGTCTGAGGATAAGAGCAGAGTGGCCTTGCAGGAAGCAGGTTAACTGCGCTATGTAGCAAGAAGCTTCTATACAAGCCAAAAACAAATTAAAAAACCAGTTATCTGTGGGATTAATTAGACCCATATTTGTTTAAGTAGTGAGACTGTCCCTTCCAGAAATCAGCCAAGTAAAGTAAGAGCAGAACCACAAGTCCAAAAGCCAAGCTAGCTAAAGGGATGGAAGCCGAAAGCCAAATATTACGGTCAGAGAACGGTCTGACTCAGTGGGAATGTCACAAACCTCTATAATTAGGCATGGAAGGATTCGATTTTTAATCGGTAAATGTCACTAAACATCAATTTCACTGTACACACAAACCAGTGAAAAAATATTTCCATCGATGATAATCAAAAGGTAAAATATGAAAAATAGTGCTTGAGAACTTATTAGAGTTTGATTTAAGGATATTTACTTCGTATATTTTGACATATGATGGTGACAATTTCTATTTTTACCCTTAGATAGCGTCAACTTTTTGAACCTCAATATCTACTGTCAATAAATTATTTGATCCCCCCAATATCTGACTCCCCCATAATTTCCTGAAACTGAAAATTAACAGATAAAATTGAAAAAATGTTTCAAAGCCATTTCACACAACAGTGAAAAATGTAAATATAAAAAACAAGCTTAAAAATAAACATATTATCCATCAAAATTATTTTAAAAAAATATAGAAATCGAATTCTGCCGGGCCTGTCCACACTGTTGTTTATACAGAAATCAGCGTCAGTAGTTTGTTGAGATATGAAGATACCTTCCTCTAGGCAGTGGCCATTCAGACACTACAGGATGACACACTAGGACAGGGGTCGGCAACCTTTCATAAGTGGTGTGCCCAGTCTTCATTTATTCACTCTAATTTAAGGTTTCATGTGCCAGTAATGCATTTTAACGTTTTTAGAAGGTCTCTTTCTATAAGTCTATAATATATAACTAAACTATTGTTGTATGTAAAGTAAATATGGTTTTTAAAACGTTTAAGAAGTTTCATTTAAAATTAAATTAAAATGCAGGGCCCCCCAGACCAGTGGCCAGGACCCAGGCAGTGTGAGTGCCACTGAAAATCAGCTCGCGTGCCGCCTTTGGCATGTGTGCCATAGGTTGCCTAACCCTGCACTAGGGCAACAATATAGTTGAGTGATTTATAGACACTAAGTAGTAAACAGATGAGCAAATTTTGCAGCATTAATCTTTTGTTTAATTTTTGTCCTGGGCTAACGAGGCTACAACCACCAACCAGGAAACTCCTATGACCCCTATGGGCACATGGCAGATTTTGAATGTGCAAGATCATTTTTTTGGTTGGTTTGGCTGTAAGACAAAGTGAAAGAAAGAAGAAGGTTTGCACTCAAGACTTTCAGCTGCGTAGGTTCAATTGGAAAATAACCTTCCCTCCTTAGAAAAAACTGACGTTGGAAATATGAAAACAGATGCCTCTTTGTAGTATTTCTGAAGAGTCTTATTTACCAAATTCACCACTGACAAGACATTTTGGTGGATGTATTCATACCAGAGTATAACTTACAGCCTTATTTAGGCTAGATCCAGAACATCACTCAACACAATCCCAGCAATGATTTAAAATAAATATGTCTGCAGAAACGGTGAATGAAAGAGCAAACAGGACAGGCAGGGCCTTTGGAGAAAAGCAGAGCGCAGCACAATGAAAGGGCAAATTGGGAAAGCCAACAAAAGGGGAGAACTCACATTAAGCCGGCTAGCAGCGGCTTTCAAATAAAAGCTGGACGTACTAAAACATATATGATAGGAACATCTTTGATACAAATTAACTAGTCAGTGATAAGGTGCATTATCTGTATGCATCTGTTGACAAAAGTATATTCACATCAGTTTAACAGAAATCTGCTCCCTCCTCTTTCTCTTTTTTCAAACAAACGCAAGGTCAGCATTAAATACCTTTGAAGTGGTTGTTCCTGTACTCTCAAAGAAGAAGTTAAAATGTGTGATGTTTCAATCTCATTAGAAGAAACTTTCCTTTTGTTCATATTTGCAGTTACTTCTAAAAAAGACCCCAAGAGAGAGTTCCAGCCTATACATCACTTGTCCTGAAGAAAGCTCAGTTAACTATTTATAGATCCTGCCCTTTTGTACCAAACCAGATCAAGCGATTTATTCAGTGCATGACTGCAGGAGAGAAATTCATTTGCTCTAAGTGTCATCAAGGCAGCCTTTTACCTGCTATGAATGAGACCAGAAGATTTTGAATTGCTGGGCTCTGACTTCAAATGCACATTGCTATGTTGTATGGAGTACCATGATTTCTTTCAGATTTTCAAAGCATTTTAGCACATTTATAGAGTGGACAGCCTATAACTGCAAGATCATTTTCCTCCCCAATAACTCAAACACACACACAGTCAGCTCCGTATTAGATTTTTTTTCTGTAAGGTAGCAGATTCATGTAAATTGTCAGTAGAAGCTTGGTATATCTCACTTTGGAAATGGGAGCATTCCAGTCTAGGAGGTAATGGGAAAAGACGGTAATGAATATCAACTCTTCAGCTCGGGGGCCATTTGGGGATTCATCCTGCTTTGAGCAGGGGGTTGGACTAGATGATCTCTTGAGGTCCCTTCCAACCCTGATAATAATCTATGAAATAATCTATGAAATAAAAAGCAAAACTAAGAGAGAGAAAAATGATAGCATTTATCACTCTGATCAGCAAGACCCAACTTTTGGCATTTACTAGGGTAAAAGTCCCCTTAGAAAAGCTTAACAGAGACACTATATCCTCCAAATGAATTTTACTATGACAAATGCTTTGTTGTTCAGCTGCTTCGGATTTTCTTGTAGAGTCATTACTGAGAAAATAGCTTATATTTGTATGATAAGTGCATCCACATAGCTCAAAGCCACACTAATGCAAAGAGTTAAAGAAATTAGTTGTTGAGAAATTTACGTTTATCAGGATAATATTTTGAAACAGCCATTGTGCCTTTAGCCTGATCGCGTACAGTGGGTTTGGCAAGCGTGGTTTATGCTTTCATAGGATCATTACAGAATAGAAAGAGATAGCCTGATTCTCCTCCCGGCTCCATCCCGTTTGCCCAACACTGGCAGCACAAAGAGCACAGAAACTACTCAGCACTGCCCTGCTAGGGTTTATCCTAGCATGGAGTCCCCAGTGTACAGAACTGGTGTCGCTAGCTCATATGCCACTGCCTTCAGGCTATGCATAGGGGTCTCTTTCCTCAGCTTGTGGCCAGTGCATTGGGGATAGTCACCAAGTGACAGAGTTTTGAGCAGAGCCTCTGCTTCACTAAATAATGTTAGGGAAAGGTCTCATGTAGGGTCAGCCAGAAAATGGCAGAATAGTTCAGACATTCCCCTGTCTTTTCTGGGAATTCAGAGCCAAAACTCATGTCTATGTACTGCAAGCACTAAGCAAACCTGATCTTTAACTGCCTTTCAGTTGCAAAGGTTCCATTCGTTCACCTCAGAGGCAGACCATGATCCCAACTCTTTTCCCACTTAACTGTGGAAATCTGAAAAGAATAGGTGATGGCCTTATTGTACAGCTGTGTTACCATGAGTATAAGATAGATTTAAACTGCTTCCATTTTAGACAACATTCAGATTTTAGAACAGAAATGAATTTTTAAAAATCATTTATTTAGTAGCGACTTTCACTAAACCTTATGGTAAGTTTCAAAATAAGAAATGATGGACAGGCCAAAAACAAATAATTTTTAATAGAGAGACAACATCTGTAACAATTAGCTCATAGGCTGAGCACCAAGAATTCCTGAATTCCTATTCTGGCTCTTTTATAGGCAAGTCTTGTGCCTTTAATTTTTGGTGTCTTATTTATGGGAAGTCAACTTTAGACATCTGGTAGTTATAAGTATCGCTGCATGGATACCTACTGGGAGAGAGGATATATGAAAAATTAAAAAGTACACACATGCACCCTCCTACCTACTTTCTGGGGAAAAATATCTTGATTTATTTGGAAATGGCCTTCTTTTTAAGATAAGAATAATATACTTGATGGGCTTCTGTGTCTGGTCTAAGCTAAATACTGTGCTACATCAAACTGCTGAGCACTGACAACAGTCCCCTAATAGAACAGAAACGTTTTATTTCATACATCTAGAACTTGGTACATAGATCCAACAAGGTCAGCAGGCTTCAAAATAGTGAATGAGAAAGAAAAGTGCTCTTCGTTATACTTGAAAGTTGTATCCAACACAAGACACTATACAGCAGTGGTTCCCAACCAGGGGGACGGCGAGCAGGTTTCAGGGGTGGAGAGCAGGGCCAACCTTAGACTTGCTGACGCCCAGGGCAGAAAGCTGAATTCCCTCCATATGTCCCTGAGCCCTGCCACCCGGGGCTGAAGCCAAAGCCTGAGCAACTTAGCTTCACAGGGGGCCCTGTGGTGTGGGGTCCTGGGCAATTGCCCTGCTTGCTACCCCATATGCCAGCCCTGGCTTTTATATGCAGAAAACCAGTTGTTGTGGCACAGGTGGGCTGTGGAGTTTTTATAACATGGGGAGGGGGGCGGCTCGGAAAGAAAAGTGTTGAAAACCCCTGCTATACATCACCTAGGTGGTCACATTGGACTTAATCAGCCACTAGTTTCAAGAATTTTTCCCATTACACTACACTGGCAGCAATGCTATTTCTCATTAAACTAGTAAATTATAAAGAAAAGGACTGACAGAATGATACTTTTGATTTGAACATTTTATATTGACAAAAGCTAGGTTTACTGGGCCCTTGGGTACTGATTTCATTTAGCATTTCCAATCCTACTTACCTCAGTTGTCATAACAGCACACAAGGCTGCAGCAGTATCTAAAGGTAGGTCTATACTACTGGGGCCAGACTCCCAACCCAGGTAGACAAACTCATGCTAGTGGGGCTCTGGCTAGTGCACTAAAAATAGTGGTGTCGACGTTGCAGCTTTGGCTGAGACTCAGCCTAGCCACCTGAGCTCAGACTCAGGGCCTCGGGTGAGCCTGAGAACCTGAGCTGCAGCATCCACATGGCTAGGGTGACCAGACAGCAAGTGTGAAAAATCGGGACAGAGGGTAGAGGGTAATGGAAGCCTATATAAGAAAAAGACCCCAAAATTGGGACTGTCCCTATAAAATCAGGACACCTGGTGACCCTACACATGGCTATTGTTAGCAAACTAGCTTGAGTCCTGCTAGCCCAAGTTTGTCTATCTGAGCTGGGAAGCTCATTCCCAGCTGCAGTGTAGAGGTACCCTAAGACAGATAGCAGCTTATGTCGATCTAATTATGCCAGTGTCAACACTACAGCCTTGCTCCAGCTGATGTGAATGTCTCCACGGGAGGCGTAGGGTTTATGTCAGTGAACTTAGGGAAACTGCGTTACTTACATCAGCTGTTGGCTGTCACTCTTGTCAATTTCACAGCTCTGCCCTGGAGCTGTGAAATTGAAAAGACAGACTGGTAGGGTCCCTGCTGTGAACCCCACACCTGGCTAACAGCTGTGGCTGTCACCCTAGGGTGGTTGGGGAGCTCCAGCTGCGAGCCCAGATACAGTCTGGGCTCTGGGCTCCAGGATCCCCACTGGGCTCCAGTGCTGTCCAGGCTCTGGATGCAGAGCTTTGTGCTCAGAGCCTGGGCAGCCACTGGGCTCCCAGTTGGGAGCCTCCTGGGCTGGACTCTCAGCAGGGAGTGGAGCTGACAGCTCAGGCGGCAGTTGGGCTCCCAGCAGGAAGCTCTGGGCTCTCAGCCCCCAGCATTGCCCCTCTTACAACAGTGGGAGCACTCCTGGTGAGGATGTGCACCACCAATGGAAGAAGTGTAGTGTGTCTGAACACAAAAAAAAATCCCAGTAAATACTGTGGTAACTGTAAGTCAACCTAACATAGGTCAACTTAATTTTGTAGTGTAGACATGCCCTCAGTTATCACCCTCATACCGAGACTGAATTGGAGCTGGCCCTTGGATTTCAAGACAACTGTGGAATCATAGAATCATAGAACCATAGGCTTAGAAGGGACCGCAAAGGTCATCTAGTCTAACCCTCTCTCTAGATGCAGGATTTGTTTTGTGTCTAAACCACCCAAGGCAGGTGGCTATATCCAGCCTCTTTTTGAAAACCAACCATGAAGGAGATTCCATGACTTCCCTAGGTGTTCTGTTCCATTCTCCTACTGTGCTTATAGTTAGGACGCTTTTCCTGACATTTAATCTAAATCTGCTATGCTGTATCTTGTAAATACATTATAGAATTAAAGCAGGTTCTTTCTTAACTCCCTCCTAATTTGTCATTGGCCACTTCGGCTCTAACTTATGCCCCTCATCCAAAAAACCATAGTGAACACATCTGTACTCCATATTAACTCACCTGGGTAAAAACAACTTTTTAAAAGCTGTGCAGTTATCAGAGTGAAGTGGCCCTTGGAGGTCTTTTCTTTTCTACTTCCAGATGTAAAAAGCAACTGGCTCACTTCAAAATTTAGGCAAGAGAAGAGAATAGATGAAGGAAACTGTAACCAGGAGGCTCTTTATTGTGGTTTTTTATGAGCATGCTAACTTTTAAAACACAAGCTCATACGCTAAAAGTGAAGCAGGTATTTTAATTGCAGCGAACAACAGAAAGTGAGAGGAGAACATCTAAATTACACCACACTTTTGGCACTGTGAACTTTACCTCCTCTCACACACACACAAAATTCACCACTGTTTTTGTCCTGAGCACTCTTGGCTTGAAACAAATACAGATTTCTCACCAATGAACCAACATGACTTTTAGAAAGCAAAGCCTATGTGAAAGCATTCAGAGTAATAGTAAGTTTATTCTCACTGTAGAAACAGCCTGAGTCAGGCTTTAAAATAAAGACAGGCAAGAGAAGGAGAATGTCAATGACTCTAGAGGCTTCAACAATAGATAGAGGTGAGACGAATTCGGCCACATAAGATAGTTCAGCCTAACATATAGGAGTTAAGGGCAGGAGGAAAAGCTACCGCAACAAGGAGACGTAGGGATGTGGGGAAGCTATTAGTGCCATTCTCACAAAAGGAATGGAGATTAAAGAGTTTGGAAATGGCTCCAGTTTTGAAATAAGATGGATACCACAGGAGATGACTCATTATGTGGAAACAAATAATACATTTGTATATTTATTCCTATGTATTTGAACTCTGCATTGTTTACCATGCGCTCATTGATAGAAGCAGAGATGTCTTGTGCAAATAAATGCTGTATGAATTCTGTGAGTTTTGGTATCCTCAATAAGTTTAATTAGGTGCCACTGATTTTTTACCAGGGTTAATTTCAATTTTGCTATGTTAAATATATCAGCTAAAAACAAATCAACAGTATTTAAAAAAAAAATCTTTCCAACATTAATTCATTCTAGCCCTTTTAAATGTGTTCAGCTGAATACATAAATTGCATTTTTAGTACATGTAAAGTTGATGTGGAAAAGTTTCCACAAGTTGTTTGGAACATTCAGTTTTCCGATCTACGCAAATGTAGGGGAAAAAGTAAAGTGCACACCCTGAAATAATTTGGCATTAGAGGCAGATTACCTACATCCTTTGAAATTATTTTTGTTTAATTCTCTCACCAGAGAAACCTCATAATACTGTAACTACAAATTAAAGTCAGCACCTGCTAAACAACCTCTCTATTTTAATCACCTATAAATATTCAAAACTTTTTGCAAATCAAAGATACATGTCTTTATAATGGTTGTGAACAACCACCAAATGAGTCTTACAGGGGTGTATGGGTCTCTCAAATGCAAAAACATTCATTTTTTATTGTTTCTATCACAATGAAAACAGAAGTTTATTTCCTAAAGAATACTTACTACCTTATACCTGTCTCTAAATAATGCTGGTTTGCTTTGGGATCTCTCGGTAACATCATTATCGTTACTTATATTTGAGTGGTTAAAACATAGGTTCTTGTGTTGTGCACTTTTTTAAAACTCAAAAGAAATAACCAATAATGCAGGTGTCGGCAACCTCTGGCAGGTGGCTTGGGCCGGGCCAGTTTGTTTACCTGCTGCATTGGCAGGTTTGGCTGATCGCAGCTTCCACTAGCTGCGGTTCGCCGCTGCAGGCCAATGGGGGCAGTGGGAAGCCGCAGCCAGCACATCCTTTGACCCACTTATCTTCCCACAGCCCCCATTGGCCTGGGACGGCGAACCGCGGCCAGTTGGAGCCATGATCGGCCGAACCTGTCGACACAGAAGGTAAACAAACTGGCCCAGCCCGAGCCACCTGCCAGAGGTTGCCGACTCTTGCAATAACCCCTTCTACCCTAGAATCAAGACTGGTTTTAGATTCCACAGGAGCAACAAGATTCCAATAAAACTCCAATGATGGGAAAATAATGGAAACTAACTATGAATGCTAATATTTTTACTTTTAAACCTCTCTTAGTCCCCAGAGATACTAACATTTTTTTCTACTTTCTCCTAACACTTCATTTAAGCACAAAGGCACAAAGCCTGAGCCAATGCCCAGCCCACATAACCCAGCTGAGTTTTGGCCAACTGTGCAGGGGAGAAATCATGTCACCTAGGAGGCAGAGAGCCTACAGAGTCACTCCACAAAGACTACTCTAGCCTAGAGGGCTGAAATTGTAGCCACAGCCCATATGGAGATTCCTTAGAGGAGGGGTCAAAGACTGGGGATCTGCATAGTTGGAGCTGTGAGCCTCTTTCGAGCAGAGTTCTACACAAGGGGTGCTCAACTCCCAAACAACCTCTCCAAATCTTGTTCTCGTTTGCACAATAGATCCCCACCATCTCCACTGCCAGTGACCCACCACAGACAAAGAGGCAGTATTTGCCCTAAAATGACTTTCTATAAGGGAAACAAAACAAAATAAGGGCCCTGTCTCCCTTTTTGAAAATGGTGATGATGTTAAGTATTACTTAAGTCAGCAAGGATTTCTTCGGTGCTACAGATTTTGAGAAATAGCAAGTGAAGCTTGTTAGTCAGTGTTTCTCCCCCACTTTCAGTACTTCAGCTCGTATGCTATCAAGGCCTGGTGCTTTGTTGTACTTCATTTGTTTAATTGCTTTGCAGACCTCCTCAGGTGTTGGTGAGTTGGCAAGAGTTTCCCAGATTGGGTGTTGAGGGATGGAGTTGATGGTGTCGTCAATCACAGTTGATTCTTGATTTAGAAGCTTTTGGTACTGTTCCTTCCAGTGCTCTTTGATGGATTCATTACCTTTCAGAAGGGTACTACCATCTTCGGATTTCAGAGGTGTGAGGCCACATGAGCTTGGTCTGTACAGGGTCTTTGTCTCACAAAATAACCTCTGTATATCACATCCATCGGCGAATATTTGGATTTCTTTTGCTTTGTTTTCCCACCATTCGTTTTTGAGTTCTCTGATCCTCCTTTGAACTTCAGCTTTGAGCTGATGGAAAGAACTCTGCTTCCAGCTGGATAGTGGTTGGTTTTCCCAGTCACAGAAAGCTTTTCTCTTCTGGTCCAAAAGGGCGGTAATCTCAGTGTTGTCGTCAAACCAGTCCTGATGGTGGCGGGCAGCAAGGCCAATGGATTCCTCACAAACCTCATGGATGGTCTGTTTTAGGGCTTCCCAGTCTTCTTCAACATTTATATTGTCATTTCCATATGACCAGTTTTTCACTGAGGAGTGTTTGGAAGTTCTCTTGGTACACTGAGGGTTGAACTCTTTGGACGTTGTATTGCCATCTGTGAGATTTTGATTGCTTTCTATGTTTCGGTGCAATCCTGATGGACATGACTGACTTCACCAGGTGCTGGTCAGTCCAGCAATCATCGGTTCTTCTCAGGACATGGGTGATTTGGACATCTCTTAGATCCTGTGTTCTTACAATGACATAGTCTAGGACTATGACTTACGAGGAGAGGTAAGGGGAACTGGGCTTATTTAGTCTGAAGAAGAGTGAAGGGGGATTGACAGTGCAGAGAAGAGCACCAAAAATCATCAGGGACTGGTTGCACTGATTTATGAAGAACATTTTAAAAAGTTAAGTGGGGTCTACACTGAAAAGTCACACTTTATCTACAGTAATCACAAAGGGATACTGGAAATCCCAGACTGGCTATTCTTAGTATAGAGGAAAACTAAATCTTTGATACCACTGTGTAGTAATTATTAGGCAATCACAGAGTTCGACTAACAAACAAATTGTTTGAGGGGCGGGGGAAGAAATCATCAACAATCTACTAAGGCTTTTAGAGGAATTATTTTGGGACTACAACTAGGAATAATTAAATGAAATTAAGAAAAAATAAATTTAGGCTATTGTGAAAAACTGCTTGACATGTGTACAAATAACTTCCCTTATGAATGAGTGCCATCCTCTATCCCTAGGTGGAGATATTGATTGGACCAGCAGTGCAATAGATGGCCCATAAAAAAAAAAAAAGAGACACACACAGACACACACAGACACACACACACGCACAGGCAGAATGCATGCCTGAAAATGCAGGGCTAGAGTAAAATGGGACCAGGCTTTCACTGTTAGATCCTCTGGGAGAATGGGAGATCTGAACTGTTCACAGACAGTGGTCATCCTTTACTTCCCTCATGGGCAAGAGAGGGTGAGAGAGAGGATTCAGAAATGAGCTGAGTGCTAAGAGTAGGCTAAGGAGGATCCACCCTGAGTTATAGGTTATATGGCAGGTAGCCCTGGATCCTCTAGTGGACCAGTTAAATGTATGGTATACAGGAGACCAAAGGGGAGGTGGCATATTGCCCCCAGTGTTAATAAAGTAGCAGGCTGCACCAAATCCCTGTATATCATTCATCTACGTCTCCTGATCAATATGGCATTCATGTATTAGGCCATGAAATAACTTCCCAAATGTAGAGAAGTTAGGGACATTTAAAACTGGATTGGATTAAAAAACAGAAAATATACTATAGAAAACTTCTGTATATTGGCAGATACATGGACTAGATGACCTAAAAGGACTATTCCATCTCAACTTCTAGGATTTTAAAGGAAATAGTTTCATTTTCACAGTCATCACAGACTTCTCAGAAAACACAAAATTGACTATTGTTAGTTTGTCACTTTTTGGACACCTTCAGGGACATCATGAGAAAAGGATGTGACTGAGGGACCAATCTCATTTAGGGACATGGTGAAGTGTATTTAACAGGAAAGGGCTAAGTCTTGAAACCACAGTAATCACAGTAGAATGGGGAGAAACAAAAAGTACACAGAACTTTAAAAATGGAAGGGGAGGGGCGATTCTCCCAAAGAAAATAACAGTGGTCTCTCAGAAGTGAAACAGTTTCTTCCAAAATCCTATGCTTTTCTCTCTTCATCAGCTGCACTCAGCAATCTAACATGCAGACTCAGATCCTTGTTTCAGATGATGGGGACGATGTTCAAAGGTAGAGGAATGGAGGGAAAAAAATAAACAGAGGGAAAAAATGGCCTTCTACCTCCTAGAGGAATATAGTACTATTAACATATGGAGGGTGCACATTCAATTCTTAACTCCCCATCCCAACTGAATGGGTTGCTCCCATCAGAGCAGGCCAACTCTGGAGATCCTGCTTTCCCTAGAGTAGTCACTTCTGGTAACAAGCCTGGCAGATTTGAATGTGGGAGTTCTCATATTGTAAGATGTAATATTTTGCCAGATTTTAATATATGTAGCATGAAAGCAGAATTTGTCACTGTTTAATGACAGCTTGTTCTGCATCTCAAAAGGTCAGATCATCATTGGTGCCAATGCAGGAATGCAAGGAAATATGGTTTCTCTTGATTCCCTTGTGTGGCCTTCTAAGGTGTAAGCACTGAGCAGGTTTTGCAGGGCTGCTGCTCCCACCTATAAGCAGGTGAACTGAGCCTAAACACTGATGAAATGGGGATGGAGAATAAGCTGCACCCTATAAAGAACTGAAAAAATTACTTCTCCACTGGAGCAAGGGGAACCAGAGAAAGAAACAATTCCTGAGAGTATCAATTCCTTCCAAGGGCTCCTGCTAAGATGGTGTAACTTTGTGCCATCTCTTGTTCAGGGCTTCGGTGCAAAAGCTCAGTCTAGCTCTAACTGATCAGTAACAATGTTTAGTACTTTTTGAAAATGAAGATGCTATTTTGCCCAATAACAGCGCTGGTTTATTCTGCATTACGGCAACTTCCCACTTACTAAAACAAATACTAAATATTGGGAATTGTAGCAACATGATTGCTACTTCTGTAAAAACATCTTTAGACAGACTAGTTAACTTAACACTGCACATACAAATCGGCAGAAGTCAAATGGAGCTATGCCTATTTACATCAACTGAGGATCTGGTCCCATATATTTAAAATAAAATAGTTACCACTAACTATTTAATGCTGAATGATGCTTTCTTGATATTTCAACTTCTGATAGAGCTAAATAGGCATTTATGACTGTCACAGTGAAGCTGGTATACTTTACTAAGAGAGCTATTAGGAAGCTACTCTAGGGAAAATGAATGATAGCGCAAATCGTGGACAAGTCCTAGCTTTCATATGGCCATTAAATACATGTCATTTTCAACTTGATGCCACTACTTGCCCTCCTGTAACAATTATTCTCAACGTCTTTTCATCTGTCCCACCAAAAAAATGATTGCTTCTGCTTTATTTAATCCTCCACTTACATCTACTCTATTGTTTGCCTGTTTCCCTTTCATCTTCTCCACATTAATTCCCCACATTGCTTTTGATCTAGCTTTTTTGTTTCCTTTTTCCCCTACTGATTCTTCCTGATGAAGAATTTGCAGCCATAGTGTTGCAGCTAATGTGCAGGGTGCTATTTTATTGATTTTCTACCACCTACACCTATTTGTTCAGTATAATGAATAGCATTACACAATCACCACAGTACTGGTTGTCTATGGCTATTTCTTGGGAAATGAATGCTAAGTCAAAAAACCAAAAAAGTTCAATTTTGTAGGTAAATATTCATGCTTAATTAAAATTAAAAGCACATATGCAACCAGCCAGGAAAAACAAACATTTCTTCTCTACCATCCAGAGAATTTTTCTTTGGCATAGTGACACTTACTGGCAAGCCAAGTTAACAGAATAATCTGCAATTTTCACTGCTGTTAAATAGGAAATAGGAATCCTTGCTGGGAACATATCTATATTGTTGTAATAAATGTACATAGAAGCAAACTAAAAACTAAATTCTTTATTTCCATGCAGAAAGTATGATATTGGTGGAATTAGAGAGGCTGATCTTTGTGGCTATAATCCTACAGTTACAACCCTGGGCATTTGATTCTACTGGAACAGGTTTTAACCTCTTCAGAAGCACCGGAACATTTCTTAAGAATGCCACTTTTCAGGTTTAAAAAAATGTATTATAAAGTTTTATACCCCTGCTTTTAATGCATCTGATCTTTATTACAGACAGCTTTAAAACTTACTCAAGCACATGCTAATAGATAAAAGAAAGGGATATTGCAGGTTTTATGTAGGTATCCTAAACAATATTAAGTATACCATTATTTGAAGAAGTAGAGGAAGCTAGTTTTTGCCAAAAGCATTGAATAACTGTGCACACCCATCCAAAAAGAAAATCCCTATCTGAATCATTGTTCAGTTTTGAAGTTAAAGAAAAGGGGAAAAAAACCTCACAAACCTATTCCCATGGAAAATATAGTTTTACTCACTATAAGAGTTTGTAACCCAAGTTAAATCATATACACCTTTACCCCGATATAACGCGACTCGATATAACGCGAGTTCACATACAACGTGGTAAAGCTCTGACACGCTGTTCTGAGCAGCGTGTTAAGGGTGCCGGGCGGGCCAGGGCCGAGGGGTTGAATAAGGGGCAGAGAGTCTCAGGGGCAGTCAGGGGCTTCCCCCCCCCCCCCCGAGTCTGGGAGGCAGGAGCTATGAGGGAGCACTTTTGGGAGCCCCACAGTCCCAGAGGATTAGCAGCGGGCTGGGAGCAGCCCACTCCGCTTCCCTCTCCCCTGCCCCAGACATGTCGCTCAGGGGAAGGGGCTTGGGGGAAGGGATCCCCCCTGCACTCACCGGCAGCAGCGGAAGTGGAGTAGCCTGGCCCCAGCCCGCTCCACTCCACCAGCTCCCAGCTGCGACACTCCGCTTCCTGCCGCAGGTGAGTGCGGGACCTTTCCTCAACTGCCCCCATCCCCACCCCCCAGTGACATGGCTGGGGCCGGGGCAAGGAAAGCAGAGCGGACTGGGGCCATGTTGCTCCGCTTCCCACTGCAGGCGAGTAGGGGGGATGTCCTTTCCCCAACTCACCGGTGGTGGGAAGCGGAGCAGCCCAGCCCCAGCCAGCTCCACTCCGCCAGCTCCCAGCCGGGGTGCTCTGCTTCCTGCTGCAGGTGAGAACAGGGGGGCATCCTTTCCCCAACCTTCCCACAATCACCGGCCAGCAGGAAGCAGAGCGCTGCAGCTGGGAGGTGGCGGAGTGGAACGGGCTGGGGCCACATTGCTCCGCTTCCCGCCGCTGTCGGTGAGTACCTGTCAGGGGGTGGGGGCTGTGGATAGGGGTTGGAGCAGTCAGGAGACAAAGGGGTTGAGTAGGGGGTGGGGTCCTGGGGGTGATAGGGATGGGGATCTCTGGAGGGGGTGGTCAGGGATCAAGGAACCGGGGGAGGGTAAAGCAAGTTTGATATAACGCAGTCTCACCTATAATGCAGTGAGATTTTTTGTCTCCGAAGGACCACGTTATATCGGGGTCAGGGCCGCCCAGAGGATTCAGGGGGCCTGGGGAAAAGTGGGGGAGCTACGGTGCTTGTATTCACCTGGTGGCGGTCCAGGTCTTCGGCGGCATTTCGGCAGCAGGGGGCCGTTCAGTCGCTCCACGTCTTCGGCAGCACTGAAGGGCCCCTCGCCGCCAAAATGCCGTCGAAGACCCAGAGCAACTGAAAGGCCCCTTGCTGCTGAAATGCCACCAAAGACCCAGACCGCCACCGGGCCAGGGTACACGGGTCATTTTGGCGGTGGGTGGGCCTTCAGTCGCTCTGCGTCTTCGGCAGCACTAAAGGGCTCCCCACCGCCAAAATGCCACTGAAGACCGAGACCACGGCCGGGCTAGACCTCGCGGAGCCCCGGGGCTCAGGGAAAATTGCCCCACTTGCCCCCCTGGGCAGCCCTGATCAGGGTAGAGGTGTATTTGAAAATCTATAGCCCACACTTCGTCAGCTTACAAGAATAAATAATATTCAATACATATCTATCTTTCTGAATGACATATGGACTGTGAGGCCTAAGGCAGCTGAATGCATAGGTTTAAAATCATTCAGTTTAAAACTACAGCCTTGTAATTCTTGTTATTTTCTGTTAGGTGCTGTGGGGGAATTTACCAGGGACTAAAGAACATACAGACATTTCTACTATATGCATGAGCTTTACAAACATTTGTTTCACTTTTTAAAAAAAAGTTTCCTTTCATTACTAGTGCTAACAGTATTTCCTATTGTAAGTGCACTATTTTTTAAAACAGGAGAACATTTATAAATACCCACTGTAGTGAAATATTCCTGTACCTATGAATGCAGATTCCTATATGGCTCTTAATTCGTACTTCCAAAACTCTCATAAAAAAAGGAAATTTTAAAAACTATATAATTTGCAAGAATAATCTACTCTCTATACATATTAGCAACTACATATAATAATTTCACCACAAACAGGATAGAAAGCTGTTGTGTACCAGTGCACCAGTTCCTATAAAAATATGCTTTGATGCAACAGTGGCTTCAAATCAATATATTCTATTTACTATAAGATTTCATAAATGATTACACTGACTACAGAACAATTACTGACACAAAATACAGTTTTAAAAGGCCTCACTTGTCTATCACATACAAAATTATGTAAAGCAACATTAAAATGGACATTCACAGTTAATTCAGACACCTAACTCTTTTTGCATTTGTATTGCAGAATAAATGACACATTATCACACTCTGCAGGTAAAATTTGATAAATTGAGGGAAATAGGCAAAAAAAAAAGTTGTTAATTTGTAGTACAATCTTAAAATCCATAGACTCTTCACAGAAAACTGTAAAATATTCTATTAGAAAAAAAATCCAGATTACAGGTCCCAGGTTCTGTATTTCTCTTTGCCTTTGTTGTTAGGGACATCTGCATGAAAACAGGACCTTTCCTCTACATGTTGTGGAGATTATTATGATGTCACAAACAGGATTATGACTTCAGATGGAAAAAAGCAGTAGGAGCAGTTTATCTTCCAAAAACTAAGAACCTGTTTTCATACAAACCTCCTCAGTAAATAAAAACAGGAAATAGAAATTCAATAAATATGAAACAGCAAGAGTTGTTTCAATACAGAATGTTTTCCTAAAAAGTTCTCTCAGAGAAGTAAGCATGTCTAATATTATTTGTATTGTAGTAGTGCCCAATGTAATGACCAGGGCATGGCGGTCATGCCTAATGGTTAGAGTCAGATGCCTAGCCGAAGGTCAGAGTTAGAGAGAGAGAGAGAGAGTCAGAGGTGAGGCATAAGAACAGGGAGCTGGAGTGAAGCAGAAAAACAGAAATTGGGGGAACAGATGTGGGGTCTGGGATAAGGAGGACAGGAACCAGGAGCAGGTGGGGAGGCAGGAACCAGGAGCAGGTGAGAATACAGGCCGCAGAAGTCAGGTAAACGGGAGGGGTCCATAGAAGCAGCCAGCCAGGGAATCCTCTGTTGCTGGAACAACTTTGTGTGCCTCTTCCTTCTTTAAACAGAGTTCCTCACAGCCAGCCATGGTACCGGATGTTTCCTCCAATCAGGGGCAGGGCCCTCTGCAAGCTAGCACTTTGCTGTTTCCCTTCTCTTTTTTTTCAAAATTCTCTGGTTCTTTTGAGGTATAGCCTAATATTACATCTCAAATCTAATTTGTGCCCTTTTTTTCTTCCTCTTATGTTTTGTCTCTTGACAAAAGGCAGAACTATTTCATACCAATGACAAAAATCTGAGCATATTTTTGGAATGAAGGCACGATCACAGTTTGCTGAACCACTGCATCTTTGTAATTTGGCTTATCTGTTCATAAAGATCCTAACTACAAAATGCTCCTTGTTGACATAATTACCATTTGTTTAGCAACTTTAAATTTTAGAATGTTTCATAAGACTGACTGAGGAGGCTCAGATGGATGGAAAACTGAAATCTGAAGAACTTTATTTAGATTCCACAATGGGTAACTAACAACTCTTATTTAGGAAAGATCACTGCAATATAAGGCTGTGCCAACATGAATCCTAGTTTAACGCTTGCTAGGTATAGCAATCATGACTTCCTCTTTTAGCAAACCGGATGAATCTATTGAAAAATCTATAATTTAAACAATTCCAGTATGCGCTGGCTTTTTGCCTACATTGTCTTGATCCTATGCCTTTACACCAAAGTCTGCTTCTGAGTCACATTTTAACACAGACGCTCTTTACTGAGTTCTTCTTGGAGGACACTATGGTTTCAGTCACTCTATAAAAGAAACCTATGTTATACTTAGTTGCCTTATATCAAGAGCCAAACAGACAGGCACATCTTGGAGACTCAGATGTAGAACTGAATTTTGTGTCAAGAGGTCTCTTCTTCGAGCCAGAGGAAGTGAAAACTCCACCTCAAGTTTAGGAAACTATAGAACTAAAGTCTTCCTAGCCATTCAGGAGCAATTGGAATTACTAGAACTTTGCCTCAAGCTTCTGAACTGTTATTTGAACTAGTCCAATGAGTAAGGAAGTAGAAAGTAGTACCTTTTTCATTTCTGTGCTGTGATTTTTCAGGTAGCAAGTACTGTAACAGCTTGATTTTCACTGATGCTGAGTATCACAATACCACTTCAAATAAATGGGAACTGCTGGTGCTCAGCAGCACTGGAATCCAGGGACTGAATGCTCAAAAAGATATAGAAATCAATGCAAGTTAGGAGCCTAATTCATTTTAAGCATTCAGTCCCAAGGCTATAATCAATTTCCCAAAAACTTATGGTTTTCGTGAATGTGTCTACATAAAGATTAGAGTCCCCTTAATCCAGCCTCACCATGCAGAGTCAATTTGAGTGGGAGAAGGGTCATAATTCAAAACGATCTGGACAAATTGGAGAAATGGTCTGAGGTAAACAGGATGAAGTTTTATAAAGACAAATGCAAAGTGCTCCACTTAGGAAGGAACAATCAGTTTCACACATACAGAATGGGCAGATTGTGTCTAGGAAGGAGTACGGCAGAAAGGGATCTAGGGGTTATAGTGGACCACAAGCTAAATATGAGTCAACAGTGTGATGCTGTTGCAAAAAAAGCAATCATCATTCTGGGATGCATTAACAGGTGTGTTGTGAGCAAGACACAAGAAGTCATCTTTCCTCTCTACTCTGCACTGATTAGGCCTCAACTGGAATATTGTGTCCAGTTCTGGGCACCGCATTTCAAGAAAGACGAGGAGAAATTGGAGAGGGTCCAGAGAAGAGCAACAAGAATGATTAAAGGTCTTAAGAACATGACCTATGAAGGAAGGCTGAAAGAAATGGGTTTGTTTAGTTTGGAAAAGAGAAGACTGAGAGGGAACATGATAGCAGTTTTCACGTATCTAAAAGTGTGGTCATAAGGAGAAGGGAGAAAACTTGTTCACCTTAGCCTCTAAGGATAGGACAAGAAGCAATGAGCTTAAACTGCAGCAAGGGAGGTTTAGGTTAGACAATAGGAAAAAGTTCCTAACTGTCAGGGTGGTTAAACGCTGGAATAAATTGCTTAGGGAGGTTGTGGAATCTCCATCTCTGGAGATATTTAAGAGTAGGTTAGATAAATGTCTATCTGGGATGGTCTAGACAGTATTTGGTCCTGCCATGAGGGCAGGGGACTGGACTCGATGACCTCTCGAGGTCCCTTCCAGTCCTAGAATCTATGAGAATAGCTCATAGACAAAGAAGATTTCTCTGCACAGAGAAAACTACCATTTGTATTTCCTTGGAGAGACTGGATGATTGTAACTCCTCTTGCCTGTTAACAGAAGGTTCTGAAACAGTCTTCTCAATAGGAGGTTTTGGGGAAATCAACCTAATTAGTTTTAAGATAGAGCTTGATAAATTTATGAGTGGGACTGCAAGATGGGGTTGCCTAAAGTACAAAGGGGCTGGAAATCCTTTCTGGTCCTATATCTTTATTCCCTTTATTCACTTTCTCAGATGCTTTGCTGGTGGCTCTTGCCCACATGCTCAGAGTTTAACTGATCACCATTATCAGGGTCCTGAAGCAATTTCCCCCCAAGTCAGACTGGCAAAGAGCCTGTTCTTTTGTGTTGCCTTCCTCTGCAGCATGGCACATGGATTGCTCCCTAGGATCATATTGGTATACCTCACCATATCAATTCTCTGCCACTGTGGGGGGCCTTGGTGTACCTCAGTCGTCCTTATTCTCTGCCTGTGGCATACAATAGCTTAGTCTTCTAAAGGCTATAACACTTATTTAATCCAGGTTACTGGGCTCCATACAGAGGTACCTGAGTGGAATTTAGTGGACTGTGATGCGGGGGAGATCAGGCTAGACACATTGATGATTTCTTCTGACCTTAGACTCCATGACTCTATAAGATGCTCCCTTTGTGATCTGGCACAGGTCATATTTGTGGTGTAAGACTGGCTGCTGTTGGGCTCCCAACATAAAAAGCTGGCAACTGTGATTACAGATATTCTCTGCGGCTCCAGCAGCAGACGACTCAAGAGAATCTCCAAGAAACTTGTTAATAAGAAATAAAAGGGGAAGAGAAGGGATTTTCAGCGTACCACTACTTTCATAGAACCTGCTTGTCCTTGTTCCTTGGACTAAAGCCAGAGAGTGAGTCACTCTCCACACTGGTCAGTGGATGGGGCCAGAGAGTGATGCACTCTCCACCAATCAAGATATTTGGCTTCAGCAAGGCTGGGAAAGGTATCAACTCTGAAATTAGGCAGAGTGATTTAATTTTAAGTGGCACATCAGATCTGGTCCAAGAAGTGCATGTAGCTGAACCACTCGATAATACCAACCATAATGTGATTAAATTAAATCCTTGTAGGGGAGAAAATATCAAAGAAACCCTGCACAGTAGCATTTAACTTCAAAAAGGGGAACTACACAAAAATGAAGTGACTAATTAAATGAAAATTAAAAGGAACACTCACAAGGGTGAAATGCCTGCAACCTGCATGGAAACTTTTTAAAAACACTTTTATAGAGGCTCAGACTAGATGTACACCCCAAATTAAATAAACATCCGGCACCAGCGGTTCTCAAACTGTGGGTCAGAACCCCAAAGTGGGTCACGACACCCTTTTTATCGGGTTGCCAGGGCTGGCATTAGACATGCTGGGGCCAGAGGCCAAAACCAGAGCCCAAACCTGAGCTCTGGGTGGCAGGTAGCGTGGCTCAGGTTACAGACACATACACCCTCCAACCTCGGCCCAGGGCGAAAGTCCTTGGGCTTCGACTTTCATCCCCCTCTGGCCCGGCATGGTGGGGCTTGGGTGGGCTCAGGCTTTGATTCCCCCCTCCTGGGGCTGTGTAATACTTTTTGTTATCAAAGGGGGGGGGTCACAATACAATGAAGTTTGTCCTACACCAAAGGCTTTTAAGCAAAGTAAGGAGTATGGGATAAGAGGAAAGGTCCCTTCATGGATCAGTAACCGGTTAAAAGTCAGGAAACCAAGGATAGGAATAAATGGTCGGTTTTCACATTGGAGAGAGATAAATAGCAGGGCTCCCAGGGATCTGTGCTGGGGCCTGTGCTATTCAACATATTCATAAATGATTTGGAAAAAAGGGTAAACATCAAGGTGGCAAAGTATGCACACACACAAAGTTACTCAGCTAAATCCAAAACAGACTGCAAAGATTTACAAAGGGATCTCACGAAACTGGTTGACTGGAAAACAAAATGACAGATGAAATTGAGCACTGATAAATGCCAAGTAATGCACATTGGAAAATAGAATCCCAACCGTACACACAAAATGATGAAGTTTAAATTAGCTGTTACCATTCAAGAAAGATCTTGGCGTCATTGTGGATAGTTCTCTGAAAACATCTGGTCAATGTACAGCAGCAGTCAGAAAAGCTAACAGCATGTTAGGAACCATCAGGAAGGGGATAGGTAATAAAACAGAAAATATCATAACACCACTATATAAATCCATGATATGCCCAAATCTTGAATACTACATGAAATTCTGGTTGACCCATCTCAAAAAAGATACATGAGAATTGGATGTACAGAGAAGCCAGGGGCGATTTGGGGTATGGAACAGCTTTCATGTGAGGAGAGGTTAAAGAGACGGGGACTGTACATCTTGGAAAAGAGACGAATAAGGGGGGATACAATAGAGGTCTATAAAATCACGACTGGTGTGGAGAAAGTAAGCGTTATTTACCCATTCACATAACACAATGAAATTAGTAGCCTGCAGGTTGAAAAACAAACAAAAGAAAATACTTCTTCACAAAACACACAGCCAGCCTATGGAACTCGTTGTGTTGTGAAGGCCAAAAGTATAACTGGGTTCAAAAAAATAATTAGATGAGTTCATGGAGGACAGGTCCATCAATGATTATTAGCCAAGATGGTCAGCAATGCAGCCTTATGCTTTGGGTGTCCCTAAACCTCTGATTGCTAGAAGCTGGGACTGGATTTTGGGATGAATCAGTCAATAAAATTGTGCCTCTGTTCACTTCCTCTGAAGCATCAGGCACTGGCCCCTATCAGAAGCCAGGATATCGGGCTACATGGACCATTGGTCTGACCCAGCATGGCCATTCTTGTGTTCTTAGTGATCTTGCCAGCCGATAAGATACCTGAACTGTCCCTGCAGTCAGCTTGGTGACCTTTCTGCAATTCAGACAGAGCTCATGTTTAGCATGTAGATGGGAGTTTACTGCCCATGAGGCAAATTTCAAAACACCTTTGTGTATCTCTTTGCATCCAGCCTTTGCAACCTTAGGGACTGTGAGATAAGTGAAGTCTATCAGATCTCAGCCAGATACTAACTGAGTAAGGCTTTTTAAAGTATTTTGTATTACAGCATTACTGAGTTATTAAAAGAATATCATCTGTAATTTTTTTAAACACTTTTTGGAAAAAATAGTCTGAAATTATTGTTGCGACTGTTCATGGGACAGAAACCTCAGACAGGCTTTTCCTATGAGACAAGCCTTTGAGTCCTGGCCTGCGAAATAACAAGTCTGAGTCTGCCCCCAGTTGCCATGAAACTAGAAAATCCTCACAGTGAGTGGAGGTGAACAAGGCTATATTTAGAATCCCTTTTGCAGTCAAGAGTTGGTAATCCATTTCACCATATAAATAAAAAATATGGATCGACTATTTCCGGTAAAGTGACTCCTAACGAAATGATCTTCCATTGACAGGTTTGGTAAGTTTCAATGGAACAACTTTAGAGCAGAAATTTCTTAAATTAAAGAGCTTGCCAAAGTTCTTAATAAGCATTATCACATTAGATTGGAGCAATTACTATCTAAACCAGCAGTGGGCAACCTGCGGCCCGCATGCGGACTGTCAGGGTAATCCACTAGTGAGCCACGAAACAGCACTGAGAGCTGCAGCAGCTGTGCCTGTGGATGGTCAATGTAAACAAACTGTCTCACGGCCTACCAGCAGATTACCCTGACAGGCTGCGTGCAGCCCACAGACTGCCCATCACTGACCTAAACTGTCAAGTCCGGTTTTGCCACCATTTGCCAAAAGGTCAAACCAAGGCCTTTGGAACAGAGTACAGTATCACAGAATGATCAAGAACCTTAAAAAAAAAACAGCCCGTAAACCCAAATGAAGAAAAACCCCAGATAATAAAAATATGTTTACATTCCATTTCAAGAGTTGCCAAATTACTTCTACAAAAGATTAGATCTATTCATAGAATCATAAACTTTAAGGTCAGAAGGGACCATTATGATCATCTAGTCTGACCTCCTGCACAACGCAGGCCACAGAATCTCACCCACCCACTCCTGTATCAAACCTGTGTCTGAGCCATTGAAGTCCTCAAATCACAGTTTAAAGACTTCAAGGTGCACAGAATCTTTCAACAAGTGACCCGTGCCCCACGTTGCAGAGGAAGGCGAAAAAACCCCAGGGCTTCTGCCAACCTGCCCCGGAGGAAAATTCCTTCTCAACCCCAAACATGGCGATCAGCTAAACCCTGAGCATGTGGGCAAGACTCATCAGCCAGACATCCAGGAAAGAATTCTCTGTAGTGACTCAGATCCCACCCTATCTAACATCCCATCACAAGCCATTGGGCAGATTTACTGCTAGTAGTCAAAGACAAATTAATTGCCAAAATTAGGCTATCCCATTATAACATCTCCTCCATAAACTTATCAAGCTTAGTCTTGAAGCCAGATATGTCTTTTGGCCCCTCTTCTCCCCTTAGAGGGCTGTTCCAGAACTTCACTTCATCTAATTTCAAGTCTAGACTTCCTGATAGCCAGTTTATATTCATTTGCTTTTGTGTCCACATTGGTACTGAGCTTAAATAATTCCTCTCCCGCCCTGGTATTTAATCCTTTGATTTATTTACAGAGAGAGATCATATCTCCCCTCAGCCTTCTTTTGGTTAGGCTAAACAAGCCAAGCTCTTTGAGTCTCCTTTCATATGACAGGTTTTCGATTCCTCGGATCATCCTAGTAGCCCTTCTCTGAACCTGCTCCAGTTTGAATTCATCCTTCTTAAACATGGGAGACCAGAACTGCACACAGTATTCCAGATGAGGTCTCACCAGTGCCTAGTATAACGGTACTAACACTTCCTTATCTCTACTGGAAATAACTCACCTGATGCATCCTAAGACCGCATTAGCTTTTTTTCATGGCCATATCACATTGGCAGCTCTTAGTCATTCTGTGATCAACTAATACTCTGAGGTCCTTCTCCTCCTCTGTTACTTCCAACTGATGCCTCCCCATCTTCTAACAATAGCTCCTGTTATTAATCCTTAAATGTATGACCTTGCACTTTTCACTATTTAATTTCATCCTATTACTATTACTAGTACGGTTCTATAGCCATATAAATAAGAAGAAAATGAAGAAAGAACACGTGGGAGTGCTAAACGCTGAGGATGGAGTGGAGGTTAAGCATAATCTAGGCATGGTCCAATATCTAAACAAATACTTTGCCTCAGTCTTTAATGAGGCTAATGGGGAGCTTAGGGATAATGGTAGGATGACAAATGGGAATGAGGATATGGAGATAGATATTACCACATCTGAGGTAGAAGCCAAACTTGAACAGCTTAATGGGACGAAATCAGGGGGCCCAGATAATCTTCATCCAAGAATATTAAAGGACTTGGCACATGAAATTGCAAGCCCATTAGCAAGAATTTTTAATTAATCTGTAAACTCAGGGGTTGTATCGTATGACTGGAGAACCTTACTATTACTCCAGTTTACAAGGTCATCCAGATCTTTCCGTATGATATCCTGGTCCTTCTCTCTATTGGCAATACCTCCCAGCTTTGTCTCATCCGCAAACTTTATTAGCACATTCCCACCTTTTGTGCCAAGGTCAGTAATAAAAAAATTAAATAAGATTGGTCCCAAAACAGATCCCTGAGGAACTCCACTAGTAACCTCCCTCCAGCCTGACAGTTCAACTTTCAGTAGGACCAGTTCCTTATCCACCTTTCAATTTTCATATTGATCCCCATCTTTTCCAATTTAGATAATAATTTCCCATGTGAAACCGCATCAAATGACATACAGAAATCAAGGTAAATTAGATCCACTGCATTTCCTTTGTCTAAAAAACCCATTACCTTCTCAAAGAAGGAGATCAGGTTGGTTTGGCACAATCTACCTTTTGTAAAACCATGTTGTATTTTGTCCCAATTACTACTGACCTCAATGTCCTTGACTACTTTTTCCTTCAAAATTTCTTCCAAGACCTTGCATACTACAGATGTCAAACTGACAGGCCTGCAGTTGCCCAGATCACATTTTCCCCCCCTTTCTTAAAGATAGGAACTATGTTAGCAATTCTCCAGTCATAGGGAAAGGTTCTTTAGTTTTGGGGGTCTGCTAGCAAAATTAACATTACTCTGTTACTCTTAAAACTGAACTCTTGTATTCCAACATGGGGGAAACAACTCTGCCAATTTTTCATGACTCACTAGCTAAGGACAACATTAACATATCAGTAAAAGGGAAATAGGTGACTGTGGCAGTATTCCTATAGTACTGAAGCTCAAGGTTATCTAAACCTGTGGATTTGTTTACTTTGTGTGTGTGTGTGTGTGTGTGTGTGTGTGTGTGTGTAAAGGTATAACTAGAGAGAGGAAGATAGTGCCAAATTATGATTCATATTGCTTGAGGCCACATTTGAACATGACAGCTATTAAGGCTGGCTTTAAAGTACAATATTTGTCCATATTCTTGTATTTAAGACCAAATAAATGTATCATGATAGATCCGATTACCATGCATTGCAGAAGAAAGAGGTACACACACTACTCACTCCTGCATAACTCAGGATCAGGTTTTTAGTCCTATATCCAAAACGATTCTGTTAGAAAGTTTTATTTTTTCCACTGTCTAGTTTAACTGGGGGGGAGGTTTTGCTCACTTTCAAAGGGAACACACTCCATTTTTTAAAAGACAAAAGCACAGGAGCACTCTGAGAAGAATCAGTGTACGCTACTAGCTCACATTCAACACTGCTTGGTTGTAAAGGTTTGTTTGTTTGTTTGTTTGTAGGGGGCGGGGTGTTACAAAACAAATGTTTCCTAGCTGATCATCCCCAATTCAATTTATTTTACAACACTGCTGTGGAACGAAGGGATATTAATGCCCACATTTTAGAGAAGGGGAACTAATCTACAAAGAGATTAAGGTCAGAAGTAGTCAATCGTTTTGGATGCCGAACTTCAGACACCCAGCACCTGATTTTTCACATTACTTAGCATTGCATATCACTTTATATGTTAAAAGAACAGATCCCATTGACTTCAACTGCAGCTATGAGTGCTCAGTGCTTCTGCAAATCAGATGCCAGGATCTCAAATCAGGCACCAGAAAAATGAGGAATAAACAATTAGTGACCATCTATAAAACAAACTGGTTTAAGTGACTCATCTAGCATCTCTCAGAAAATCTGTAGCAGAGGCAGGGATATAATCCAATTTTCCACGGAAACATTCAACTGCTGTAACCATGAAACGATCCTTTTTCTTTCTGCAATCTCCTGCCTCATTCGCTACACACCTGCCAACTTCTGGAACAAATGAAGCAGTGAGCCAACAGACAACATTCTCCTTCACTGCACCACCCTGATTCATCCCCACAGGTCCACTTTGTGCACTGAATGAGACAGGGAACCTGTGAAAAAAATATCGTGTAATCCAGACCATATCACAATGCATACACATATGTGGGATGAATTCAGGTTGGACAGGCAAAACTTTAAATCTTACATTCCCTAACTTCTGAATGCTTCACTTTGCAACCTTAATAATGGCCTTTTAACAGTTTTCTGTGTCTACTATTATATAAAATACTACATACATTTAGAATTGTGGAGGTATAATTCCATTTTATCTTTCTGGTGACTACACAAACAGTTCGTGATTTGTCCTTGTGGTTAGCATACTTTCACTAGCAAGTCCTGACACTGAAGTATCATTCCATAATCCATTTGGGGAGGGATAGCTCAGTGGTTTGAGCATTGGCCCCCCCCTAAACCCAGGGTTGTGAGTTCAATCCTTGAGGGGGCCACTTAGGGATCTGGGGCAAAAATTGGTCCTGCTAGTGAAGGCAGGGGGCTGGACTCGATGACCTTTCAAGGTCCCTTCCAGTTCTAGGAGACTGGTATATCTCCAATTATTATTGTTTGATATTCTATATATGAATCACATGCAGTGACCCAGTTCAGTTTTGCTATTTTAGACCAATATTTCCCTTTGCTTGTATGTCTAGCAAATTCACTCTCCTCCTTCAACCCACTCCACAAAAATCACTTATTTTAGCTAGGTTTACTCAGGCACTTCCCATTGCTACTCTCCAGTCTGACTATGACTAAAGTTTAAAAACAGTTTAAAATTACGTAATCATTAAGAACCTAGAATTGTTCTCACAACATCATTGACTTGCGCACTGCCACATTCTACCCTCCAACGAGCCAATATTTATTTACAGCAAATACAACATCACCATACTATAATGTCAGTGCTGCACAGCAGATACCTTGGTTTCCTGGTATGCCTGTTTGATACACACCCTCACACCATACTGCTACAGATTTGATCCACCGGTCATTGAGAAACACTGCTCTTGGGGAATATCCAGATAGCTGATTATGTCTCTGGCAAAAGCAGCAAAATGGGGATGGGAGTAAGCTGAGAATCTGATCCCTTTTCTTAGGTATTATACTTAGGATGCATCTATCATCTATTGAAAAATTATAGATTAATTCAAACATTTGCCACCCAGAGTATTTGCAATATTTCTTATTTTAAGATAGGGAATGCTGTCACAAAGGTAAATATAGCTGTAGAGAAAATGCTCTTTTTTGGCAGCAATTGTACTTAAATAATAAATATGATTACTCTTTACTGATGAATCCCATAACTGATAGTCCTTCATCTTTATTTTCATCCTGTTACAAAAAATGTTTCCTGTTTTATTAATACATTCTGTTTGCATTAATATCTTTCTTCAGTGAGCTTAACAGTCAGACATATAGCCGTCCAACTAGTCTGGTATAGCAAGATCTATTAAAACAGATCTCTGACTTCTACCAAAAGCCAACACTGATACAGAATGAACTCTCATGAACAAAGCTATGTTTTCTTAATAATAACAGTTGTATAAACATAAGGTCTTCTCAGTTAAAGGGAAACTAACATCAAAAAGCAGTAAAACATGGAATCCTAAACCCCTCTTTCTTTGAAGAAACGTTTGAAGAGAGGTGTTTCTAGTTATGGGTGAATGAAATGAGAATTCAGCTGCAACAAACGGACATCCAGTTCTATGAAAGACTAATTAGATCCATCTGAGAAGCTGTGTCTAAAACTGCTTCACATATTTCAAAGGAAAGCTCTAGTCTGTCTTTTGAGAAGACTACATCAAAACATTTAGTCACAGCTAACGCACATCTAGCCATTACAACAGCATTATTTTTATCAACCATGAAAACTACATTAAAGTAATGTTAATAGTCTTACTTACATTAAAAAAGCAAGCAAATTTAGAGCTAAGAAAACAACTCTAGGCTGAAATTACCCTACACTTCCCTCCCCCCACCCCAGCCCACCCCACCCCACCCCCATCTCCATGTGCCTAGGAGTCAGAGATCCCGGACCTGAAGTATGATGCTGCATATCAAATGTGCTCATATATACTGAGACAACAGAATTAAAGTTGAAGCTTCAGCCAGGAGTTGCAGAGTTAATGCTGCTTTTGTGGATTTAAGCCAGGCTCTTAGTTTCACCTGAAACTACTGCTGCTGCTGAACCAGCAGGAGGAGCTCACAACATTTTTCATCTATTCATTCTACAAGATCATGGGCTTTTTTTTTTAAATAGTCCCAGATAGGATTCTGTGATGAAAAGAGAATCCAATGAATATTTTACTTATGATTTGTTTTAGGAACCCTTAATTAATTATGTATGCTTTTTAATACAGAATCATAGTTGTACATGGCACACAAATGAATAAAAAAAGACAATGTCTTGGCCCACAAGGAGTTTACAGTCTAATAACAAAAGACCATAAAAGGGACAGGAAGAGGGTGGAGAGACAATAAACACTGCTCTACCAAAAGATAGGATTTCTGAAGAAACCAAATGGTATGTTATAGTTTCACATGTATTTTATTTAGATTTTACTTTACTTTTAATAATTTAAATACTTGTCATTAGTGGGTTATAAACCACATAGAATAGACTTAATAGTACATGTTATATCATAGAAACTCACCCTATGAAGCCACCAAGTTGGTAACCAAGTATATCAGCAGTAGCCAGCTTTCATTGGTTAAGAACTTAGAAACTGACTATTGGTAAGCTTATTCAACCTTATAAGAGACTATGCTTCCACATTTCATTTAAAAAGTTGATTCTAAGTTATGAAAGGAAAATAAGTGTCCCAAACTGAAATATTCTCTACATTGCTAAAGCATAAGCCATTCTAACATTTTTCAGACCTTTTTTCTTGTCTTTGTTTTTAAACTTGTTCACAGTATGAGAGTTTGTGGGCCAGACTTCAGCTCACAGCAAGTTTTACAGAAGAGTTACAACTCCTTGAAAAATAGGGTTTATTTTAGAACTACAGTAATCATTGCTACAAAACTACTCTAAAATGGAGAACAAAATCTGTTACCAAAAATTATCAGATACACTAAACACATTTTTCTTGATTATCAACATTAACAGGTATTTCTTCTCAACTATTTATAAGGTATATAACTAGTATAGCAAATGTAAATAAGCATGTATGGACAAACATCATCTACATTAAAAAAATGTATGTCTTGTACCCAATCCCTTAATGTACCAATTTTACAAACTGGCATGTTATTTATGTAGCTAATGTACATAAAAGCAAAATAGCACCTGATGCCCAAAGAAAGTCAGTATATATAATATAAGACATAAGATATAATCTGATACCAATATTTAATATGTTTTATTTCCTTATTGAGGAATACTCTAGAGGCACTGTTTAAAGACAAAGTAGAATAAGTACAGATTTTTTCCAAAACTTGACATGTATGGATTGGTCCAGAACAATCAGAAGCAACTGCTGAAGTGGAAGTCGTGTTTAACAAATTCTAACTACATTATGGTGACAGAGTTTTGAATACGGTGAACAAATAGTCTTATTGTCTTTCTTGAAATACTCAATAAACTAAAAGGCTTAAGTATATAGCTGTGGTGCTAATGGTACAATTCTGAGTTGGACTTGAGCAACCAGTTCTGAGAGGAGTGGAAAATGGTACTAGGATCAGCCTTAAGTTTGTCTTATTTACACCACAAATGGATGACAAAGAAGGAGGAAAATTAAGAAAGCAGTAAAATAGTTCAAAATATTGAAAGTTGGATGTTCAGCATGTCCAAAGAGAAATTCTAGAGAAATTAGAGGAAAAAAACATGATGACAGTTCCCTCCCCCACAAAACGCCACCCTTTCTTCAAACTCTGTCCCTCCATAAACAAAATGGTGGAGAGTAGATAAGAATAACTTCTGCTTACATTGACTTCAATGAAACTCAATTTCATTCTTTTTAATTCCATCCTTTCTTTAAGCCATCCCCAAATGGCTGCAGGTGGGGGTAAGCAAACAGCTGTATAAGAAAGCAGTATAACAAAAGATCCTTATAGCTATTACGCAAAGGGCATCCAAGAATCCTGCACTTCCAAGCTGAGCCACTGTGCATAGTTTTGGACACAATATATAACAAGAATGCTATTGAAGCAATGTATGAGGTACATAAGACCACAATGAATTTGTTACTAAATAATAGGTTTTATTGTGTGGTGAGAAGTAAAGTTAGGTTTGTACCCGTTAGAAAAAGAAGGAGAATTAAGGATCGGACTGAAATGCACACAGTTCAAGAAGGTGGATGAGAGAAATCAAGAGGACATCAGATTTTTTAAAAAGTTAAGATAAAGTTTAGTGGGACATTTCTGAACACAACAGATTTTTTCTATGTGGGATGGAACTTTCAAAAATTACTAAAGATAAAATAAATAAATAAATACACAAACATTGCAATCTTGCATACACACAAAAAAGGAGTCAGGTACTTTCAAGAAAAAACTCCTACAAACATTATATAGGCAGAAGACCAGGATGGTCAATTTTCATGCCAACAGAAGTTATGCTCTGATATACATTTTCATTATCCAATTTATTTTGTATTAAGTTAATTATTTTATTTTAAAGCTGGTGCTGGACTACCCTAACTGAATTAAGAATTATATCTACAAACTTTGACTCTCAAGATACAAACTGACACCTAATGCCAAAGGAGGTATGAAACTAACAGTGGCAGGACAGTACTTCTATATATGAAGTAGTTTAAGTACACAGTAAAGTGTAATTACACACGCTAGGAACTAGAAATATTTTTATGAGAGCAATTTAAGCATCTGCAAAAACTGGTGATTGGGAGTGACACTCGGACAGTTGTGCACCTACTGTGACTGTGAACTTAGGTGCATGACTGTTCAAGTAAATTATCAACGTTTTGTAAAACGCAGGGAAAGTTTTTCTCCTTCCAGTTGTAAACTGATCAGTTCTCCCTTGTGAAATGTACCTGACTCCTTCTACTTGTGCCCTCAAATGTGCTGTTTCCCTTCATTCAAACGAACAAAGGACTCTGTAATCAAAAAGAAAATTAGTGACAGGCAAAAGCCTATATTTATGTAAAGAACATATGTTAATTACCTTAAATTAACATTTTTTCCTTAAAATTCTTTTTTAACCATTACAGATTTTTGCCTATCACACCTACTGGTACATCCCTAACATTTTACTGTTGTGCCCTATTCACTGTGTATTACTATATGACTAATGCACACCTACCACATTGGCAATAATTATAAATTATATTATTAATAATACAGTCTAATTTCTTTGTATTCATTCTCTTAAATTAGATAATTTATTTTATAGCAGTGATGGGCAAACTGCGGCCCGTGGGCTGCAAGTTGCCCACCACTGTTTTATAGAGACAGGTCTGGGAAACCTGTTACATATTTACATAAACAGGAGATGGACATGGAGGAAGCCATTAGTTATCTGAATATTTTACTGCACATATACTTGTATTTAATATATTAAATGTGGACTGGGGTACATATAACTAGTTTATGTAAAATTTACTTTTTATATTATACTATACAATTTTTTCATTTTTATAATAAATATTTTACAAATTTTGTAACAGCTGATATGATTTTCAGTAATTTTCAAGTATTTTTCCTCTTTCTTTCTTTAAGGATATTTTAAACAAAGAAAATATTTTCAAAATAATTAAAACATCAATTATATCCCTTAGTAACTGGATTTGCAGCAAATGAACATAGAATTACATCATACTTTTAATTAATTACATTTTTAAATTGAAACAACCATAATTAGTTACACATGTATACACTAACTAAATTCAGGCATACAGCTACTTAATTACAGCATATTGACAATATAGGATATAGTCAATTAATGACAACAGCATGTTGTCTACAGAATTGTATATTTTAATCACGACCATGCCTCCAGTTCACACGATCAAATTCATCCACTTATTTTTATGCTCTCAATTAGGTCCACAGTAATAGCTTTGCTCTTGAAAATGTTAATGTGCATGCAACTACAACTGTACACCTAACTAGACATGCAACACATGGACATCTTGTTGAAAGATGTATGTAAGTTGTTCCTCCTAAAAAGCCATGCATTTAACATATTCATTAATATACCTGTCATTGTGCTGAACAAGTCCAGCTACTCCCCACAGATATTTATTTCTATATCAATTTGCTTTTCTTAAATTTAGGAAATCATACAATATAATGCAAAAATGTAAGCATATTTTAACAGTGATCAAAAAAGTAATCTGAACTGCTGTTAGCCATTTTATTGAGTGTTTTGATTTACACAGCTCCCCACTGGAAATAGATCAAGTTTCCATTTGCTAGAAGTGACTCCCAAACTACTTCACCTTGTTCATGCCACTTTGTTTTATAGCTTACATTTGACAGAACTACAGTGATAAGAAGCTACTCTATAAACGAAAACATCTGGAAATTCTCTGTCAACTAAATGGAGAAGGTGATGTTAATTCAGGGGTGGGGAACCTACCACTCATGGGCCAGCACACAGCAAGTCTCCACACCATGGGCCAGAAGCCCTGAAATCCTCCAGGGGGATTGGAGTTGCAAGTGCCAGCTTGTTCCACTACAGGGAGAAGCTGGGGTTGCCAGGCTATTAGAAGGCTAGTCAGCTCCATGCAGCTGCCAGAAGTGACCAGCATGTCTTTTTATATTTGTTTTATAATTGGAGATATACCAATCTCCTAGAACTGGAAGGGACCTTGAAAGGTCATTGAGTCCAGCCCCCTGCCTTCACTAGAAAGACCAATTTTTGCCACAGATCCCTAAGTGGCCCCCTTAAGGACTGAATTCATAACCCTGGGTTTAGCAGGCCAACACTCATACCACTGAGCTATCCCTCCCTGCTGCGGCCTCAAAGAGCAGGGGCGATCAAGGAAGCTCCATGCACTGCCACTGTCCCTGCCCCCAGCACCAGATCCACAGCTCCCATTGGCCAGGAACTATGGCCAATGGGAGCTGCAGAGGCGATGCCCACGGGCGCACCACACAGAGCTCCTGGCTCTTCCGCCTAGGCGCTGGACATGGTGGCTGCTTCTGGGAGCAGTGCAGAGTCAAGGCAGGCAGGGAGACTACCTTAGCCCCGCTGCACCGTGAACCAGGAGCCGCTTGAGGTAAGTGCTGCCTGGCTGAAGCCCACACTCTGAACCCCCTGCCCCAGGTCAGAACCCCCTCCCGCACCCGAACTCCCTCCCAGAGCCCGCACCCTCGCACCACATCCCCCTTCCCAAGGTTTGAACCTTCTTCTGCACCCAAACTTCCTCCCAAAGCTTCTACCCGGAACCACCTCTCGCACCCCAACCCCTTGCTCCAGTCCTGAGCCTGTTCCTGCACTCCAAAACCCTTGGCCCCAGCCTGGAGCCCACTCCTACACTCAAATCTCTCAGCCCCAGCCCCACCCCAGAGCCCACAGCCAGAACCCTCACTCTCTCCTGTACCCCAACCCCCTGCCCCAGCCCGAAGGCCCTCCCACACCCTGAACCCCTCATTTCTGGCCCCACCCCAGAGCCTAGGGGAAGCCCCGAGCCCCGCATCCTCCCACGGGACTGGAGCCACAAGCACCGGTTCGCCCCACCATGGGGGGAAGCCCTGGGCCTCCATGCTTCTCCGCCCTCCATGGGGCTGTGTCTGGTCCACACCTGATTTCTTCTGTGGGTCAGTGACCTCTCATAGAAAAAAGGTTCCCCATCCCTGGGTTAAGTGGTGAGTAAGGTACCCACTATAGCAATGAAGAGCCCTAGAGGGAAGGGGTAAACGTTCAAATATAATAAAGGAGAAAAATTATTGCTAAGCTCAGAGAAATGCTGCAGAGCAGTTCTCAAATGCACTTTGAACACACTTTGAAAGATTAAAACAGAGTATCAGACACAAATTTTATATAAAATTGCCTTATGAAAAAGAGATTTTAAAAATATATATTGTAGCATACAGCATAGCTCCAAATCCTGTTAATATGACACAAGAATCTCAACCTACACAGCAAGAAAGGAACTGTAAATAGGCAACAAGGACTGTACACTCCTTTGGGCAGGGCCATATCTTTTAATCTGTTCTCTAAAGTACCTAGCATATTTCTGGGTACTGTAAAATACTAAACAACAAAAATGAGAAAGCAGCATGCTTTCTAACGTGCTATTCCTTACTGCTGATGTCCAACACTGGATTCACCCTTCATTTTTGTGAAGACAGTGAGTGTAGCCAAAAATAATAATAATAAAATCCTCCCCACCCTGCCAACATCTTTGCCATAACAAAGATTCTAATTCACCCTGCTCTCTGGCTTTCTCGTTCTGGAGATATTCATAACAGAAAGAAATAAATACTGAACACTATTGAGGCAAGAAAAGAGAGTGGGTGGTAGAAGTGAAATGAGGACACTTACAATCATGTAATTATTTATCTTTCATTCTTTTGTTCATCACCAAACCCTTTACTTTGCAACAGGCAAATTATAGGGTGATGAATTCAATAAATTAAAGCTCAGAAGATCCTGGACCACTGTATTTAAATTCTCCCTTGTTAATATCTCTTAAATTTCTCTACCACTCTGCTATTATTTTTTATAATAAAATTTAACTAAATTATTTTACTCCACAAAGATTTCTGAGATGAAAGATTCTCACTAGGTATGACATTCACCCACAGTGCAAAGGTCAGCCCAAGGACCTCCACACCACTTATGCCCTACACAGCACCTATGCAGAGGGTTTCTTGGCAAAATGGCTGAATAGGGCACTCCCTATTCACAGCTTCACAACAAAAGGGTCTTCACACTAGCTCTGAATAGTCTGAAGTTGAAGACCACGATAAAAGTAGCCCAGAGGCAGGCCACAGACCCACCCTTACGTGACTCCATTAGCCTCTGAAATACCCTGTGCACCTGGCCAGGACAGACTGCTGACACTATTCCAAATCCTGGCTTAAAACAGCTGCAGTGGTAGAGAGAATCTACTGAATCTGGATTCGGGGTGGATTTAGTCTTTCCAACCACTCTATGATGCATGTGGAGTGGATTTCACCCCTCATCAACAAAGCTGCATTGTTTCTTGGACTTGGTATGCTTCATGACTAGATTGTTCCATACATCAGAAGGAATAATATTTGAGTCCAAAATGAATAAACAAAAATACTCTAGTTTTCTTACACTGTGCTGGTGTATGGAAGGTTTTAAAACTGATGTTGGTAATCATGATGATAGGACAATTTCTTGATAATGAAAAATATTACATAACTGATAGGAAAACTAAGAGCTGGAGTATGGAGATTTTGTCTTTCAAAGATCAAAGTATGATGAGCAGCCAATTCACAGATTCTTCTGGCAATCAATATAAAAGGATAAAGCAATAAAGTGAAGAAAACAGAAACACTGATGTTTTCATGAGTTAAGTTAGTGAGTTCATGTTGCACAAGAGAATAGATCTCATTAAGGTAACCAAGATTTTAAACAAACCAACCTGAGTATAAAATTTCTGAACAATTAAAGTGCATGTAGATGAACTGACATCAGGATAATGCCTGATACCAGAAAATTGAACTAAATGTATTTTGCACAAATTGGTTAAGTATTGGAGTGGCTGCAGGATAATGGGGGAGACTGAGTTTCATTTATTTGTAAAACACCTTAATCCACTTATTTTCCAGCACCTATTGTAGGCACAAGCAGCAGGAAATTCTCTTTACTTCTGTAGTATTTTATAGACCTGAAGTGATCACTGCAAGCTTGTGAGCCCTTCAGCAGGTAAGTTCTGGGAAGCCATGGCACTCAGTTTTTAGGCCAGGCTGCAATAAGGAAGTTCTGTTCTGAGTAAGCTGCACAGAAAGACAAGTTTAAAAAATTCAACAAATTAAAAAACATGAACAATAAATATTATTGTTGCTTGACACTGAACAATATTTTTTATTACTCATGATAACAGTAAGAGAAAAAACTATAAAGATGATCCATGGATCAAATGGTGCTGGGAAGATGATCCCTTCACTGATCACTGAATTATCCAACTGAACAATTGATTCAGCTACCTCTGTCACAAACGATGAGGGCATCCATCCCACAAAGTCAGCATCCTTGATCACATCAGTGCAACAGAGAAGAGTAAAACTAAAAGTTCAACATGTGGCTTGTATTTGTTTTTTCACATTCTAGGTGAAAAATCTGACTGGAAAAAGTCAATGCAGTTGGGCTCTGCATTTTCCATAGTACATTACATCCGATTCTCGGGAACAGGACTTCTCTGCCCTTTCGATTTTTCTTGCTTAAAGTTTTAAGAGGGTTTTGTCTTCTCATCGCAATTTTTAAAAATAATGTTTCAGCAGGTTTTGATTTGATCATTTTTATTACAGTGACCCATGAACCACCACGAGGTAGGTGAGGATAAAAAGATTTGACAAAAAATTATAAACACAGAATGAGGTGTCATTCTTTAATTATTCAGTAACCTGATCTTATCATGGTCTTGGTGTTGACTAATGGTTACCTTTTGCTTTACAATCTCCAGGGTTGGGTTTTATTTTCTAGTATATTTGCACCCAGCAAAGTTTAGGTCAGATGCAGCCTTTGGTCATCTATGGGATTCACCTCTCTCATCCAACTTCCAGTTAGGTTGGTTAAGGTACAAAGAAATAAAGTATCTTATCCAAGGTACACAGCAAATTATTGGCCAGCCTAGAATTAGAACCCAGAAAGCTACTGGCTCTCAGTCCATTTGGTTGAACCTCTAGACTGCACGGGATCCAATTACTCCTCTCTCTCCCCCTTATGTATTTCATTTTATTACATATTGGCCAGTGACACTGTATGGGGATGCCCATGAGGGCTCCTGCCTGCTTCACTGCAACACAACCTGAGGGAAAAGTAGTAGCATGCTGCCTAGGATGCTGGGACAAGGGCTGGAGGCCCCATGGCCATCCTGTTCTGCCTTGCTGGAACTCTGTGGAGCAGTACTTTCCTGTTGCCCTGCCCCTCAGCCTCTCTCTCTCAGGCAAAGTGACATGAAACAATAATAAATTCCTTTAAGCTACAATTTAAGTATTGAAAATAAGTTTACTTTTAAGTTACTTATTCTTTACTAGACTATACTCTGTACCCTTTGATTATGATGGTGGCGCTGTCTTTTTAACTGCATGTAGAATCAAAGAGTCCATGACAAGCTGGACCTAAAATCTGGGTTCACTGTGCTGCAACAGACTCGGAATTCTGGAGCAGCTTCACTTAAATTAAAATATTGATGGTTTTATTGTATTATTTTTCATAGTTAATTCAATTAGTACAACTCCTCCTGTGTTATTTATTTTGATATTAAATTCCATTTATTTTAGACTGTCACAACATTTTCACTTTTTGATATGTTGCTGTTTTTGGCATTGAAAAGCTGGAGGTTTTGGCAGCCGGCTAGTGGACAGCTGGGGAGACCGTTTTTTGATTGTGGGATATGCACATGTGCTTTTTTCCTGCTAAAACTGCTAAAAATAATACTGGCATTTAAATTGTCCTCTTCAGTTTTTATATGTTTGAGACGAACAGGGCAGTTTACACCTCTGAGGCTTTGTCCAGACTCTAGAAGGTAACACTTGGTGTTTTCAAGGTTATCTTTATAACCACAAGTGGCAGAAGCATAATTCTGGTTTTAAAGGCCTTTTGCACACAAACTTTCACCTAACTAATGGTGTGTTTTTAAACTAGTGCAAGTTTGCATGTAAACTGTCTTATTTTGCTTTCGCTCAATTTATTACTTTTTTAAACCAGATGAAACTAAACTGAAATAAGACCCTCAAACAAAAACAATATAAATTTGCACCAATTTAATTAATTGGGTTAAAAAAAACACTCTTAGTTATCCAAAGGAAAATGTGTGTGAAGACAAAACCTTAGAATCTGCTCCACAATTCCCCATTAAGGGTGACTCCCACAGCTATGGAACAATGGAATGCACAAGACTCTGAGGACTGTACTCTTTAAGGAGTTTATGGAATTTTTCAGATGGGCATTAACCAGGCACTAGTCAGGATTCGGAGCTACTTTCTTCTTCGCACAATAAATAAGGCTATGATTATGTCACAGAGGTCACAGAAGCCACAGAATTCATGACTTCCAGCAACCTCTGCGACAATGGGGGCCCCCGCAGCTGACTGGTCGTCTTGTAGTATGAAAAACTGCTATCTGACTGAATTTGCTAGTTAGAGTGTACTGAGCATGCTCACACAAACTGAGCATGCTCAGCAACACTTGATGAAGTCAGTATCAGGAGACCCCTGCAGCAGCCCAGCCTTTGCGGGCGACACTCCTTCAGAAGTTGCGGGACCCCCTGCAACTGACTGGCTGCTGGCGAGGGCCCCTGAGCTCCCCAGCCGCAGCTGCTGGCAGGGGCCCCCCCCTGCAGTTGCTCAGCTGCTGCAAGCAGCTGGTCCCTTCCTCCCGCCCCACAGCTCCCAGCTGCCTCTGGCAGTGGCAGAGGCACCCCAGATCTGCTCAGTGGCTGCTGGAAGGGACCCACACACACACATCTCCCCAGTTGCCGCTAGTGGTGTCGAGGGGAGCCCCTGTAACTGACCAGCCACCGGCAGGGATCACTGAACTGCTCAGCAGCTGTGGCAGAAGGACCCCAGAGCTGCTCAGTGGCCGCAAGCTGGGAGGCCCCCTGCAGCTGCTCAGCTGCCGCATGCAGCCACACCCCCTAAAATCTGACTAGTTTTAAGTTAAAATCATTACATCTTTGCTCTTTTTTAAGAGAGCTTTTAAACAAAGCAAAAGTAAAACAACTTGAGAAAGCTGTATTCATGACATGAAATACTTAAATTGGGATTTTCTGAGGAGCTGCATTAATTTGAAGTTCTTTTGAAAATACCAGCCTTAAAGCTTTAACAGACTTCATGTAAGTGGTGTCCATTCTTAAAACTCTCAGGTTAGCTTTGAAATCAGCACTGCAGAATTATAAAAACAATTTCCCCCATGAATTTTTTCCCCAACTCTCCAAGTTAACCTACCTCTGATTTAGCTTGATTTTATTTCATCATCATCCGTGGTTCCACCATAATCCTAATATAATGCAATGCTTTATGCCTTTCACTCTTAAATATCACAAGATGAAAGAAATTATTTAGCAAGTTTTCTAAAAGCTAAATCACATACATTTGTGCATCTGACGCAAATGGTTTCCAGACACAAAATGAAGTGTCAGCATATTGTGGCTAATTACTGTATTTGCACCCTCAGTTTTAATAGTAGCTTGCTACTGTCATCCCGATTATGCATTTTTCCTGGTTTATTTGTTTAAATTGCAATTTAAGATACTGGTAAAAATCAATTTCTTGCTCTCAAATACCTCTTGTGGCACAGCATCAAAGCTCACTTCTAAGTAAGGCATTAAACAACAATTTTGTTAATTAGAAAACAAATGTAAGAAGAAAGTAGAATACAAAAATGTTTCATTGACTTTAGACTGTAGATAAATCCCTGTACGGGAAATGTATGACTTAATTAGCATATGGAGGATGGTATTCTAATTCACAGCAAGGCCTCCTGCAGCAGATGAAACAAATGTGTAACTGTGCTAGCGCACTGAACAGATGAGAGATCTGTAACACAAATCAAGAATAATATATACACTGACTCAATGCCTCACATTTCTTAGAAAATTAGCAAAACTTACAGAGAACGTTGACCCATTGTTTGAAACTGTAACAGAGTAAGTTCCGTCTCCTATCTGTATCGACAGCTCCCAGTTGTTCAGTTCCAGCTTAGCAAGAGAAATTCTAAAGCAAGGAATGGAAAAAATATTTTAACAACATTTTCAGGTTGTCCCCATTTTTAATCACATGAACTTCTTTCATAGGGTCTCCATAAAGGATTTTAAACATCATTAACCCTATTGACACAGTCAGGGAGCATGTTTGGGAAAACTACCAGATACCCTTTTTTTTGTCCATTATGGCACATAAGGAGAAAACTTTTTAGCAGAGAAGCCTTTTGAGATATTTTCTGCTTTGCCTTGACACCTTGTGTCACTGAAGTGTACTGACAAAATTTGAGGAGAATCCCAAAATCCAGCCATCGTTGGTTGCGGGGATATTGCAAATAGCGAAAAACAGATGAGGAGAGGGAGGGAGGGAAGGAAGGAAGGAAGGAAGAAGAGTGGCACTTGAAAAAATAAAAACACTACTTGGAACTTCAAGAGCAAAAGTGGTTCACCGTCACCTTCACATGATAATCACACACAAAAAACCTAAGTTAAAGGCCAGTTAGACACAAAAGCACGCAAATCCAGCCAAAGGAATAATATACATACATAATTTTTAACAATATATGTATTTTATACTTTGACAGATCTCTGTAGATACAATAAACTGAAGATTTTTACATGCCAGGATTTGACATCAGAGTTCTATATTCTTCCCATAACAGTCTATGACCGCACAAACTTAAGATAACCCAGGGAAGCGAACCTTTTATGTTACATCAAGGTGGTCCACTACACTGTCCACATTTAACTCTTTCCTTAAAATTCAACCCTGCCGTCACGGTACAAAACGCTTGATAACTACTAGGCAGCTGAAGCACTGTATCCACGGCATATTATGCTAATTATAGAATCATACACATGTAAGGCTGGAAGGAATGGAAGTCTTTGCAGCCTCCTGAGCTGAGGCAGGACCAAGTAAATCTAGACCATCTCTCACAGGTGTTTGTCTGTTCTTAAAACCCTCCATTGACAGGAATACCACAACCTCCCTTTGAAGCCTACTCCAGAGCTTAACTATACCAGTAGTTAGAAACATTTTCTAATTTCTAACCTAAACCTTCCTGCAGATTAAGCCCATTACTTCTCATCCTACCTTCAGCGGACAAGGAGAACAATAGATCATCATCCTTTGCAACAGCTAGGATTGCCAAGCGTCCAGCCCGAGCACTGGCTCTGTACTTCCACTGGTCGGGAACTATAGCCAATGGGAGCTGCGGGGGCAGTGACTGTGGGTGGGGGCAGTGTGCAGAGCCTCCTGGCCCCCCATGCCTAGGAGCCAGACCTGCTGGCCGCTTCCAGGACACAGTGCTGAGACAGGACACGTGCACCTACTACATCCCAACCCCCTGTCTCAACCCACAGCCCCCTCCTGCATTCTGAATCCCTCAGCCCCACCTCTGAGCCTGGAGCCCCCTCCTGCATCCCAAACCCCGCGTCCCTAGCCCCAATCCAAAGCCCATACCCCAGCCAGAGCCCCTCACTCCCTCCCACATCCCAACCCTGACTCAATCTGCGAGTACCCTGCCGCATTCAGAATTCCTCAACCCCAACGTCCCTAGCCTGGAGCCCCCTCCTCCACTCCTAACCCTTCATCTCCAGCCCCACCCCTAAGCCCGCACCCCCAGCTGGAGTCCTCACTCCCTCCTGCACAACCCCCTGCCCCAGCCCAGAGCCCCCTCTCACACCCTGAACCCATTTCCAGTCCCACCTCGCAGCCCTCACCCCCAGTTAGAGCCTCGCCCCCCCTCACACTCCAACCCCCTGCTCCCGCCCAGTGAAAGTGAGTGATTGGGAGGAACAGCGAGCCACTGAGGGCGCAGGAATGTAGTGAGTGGGGGGCAGGGCTTTGAGGAAGGGTCAGGGCTAGGGTGTTCGGTTTTGTACGCTTAGAAAGTTGGCAACCGTAATAACAGCCCTTAAACATATTTAAGGCATATCAGGTTCCCACTCAGTCTTCTTTTCACAAGACTACACATGACATAACCTTTAATTATAAATGTCCCACTGTTAACTTGAGTTGCCCCATCTGTTGTATTCACCTGTTATTGCTCACCATATCCTTAGGCCCCTGTCACCACCTCTTGGTGTGGTTTCTTGAAGGGCCTCAGCTTCTTCTGAGCCAGCTTAGTTTTCTCTCAGTCAGGTCAGTTCCTGGACCCTCACCTTCAATTAAGCCTGTCAACCCTTCACTTTTTGGGTTTGCAGTCTCTTTCAGTCTCCTGGATGTTTTCTTGGAGGCAGCCTGGTGCAGGGCTGTCACCACCTTGCTATCCCAAGTCTTTCTGCCTCCCATTCCTTCTCTGCACTCTCCCCTTTACAGCAGGCCTTGTTTCTTCTACTGGAAACAAAACCATGCAGCTGTGTGTGCCTGCCTCCATGACTGGCAGCTGCGTGGGTTTGTGATCAAGATGCTTGCTTGTAAACAGGAGAGACTCTTCTCCCCCCATCCACATTCAGTAAGGGGGTTGTAGATCACATTACAGCCCCCTACATGCAAAGACTCATCCAACTGCTTGTATTTCCACACTGAAAGAAGCTGAAGTGTGCAAGGTGGTGCTCCGCTTTGCATTTTTAAAAAGAAAAATTAAAAGCATCTTATTTTTGCTCCAAAAGGCACATCCTTGATAAATAATCCAATCTTTTTTCTTCTAATTTTTTTATTTTTATTCTTGTATAATAATTTTACCCGGATAGCATTGGAATTCATTTTACGCAGGTACCTATTTTTCCTCATCCTCCTCATAAATACACATGCTCTTCATTATAAACACACACACATATTACATATGCACATGGAACACATGATAGTATGATGTAGCATACAAGTTGTATCTTCAATTGTTTGAGGTGGCCATATTACTCAAAATCACTAGTCACTTTTGAAAATCTTGACCTTGGACTCGAAAGCTTCCCCTCTCTAGTATTGCTACTATCCCAGTTATGCCAGGGTGTCAGATGCCCATGAGTACAGCCACAGGCTCCCTCTTTCTATCACACTGTTGGTCAGCAAGGTGAATGCAGAGCCATGTCATGTATGAAGTTTGTTGCCAGGTGCAATTCTCGTTTCCTGAAACTGCAGGGTCCTTTTACAAAGGGACTTTTCCAGCTCTGTTAACTGGGTGCCCATGGGTTTGGAACAGTAGGCTGCAGCTGTACTGACTTGAGATGGATTTGGAAGTTAGCTTCTGAGAACCCCAAACCTTTTTACCTTTAGATTAACTTCCTTTCAAATGAGTCTTCTAGAGCCAGAGTGTCCTCCAGCAGGATGTAGTTTCTTCATACTCATATGGTTACTAAGTCCAACCTAAGGACAGCTTCCCAGACTTAGAAGGGAAGTCAAAGCTTCTACATTGCCTTGGAAATGGGAAGTTTCCATCAGGATAAGAAGAGGTTTCTTTGATGACATCTGGAAGGTCAGGTTGCGCTGGAAAATAATAATTCTTCTTGTTCACAGGCAAGGCTTTTTTCCCCCGTCTAGGAACTCCTCAGAGTCCTTTGATCTAGAGCTCTGGACACCTCAAGGTCTTTGGCCATTTGCTGAGAGCCTGGCTGTTCCTCTGAAAAATACTCACTGCTGGAGCAGCAGGAAGGTGGCTTTCTTCTCAACACTCAGGCTGTTTTAGATCTTCTGACTGGGCAGAGTATGTCAGGATAAGATGGACAGGCCTCCAATCTAGAAGCTATACCATGGAAAATATATCCTGAATTGATCCATGTGGTATAGCTGGAGTGAGACCCCCTATGCTGAGGCTTGGAGTCAAAGGAAATCCTGGTGACAGTGGGGAACAGGCCTGACTGTATAGGAGACAACTCAGCTGAATGAACTGGACAATACTGAATGCCCAGGACCAAAGCTGTATAAAGAGGTGGACTGACCCAGGAATGGTGGTTTATCCTGGTCAGCCATGCAGAAGGCTCTGGCAGAGACTCCATCAGACTATTCCTAGCCCAAATAAAGGGTGGGGATTTGTGTTTATTTTTTTAAAAGATGGTTATTTGAAGTTGCTTGGAGGTTTGGAATGCAAGACATAGCCCTGGGAAATGAGATAGCAGGCAGCGAATCAAATATGCATTTATCACATACTTCTGTGACTTGGCACACTGATATTGCTAACGTACTTGTGCGTGTACTTGTGTCTCTACCTATTATAAAGAAAGTACATACCAATGCCATCAGATAAGGTTACACATGCATTTTCATTCTCGAGAGTCATTTTCAGAGGTTTGTAACTATATAAACTTTTCCATTTTAGGTTGAAATTTGATACATCTGTATCAGACCAAAAGCATTTCTGAAAGTGAACACCCCCCTCCACACACGCACTTTTACCATTATAAAATGTGTGGGACAACCTTTTTTTTGACCTGGGGCAAAAAGTTTCACAATCTTTCTTTGATGGAATTTAAACCCCACAATTCTTTGGGACTGGCAAAGGATTGTGGGACTAGGGGTATGTCTACACTATGGGATTATTCCAATTTTACAGAAACCATTTTTTAAAAACAGATTGTATAAAGTTGAGTGCACGTGGCCACACTAAGCACATTAATTCGGTGGTATGCGTCCATGTATGGAGGCTAGCGACGATTTCCAGAGCGTTGCACTGTGGGTAGCTATTCCATAGCTATCCCATAGTTCCCGCAGTCTCCCCCACCCACTGGAATTCTGGGTTGAGATCCCAGTGCCTGATGGGGCAAAAAACATTGTCACGGGTGGTTCTGGCTACAGCCTCACCCCTTCCTCCATGCAAGTAGCAGACAACCGTTTCGCGCCTTTTTTCCTGGGTGAACTGTGCAGACGCCATAGCACGGCAAGCATGGACCCTGCTCAGCTCAAGACAGCAGTTATGGACGTTGTAAACACCTTGCGCATTCTCGTGAAGTCTATGCTGAACCAGGACTTGCAAAACCACGCGAGGAGGTGGTGACTACGGCAGCGCGGCGATGAGAGTGATGAGGACATAGACACAGAATTCTCTCAAACTGCGGGCCCCTGTGCTTTGGAGATTCTGCTGGTAATGGGGCAGGTTCTAGCCATGGAACGCCGATTTTGGGGCTGTGAAACAAGCACAGACTGGTGGGACCACATAGTGTTGCAGGTGTGGGACGATTCCCAGTGGCTGTGAAACTTTCGCATGCGTAAGGGCACTTTCATGGAACTTTGTGACTTGCTTTCCCCTGCCTTAAAACGCCAGAATACCAAGATGAGAGCGAGAGAACGGAGTGCTGTGTGCTCTCTGCAAACTCGTCCTCATCTTCCCCCTCCTCCTCATCTTCCCCGTCCACAGAATCCTCAGCCATGGCTGAGATTACCACCCCCACCTCGGAATCCATGGACGAGTGGGGTAGTGGTGGCAGACCCCCCCTAGAATTGCATGCAGCTCAGCGAAGAAGCGGCATGTTTTCGACCCTGCCCCGGACCTTCCGTTTGCTTCTTTGGTTTTCTGGTAGGCTTATCTGAGCTCCTTAACTTTCACACGGCACTGTACTGAGTCCCTGGTGTGGCTTCTCACCATCATGGCCTTGGAAATTTTTTCAAATGTTTTTTCATTTCGTCTTTTGGAACGGAGTTCTGTTAGCACGGAATCCTCTCCCCATACAGCGATCAGATCCAGTACCTCCAGTACCTCCCACGCTGGGGCTCTTTTTCGATTCTCAGGAGACTGCATTGTTACCTGTGCTGATGAGCTCTGCGTGGTCACCTGTGCTGATCAGCTCTCCATGCTGGGCAAACAGGAAATGAAATTCAAAAGTTCACGGGACTTTTCCTGTCTATCTGGCCAGTGTATCTGTGTTCAGACGGCTGTCCAGAGCGGTCACAATGGTGCACTGTGGGATAACTCCTGGAGGCCAATACCATCAAATTGTGGCCGCACCAACCCTAATCCGAAATGGCAATACCGATGTCAGCGCTACTCCCCTCGTCGGGGAGGAGTACAGAAATCGGTACTAAGAGCCCTTTATATCAAAATAAAGGTCTTCGTTGTGTGGACGGGTGCAGGGTTTATTTGGTTTAACGCTGCTAAATTTGGTATAAACTCGTAGTGTAGACCAGGCCTAGGACAACAGGGAAAAATAACAATTGGTTTTGAGTGCTGGTAGCAACGAGTGCAGAGAGGGGGTATGTGCTTATGGTTATTGGGTAGAGGGGGTGTCATAAACAGATAGCTAAGGGTTAATGTCTCTTTCACCTGAAGCACCTGACCAGAGGACCAATCAGGAAACCGGATTTTTTCAACTTTGGGTGGAGGGAATTGTGTGTCTGAGTCTTTTGTCAGCCTGCCTGCTTTTTCTCTGAGCTTTGGAGAAGCAGTTTCTACCTTCTAGTCTTCTGTTTCTAAGTGTAAGGACAAAGAGATCAGATAGTAAGTTATATGGTTTCTTTTCTTTGGTATTTGCATGAATATAAGTGCTGGAGTGCTTTGATTTGTATTCTTTTTGAATAAGGCTGTTTATTCAATATTCTTTTAAGAAATTGCCCTGTATTGTGTCATCTTAATACAGAGAGACTATTTGTATTTTTTCTTTCTTTTTTATATAAAGCTTTCTTTTAAGACCTGTTGGAGTTTTTCTTTACTGCAGGGAAATTGAGTCTGTACTCACCAGGGAATTGGTGGGAGGAAGAAATCAGGGGAGATCTGTGTGTGTTGAAGTGGCTAGCCTGATTTTGCATTCCCTCTGGGTGAAGAGGAAAGTACTTTTTGTTCCAGGACTGGGAACAGAGAGGGGGAGTCACTCTGTTTGGATTCACAGAGCTTGTGACTATGTATCTCTCCAGGAGCACCTGGAGGGGGGAAGGGAAAAAGGATTATTTCCCTTTGTTGTGAGACTCAAGGGATTTGGGTCTTGGGGTCCCCAGGGAAGGTTTTTCAGGGGGACCAGAGTGCCCCAAAACACTCTAATTTTTTGGGTGGTGGCAGCAAGTACCAGGTCCAAGCTGGCAGCTAAGCTTGGAGGTTTTCATGCTAACCCCCATATTTTGGACGCTAAGGTCCAGATCTGGGAATAAAGTTATGACATGAGTGGCAGTGGTTGGGATCTAGACAGAATCCAGAAGCCAGTAGGAATATTATATTTTTCTTTTCTCTGCTAAGGGCTTTTTAGCAGAGAGAAACAGTTTGGTTTTAAAAGGGAACCAGAGAGAATTTTTTTTTTCTGCTCTCTCTGGCAGTTTGTGGCTTGCATGTTAAGCAAGAAGTCGTTAAGGGCTATCACGAGTCTTTTGTCACACAATAGCCCTCCCATTAGGAGGCAAGTTCCAGCACTATAGGCATGCAAATAAAGTGGTTTTTCTGGTTTCCTTTCATTGAACATTAGCTAGAGAGAGAAAGGGAAAAAAGCACTGTTGCTAGGCAGACTTCAGGAGGCAACAGAGAACCTGCAGTTCAGAAGATAAACACCGGAGGGCACCCCAACACAAGAAAACAGGAACCATGACTTCTAAGGCAAAAATTGAGGCCGAAGAACAAATCAAAGAAGCTGAACACAGGCGACAGATGGAGATGAAAGAAAAGGAAGAAAGCATGAAACTGGCAGCCTTCCAAAGAGAACAGGCAGCCCAAGAGGCAGCACACAAAAGAAAACTAGAAGAAGAAGAGGTGGCCCACCGCCGAGAAATGGAAAAGCACCAAAAAGAAATGGAAAAACAACAAAAAGAGAATGAAGAGAAGGAAAAACAGAGAAAACATGAACTGGAGTTGGCAAAAGCTGGGCTGCATGTGCCAGCCAACCCTAACAACCCGGCGCCCATTATTGCTCCACAGCACAGGAAATTTCCCACCTACAAGGCAGGTGATGACACCGAGGCCTTCTTGGAAAATTTTGAAAGAGCCTGTCTTGGGTACAGCATCCCCGAAGACCAGTACATGGTAGAATTAAGGCCACAACTAAGTGGACCTTTAGCAGAGGTGGCAGCTGAAATGCCTAAGCAGCAAATGAATGACTATAAACTTTTTCAAACCAAGGCTAGATACAGGATGGGGATAACCCCAGATCATGCCCGTCGGCGCTTCAGAACCCAAAAGTGGAAACCAGAGGTGTCGTTTCCCAAACACGCCTACTACATTGCAAAAAACTATGAGGCCTGGATAACAGGAAACAACATTCAAACCTTGGAAGAACTGAACCTCCTCATACAAATGGAGCAGTTCTTGGATGGTGTTCCTGAAGACATCACACGGTACATACAAGATGGAAATCCCAAAGATATCGCTGAGGCGGGGGAGATTGGAGCCAAATGGATGGAACTGGCAGAAAGCAAGAAAGCTACTGTCAAGGGGAACGATTACCACAGGGGGCACACAGACCATAAACCCTACAACCGAGGACAGCCAAAGACCCCACATACCACCCAAGTAAAGCCACAGACACCCTACCCTTCCACCTCACCAGTCTCCAGTAACTCACCTCGGCCCAGTGACCCATCAGATGGAAGATGCTTTAAGTGTAATGAACTGGGACATATCAAGGCCAACTGTCCAAAGAACACCATGCGAGTGCAATTCATTACACCACCATCACACCAAAGATCCCCAGGCCCAGATGCCTCTCAAATACCCTTGGAGCGAAGGGAAAATTTGAGAGTGGGCGGAAAGAAGGTTACTGCGTGGAGAGACGCGGGGACACAAGTGTCAGCTATCCACCAATCCTTCGTAGACCCCAAATTCATCAACCCAAAGGCCAAAGTTACAATTTACCCCTTCATGTCACAAGCTGTAGACTTGCCTACAGCTGAACTGCCTGTCCAGTACAAAGGCTGGTCAGGAATGTGGACTTTTGCAGTCTATGACAATTATCCTATCCCCATGCTACTGGGGGAAGACTTGGCCAACCAGGTGAGGCGGGCCAAGAGGGTGGGAATGGTTACCCGTAGCCAAACCAGGCAAGCTTCCAGACCCATTCCTGTTCCTGAGCCGTCCACAGAGGCCCCGTCTGTGTTACCAGAGACCCAGACAGAGGTAGTGGACCCGGATTCCATGCCTACCACTGAAACAGCCACAGCATCTCCAGTCCCAGGCCCGGAACTGGAACAGCAACCAGCACCAGCAAGTGCAACCCCATCTTCAAACTCAACGCCAGAGGGCGCCAGCGAGCCAGAACTGGCAGAAGCCAAAGACAGCCATACCCAAAAGGCTCAGCCAGAGCCTGAAATACCCACAGGTGCACCAGCGGAAAGCGGTTCACCAGCAACGGAAACAACCCCATCACCTACATCGCTTCCAGAGGGACCAAGCCCAAGTCCACAGTCTGAGGAAGAACTGGTGACCCCAGCCTCAAGGGAACAGTTCCAGACTGAGCAGGAAGCAGATGACAGCCTTCAGAAAGCTTGGGCGGTGGCACGAAGCACCCCACCGCCTCTCAGCTCTTCTAATCGATCCCGGTTTGTTATAGACCAAGGACTTTTATACAAGGAAATTCTTTCTGGTGGACACCGGGAAGAATGGCAGCCACAAAAACAGTTGGTGGTTCCAACTAAGTACCGGGGGAAGCTCTTAAGCTTAGCCCATGATCATCCCAGTGGCCATGCTGGGGTGAACAGAACCAAGGACCGGTTGGGGAAGTCCTTCCACTGGGAGGGGATGGGCAAGGATGTTGCCAAGTATGTCCGGTCTTGTGAGGTATGCCAAAGAGTGGGTAAGCCTCAAGACCAGGTCAAGGCCCCTCTCCAGCCACTCCCCATAATTGAGGTCCCATTTCAGCGAGTAGCTGTGGATATTCTGGGCCCTTTCCCAAAAAAGACGCCCAGAGGAAAGCAGTACGTACTGACTTTAGTGGACTTTGCTACCCGATGGCCAGAAGCAGTCGCTCTAGGCAACACCAGGGCTAACACTGTGTGCCTGGCCCTAACAGACATCTTTGCCAGGGTAGGTTGGCCCTCTGACATCCTTACAGATTCAGGGTCTAATTTCCTGGCAGGGACCATGGAAAAACTGTGGGAAACTCATGGGGTGAATCACTTGGTTGCCACCCCGTACCACCATCAAACCAATGGCCTGGTGGAAAGGTTCAATGGAACTTTGGGGGCCATGATACGAAAATTCATCAACGAATTCTCCAATAATTGGGACCTAGTGTTGCAGCTGTTGCTGTTTGCCTACAGGGCTGTACCACATCCCAGTTTAGGGTTTTCACCATTTGAACTTGTGTATGGTCACGAGGTTAAGGGGCCATTACAGTTGGTGAAGCAGCAATGGGAGGGGTTTACGCCTTCTCCAGGAACTAACATTCTGGACTTTGTAAGCAACCTACAAAGCACCCTCCGACACTCTTTAGCCCTTGCTAGAGAGAACCTAAAGGATGCTCAAGAAGAGCAAAAGGCCTGGTATGACAGACATGCCAGAGATCGGTCCTTCAAGGTAGGAGACCAGGTTATGGTCTTGAAGGCGCAACAGGCCCATAAGATGGAAGCATCATGGGAAGGGCCATTCACGGTCCAAGAGCGCCTGGGAGCTGTAAACTACCTCATAGCATTTCCCAATTCCTCACTAAAGCCTAAAGTGTACCATGTTAATTCTCTCAAGCCTTTCTATTCCAGAGACTTACAGGTTTGTCAGTTTACAGTCCAGGGAGATGATGCTGAGTGGCCTGACGGTGTCTACTACGACGGGAAAAAAGACGGTGGCGTGGAAGAGGTGAACCTCTCAACCACCCTGGAACGTCTGCAGCGGCAACAAATCAAGGAGCTGTGCACTAGCTTCGCCCCATTGTTCTCAGCCACCCCAGGACGGACTGAACGGGCATACCACTCCATTGATACAGGTAATGCTCACCCAATCAGAACCCCACCCTACCGAGTGTCTCCTCATGCCCAAGCTGCTATAGAACGGGAGATCCAAAACATGCTACAGATGGGTATAATCCGCCCATCTACCAGTGCATGGGCATCTCCAGTGGTTCTGGTACCCAAACCAGATGGGGAAATACGCTTTTGCGTGGACTACCGTAAGCTAAATGCGGTAACTCGTCCGGACAACTATCCAATGCCCCGCACCGATGAGCTATTGGAAAAGTTGGGACGTGCCCAGTTCATCTCTACAATAGACTTAACCAAGGGGTACTGGCAAGTACCGCTAGATGAACCTGCCAAGGAGAGGTCAGCATTCGTCACCCATGCGGGGGTGTATGAATTCAATGTCCTTCCTTTCGGCCTTCGAAATGCACCCGCCACCTTCCAGAGGCTGGTAGATGGTCTACTAGCTGGACTGGGAGAATTTGCAGTTGCCTACCTCGATGATGTGGCCATTTTTTCAGACTCCTGGCCCGAACACCTACTACACCTGGAAAAGGTCTTTGAGCGCATCAGGCAGGCAGGACTAACTGTTAAGGCCAAAAAGTGTCAAATAGGCCAAAACAGAGTGACTTACCTGGGGCACCAGGTGGGTCGAGGAACCATAAACCCCCTACAGGCCAAGGTGGATGCTATCCAAAAGTGGCCTGTCCCACGGTCCAAGAAGCAGGTCCAATCCTTCTTAGGCTTGGCCGGATACTACAGGCGATTTGTACCACACTACAGCCAAATCGCTGCCCCACTGACCGACCTGACCAAAAAGACCCAGCCAAATGCAGTTAAGTGGACTGATGAGTGTCAAACGGCCTTTACCCAACTTAAGGCAACGCTCATGTCTGACCCTGTGCTCAGGGCCCCGGACTTTGACAAGCCATTCCTAGTAACCACGGATGCATCTGAGCGTGGTATAGGAGCAGTGCTCATGCAGGAAGCAACAGATCACAACTTCCATCCTGTCGTGTTTCTCAGCAAGAAACTGTCTGAGAGGGAAAGTCACTGGTCAGTCAGTGAAAAGGAATGCTATGCCATTGTGTACGCCCTGGAAAAGCTACGCCCATATGTTTGGGGACGGCGGTTCCAACTACAAACTGACCATGCTGCACTAAAGTGGCTTCATACTGCCAAGGGGAACAACAAGAAACTTCTTCTTTGGAGTTTAGCTCTCCAAAATTTTGATTTTGAAATTCAACACATCACAGGAGCTTCTAACAAAGTAGCTGATGCACTCTCCCGTGAGAGTTTCCCAGAATTCAGTAGTTAAAAAGTGTTCTTAAAATGTAGAAGTCTGTTAGTTATATACTTAGGAGTATATGTAAAGGTGTATGTGTTGTATTAATCTGTTTATTTTCAAGTTCTAGAAGGAAATCGCCGCCAGTGAGCTTCCCCACTGTCTGCAATTTGGGGGGCGTGTCATAAACAGATAGCTAAGGGTTAATGTCTCTTTCACCTGAAGCACCTGACCAGAGGACCAATCAGGAAACCGGATTTTTTCAACTTTGGGTGGAGGGAATTGTGTGTCTGAGTCTTTTGTCAGCCTGCCTGCTTTTTCTCTGAGCTTTGGAGAAGCAGTTTCTACCTTCTAGTCTTCTGTTTCTAAGTGTAAGGACAAAGAGATCAGATAGTAAGTTATATGGTTTCTTTTCTTTGGTATTTGCATGAATATAAGTGCTGGAGTGCTTTGATTTGTATTCTTTTTGAATAAGGCTGTTTATTCAATATTCTTTTAAGAAATTGCCCTGTATTGTGTCATCTTAATACAGAGAGACTATTTGTATTTTTTCTTTCTTTTTTATATAAAGCTTTCTTTTAAGACCTGTTGGAGTTTTTCTTTACTGCAGGGAAATTGAGTCTGTACTCACCAGGGAATTGGTGGGAGGAAGAAATCAGGGGAGATCTGTGTGTGTTGAAGTGGCTAGCCTGATTTTGCATTCCCTCTGGGTGAAGAGGAAAGTACTTTTTGTTCCAGGACTGGGAACAGAGAGGGGGAGTCACTCTGTTTGGATTCACAGAGCTTGTGTCTGTGTATCTCTCCAGGAGCACCTGGAGGGGGGAAGGGAAAAAGGATTATTTCCCTTTGTTGTGAGACTCAAGGGATTTGGGTCTTGGGGTCCCCAGGGAAGGTTTTTCAGGGGGACCAGAGTGCCCCAAAACACTCTAATTTTTTGGGTGGTGGCAGCAAGTACCAGGTCCAAGCTGGTAGCTAAGCTTGGAGGTTTTCATGCTAACCCCCATATTTTGGACGCTAAGGTCCAGATCTGTTATGACAGGGGGGTGGCCCCATAGACTAGTGTGTGTTGTTCTCTCTTGAGATTAGTATTATGTGAGCATGCATAGGAGGAGAGGGGTGAGGAACTGCAGTGGAAAAGGCAGAGCAGGGGAAAAGCAGGGGCAGTACCAACAGGAAGAGGGTATAGGGCAGACGTGAACATGGTCCACAGCAATGTCTCCCTCAATCACACAAGTATTATGCAGTTAAAGTAATTCTGCGCCTCTATTCTTGGAATCCCCCTTTCTGAGGGAAATGTTAAGAAAAACAGTAGACGGGCACATACCAGGAGTAAGGGGATAATCTGGCCCTAAATATGAGAGTCACTTCTACGAAAATTTCTCTTACTAAAATATTAAAGAATATGATGGAGAAATGGTCTGTAATTTGGAGTATTTACATCCTGTTCACCTCTGACATCATCCTGAACTTAATAAATGCTGACCTAGTCTCATAATTTATCTGAATGTGCGTTTTCTCTTCCCTCCTCCACCCATAAAAGGTTTATTTAACTTTATCTGAACAGCAGCAATTATACTTCTGGTTTTCTTTTCTGCAATACGTTTTCAGTGAGGGAAGCTGCCAACTGCTGAAATTTTAGATCGACAAACACTTATTGTGTTCCTGGAAAACACATATTAGTTAAACTTTTATCTATTCTAGTCAAGCAACCAAGGAAAACAGACATTCACAAAAGCAAATCAAGTAATAGCTCTGCCCCAGGCCTGTCCACTTTGATTGTTATCAACCAATCAGAATGGAGGAGCTCAATAAAACTACAATTTTCTGCAGTGCGTGGCAAATAAACTCCTGTCTCTCGATTGCTATTAATGATGTAATCGGCTACAATAAATGTCACCAGCTCCTAAAGGGTCATGAAATGGAGTATAGATTTCTTATCATTCAAAATGTGAGCTATAATGTTCCAAAAAATCCTACAAATGCTCTTTACTTTTTAAATTGTTGCTGCGTAAAATTTTAGGTAAATACAGAGCCCAAACTATCCTACCAAATTCTCCAGTTATCAAGGATTATGAGCATTGCAAAACTACATTATGTGACACTCAGTAAAGCTGTTTTTCAATTGTACAATTACCTATTCAGCAGTTAAATAAAAGTGAAATATTGACTTAAAACAATGTTAATGGTCAAAGAATCATTAGAAATCCTTCATCATAACTTTCACAGCAGGTGGCCTGTAAAATGATCAAGAATAATGTGCTGGATTCTGTAGCCACTGAGGTCAGTTTCTGCATACAAATCTTTGCAGGGGTGGTGGGGCCTTCAGAAAGTGGGCCATTCATCTGAACCAAGTTCAGAGAATTTCCAGCACTGTGAAAAGATATGTTATGCAAGCACATAGATGTATTCAGTGGGGGTAGACTGAACCAGCTACATGGAGACTACAAAGGAGCCCTCCCATGGCTCATGAATAAGTCGAGGAAATGATCAGAAAAAAATAGAGAGATGTTTAGACAGATGGCCCACTTAAAATGCCTGGGACAGGGCATAGGAAATTTTAATGAAACTTTAGATCTACCATATAAATTGTTGGGGCTTTTTGTTATTTTCAAAAAAATCAAAAACAAAACCAAACCAAAAAAAAAAAAACCCCAAGAAAGGCAAATAGAAATTTAACAGCTCACACAAGAGTCCATCTTATCATGTCCCTCCCCCAAATAAGAAAAACTTCACACCTTTGAGCATTATTAATTTAATAATTTTATATATAAAGAAAAATCCTTCGGAGAACCTTCAGCTATCAAGATGAATAAAAAAAGCAGGGAATGAATAGATTAAAGGAATTCTAAACAGAAGTGTACTGCCAAATAAAACAAAAATCCAAACTTTACTATCTGAGTACTTTCAACACTTTCCAACATAAAAGTTCATCACTGCACAGAAAAGATAAAAGCAGCACTTTCACAGGATATTTTTAAGAACTAAAAATTATGTGACAGAGGCCTAAAAACTGGGAATATCATACACAGCAACTTCATATATTTTATATAGACGCACACACACACACACTCACGCACACATGTATCACACATACATACACGCGCACAAACACATTCTCTCTCTCTACTATATGTATATGAATCTTGCCAAGAATAATAAACTATATCATTAATCTAAATTACAGTTCTGAGTATGTCATAGAAAAAAATAACCTATCTTAGTCATAATGTGCTAGCTTATGAGACAAAGCCTGAATGAACTGCTCAATGGTTCTGGCAAAATGGCATTTCTATTTAATTTGCTTTCTATTGAATTTGGATCAAGAATATACCCATTTACAGACACCAAACGCCCTTTTGTCAGCCAGTTGATGGACACGCTAGCTGAATATTGAGTACTAAAATGAATAAGTAACACTGAAGGTTAACTGGATAAATACAAAATATTAACATACTGTGGGGCAAATTCTATTGTCATTACACAAGTGTAAATCCAGAATGCCACCAGTGACTTCAGTGGAGTTTCCCTGGATTTACACCAGCATAAGAGCCTTGTTCAAGTCCCACTGAAATAAATGGAAAGCCTCCCATTGACTTTGGATCAGGTCCTAAATCAACAAGGGAAGTGATTCTAAACTATTAGTCAAAGCTAGTATAGTCTTAAAATTACAAATAAAGGAATTTAAATCAAGATATCTGAAACTCATTACCTCTATTACTTGTCAGGGCCCTAACGCTGGATAAGAGATGCTGCTCCTTTTGTTTTATGTTTGTGGTGTCCTTGTGGGTGACATACAGAACCGTGAGATCATGTTTTGCCAAGTACAAAGAGGAGGAATTTATTTCAAACATAATTTGAAGTACATATAAGCACATTCCTGCAAACATTACTCACATGAGTAGATCTATCCAAGCCAATGGGACTAGTTATGGGGGTAGGGACTATTCACGTAAACTACTTATATCAATCAATGGTACTGACTTATGTTAAGAAACGTATTGCAGTTAAGGGAGCAGTCAAAAAGAAGAGAATTACTACACTAGCCATCAAAATTATTGAATTTTAAACATTTTTTCTACCAAATGTATTATCGCACATTAAAATATTTTATTTTGAAAACACTGCATTGCATTACACAGACTATTGCATTTTACACCTTTTTCTGAAAAAGAAATTTAAATAGTTTAATACAAAATGGTAAAAGTAACAAATACTGCTCATGAAAGTGAAGGACTAACACTGACTTAAGCCACAGGCTTTCCTGCAGAGATCTTCAGTGCATTGCAGTCCTATTTGTACCACGTAGATTATACTAATTACAGCCCTGCATGGATACAAAATTTGTATCCGAGCCACAAAAATGGTCCATGATAGAAAGTAAATTTCCAAAGATTTGCAGGGCTCTAATCCTAAAGCCTGAGCTCGCTTGAGCAGACAATGCCAACTCTGCCTAATTTGGCAGTAGTTCTGTCATGCAAATATTTGGGTCTTATTTTAAGATACCAAACTCATTTTTGCTTGCATTATATTTTTCACGCTTGTGCTTCAGAATTACTACATGTTTTCTGTCTATATTGAAAACAGTGCTGGTGTTGCCTATTGTTTAAACTCAGTTTTTAGATTTAGTAAAATATTATGTATTAAGACCTCTTGATATTAAAATATGCATTCGACCTTACATTTATGGAGGACAACTTTGAACATTGGATTAGTTTTTGAACAATTAGAAACATTAAGTGTGTGTTTTGGTCTATTAATTTAATAGTGAAATTTGCCAACATTTTAGCATGTTGTTCTCTGAGTCACCACTAATCACTTTAAAACTAAAATCAAACCACATCCGTTATTGCAGTGTTTCTCAAACTGGGGCCGCCGCTTGTGTAGAGAAAGCCCCTGGCAGGCCAGGCTACTTTATTTACCTGCCCCGTCCACAGGTCCGGCCAATCACGGCTCCCACTGGCCGTGGTTCGCTGCTCCAGGCCAATGGGAGCTGCTGGAAGCAGCAGCCAGTACGTCCCTCGGCCCGCGCCACTGCCAGCAGCCCCCATTGGCCTGCAGCAGCAAACCGCGGCCAGTGGGAGCCACGATCGGCTGAACCCGCGGACATGGCAGGTAAACAAACCTGCCTGGCCCGCCAGGGACTTTCCCTACACAAGCAGAGGTCCCAGTTTGAGAAACAATGCATTATTGCAATGTCATTCCGTTTGACAGTATGGCTGTGCTGGTCAGTATGGCTGTGCTGTAAAGTCTCTCACTTCTTGGCCAAAGGTTCATGAATCTGTGACTTTGGCTCATACCCAGTCAGGGTAGCGCACAGTGATATAGAGAGAGATTAAATATTGTTATACCTGGAAACAAAGTGAGAGTTTTTTTTCTTTTGATAGTAGCAGTTTAGGGGAAGTTACAATAATGTTCAATCACCTTTCTTCAAAACTACAGTTTAAGTGTCACAGTAGGAAATCAGTCACCCATTAAAATTAATGGTAGGCCAAAGTTTTCAAAAACAGGTGCCTAAAGTTAGGTTCATAAATCCTTATTTAGTTACCCAAATAAAGAGCCAATTTTTGAAAATCCTTAACACTCACAAGCTCCAAACTGTTGAAAGCAAAGGGAATGCTTCACTGCTCAGCACTTTTGAGCATCAGGCTACCTATTTAAGAGCCTAAATATGGATTTGAGAACCAAACTTAAGGCTGCCTTTCTGGAAGATCTTGGTCATAATGGCCAATGCTGCAAGTGTTCTGTTCTTTGTAGTGTTGTTGTAGCTGTGTTGGTCCTCAGATATCAGAGAGACGCATGGTCTAATCTAAAATCTTTTACTGGGCCAACTTCAAAAGAAGTGCTCTGTGTAAGCTTGAAAGCTTGTGTCTTTCACCAACAGAAGCTGATTCAATAAAAGATATTACTTCATCCACCTTGTCTCTCTAATGTTCTGTTACGTTTAATAATATCTTGCACTTACATGGCACCTTTAATCTTATTGGATCTCAAAGTAATGTACAAGTTTAATCTGGAAAAAGTACACTAATCTAAATAATATATCCTATATAGAGACAGACAATTACACACACAAGGGTTGGAATGCAGCTTTGTTCAAATGTAAACAGCAACAGTTCACAATAGCATAGGACTCCAATTCAGCCAAACACATCAGCACATGCTTAACTTTAAAGGTGCGCTTAAGTGTTTTTCCAAATCAGAGCCTAGAGCAGAGATTGGCAACCCTTGGCATGCAGCCCGTCAGGGAAATCCGCTTTCCGGCTCGTTTGTTTACCTGCAGCGTCCACAGGTTCGGCCGATCGCAGCTCCCACTGGCCACAGTTTGCTGTTCCAGGCCAATGGGGGCTGCCGGAAACGGCAGCCAACACATCCCTCAGCCCACGCCACTACCTGCAGCCCCCATTGGCCTGGAACTGCAAACGGTGGCCAATGGGAGCTGTGATTGGTCAAACCTGTGGATGCTGCAGGTAAACAAACCATTGCAGCCAGCCAGCAGATTTCCCTGATGGACCTTGTGCCAAAGGTTGCCGATCCCTGGCCTAGAGCAAGAAGTTAAGAAGGCTACTGTAGTCAGCTGAAACTGTAGAGGAAATTTAGGTAGTGAAAACATACCTAATGGGATGCTGGCAAAGCCGTAGTCTTTTGAAAAGCTCCATAGGAAATTTAATGTCCACAAGTAATCAGGGTCTGTTTTATAGCTCATCTTAAGAAAAGCCTCTGCAGTTCAGCCCTGCCCAATATCATGTTGAGATAATGGTTTGGCACCACTTAATTAATGACCAACACTACGGGTATGGCTACATTTGGAATTTCAAAGTGCTGCCCCGGCAGCGCTGCGGGAGCGCTGCCACGGCAGCGCTTTGAAGTGTGAGTGTAGTCAGAGCGGCAGCGCTGGGAGAGAGCTCTCCCAGCGCTGCATGTAAACCACATCCTTTACGGGTGTAGCATGCAGCGCTGGGAGCCGCGCTCCCAGCGCTGCTGCCCTGATTACACTGACGCTTTACAGCGCTGTGTCTTGCAGCGCTCAGGGGGGTGTTTTTTCACACCCCAGTTGCAGCGCTGTAAAGTGTGAGTGTAGCCAAGGCCTACATTTGTAATACTTAACTATTTCCTGGATGTGTCCCATCCAAGTACTGGCTTACTGCAGTCCAATTCTGCTTAGTTTGTGATGGGTTTATAGAACAAGGCTGGCTTATTTCCAATATGCTGCACTAATTTCTACCTGCTTTTCTATGAAGTCCTTTGTTACAGATGTAGTTTCTAGATACCAATTAAAACCTACCCATAATACAGCAATTTAAGTTTACAAAGTTCTGCATATATACAAAACAGCCCTGTGAGATTGGCAACTGCAAGTATTATTATCCCCATTTTACAGATGGGGTCACTGAGGCAGGCTTCATCCTATTAATTTTTTATTATGCAACTTGGTACAGAGCACTTGACTGACTTAAATGGAGTATTTTGTGGGTACAAGAGTCCACCTATGCAGATTCAAATGCACGCTTTGGGTCTTTATAAGTATAAAACATAGCTCTAATTTGGATTGCCTATTCCTTCAATGAGCTGTTGCAACTAAGCTAAAAATGGTTAAGTATCTCAAGCCAACAAAAAATCTTTCATACTGTAATTATAACTTCAGACGTACAGCTGTGACAACTATTAAAAGGGCAAAATCTGTCCTGATTTATAAACCCCCATGCAACCTGACTCAAATAAATTTGTATGGTATGTACTCAAAGCAGAATACGCAGGTCAACTAGGTAATAATCTGACATTCTATACTCCAAGTATATGAAATAGAAATAAACCATAAATGTGTTTGATCTTTACTGTTCACTTTGTTTTGGATATGGGCTAAATGTTCAAAAAGATGCTTCTCTGCTGCACACAAAAACTGACTGTGAAATGAAAGCACGAAAATCACTGAAGTAAGTGGCAATCACAGAAAATGCTGATGCTGGGGTCCAATTAGATGCACTTTTGTCACTATTACACGTAAAAACATTGTTCACTTCCAGAGATGACAAAATAGAGAAAAATAAACTTGCCATACTTTGGTAAGTAATTCAAAAGTATAAATATTCAATGGAAGTTGCACAAATATGATGTACATTATATTTCGTTGACTTGCAAACAATGTATCTGAAATCCTAAAGGTAAACAGTTATTCTGCAAGATGGCTGAAACACAGAAAACAAATCATTTCCAGAAGCAAGTATCGCAGGATTAGGAACAAAGCCAGATATATGGCCAAACTGACTTCAACAGAGCTATATGACTGATAATGTTGGTCCAGCATCTATAGTATTCTAATTGATGCCTCCTGGAAACTCAGAGGAAAAACTACCAGTAGCAGTTGAACAGGGAGAAGTGAAGGGCAAGGGGACTGGGGAAACCAGAGAAGTAAATTTGTGGAGCACTGAGGATTGCAGCTGGGACCTGAGTTCTCACAGGTGCAGGGAAACAGCAGATGAGGAGCTCAAAGCGGGGTGGGTCACAGAAATCTCAAGTTGGAGATCAAAATGGCGTAACTTACAGATAAAGTCGGGAATGGGGAAGTTGAAGCTAAAGGGTACATGGGAAGCTGGTGGATTATGAGAGACTGGGGAGCTGGAGAGTTTTGAAATAGGATAGGAGGTTTTGGGGCAGCTAGCATTTGGGACTAGGAAGGCAGTTGTAACAGCAGACGAGGAAAGCCAGGAATTCAGGAGTGGGAAAGTTGCTGCTGGTCAAGGAAATGGAAGTGGGTGGACCTGGGAGGAGTTGGTGCCTTGAAGTAGTCATGGGGTACATTGGGGATTTAGGGGTCAAGCAGCTGTGGCCCAGAGGAGGCGGAGGTGGCCTGCAGAGGTGCAAAGCAGTTTTGGGGTTGGGGAAAGCAAGGGGCTGTAATTGTGTTACGGGGAAGCCAGGAAGGAAGACACACTGATTTGTAGGGTGTTGCTGGTCTGAAGCACCAACGGGGGCTTGAATCAGGCCAGAGGAGGAGCTGCTTTGTAGTAGCTAAAAAAAATCACTTTCTCTGCATTGTAAAAAAGTGGGCAGCATGGGCTGGGGGAAATTCCTACTGCTGGGTCAAAGTGTTTCAGAGCAGCACCTCTTGTTGCTTAGCCCAACCTCACAGCAAAAGTAGGATCTCCAGACACTGTATATGCTGGGACTGCAGTCAAACCCTCAACTAACAACCTAACTGGGAGCCCAGGTCTGAAAACAGGTTTCTGAAGATATGGGCACCTCCTACTCAATTTATGGATGTTACAGTAGTCAGAGAGTGGTTCTAAACTAAAAATCCCACTGATTTCAATGAGACCATGATTCCACTAATGGTTTTTGAATGGTTTTTTCCTAGGGCTGTCAAGCAATTAAAAAAATTAATTGCAATTAATCACACTGTTAAATAATAATAGACTATTATTTAAATAAATATTTTTGGATGTTTTCTAGATTTTCAAATATATTGATTTCAATCACAACACAGAATACGAAGTGTACAGTGCTCACTTTATTTTTTATTTCAAGTAGTTGCACTGTAAAAAACAAAAGAAATAGTATTTTCCATTTCACCTAATACACGTACTGTAGTGCAATCTCTTTATCACAAAAGTTGAACTTACATATGTAGAATTATGTACAAATAAAACTGCATTCAAAAATAGAACAATGTAAAATTTCAGAGCCTACAAGTTCACTCAGTCTTACTTCTTGTTCAGCCAGTCGCTCAGATAAACAAGTTAGTTTCATTTGCAGGAGATAACGCTGCCGCTTCTTGTGAAAATGTCACCTGAAAGTGAGAACAGGAGTTTTCATGGCACTGTTGTGGCTGGCGTCGCAAGATATTTATGTGCCAGATGTGCAAAAGATTCCTATGTCCCTTCATGCTTCAACCATTCCAGGGGACATGCATCCATGCTGACAATGGGTTCTGTTCAATAACAATCTAAAGCCGTGTGGACCAATGCATGTTCATTTTTATTATCTGAGTCAGTTGCCACAAGCAAAAGGTTGATTTTCTTTTTTGGTGGTTGGGGTTCTGTAGTTTAATTGGAGTATTGCTCTTTTAAGACTTCTAAAGCATACTCCACACCTTGTTCCTCTCAGATTTTGGAAGGCACTTCAGATTCTTACATCTTGGATTGAGTGCTGTACCTATCTTTAGAAATCTCACATTGGTACCTTCTTTACTTTTACTGCAAATTTCACAAAATGCATTCTTAAATAAACAGCATGAGCTGGGTCATCATCCGAGACTGCTATAACATGAAATATATGGCAGAATGTAGATAAAACAGCAGGAGATACACAATTCTTCCCCAAGGAGTTCAATCACAAATGTATTTAACAGATTTTTTTTAATGAGCGTCATCAGCATGGAAGCATGTCCTCTGGAATGGTGGCCAAAGCATGAAGGGGCATACGAATGTTTAGAATATCTGGCACGTAAATACTTTGCAATGCCGGCTACAAAAGTGCCATGCAAATGCCTGTTCTCATTTTCTGGTAACATTGTAAATAAGAAGAGGGCAGCATTTCCTCCCATAAATGTAAACAAACTTGTTTGGTTTGGCGATTGGCTGAACAAGAAGTAGGACTAAGTGGACTTGTAGGCTCTGCAGTTTTACATTGCTTTGTTTTTGAATGCAGTTATGTAACAAAAAAAAAATCTATATTTGTAAGTTGCACTTTCGTGACAAAGAGATTGCCCTGCAGTACTTCTTTGAGGTGAACTGAAAAATACTAATTTCTTTTGTATATCATTTTTACAGTGCAAATATTTGTAATAAAATATATACACTTTGATTTCAATTACAACACGGAATATATATGAAAATGTAGAAAAACATCCTAAATATTTAATACATTTCAATTGATATTCTATTTAACGGAGCAGTTAAAACTGTGAGTAATTGCAATTAATTTTTTTAATTGGCGATTAATTTTTTGAGTTAATCATGTGAGTTAACTGCAATTAATCGACAGCCCTAGTGTTTTCATTTGTTTTGTTTTTTAAATCTGGTATATAATAGATCAAGAAACACTACCATAATAGCTAGCAGATTATAATTATTATTATTGTAGCATCTAGGAGCGCTACTCATGGACCAGGACCCCATTGTGCTAGGCACTGCACAAACAGAGAAAAAAAACCTCGGAGCCACTATGACTCCCTCTGAATACAACGGGAAAACACCCTTGGATTTCAACAGAACCAGGACCTTGCCCTAATTCTTGCTCAGATTAGATTCTCTGAAAGGGTAAAATATTTGTTAAGAGAAAATTACATTTTAACACTAAATAAACTAGATCACTACACCTAATTACAAAGAGAAGTAAATCACTGAACAGTTAAATGCTTGAAATATAATACAGCATTGTTAATCAAACAGGGAGCTGTCATTCTGGCAGTCTCAAAACAGATTAGGAAAGAAAATTCAGCTTTTTCAGATTTTATGAAGAGCCATTAGAGATCAGAGTAAATTTGTTTTACGTTACATCCTATTTAAATACTCACTCACTCAACCATCGGAGGTATTCCAACTGATAATTACAGTTTTCCTTTAAAAAGTAAACACAATGACAGAGCAAAGTACACACATTACCTGGAGCAAAGAGAGTTTCATGAAAAAAATATAGATGTGCATTTATTGAGATGGTTTACTCACTAAAGGCCCAGATTAGTGATGCAATCTTGCAAACCTTCTTCCCATATCAGAAATAGACACGTCCACATTATGAGGTGCAAACAAATGGACCTATCTGTGACCTGATTTACACCAGTTTTACACCAGTTTTACACTAGTATCACTACTGACTTAGTGGAGGTCCTCCTAATTTACAATGGCATGAGACTAGAATAGGGCCAAGAAAGAGGGAGCCCATCCCCTTCTCAGAAAAAGAAAGTGCAGGAAGACTGACATGCTTTTGAGGAACATTATCCTGATTCTGATTGTGTCCGTGTGAGAATTAGCTTATGCTGCTGAAAAAGGGGCAAAGAAGAGAACACACACTTCATAAACCAAAGATTCCTTTCTGGGATCATCCTTCTCTAATGTATGTACCTGAAAGTGCCTTATCAAGCACGAGGAAGGGATTAAGACCTCTTTCCATCTGAAAAAAGCGTCTTTAATTTTCTTTAAACACACACAAATTAAGCAGAGGTGATGTGACACTAAAAGAAAAAAAATTAAGTCCCCGTTCAGTCTTCTACACTGTTAATCATATTCTTAAACAAGATTAAATTGAACATAACTGTATTGAAGTTCAGCATGTATACTGGCATATCAAATTTCAAGCCAAGAGCTCTTTTTGTTAAAGTACATGAGATAAAAAGGTAATATACTCTCCGTAAGAGCTCCCTGGAGGTTAAAAGAATCAATAAATTAACTGTTCCCATATGTTTGGCTCCTTTTGGCAAAATTCAGTAACAAACCCTGCCAAACCACTTTTTTGGCAGGTAATACCATTTGGTAGTTATAGTATAACTTGGAATAAAAGAAATCTGGAAAGAGCTTGGAAATTAATAGAAGAAATGGCACTTAAATCCTGGTATGGTCAGCTGAATGCCAATAAAAGAAAAAAAATACTTACAAAGGCAACTATATGGGTCTGCTCTATCATAAGCAATGAACTCACCAAGACAGAAAAGCTTCCTCATATCAAAACCTCAAACACTTAGGATGGGACACCAAAGCAAATGCATTTTTATAATATCATGCATGTATGTGATTTTAAAAGGCAAGGATGTGTACATTAATATTACCACTCCAAAATGTCAAAATTGCGTAACAATGTAAGTATTATTTTTTAAAGCCTGGATATATTGTTAAACCATATTTTGTGCTTCAGAACACTGGCATGAATTAAGTTTAAATCAATGGATCTACTCTGGATTTACACCCAAGTAACAGATAATAAAAAAAATCTGACCAAAGGAAAAAAAGCTTTAAGCAATAATTTAAAAACATTGAATTATCAAAGCATGTTATATACCTCTGCTCATTTTAAGGATATTTACTATAATCTAATTTTAAAATAAATAAAATACCAGACAATGGGGAAAAAAACTTGTTGGCCCTACTCATCTGAGCAAGACAAACTGGATTTGGTTCACGGGGTCATATTTAAAAGCAACCAATATGAGATCACAATGTGCATTTTGATTTATTTTACTTTTTAATTATTTACAGTTGGATATTTATATTCACTCCTTTTATTCTAATATTTCAATATCTACCAAAACTACAGATTAGTTAGTGTCATGATATTTGGAGCGAAGGGAAAATATCAAGTTTTTCTTGTTGTGTTTCTCTAGTCAACTGCATCATATGCAAATTTCACAGGATGACTGGTGTAGCGAATCTTTTTCATGTCTTAGTTATGTTATTGCAGTGTTAATAATTCATATGCAATAATGCAATTAGGAGCACATACAGGTAAATGTAATTCTAATTTGTGCAGGTCCAGTGATTATAGGCATCTGGAATGTTTTTCCAATGGAAAACTTTTGTTCTTATTCTCAGATGCTTATCCTATTCAGCCATTTGGGATTTTACTAAATAATCTTCTCATTAACTGGATTCATCTTCTGACATTTTATTTTAAATAAGGCAATTTTTATGAAGACTTGACACTGAAATCAGAGACTTCATTACCCTACAGAACATATTTGCAGTTCAAAGTATTTAAGGGGGTTAAACAAAATGCAAACATTTAATGCAACATTAAGCATGTGAAATAAAAACTTGATTGCCTAAAGAAAGCATGCTATGCTGTTACCCTGGTGACAGGTTAAAAAAGGATTGTGAGCTGAATGGCTGTATGATATGAAATTAAAATGTTTCACATTGAACAATCCAAAATGAATTGGGAAAGGTTAGAGCAGGAGAGAGAGAAATCAATTCTCCAATGGCAATAGTGAATGGAAGAGAAGTATGAATAGGATTTGCCAGTGGGGTGCAACAGCTGCCAAATATCCTGCAGCCAAAGAATTACAATAATACTGATGAAGTGTGCAAGAGCTTTTGGAATCATTGCAGGGAACAGAGAAATACTCCTACAATAATGAAGCTATTCTATATCCCATCTCACTCCTGCAGCAGAATAAAAGAAAAAAGGGAAATGTTTAAAATTGCAATATTCCACAATAAATCTAGAAATACGTTATCTATCCTTATTCAATATTTTCTACCTAACTATAGTTTTTGTGAGCCATAAATTAAGTATGTTACAAAATGGAAAATTAGCATACATATATGTAAAAGTATATATGCAGAACTTAAAGGACAATACTGAATGAGACATTTTGTCTTCCCACTTTTGCAGCATTTATTTTGTTGCTAATATTTAAACTGCAACAGCATTCAAAATATGCTAGGCACTACACAAATATACAGGAGGAAACAGTCCATGCCCCGAAGAGTTTACAATCTAAGGGGCTGATTATGCTAACACTCATGCTCTTGCTTATCTTTATTCATGTGAGTAGTTCCAGTGAAGAGGCTTCAATGTTAATTCTATGTCTTTTAATATATATATATATACACACACACATAAAAAAATATTTTACACAAGCATGTGCATGCACAAACACACTTAATATAAAAAATCCATAATTTTAAATGGTATTGAACTAAGTGAGAGGAAGGGATTGTTGTGCTCAGGGAGGAGAGTAGATAAAGGGAGGAGGAAACCAAGGGGAACGGAGCAGGAAGAGGAAAGTAAGAAGCACAGTAATGGAGAGGCGTAGAGGACTGAGCAGCTGAAGAGCAGCAGTAGTAGGAAAGGGTAGGATGAAAGTGGACCAACAACCAATGGTAATACAATACAAAACTACATTCATTCAGAGTTAAGTAACTGGTAATCTCAAAAATCTATAAAGGCTCCTACAGCTGCTGCTATTACTCCCCATATGCTGTGGAGGACAACAAGAAATGACCCCAATGCCTCAGGAGGGTCCCCTGGTCTGATGGGAGGCAGGAAGGCTTTAGCTTTATCCTCTGCATCCTCAGCTGCAGTGGTGTCTGCTGCTTTAGGCCTATACTGGGAGAAGATACTCAATCAGGTTCAGGCCTTTATATTATTTATTATAGATAATTCCAAAGATTGCATGAGTGAGTGCCCACAGTACTGTTCCCTTGCCCTACAAATTTCATAACCAACCATTCCACAATAGGCTCCCAAACGTAAAAGACCAACTGGCTCTTAGAACTTATCTTCACAGAGGTAATGCTCTCCTTTCAAACAGTATGTACTCTGCATCTCCCTACTATTGACTTAGTCCCAATAAATTATTATTACGTCTCTCAAGATATTTACTTTCTATGAAGACTATGTCATGATATCTACTTTAAGATATTCTCTTGCAACATTTATATTTTATTTAGTTTTAGTTAGGCTTTAGTAGCTAAAAATCTATTTAATATATCTGCATCTAAGTGTGTGTATATTTTCTTTTTATCATAAGTAAGTTGAACAAATGACAGATTTTAAAGATAGCTAGATAATTATATAGGTGAGCTGGTTTAACTTTCTTTAGGGAAGGACAACAAAAATGGAAAAGGTTTAGGGAAAAATAATTTATTAGGACAGGTCAAAAGTACTCAACAAGTACTGCTTAAAAAGTCAAAGGGAAAATATCCATGTACATGCAAGGATATTACAAAGAGAAGGGGGGGAAAGATTCTCAGTAACTGAGTAGTCCACGGGGAAAGAAAAAGAAATAATGGAATAATCATCTGAAGCTTTAATGATTCCATAAATACATCAAGGGGTTCTGGTGGCATCATAATAAATCATTAAAGCAACAGTTGAGTTGTTGATGAGGCGATCAAGACCCAGACTGAGCCAGTGTTATTTTCAGGAGCTAAGAATGACTACATATCTCAGAAGCGGTGGAATGAAGTCAAGCCACAAGTGGGTTGTACTTACTCATCCTTACCAAATGAAAATGAAGTATTTTATCTTTATTTCACATCAGAGGGGTATCCGTAGAGTAATCTGAACTATAAATGTTTAGCTGTATTTACAATAACTGCTCATGTTATTACTGCACCTCTATAAAAAAATAGCATAGGATGGGATACCAGCAGAGATATATAAAGCAGCAGGTCCAGTAGCACTAGCAGCGTTTCACAGCATGATCATCAGCATCTGGGAGGATGAAAACATACCACAGGACCTCCGCGACGCTACTATTGTCTCTCTGTCAAGAACAAAGGCAGCAAAGCAGAATGTGGAAACTATAGAGGCATATCCCTCCTCTCCGTTGGAGGGAAGATCATCGCACGCATCATCTTGAACCGCCTAATAGCTAGTATTTCCAAGACAAATTTACCTGAAAGTCAATGCCGGAGCACAGTCGATGTGGTGTTTGCTGTCAGACAAATACAAGAGAAGTGCATTGAACAGAACATGCACCTGTATGCTGTCTTCATAGATCTGACAAAGGCGTTTGATACCGTCAACAGGGAAGCCCTTTGGACCATTCTAACACGACTTGGCTGCCCAAGAAAATTTGTCCAGAGTATACGCCTTTTCCATGACAGCATGACAGGCAAAGTATTGTCTGATGGAGCCACATCAGCCCCCTTCAACATCACCAACGGCATGAAACAAGGACGTGTTCTGGCTCCTGTCCTATTTAACCTTTTCTGTGCATGCATCCTTAACCACGCAATGAAAGATCTGGACCGAGGTATATATTTGAAATACCGGCACGATGGTTCACTTTTTGACCTCCGTCGCCTGAATGCAAAGACTAAGACAGTGCAGAAACTCCTTCTTGAGGCACTCTTTGCTGACAACTGTGCCCCAGTGGCTCACTTTAAAAATGATCTTCAGCACATTATCAACAAGTTTGCTGACGCCTCACAACTTTTAGGACTAACTATCTGCCGCGGAAAGACAGAAGTTCTCCATCAACCTGCACCTGGATCAAATGTTTCTGTCCCGAGTATCTCCATTGACGGCATTCAGCTTAAAGTAGTGGAGAACTTTGAATACCTGGGTAGTGTCATATCTAGTGATGGATCACTGGATAATGAGATCAACGCACAAATATCCAAAGCAAGCCAGGCACTTGGCTATCTGTGTGTCAAAGTTTTAAACCACCAGCACATCTGGATGTCAACAAAACTGCTTGTGTACAGAGCTGCTGCTCATTCCTTTCTTCTGTATGGGTATGAAACATGGACACTATATAGGTGCCACATCAAGCAGCTCGAAGCATTCCACATGTGCTGCCTCCGCAACATCCTGAAGATCCGCTGGCAAGACAAAGTGCCCAATCTCGAGGTCCTCGAGACAGCCCAGATGACAAGCATCGAAATGATGATCATGAACTCACAGCTACGTTGGACCAGTCATGTCAGCCGCATGGATGCCAACAGTATCCCCGGCCAGCTTCTGTATGGTGAGCTCTCCCAGGGCATCTGGCATATAGGTCGTCCACGGAAACGTTACAAGGACACCAAAGCCAATCTACAGTACAGCAGTATCAAACCTAGGGACCTTGAGGACGCCACCAGCGACAGAACACAGTGGCGTGCAACAGTCAGGAATACCTGCATCGCCTTTGAGGAAGATGGCGGCCGGCGTCTACCAGAGGCACGCGAATGACGTCACAGTGCATCAGCAGCACACAATCCATTGACCGCAAACTTCCCATGCACCATCTGCAGCAAAATGTGCACCTCTAAATTTGGCTTGTACAGTCATCAGAGGGCACACCATGAGATGAATAATAGATGATCTGCACAGATTTGTCATCATTGGATTGATGGACTATCGAGATAAAAAAACAGCATATTGCTGATACTATTTACTGATGATTGAGACTGTGCCGCAAATGAGAACACAACCTCCTTGCAAGAGGCCTGCACAGATGACTCTAACAAATTTAAGTTTATTTTTAAATCACTACATTTTTTATTTTTGAATGTCATGAGCCAGATGCTGGCTCCTGCTTTGGATGCTTTGTGCTTCTCAACTGGGGCAAAGGGGACAGAAAGCTTCTTCAAGTAAACAGCCGAGCTGAATATTTACTCAGCATAAGAGAATCTGTGGCTGGCACAGAGCAAACTCTATGCCACACCCTCCCAGATCCATCAATATACATGACTGAAAGGTGCTGCACTCCTGAACAGTTAAATGTCTGCTCCAAACTACACAGAGGATAGGGAAAACCAGACACAAGGCTAGGGAGCTGCAAGCAACTAATTTGTGGCTCACCATTCCCACAGCTTACTGGATGTAGGGGAGGTTTTACTCCAAAATGTTTAGATTGTTGTTGGATACAAATCTACAATAACTCACAAAAAAGATTTATACAAATGCTTCTGTTTTCTTAGTTCATCCATTTCATTTGAATACAGAATTGTGGCCTTAGTAAGGTCATATGAGTCAGTTGTTTCAGGAATTTAATGAGAATCAATTGATTGACAGTCTTTTCGACCAACAGTACTTCATAATCAGCAGTTACTGATAGCAACAAAATGCTTTTATTTTAATATTTGAATACATTATCTTAACAAGAGATACATTTCTTTGGAGACAAATATTTTTAATACAGGTATAACTATATATTACAGCTACACAAATCTATGTGGAGTTATATAAAATGATTATTTTACACAATAATTTGCAATTATGCAGTGTCTTCCATCAGAGGCTTTCAAACACTTTACAAACCTTAATGAATATATCCTCACAATACTCCTGGATTATAAGAAAATATTAATCTCATTGACTGATGATGAGGCAAAATGCAGTTAAGTAATTTGCCTAAGGTCACACAAGAAGACCGAGACACATAATCTAGATATCCTGGGTCTAGTCTTCTGCCTCAGCCACAAGACCAAAGAAAACCTCTAGCTTTTTTCCAAGCAGGATAGTAATATTTTTAATGCATTACCATTCTTTTTACATGCAGTATCAGGTTATATGGACATGTAGTCTCACTGATTTTTTTCCAAGTCATAAATGATGAAAGGGTAAAACTCATATAAAAATTAGGAAAATATGCTTAGCAGCCAACATAAGCAACACATAGGAAGTGCTGTTGGCAATTGGGTTTAGAAGTATAAACATTACATTAGTAGACCCATGAGATAGCATGATGTAGCCACACCTGGAGACTCTCTCCTATTCCCTTCCCAAGACACTAATGAAAACAAGACTGAAGCCAAAACGTGAAGATTCAACTATACAACATGAGTTAGGCTCAACTACATCAAACAGGCATAAAATAAGCTGGATTCACTTTAGCCAAATATGTTTCCACTTGAAACAAGATCAAATTCTGTCAAGAAGGCCTCAAAATTTTACTAGATGCTGTAAATCTGTTCAGCAGCTGTGGGTGGCACCAGTTTCACAATAAACTGGTCTACTGAATAAACAGGGACAGTTCTATGTAAAATAAGCGAAAGCTGAACAATGAAACAATAATCAATCATTCACAGCTGCTTCCTGTAGGAAATATGTGCTCCTATTATCTGAATATCACAGTTAAATAATCACACTAGTAACTGACCCTTCTGGTACAAAGCATTTCATTAGCTAATTAGCTTGGAAAAAAATCTGTTCCAGTTTCCCAAGAAAACCGTTGAAAGAATACCCAGTTTGGTTTAAAAACAAGGACAATTTAGGAAGTGTTATACCACATAAAGAAAAATATCTGCACTTCTATCACTATTTTACATATTTCCAGCAGTCATTCTAATTAATTGTTGGTAAACATATCCAGAAGGACTGGTGGCAGGGTTGCGCTTGGACACATGCAAATAGCAGAAACCTCACCTGAGTACGCTCCAAACATGTTACAATCCCATTCGTGGGAGCTGGTCATTTTGATATAGCTAAGACATTTACTATCGTGTATAGTTTGTCAACCTGTATTATTCGTACGTCACACAGATTGTTCTAACAAAGAACCTCGACTATTTGAAAATAGCTGCAACAAGCTGTGTGTTTTATCTTAATGAAAATATAACTCAACTTGCCAGCACAGTGGAATTTGGCCAGCTCCCTGTAATTAGTGTTTCACACAATCATGCAAGGGATTTAGGTTCAACTGCAGAATCTAGTTTTTCCACTCATCAAGCTGGCAGGGGCTGGGAACAAATACTTTTGGCTGTGTAGTGGAATCACCTCATGATTCCCCTCCAGTAAAAGAAGGTGCAGCAGTGATTTCTTCTGAAAGGAGTTCCATCCAGCCATCACTTGCTAGAATGCAGATAACTGTAGTGTAACCACCATGAGGTTGGATTGGATAAACTATAGAAAAACATGGGGAATCCTTGGAGTTGAGTCAGTTGTGTAAATGACATATACAGCTCTCTGGGGGTGGGGGCATGGAAGGGGAGGAGTATGCAGTATGCAACACAGGTCCAGCAGAAAATGACTTCTGATCAGCAGCTGTACCTGGTTTATAGGATATAATACATGTAAAAAATACCACTTTTAAATGTTATTCCTCACACATCCATTCCTCAAAACTTTCTTTCAGTATGTACAAAAATAAACAGTCAACAGAACTGGAATTCCAAAGAGGATCACAGTGATCTGGAATAGTTTTCAAAAATTTTATGAGAAAGTGATATGTTAATCTTAAAATGTGCAGTTTAGCTGTTCTGTTTCCATCACCCAGCCTGGATCTGAAAACAAATACAGACTTCAAACATCCATTTCACCCATAATGAACTACATGCCTTGTTGAAGACCACCAAACAGATAACATTTTTGGTCCGCTGCCAATAACGAAGGTCCTTATTCTGCTCTTCTTCGTTATTTACACACATCCAACAGTTTGCAACAGTTCTCCTATACAGAGCAAGATGTGCTTTGTTTGCCCACAATGCTACTCCCTTATTATTCCCCTGGGACACAAAGTACCTCCTGAGGAGATAAGACTGACTGGACAAGACGAGAACATAAGAACGGCCGTACCGGGTCAGACCAAAGGTCCATCTAGCCCAGTATCTGTCTACTGACAGTGGCCAATGCCAGGTGCCTCAGAGAGAGTGAACCTAACAGACAATGATCAAGTGATCTCTCCTGCCATCCATCTCCATCCTCTGACAAACAGAGGCTAGGGACACCATTCCTTACCCATCCTGGCTAATAGCCATTTATGGACCTAACCACCATGAATTTATCCAGTTCCCTTTTAAACGCTGTTATAGTCCTAGCCTTCACAACCTCCTCAGGTAAGGAGTTCCACAAGTTGACTGTGCGCTGCGTGAAGACGAACTTCCTTTTGTTTTAACCTGCTGCCTATTAATTTCATTTGGTGACCCCTAGTTCTTGTATTATGGGAATAAGTAAATAACTTTTCCTTATCTACTTTCTCCACATCACTCATGGATTTTATATACCTCTATTATATCCCCCTTAGTCTCCTCTATTCCAAGCTGAGGGCAGCTTATGGTACACCACTTAAAAGGGATGCAGTAGTTTGTGTGCTACAGTGTCCCTTAACTCTCTCCCAGGATGGCACAAAACCCCACATCTCCAAAAGAAGGGCTGTGCCTAAATAGCACAAGGTAGCCCTCCTCAGCTACATTTGCTGAAAGGGGCATACCAGACACTGAGGTTATTTTTTAATTGTTTTTTTATAAGCAGTATGACCAAGTCTTGTATCTTGCCACTACACAAGACCATCGAGAGAATACCAGGCTAGCTTGCTCCCATAACATTTGGTTTACAAGTTTGACTTTCGGGTAGAAATTGTTTGAACTTGTTTTTTCTTTTAAACCGTGGTTTAAAACTAACATTCACAGAACATATTTTCTTTAGGAATAAAATGTTAAAGATTTTGTAACCCTTGAACTTTTCTTTTTCCCTTGCCTGCACGTGCAAATTGAGAAATTTCTCACCTGACAATTTTCTATGAACAGCTTCTCCCCTCATTCATTACTCATGAGCTACCTAATGCCCCCCCCCCCCCCACCCACTGTAGAATTTGGAGGCAGTCCAATGCTGTTGCTGGAGGCTCCAGGACTAAGCTCCACTCTTCAGCTCAGGCCAGCAGGAAAGATTTCTATAGCTGCATAAACACTCCAGCAACCTATTACTAGCATTAAGACAACTTGAAATAAAGTATTGAATTAAACTTAAGACACTATCATTATGTCTACACAGCCCGTGGAAGTGAGCCTCTCAGCCTGGTTAACAGACTTGGGCTAGCAGAGTTCATGCAGTGCTCTAAAAATAGTGGTGTAGGCAGCCCTTTGAAGTTGCAGCTCAAGCACCAAGCCAGGCCACACTTCAAAGGGCTCTCTATATGGCTATTTTTAGAGCACTAGCATGAGCCCCACTAGCCAAAGTTTGTTGGCCAGGCAGGGAGCTCACTTCTGCAGCCTGTGTAGATGCAGTCTAAGTCTCCCTTTACAGAAAATTTTCATTTTAAATTCTGGTACTTTACCAGACTCCCAGAGTGGGTTGAATTTGGTGAGAAGCTGCTAAAGGAAATGATCAAGTAAGAAATTTCTCATTACTTTTGCAAATCTTCCTCAGATGAGGCTCACATACATTTCCCTTAATGTCTCTGGAGACTGCTGTGAACAGCTTCCCAGATGCCTAGCATGCCAACTGGTGCAGCACCCTCAAGGCCCTAAGGCTTTGGCATTTTGGACAGAATGAGATGAACAGGGTACAATCAGCATATGTACTCCATATTCTTGAGCTATATCTTTAGAGCTCCAGGAATGCCCATTTACGCCACAGCCTTCCAAAGATTAGAACAAAATGATGAGAGAACTACTTCCCAGAAACGATGGAACGAGGAACTTACCTTGACCAGAAAGGTTTCTGGAGCTATAACAATAACCTTTCCCTCGTGACAAAGACAGTGTGGCTCTTGTATGGATATGGGAACTAATTTCCAAACTTGCCTTTCAGAGGTAATGGCGACTAGAATGACTAGTCACAGGCTTCTCTAATTTGTCCTTGTGAATAAACTGGGCACCCAACATGCTTGGTTGCAGGACTCCAGTAAACCTCCTGGAGAAACTCCAGTGTAGCTGAGTTCACCAAAATTTTTGGATTATAATATTTGCACCACAATGGCATCTAGAGGTCAGGGTTCCAGTGTGCTGGGCATTGCATAAACAAAGAGGCTACCCTTGCCCCAAAGAGCTTTCTGTTTTCCCTCACACCAAAAAATGTAAATTTGACCAGATAAATGAATGAAATATCCTGGCCAAGTTCTATCTGGACACCAAACTGTATCAGAGTCAGATGAAAATGGGCATGAGTGCTCTATCCCAGAGCCACTAGAGAGCTCTATCCTCTCACAGTGGATAAGACAGAGAGATAAGCCACATCTCCAGCACAGATCGCCATGTGGAGAGTGGAGACGACCCACCTTGGGGAAGGAAACTGATGATGGCAGTGCCACGGTTGGCCAGCAAGGGACACTACATGGGGCTGCCATGCCACAACACATCTACAAAATTCATGGCCAATAAATAATGCTAAAAGTGGGCTACCAACTGCTGCTACCCAAAAGAATGGGGAAAAACACGATTCCTATTGCATCTCTGTACTCAAGAGTACACTTACAAAGTAAAGCCCTCCTTCTGCAAACATTTACACATCAGAAAGTGTTTGCAGGATTGGACCCTGAACCATTATGTCTTTTCATTAAGGCACTGAATTACTCATGAATCCACAATATTTTCTGAAGATTTATTATGCTTCATACTATCCCAAAATGCTGAGATCACTTCAGATAGGCACATGGGAAATTTGTGATGCTCAATTTGTGGTTAGTTACTAATGTAGCAACATTTTGCATTAATGAAACTCCTGATGTGCATTAATTACTATTCTGCCTCGTAACAGTTTTTTGTGCCTGTTTGTTAATATGGGAGACAAAATAACCATGTTTGACTTATTGGGGGGTGGGGCAGAATGTAAGTTAAAGCTCATTTGGATTTAGAAAAAACAGACTATATTAAGGAACCATGCGGTTTCTCACCAGTGTTCCTCCTGTGTATGGAAAGTTGCCATTAAGAAAAGTATTGAGCACATTTTAGTTCCTAGAAATGAACTTACCTTGGAGACCCTAGAAATTGCTGTGATCTCAGTTGTTCAGCCATATACAAAGAAGTTGCTATTGCCAGTAGTTCCCTCTTCTCGAGATCTGTCAATTTGTGTCCTAGTTTTCAAAAACAATTTTTTAAAATTGTTATATACGATGAGCCAATTTAGCACTTCTAGCCCCACAAAATAATAAATCAGTAAAAACACTATTTAAGTCCTGTAGCTGAAATCTATTTTTCCCTAAATTAAGAAACACTTAGGATGGCAGACGTTCACAGTTCCAGGATTTAAATAGTATGTTTTCATACAGCTCGGCCCTACAGTTAACACTGGTGTCTATGTTAAAAACAATCTGACAACTGAAAGAAAAAAAATTAAGTGATGCAGTAGCATCTTGTTTTCATAAGCAAAATGTCACTGGTTGACATATTGTGGCTCATGCTGATAAAGAATCCATCTGTACATTAAAACTTATTCAACATATGCAATATTCTTTTCAATACTCTACTTTCTAAAAGCTACAGATCTCCCTCCCTGCAAGCGATGATACGGCAATATACCCTACTGGAAATACCTGGAACTTAAACTACTTGTCACCCCTATTACAGCGAGTGTCTGTCAGATCGGGGGTATTACTGTTTGTTTGTCTGTGGTAGGGCACAAATTATACTAGATGTTTTCTAAACAGAAAGGTGGTATGACCTCCCTGACCCACTAAGCTTGACTTAAAAGAGAGCCAGCCAAATGAAGCTTAAGCAGAATGCGTACAACATAAAAATAGAATGGTTAAGGTGATCTTTGGCCAGGTCTTTGTTCAGACAGTAAAAATCAGCTAGATTTCTCATAGGAAACATAGCAGAATTCAGTCTCCAAGTGAAACTTTAATATGGACAGGTTATTGGCCTTACAGATTAGCTCAGGAAGAACTTTCCAAGCACAGCAGATAGCATTGAAGAAGACACAGATGGATTTATATGAGAAACTGACACATGGGAGGATAAGGCTGGCATCACAGGCAAAGCAGAATGAGTTCGAAATGACTGGAAATAAAGCACAGGTGGATAAGCAAGGAGGACAGAGTTCAGCAGGCCTTTGAAGGCAACAATAAGAAGTTAAATTTGATGAGATAATGAAGGCTGAGGGATTCAAAGAGAGCTCATAGTGAAAACAACAGGCGAGAATGACTATTTTTAGCAAAGGTGTTTTTTATGGACTGAGGAGGGTCAATGTGTGTGTTTGGGAGGCCAGAGAGCAGGATATTGCAGCATTTGACATAAACGAAAGAATGAAAGAGAGCTGTAGTTGGAAGGAAGGAAGACAGACAGACAGACAGACAGACAGACAGAAAAAGATGGGTCTTAGAGATATAGTGGTAAGGAACAACCTACGCCATGCTACAGGGTAAAGAAGAAACACCTTGTTTTCACAACACAAAAGTGATTACCACTTTTCTGTCAAATGTATCTGTGCCCCAGAAAAGTGCCACCAACTCATACTAGTTGGGGGGGGGGGGAAAGGATTCATTCATTTTATTTGGATTGGCTATTACATAGAGACCAATACAGTGGGACTCACAAAGATGCTTCATGGTTATCTTATGCTAGCAATAATAAAGGCCCAGTCTTGCAAACCCTCACATGAGGCACCATTACTTACTTGGTGCCTCAATTCCTTCACTGAAGATGTCTCACATGAGTAAAGTTCTCTCAGGTGGTCATTTGGTGTCCTGGGGTCTTGTTGCACCTCACCACAGTGATGGCCCTCTGAAGAAGCTCTACACTGCTCTCTGTCTCTGCCTCAAGCAGAGCCTCTACTTGCAGGTGCAGTAGGGTCACAAACACCATCCAGAGATCACCAAAAGACCCATTCGAAGGGTCCTCAATGTTTATTCACATTCTGCTTGTGATCATTATTAGCGCATGCTAATTTCCACGACTATCAAAAAGTATGATTACTATGATTCTTGGGATAATCTATAAAATATATCTGAAAATTACAGCAGCAGGATTTACTATAATATAATATAAAATAATAATAAAATATATACATTTGGCAGAGGACATACGTATTTGAAACCATGCTACTGCACAAGTTATAGTATATATATATATATATATTATATATATATATATATATACATATATATATACACACTATAACTTGTGCAGTATATATATATACTATAACTTGTGCAGTAGCACAAGTTATAGTATATATAGTTATAGTATATAGTTATAGTTATAGTATATATATATACTGCACAAGTTATAGTGTGTATATATATATAATAAGTCCTCTGCCAATTTGAGGAGCAGAGACAATCATTGGAGTTGGCACCTCTTGCAAAAAGAGAATGTGGAACGTGCTGCTTGAAATCCACAGAGCAACAATGGTATCCAATTAGATTGATGCTAAATGCCCTTACACTGACTGTCACAAACCAAAGAATGAAAATTTAAAGATAACAAGGAATGACAAAAACATACAGGTCTGCATCTATTTTTTAAATTTAGCATTTATTAAAATATTCGGGCTACAGATTACTGTAACTTCCTTCACTCATTGTTTATTATTGCTTCCTTCTGCCTCAAAATGGAAACTATATGCACGTCAATGAACACATGGACAAACACAACTTCTGAAGAGAAAAACCTCGATCTTTCTCTTGCCATTTAGCGGAAACCGCGTTAAAGCAAAATGAAAAACGTGGAACTCTGAACTTGTGTGTATTTTAGGGACATATACAGGGACACCTCAGAAATGTTTGAGGTGGTATGCACTGTCAATGCCTGTGGAGCCATCCCTGCTGCAACCACTGGCCCCTTCACCTTACCTACTGAGTCTGCGCCACGCTCAGCCCATCATTCAGTCCAGTCCAGCCCGCCCAGTTGCAGTGTCACCCCTACCCCAGAGAGGGGAGATGTGCTATTGGAAGTGGGCCAAACCAGGCAGTCTCCCAGTGAGAAACCCTGGTGCAGAAGCTACCACCATGGCACTGGTGAGGTGGGGCAGTACTGTCCACTTCACTGTCCACTCACATTTGTCCCTGCCAGCTCTCTGTCATGACAAGAGGGCAGCGGGTTCAAGACTGAGTGAATGGCGTTGTGATCTGGTACAGGGGAGACAGAGAGATGTCACACCAGGTCACCACAGCAGTCACTCAATTTTGGCACCACTGCCTCCCCATCACGATGGGGGGCCAGGAGGATCAAACCCAAGTGGACAGCCCGGAATCCAGCACTGCTGTTTCTCATTGCTGCCAAAGGGAGGCACCATGCATGCGGCTGTGGGCACCATTGGACATATATGAGTCCCCAATTTCATGAATAAACTGGTCTGACTATCATGCATAACAAAGTGAGCTTCCAGCTCTCTATACACCAAATGTTAAAATGTAATCAATTATGAGATTTTGTTTTGTTTTTTAAATAGGTAGTACTCAAAAATTGTCTGATTACATGCCTCGACCCAATAAAAAGCAGAGTTCCTTATATGCTGAAAAATAGATCTTTTCCCCCTCTGTCCTAAAAATCCAAGACAAGTATGTGTAACCAAATTCACGTATGCCAATAAGTGGGAGAACATGCTCCCAGGAGTACAAATAGCATCAACTCGCATATAAGAACAAAGAAAAACTATAAAGATCCCAATTTGCAGGTTTTATTGTATGACCTTCATCTGGGATGAAATCAATAACTGCTTTTCCACTTGCCATGTTGCAAAAACTATTTTCTTCCTCAATCTTCAATAAAAATCAAACTCCAAACAGTGAACAAGGGTCAATATCTTGAAACAGCTTAACAGCAGAATAAGAAGTACAAACATCTCTTCACCAATAAAAACATAGAAAAAATATGTTTATCTGCTTTCTTTATTTGTCACTGTTTGCATTTGTTGTAGTATAATTTAAACCAACAGAAAACCAAGCATGACTGGGGTGCCCACTGAGCAGGGGTGGCTCCAGGCACCAGCGCACCAAGCATGTGCCTGGGGCAGCAAGCCGTGGGGGGCGGCCTTCTGGTCACCATGAGGGCAGCAGAAAGGCTGCCTTCGGCAGCCTGCCTGCGGGAGGTCCGCAGGTCCCGCGGCTTCAGCAGCAATTTGACAGAGGGTACGCCAAAGGTGCAGGACCGGCGGACCTCCCGCAGGCACGCCGCCGAATCCATGTTACCAGCGGACCTCCCGCAGGTTTGCTGCTGAAAGCCACCTGACTGCTGTGCTTGGGGCGGCAAAATACATAGAGCCGCCCCTGCCACTGAGAGTGGTTCTTAAGTCTAAGGTCATATCTACACTTTGAAAACTCTGCTGGCATAGCACTGCGAGTTACACTGGCATAGCTACGTTGCTCCAAGGTGTGAATTTTTCACATCCCTGACAATGTAACCATGTCGACCTACATTTAGACCACGCCTAAAAGATAACAGAAATTGTTAAAAGCGTATCAAAATTAGGTTTCTGTGTTTTGCTACAAAGGTGCCATCTGTAGCCTTTTTCATTTAAATTGAATTGAGTAATTCTGTATTAAAGTACCATGGGTTCAGCTCCTGTTGCTACAGTTTCAAGCTCAACTAAGTGAAAAATCACCTCTGGTGCTTTTCTCAAATTTGGAGGCTCCAGGAACACATGAAGACTAAGGATAGTGAACAGAGATGCAACCACAAGGACAAACTCTTATCTGTACGAAAACCCATTTCCCCTCACATTTAAATTATTTTATAATGTTGAACAGAATTCTCTGGCATTATTTTCATTATTACGGTTCTAAACTCCAGTATCCCTGGCCCTCCCACTCTTTTTCTGCTAGTGTGCCCTGTGCTGCTTTTAAAGTTTAACTTCCACTTAGGAGTCTAAACTGAGACCAAGTAGCGACAGACTCTTATTTTAAACTGAATATTACCTTACTCCACATATAGCCCTCATTGATTTTAAATGGGATTACTCAAACTGTAAGATAATATTCAATGTGAGTAACACTATCACCATCCAGCCCTTAGCATTAGTCATGCAACAGTGAGATCTGAAAAGCAGCAGTCACCTCTGAAGCACTCTTCATGGGGGTGGCTGGACAGGAAGAAAAACAGTTTCTCTTTGAAAAGTAGCCACTTGAGAAGCCGTGGCTCCTGAATTTCAAAGAGAAGCTACAACCTCCCTATAATACCCTGGCTGTAGCACACTACAGATTCCAGGACTACATTCATGTTTTACATCTACCATAAAAAGACAGTCAGCTCCCAATTTATCTTTATTCAACTCACTGAATGTTTCTGCATCCCCAGAATCATTAATAAGTTGTGTTATACAATGCGAGCTATAAAATTTCATTAACTGCTGTGAAAATAAGTAGTTGATATGTTTAGGAGGGTTAACTGTTGAAGGAAAAGAGCATTTAGCAGCATTCAGGGAGGTCAGATTTCCCATACCCTTTAGAGAATACATAAACTAGCTCTATAAGCAAAGAGATTTATTTTCCTCTGCCAATCAAAAGTACAACCACTTTGGTGCATCACGTAAAGTTAATGAAATAAAGGCAGTACAGCTGCTCACAGTGAACTGGCTGTCATAAGGCAAATCTCATGACAAATGGCACATAGTAAACTCCTACTCCAGGTTAGGTATGCTCCTCTCCCATGGCATCCACTGTTCTTCAGGTCCCATGCCAGTTCACAACCTGCACTAGATTCCAGCCCTCACTAGTTTCTTTATGCCATTTCCATGGTGTAGAGTGGCCACGACTGCCCAAATGATTTTTCCAGGGGCAGAAGCAGTTTAGGCACAACATACATAGGCCTGCCTTGCCTTCCTATGCAGCCCCCAGTGCAGAGCTCTGAGGTTGCTCTAACTTATACCAGGAGCCACATCCCAGAGCGACCCAAACTTCAAGAGGCATGAAAGTTGTATAAAGACACCTTTCTCCCATCTCCTCTTGGCACAGCACATTCTCTGGCCCCTTGACAGATTTTGCTCCTGCTTCCTCATATGTGGAGCCATAGCACTGATTGTTAAGGCTGTTGGCCCACAAACCAGAGAAGAGGGACATACAAGATAGATATATTTTAATTTTTAAAATAAAAATAAAAGCCATACCAAAAGTGATGAAAGCTCTGCTGCTTGAGTTATTTAAAACTAGTCTGCACTCATCTATTACAACTAAAGAGCAGAATCCTGCTTCAGGAGAAAGATATTTTTCTTTAATTTCTCTGATCTGATTGTTTAAATCAATATTAGCCCAGTATCCCCCAAGCTGTGTCAAAAGGGTTCTTACATACCCAACTTCAAATTAAATTACATAAAAGTTCATTCTGTCCGTAACAATCTTATTTGCATTTTGTCAGAAAAAAAGTTTCCTAATAATACCAAAAAAATCACACCACGCACCCAATTGGTTTTGTGCCCACTCTCGTTATTTAATACTAACATAGTGATTTTCTGTTCAGGGTGAACAAAAATTAAATACAAAATTAATGAGATGGAAAGTATAATGCATAATTTAAATTTTGCTTAATATAAATGGATGCTAACTTCATGTTTGTTTTATAAAAAAATTTAATTGGGGTTGGCTGGCATAAATGTCAGACACCAACTCATCTGAGTCAGGAAATTTGACATTACTGAGGACACTAATTCCTGAAAGACTCAAATTTGTCATTGAAGTGTGGCTGAACTCTGCTTCTCCCCTGTGATCATGGTGAGTTGTAGACCAATACTGGTGTCTGCAGGTGTGATTCTGAGTTATTCAGAATGCTTATGGGAAAAGGGAGGAGGAGCAGTATCTTTTGGGGCTGGACAGACCCCTTTCTAAAATTGATGTTCAAATGGAAAAAAGAAGAATTCTCAACCATTCTGAAGAGCAAGGGGGTCTCCTGAAAGGCTATAAAGTTCTAACCTAGATCTCATGGAGGAAAGAAAGCCACCTGGAATGCCTTAGGAGTATAAGGGAAGTCTGCAGGGTTTGACTGTTTCTTAAAATGGAGAGGAAGAAGCAGTGCTAATGGGTGGGAACATGAGCAAAGTTTTGGGCATAGTCAATAGCAACTGTCCTCCCTACTCTATCCTAAAAAGCGGTCAGACTTCTTCCTCTTCTTTGTTTAATAAAAGCAATCGCAAAGCATCACTCAAGTCTCTCACACTTCTAAAGAGCTCCTTAGCCCTTGCCTGTAGTATCCCAAATGCAATACATGTATGAGTCTTTCCATCAGATACTCAATGTGAGCAATATGTAACCCTCTTTCATCACCTTCATTACAGAAATTACAGAGAGGAAGGAGAGGGAACTGTGTTAGGAATGCCCTTAAAACCAGCATGCTATCCAATATGGGGTCCAAACCCAAAAACTAGATACTACTGGGGTAGGGAAAGGTAAAGATCCCCTGCCCACTGTCTCATATGTTTTAGTATGACTTCTGCAACATCCCCAACATATGTCCTGCTTCCTGTCTACATAGGAGCCCTCTCCTACATTATCAGTAGAGTAAGAGAGACCCTTTTCCACAACCAGGAAGTGTGCAACTTAAAGAAAATTCCCCCAACATTAGACAAATACAATATTTAGGGTTAGGGACAAAGACACACTTTCAGCATAGCTGTTAGAGGACCTTGATAAGAGGGAGGATGGTCCACTGGACAGGATGTTATATTGGCATTCAGGAGACTGTGGTTCAATTTCTCTTCTAGAACCTTGAGTGACTTCAGTTTCTCTACCTCAGTTTCTCATCTGTATAATGTGACACTCCTACCTCACAGGGGTGCCACAATGCACTAAAGACTGTGAGGTGCTCAGACACCATGATGATGGAGACCATATAAATACTTCATCTAGTGCCAGGCCATTGCTAAACCCTGATGTTCTGTCTAGATTGAAGAGTGTGAGGAGCAGCAAAGTAAGTAGTATTTGCAGTCTGAGAATGCTTGACAGAGTTTAAATTAGCGTAGTAACTTTTTAAAGAAAATGCCTGAAACAAACTAAGCAAGCATTAGGTGAAAATTAATTTAGACAGGAGGAAGAGACATGTTTTAAAGTAACTATAGAAACTATCATTTATGCCAGTCAAAGCAAAGATTTAATTTAAAGTGGGCAATGTAGGTTAACAGAAAAGCTGTCAAAATAACTCTCATAATTTAAAAAGTTATTAACTTCACTTTATAATAAAACCTATAGAAACTTGAGACTAAGATCAGTTCTTATTTACTTAATTATTTTATTAGATTCTTACACATTTTACAGATAAAAAGAAGTTAAAATTTGGTTTTGGCTTGAACATTTCGAGAGCACAATCTCTCATGAGCATTCAGCCAGAGATCATCCAAGCCATGAGGTGGAGAGATAGGAGACTGGAATGCAGGGACCTGCCCTGGTTTACAGACAGATGATCCTTGACTAGGGCAAAGTTATTGGAGATGTGATGGAAAACCAATGTAGATTCATGGACCAGTAGCGCCTTGGCCAGGCTAATGCCACTAGGATTAAAGTTGCTTTGTTTCTCTTCAGTTTCCTTAGTATCCTTGGAATTGGAGGAACTAGAGGGAATGCATATAGGAGATGACTGAACCAGGGAGAAGAAAGGCATCTGCAATGGAACCCCAGCTGCCCCCAAGCAAAATCTCTTCCACTAGTTGTTCAGGTTGGTAGCAAACAAGTCTATCATTGGGTACCACCACCCCCCCCACCCCCCGCAACTGGTGAAAGGTTTGGAGGATGTTCTTTCTGATTGACCACCCATGTTGGTCTATGAAATCCCTGCTAAGGGTGTCTGCAATTATGTTCCTCATTCCTGGAATGTGGAATGCCTTGAGGAAGACATTGTTTTTTATACACAATTCCACAAGCGGATTACTTTCTTGCACCTCTCTGCCTGTTCAAATAAAGCATGGCACTGGTGGTATCTGTAAGAATATGTATCACATGGTTGCTGATGGAAGACACAAATGTCTTGCAAGTCCAAAAATAGCTCTGCACTCTAGCACATTTATGTGGAGAGAGAACTCCAGGGATGACCAAAGAGCTTGTGCCCGAAGCTGACTGAGGCGGGTCCCCAGCCTTTGGTAGACACATCTGTCACCAGGGTTATATTCAAAACTGGGAACAGAAAGGGAACACCTCTGCACACAGATCCAACCACCAGTCTAGACACTGGAGCAATCGTGGAGTCTGCATGTCTAGAGGATGCATGGTAACACCATATATTGAATGGAGCCTGGCCTGCAGTGATTGTGAAGTCTGGCATGAAGAGTTACGTACACGCAAAAGGCCATGTGGCCCAGGAGACGTAGGCAAGCATGCAATGTTCTCATTGGTTTGCACTTGAGACTTTTAGACAGAAAGGCTACGGACTGAAATCTAGCCATCGGAAGGTAAGCCGTTGCAGTCACGGCCTTGACGTCTGCATTGATAAAGGTTTTGCGTAGTCTTGGTTGTAACTTTGATCTGTCCAACTTTAGTTTCAGGCTCAGATGAGAGAACAGCTGCCTGATGACACGCATGCTGTTTTGGATTTGGGGGTTGCCTGATGTACTGTAAACTAGCCGATCGTCCAGATAAGGAAATCTCTGAACGCCTAAATATTATAGGTGGGCTGCCACCACTGAGATGCACTTGGTAAAGACCCTCAGAGCTGATGACAGCCCAAAAAGGAGCACCATGTGCCAGAACGGTTGTTGCCTGCTATGAATTAAAATAATTTCCTGTAGCCGAGAGGTACTGCCACATGTAAACATCCTGTAAATCTAAGGCACCATGCCAATCTCTAATCCCAAGGAAGAAGCGAGGGTGACCATCCTGAACTTTGCTTTCTTGATGATGCAGTTCAGTTTTTTTAGATCTAGAATGGGATGATGGCCACCAGAAAACTTTGAGACCAGGAAATACCATGTACTTCTTGAAACAAAATGGTCTCATGAGAAGGGACCCTGAAAAGGGACTGCGGTGTGTGTGGGGAAGGGAGAACTTTGAAGAGGGAGATAAACTGGATAAGTACATAAAAGGTTATTACAAGGAGGAGGGAGATAAATTGTTCTTCTGAACCTCTGAAGATAGGATAAGAAGAAATGGGCTTAAATTGCAACAAAGGTGGTTTAGGTTGGACATTAGGAAAAACTTCCTAACTGTCAGAGTGGTTCAGCACTGGAATAAATTGCCTAGGGAGGTTGTGGAATCTCCCTCATTGGGGATTTTAAGAGCAGGTTGGACAAACCTGTCAGGGATGGTCTAGATAATACTTAGTCCTGCCTTAGTGCAGGGGACTGGACTAGATGATCTCTCGAGGTCCCCTCCAGTTCTACGATTCTAACATATTCCTCCTTCCCTATGCTGAGCACTTACTTGTCTGACATGATCTCTTTCCAAACACAGGGAAAGAGAGACAGGCATCTTCCAATGGAAGGAATAGGTGGATATGGTCAGTGTGCTGTCCTCGATCGGTCACCAGGACTGCTTAGATGTTGAACTTGTCTGTGAGAAGAGCCTGTGGACAAAGCCGACTGGCCATTTCAGGGAGGTCTAAACCTTCTTTTCATAAAGTCTTTTGACCACTACTGGAAAGAGGATCTATAGTAAAGGTGAGATCTAAATTGCTTCCTCTTTGTCACTAGCCTTACTGGTCTTGGTCTGTTCTGAGGGAGTCTAGATCCATCTGCTATGGAATGTATATGTGCATAATCACTAAAGTAGACAGATAGGACAAAGGATCCCAAAAAAAAGAACTTGTGGGGAAAAAAAATCAACAAACTGCATGACAGGTTTAATTTCTCAATAAAACAACTACATTTGCAACAGATTATATAAATACAAAGAAAATATTTCCCCTCATTTTTATTACTTATGAATTTAATATTAACAAGCATAAATAAGTCTATATTTTCCATGATATCACAGGGCACAATCTGATATGGTGTCTCTTGTGAGACGTTAGAGCCCTCAAATGCTCACTGACCATCCATATGTCACTTGGAGTTATGAGTGCTGAGCACCTCCTGTGATTGTGCCCCTATTCAGCAGAATGTTTATTATTGCATTTTCAATATCAGACGATGTGAAATATGTTTTTCATGACCATTATATGACTTTTTTTATTTTCAGTTTGTAGCCAAAGATGTCTTTCTGAAGCTCAAGGAAAATAATTCCAATTCTGCAACCTGTTATTAAAAATTCCAAAACATTTTGTAGATAATGATCTTGTTTAAAATTGAAAAAATTGATTAGAGAATAATTCACTCTAGAAGTAAACAGAAATTGTAATAATGAAGATAATTTCTCACACACAAAAATATTTGAAGGGAGAACAAACCTTTAAAGCCATCAGGATACACATCGGGAAGAAATTTAGTGCTGACATCCCCCTGAACAAAGCGTGGATGGATTATCACTTCTCGCAGTAAAGCTATATTGTGAGTCACACCTATAAATAAAACATTGAGTCAAATCAGATGAATGTGTTAATCACAAGCAATACCAAGAAACAACAAAACAAATCGATTCAGGGGGCTGCTTTTTCCCCTCCAGCTGAATTCCAGTCAACCAATTTGGCAACCATGGCAGTGACAATCATTTTTTGAAGAGGATGGTCCACCTAGCATTCAGACATTGGTTGTCCCTGGATGATTCAGTTTAATTAAGACATAAGCCTTTGCAATTCTCACCTCTCTGACAGACTCTGATCCAAAACCTAATGAAGTCAATAAAAGCAAAAAATGACCATAAGGTTTTTGCTTTACTCCAATGAGATACAGGCAGGACCTAAAGAGAGCTCAGTGAAGTCTCATCAGAGTATCAGTGCCATACGCACAAGCTCAGCATTTCCCATTAACCACACCCACCTTGCCATTCTTATGTTTTAGAGACATCCTGTTGGGAAAGTTATGTACATAACAATGAAAACACTGGTCCATTAAAAGATTTTACCTCACCTATCTTGTCTCTCTATTCAGTTTGAAGCATTTATGTAAGATTTTATAACATATTGTCATTTATAATTCATGAAGGTTATATATAGATCTTACAAAAAAAAATTAAGAGACTTATCTGTGCTTTCTTCAGATGTGCACATCATCCTCTGTAGAATACAATCTTCATATTCTCTTACTCAACCTTGCCCAGCCAAATCTCTAATCAAGTTTTTCACTCCCCGTCTGCATTACATCGCACTAATGGCCACAAAAGGTAAAATATTCATTCTTGGGTTTTGCATTTTCCCTTCTGCTTATCCTATTCTGTCTCTTTCTTCTCCCACCTTTTCTTTTATTTTGTCTTTTTTTCTCCATTTTACTGCTTTCTGGGGACATTGTGCCAGCAAAAAAGTGGAGCTTTAGATTGCTGGGAGACAGAGAAGGCCAGGATCCATGGGTGAATTGAACTCCAATATTCCCCACTAAAAACTCTCCACACAACAATATAGCTCAGAAGCATGCAAGTTGTATTTTAATACAGTGCTCCCTCAAAACATTCTTCAATAAACCCCATGTACTGGAGGAGTATCTACCACAGAGAGATAGAGTGAAAAACTGAGTAAACTATTCATTTATTTTCTCACTTAAGCAAAAATCTCTCATATCTACAACCTCTAGGAAAACAAACTTACATTCAACTCCGTTAAATAGCACAACACACTGTTAAGTCTATGAAATTTAATTGAAATGTTAGTGGAAGGTGAAGATTTCATAGAAGTGCATGGAGGGGATGGAGGTAGCAAGAATAAAGGATCCTCCCTGGTGAAATAGCTTAAATCTGCTATTGATGCAGTTCAGCCATTTCTAAAAAGTTAAATAGTTTTCTCTTCCAAGAGCTATCTCTGGAAAGGATAATTTAGGAGTATCCAGAGAGGAGGCAATCTCCATCAAAGATCACTATCCTTACTCTTCCTTTAATTTAGGGAAGGACTTTTAACAAAAGGTTTCCAAGAGCCATCATAAGCATAACCAAGATCTGGCTAGAGAACAATGTCCCACAGTAAATAATAGCATTTCTTAGAAGTTTATAGAGTTACTAGAGTTACGTAATTATATGAAGTGCATAATCCATATAATATTAACTAGGCTGGGCACTTTCATTAAGAGTTCTAACATTCAGAGGAAAGCTTCCTAGCTTTGTATTTTAGAGACTGTCACTTAATAGGTACATTTTCAGGGATTAGTAGAAACTGCACATCAGCACTGATGACCGCTTAACTGATCTTTCTGATAGCCATAATTAAAAATAATAAAATATGAAATCGCTGTACTATTTGCACCGGAATAGGTAAATATAGTCAAACTTCACAACTACAGATCTAACTAACTATTTACATTCTCTTTTTTCTGAAATGGAGATACCACCACAGAAATACAGTGAAAGTTTTTTTTAAATGCACTATTTTTTCCCCTTTTTCCTTCTCCAGCTTTAGAAACATGAATAACATTCTTGTTATCTTATGCATAACCCAGTTCACACACTTTTTAAAAACATTTTCCCCCTACAGTCTGCTGCCGGTGTGAATTTTCTAGCTCTCTGTGTGGCCGATACTGAAACCACTTTCAACACATGGAATCTGACTTTGGCCTCATGAAACAATCTTGTAGCTCTAAAGACTAGTTCATGAGCCATTAACCAGCACCATGCATCTAGTTCAATTATGAGAATTTGACCATGTGATTAAAAGAAGAGGAGTTACTAAGCCACCTGGGTGATTAGGTCATCCAAGCTCCTTGGATGTTTACATACATATAACATTCCATTCTTTATACCTCCAACAAACAATTTAGTAAAAACCTAGAACTGTTACAGAAGATAAATGAATGTAACTTGGGAACATATATAATCTATATTTTGGATACTACAGAGCAGAGCTATCCAAGCATAAGACTAACTATTGACTTTTCCCCTAATTTTCCCACTTGACTAGAAACTGCAGTAAGTTAAAATATGACAGATTTTCAAGAGCAGCTTCAGAATCGTAATTAAAAACACAGAGTAGCCCTTCTGTGTTCTGACTTTGATTGAATGCAAAATGTAATATGTTACAATGTGAAACCATATCATCTCATGTTTTTCTTTCCTAAACCGCTATAAGATCCCTGTTGAGAAGATGGCTGATGACAGATGACAGAGATCTTGGTGTCTCAATTGACTGCCCCAAAAGACCTGAAATCAAAAACTACCATGAGTATCTTAATTCATTCCAAACCATGTGCAACAGGAAAAAAAAAATCAGAGGCTTCTGCAATGCTTTCAGCTCCAGAAGTCCTTCTATGAGTTCAATAAAAGCAGGCAAGCCTAGGTGTTTCAGAAGTAATATAAGAAGTGTGTTCTACATATGTAAATTAGTATTTTAATATGCAATAGTTTCCTTTCAAAGTACCATGAAAGACTGTATCTGTTCCCAAGATCACTTGTTTAAACAATGAACGGATGGTTGATCTACTCCTTAAAAGTAAGTTTACAGCTTCAATGATGTTCCTAATCACAGCCTGAAAAAATAATAATGTGCCACCCTAAGTCTTCAGAAGTCTAGAAGCTTTAGATTTGCAATTTAGCATGACCTCTGTCAAAGTTCATAAGGTCTCCATCTGTGTGTGAATAACTGCCACGCTACAGAAACATGGACCCCTAGAACAGCTTGCTCCTGACTACCTGCTGCTTCCCAAACACTGGCCAGACATTAGCCCCCATTCTCACAGGATCAAACAGAGGCCAACAGGCAGAGCTTATTTCATGCAAAGTTAGAAACCAAACTGAACTATATTATATCCATTCTGCAACTGACTAATTCTGCCATCAGCCCAAGACTTGAAAATAAAATAATTTAAAAAAAAATCCCATTTTGTAATCTGGAAAAACCATGAGATAAAAATCATTAAAATTCAGTTTCATTTTGTTTCCTTCATAAAACAATCTTTTATTTCTCTACCTTTCATTCACATTGTAAAGAGAGTTGCCAGTATAAATAAGGATCACAATCACAGCTTTGTTGTTCCCCTCTCTGACCTCTTGTCTACACTGCAATAAAACACCCATGGCTGGGTCATGTCAGCTGACTCAGTCTTACAAGGCTTGGGCTGAAGGGCTATAAAACTGCAATGTAGACATTTGGGTTCAGACTGGAGCCAAGGTTCTGGGACCCTCCCCCTTGTTGGGTCTCAGAGCCCAGGCTCCAGCCCAAGCAACTACACTGCAATTTTATAGTTCTGCAACCTGAGCCCCACGAGCCCAAGTCAGCTGACCTTGGCCAACCGTGGGTGTTTTAGTGAAGTGTAGACATACACTGTGAGGCAAAATACAGTAGAGTTTAGTAGCAGTTGCCAACAAGAAGATTTTTCTTATTTCTTTTTCCTTCTTTCCATCATATTGTCCACTGTAAAGTATTAATGAAACAAACGATCTTCTTAAGATGTACTTTTAATTCTTTATCTATTATTATCTATCTATTAATTTTGGGACAATATTATTCAACAGCAGCCTCATAAAAGCATGAGGATTCTTTGGGTCAATGCCCTAGCTTTTAATTTAAGGAGACCTAACACTATATATAACATCGCTTGGGTCCAATTAATTTTGTGATCTGAACCAACTTTCTAGTGAATATCTGTGAACATTGCAAAACCAAAACAATTTGGCATAGTTTGATTAGTAATCTTGGTATCCTTGTTTAGGAACAGAAGGCCCAAAGTCCACTGTCAAAGTTATATATGATGAAATCTGCATATTGCCTGCCTATCTGCACTGTACCTGGTCCAGCTCCATACTATCTGGAATATGCTCATGGAACAAAACCACAAATACCAGTAAATTCACCCTTTTTAAAATTAATTTAAAAAAAAACCACTACAACCAAGCTCATGTGTCAACCTTCTCCAATACCATCATCAAAGTGATGAAGTGATAAAAATAATTTTGTACAAAGCAAAATTATACAGAAGGGATGTGGATGGGATGATATACAAATTACAGTATTTAATCACTAAAAAGAAAAATAAACTTGGTTTTGTGTCTTAGCATTCCATGAGCAACATTTTCACAATAAATATTTACTGACACTAAACATATTCAGTGTTGATTAGCCCTTTTACAGTATTAAGCTTCTGTCAGCTTGACATTCACAAACATAAATCTGCATTTATCCATGTAAACTTAATTGGAGCCCTACATGCCTCTCTGCAGATAAACAATTCAATATATTTAACTTGCTGAGAATTTTAATTGTGTTAAGTGGAAGGGAAAGAACTTTATTTGCATACTTATTGACTGCTAAAACATAACATTCATTTTATGCAGAATTTGAATTGACTGATGATAATTTAGCAATGCTAGTCTGAAAAAAAATACTCTAGTACTGTACTTTACAAGTTATTAAGTAGGTATTCCATTTCGTTTCATTAGGACCTCAAAAACTAACTAACTAAATTCAAGTACTACACTGAGTTACAATTCCAGATAACGATCATCGGAGCAGTTGAGATATGTTTGCAGGTTTTGCATCTGTTGTTATGGCAGGGCCTGGGCCTGCTTTCGGTTGGTGGTCATGGTCTATGGGGAACGTCCTTCTGATGATGCATTTGGAGTGATTGGAGTGTGTGAGGGTTGGCTGAAGGCCAAAATAGGGTGTTTGGGAAATAACTTTTTCCAGATGTTGACCCCATCACCTATGGGTTGTAACTGTTTAATGATACTCCATATGGATTCCAGCATGGCGTGGCAGATGGCAACTAAAGGTGTGTGATGCAAAGTAGATTAGTTTCTTTATTGAAATAGGTTCTCACAGGGTATTTGGGGTGGCCCATTGCATGATGTGATCTGCTTCTCTGGTGGAATGTCCTTGTTTGGTGAAGGCAGTTTTAAATCTGTTAAGATGTGTATCCCAGACTTTCTCCTCAGAGTATATTCTGTGGTATCTGAGGACTTGGCTATAGATTCCTTGGTGTGTCTGGGGTGCTTACTGGATCTTTGAAGGAAAATTATCCATGGGTTTCTTATACATTGTTGTCTGCAGGGTTCTGATTGTGGTATCCCAGGAGTTGATGCTGGTATGGGAGTGTTCTAGAGAGAGTTTGATGGATGATGGTAGCAGCTGAAGATGTGGTGGAAGTCTATGAGGTAGTTTAGGTCATTGTCAAGAGGATGAAAATATCAATGTATCTCAGATATATCTTTGGTTTCATGGTGTATTTGTCCAGAAATTCTACGTCAAGGTGGCCCATGAAGAGGTTGGCTTTCTGGGGAGCATTCCTAGTACTCCTAGCTGTTCTCATGGTTTGGACAAAGTGTGTTGTTGAACATAAAATTGTTACGGGTGAAGATGGAATGGATAAGTTTGGCAATATGTTTGAGGTGAATATTGGAGCGTTTCCATTGTCTTGTAGATATGTGGGGCAGGCAGAGATGCCGTCATTGTGAGGGATATCTGGGCATAGGGAGGTGAAATCCATGGATGCCGTGATGCTGTTCTGAGGGAGGTTGTTAAGGTTGCAGAGTTTGTGGAGGAAGACGGCTGTGTCCTTGGAGGAAGCTGACCCTTTGTGTGGTGAGTGGTTTGATGATGGTTTCTGTGAGTTCTGATATTCCTTCAGTAAGAGTGCCATGGTCAGATATGCTGGATCTGCCTCTGTTCCCTTGTTTGTGTATCTTCAGAATCCTGTAGAAGGTTTGGGGGGGGGGTGATGTCGTAGAGATTCTCTCGGAATTGCTTGGGGAAGGATTTTATGATATCCTTAAATTCCTGGGTGAACTGTGGTATGGGGTTTTCTTTGAGTTCTTTATAGTAGATGGTGTCAAAGAGTTGGCAGTTGGCTTGACATAGTTATCACTGTTGAGAACTATAATGGCATCTCTTTTGTCTTCTAGTTTGATCACTATCTGGTAGCTAGATTTCAGGGACTATATAGCTGTTTTCTCAGCCATGGAGCGATTGTGTTGGATGTGATGTTTGTTAAGGATTTCACAATCTTTTTTTTTTTTCCCCTGAAGTACTCAAAGTAATGATCAAGTATGTGGTTTCATCCACTAGCTGTCCATCATGATTCTTTATTCTTATGACAGTTGGAGGGGAGGTGGTAGGTGTGGCTGGCATCATCACTGTCGTGAAATAATTCTTTGAGGTGGAGTCGGCAAAAGAATTCTTCTAGTTCTCCACAAGTTAGTATGGTATCAGGTTCTCTGATGGGGCAGAAGTTAGTCCCTTGGAGAAACAGATAATTCTGCTCCAGTGAGGGGTAGTCTTGATAAATAGATACGGTTGGGGTGTTGTATATTGTCTATATGGTGGGTCCGGGTGCAATGGTTTATACTGGAGCAGACTTATGTGACAATTTCTTGTTGAGGTGGTCCCTTCTGGAGTATATGAGGTGCAGGAGATGGTTACTCAATGTCATGGTATTACCCCCCACTCTGAACCTTAGCATCCAAAAGATGGGGTACCAGCATGAATTCCTCTAAGCTCAATTACCAACTTAGAACCTGTAGCGCTGCCACCAACCAGGAATTCCAGTGCCTGGTACACTCTGGTCCCCACAAAACCTTGCCCGGGGACCCCCAAGACCCAGACCCTCTGGATCTTAACACAAGGAAAGTAAACCTATTCCCTCACCGTTGCCTCTCCCAGGCATCCCCTCCCTGGGTTACCCTGGAAGATCACTGCGTGATTCAAACTCCCTGAATCACAAAACAGAGAGGACAATTCACCTTCCTCCCTCCTTCTCTTTCCCCCTCCCAGACTTTTCCTGAGAGAAAGTAATAATGGCACAGAGAGAAATCAGCCTCTCTCTCCCTCTTCCCTCCTTTCTCCCCACCAATTCCCTGGTGGATCCAGACCCAGTCCCCTGGGGTCTCACCAGAATAAAAAAACAATCAGGTTCTTAAACAAGAAAAGCTTTTAATTAAAGAAAGAAAAAAACAGTAAAAATTATCTTTGTAAATTTAAAAAAAATGGAATAGGTACAGGGTCTTTCAGCTATAGACACTGGGAACACCCTCCCAGCCTAAGTATACAAGTACAAATTAAAATCTTTTCAGCAAAATACCAATTTGAACTCCTTTCAGCCAAATAAACATTTGAACTTCTTCCAACCAAATACACATTTGCAAATAAAGAAAACAACCATAAGCCTAACTCGCTTTATCTACCTAATACTCACTAGTCTGAACTTATAAGAGCCTGTAAGGCAGAGATTGGAGAGAAACCTGGTTGCACGTCTGATCCCTCTGAGCCCCCAGAGTGAACAACAACCAAAACTAACAGCACAGCACAAAAACTTCCCTCCCTCAAGATTTGAAAGTATCCTGTCCTCTGATTGGTCCTCTGGTCAGGTAACAGCCAGGCTTACTGAACTTGTTAACCCTTTACAGTCAAAGAGGTATAAAGTACTTCTGTGCTATTAACTTTTCTTATCTGTTTATGACACTCAATTTTTCTGAAGTCCTTCTGCAAAGCTGTTTGGCATACTTGGAATTGTATGTAGTAGATAGAGGGTTACAGATGGTGAGTCCTCTAGGATGATATTTTCTTTCTTGCATTCTCTAAGAAAGTAGATGTTGTTCTTTAGTTTTGCTTCCTTTTTCTTCCTTTTTCTTCATGTTGTGCAGTTTCCATTTAAGACAGCAAAATTCAATATCTTCCATTGTTATACAACTATGACATTGTTGGCATTACTGAAACTTGGTGGGATAATACACATGACTGGAACGTTGGTGTGGATGGGTATAGTTTGCTCAGGAAGGATAGATGGGGAAAAAGGGAGGAGGTGTTGCCTTATATATTAAAAATGTACACACTTGGACTGAGGTGGAGATGGACATAGGAGATGGAAGTGTTGAGAGTCTCTGGGTTAGGCTAAAAGGGGTAAAAAACACGGGTGATGTCGTGCTGGGAGTGTACTACAGGCCACCTAATCAGGTGGAAGAGGTGGATGAGGCTTTTTTCAAACAACTAACAAAATCATCCAAAGCCCAAGATTTGGTGGTGATGGGGGACTTCAACTATCCAGATATATGTTGGGAAAATAACACCGCGGGGCACAGACTATCCAATAAGTTCCTGGACTGCATTGCAGACAACTTTTTATTTCAGAAAGTTGAAAAAGCTACTAGGGGGGAAGCTGTTCTAGACTTGATTTTAACAAATAGGGAGGAACTTGTTGAGAATTTGAAAGTAGAAGGAAGCTTGGGTGAAAGTGATCATGAAATCATAGAATTTGCAATTCTAAGGAAGGGTAGAAGGGAGTACAGCAGAATAGAGACAATGGATTTCAGGAAGGCGGATTTTGATAAGCTCAGAGAGCTGATAGGTAAGGTCCCATGGGAATCAAGACTGAGGGGAAAAACAATTGAGGAGAGTTGGCAGTTTTTCAAAGGGACACTATTAAGGGCCCAAAAGCAAGCTATTCCGATCATTAGGAAAGATAAAAAATGTGGCAAAAGAACACCTTGGCTTAACCACGAGATCTTGCGTGACCTACAAAATAAAAAGGCATCATATAAAAAATGGAAACTAGGTCAGATTACAAAGGATGAATATAGGCAAATAACACAGGAATGCAGAGGCAAGATTAGAAAGGCAAAGGCACAAAATGAACTCAAACTAGCTATGGGAATAAAGGGAAACAAGAAGACTTTTTATCAATACATTAGAAGCAAGAGGAAGACCAAGGACAGGGTAGGCCCACTGCTCAGTAAGGAGGGGGAAACAGTAACGGGAGACTTGGAAATGGCAGAGATGCTTAATGACTTCTTTGTTTCGGTCTTCACTGAGAAGTCTGAAGGAATGCCTAACATAGTGAATGCTTACGGGAAGAGGGTAGGTTTAGAAGATAAAATAAAAAAAAGAGCAAGTAAAAAATCACTTAGAAAAGTTAGATGCCTGCAAGTCACCAGGGCCTGATGAAATGCATCCTAGAATACTCAAGGAGTTAATAGAAGAGGTATCTGAGCCTCTAGCTATTATCTTTGGGAAATCATGGGAGACGGGGGAGATTCCAGAAGACTGGAAAAGGGCAAATATAGTGCCCATCTATAAAAAGGGAAATAAAAACAACCCAGGAAACTACAGACCAGTTAGTTTAACTTCTGTGCCAGGGAAGATAATGGAGCAGGTTATTAAGGAAATCATCTGCAAACACTTGAAAGGTGGTAAGGTGATAGGGAATAGCCAGCATGGATTTGTAAAGAACAAATCGTGTCAAACTAATCTGATAGCGTTCTTTGATAGGATAACGAGCCTTGCGGATAAGGGAGAAGCGGTGGATGTGATATACCTAGACTTTAGTAAGGCATTTGATACGGTCTCGCATGATATTCTTATAGATAAACTAGGAAAGTACAATTTAGATGGGGCTACTATAAGGTGGGTGCATAACTAGCTGGATAACCATACTCAGAGAGTAGTTGTTAATGGCTCCCAATCCTGCTGGAAAGGTATAACAAGTGGGGTTCCGCAGGGGTCTGTTTTGGGACCTGTTCTGTTCAATATCTTCATCAACGATTTAGATGTTGGCATAGAAAGTACGCTTATTAAGTTTGCGGACGATACCAAACTGGGAGGGATTGTAACTGCTTTGGAGGACAGGGTCAAAATTCAAAATGTTCTGGACAAATTGCAGAAAAGGTCTGAGGTAAACCAGATGAAGTTCAATAAAGATAAATGCAAAGTGCTCCACTTAGGAAGGAACAATCAGTTTCACACATACAGAATGGGAAGAGACTGTCTAGGAAGGAGTATGGCAGAAAGAGATCTAGGGGTCATAGTAGACCACAAGCTTAATATGAGTCAACAGTGTGATACTGTTGCAAAAAAAGCAAACGTGATTCTGGGATGCATTAACAGGTGTGTTGTAAACAAGACACGAGAAGTCATTCTTCTGCTTTACTCTGCGCTGGTCAGGCCTCAGCTGGAGTATTGTGTCCAGTTCTGGGCATCGCATTTCAAGAAAGATGTGGAGAAATTGGAGAGGGTCCAGAGAAAGCAACAAGAATGATTAAAGGTCTTGAGAACATGACCTATGAAGGAAGGCTGAAGGAATTGGGTTTGTTTAGTTTAGAAAAGAGAAGACAGAGAGGGGACATGATAGCAGTTTTCAGGTATCTAAAAGGGTGTCATCAGGAGGAGGGAGAAAACTTGTTCACCTTAGCCTCCAATGATAGAACAAGAAGCAATGGGCTTAAACTGCAGCAAGGGAGATTTAGGTTGGACATTAGGAAAAAGTTCCTAACTGTCAAGGTAGTTAAACACTGGAATAGATTGCCTAGGGAAGTTGTGAAATCTCCATCTCTGGAGATATTTAAGAGTAGGTTAGACAAATGTCTATTAGGGATGGTCTAGACAATATTTGGTCCTGCCATGAGGGCAGGGGACTGGACTCGATGACCTCTTAAGGTCTCTTCCAGTCCTGGAGTCTATGAGTCTATTTGTGGTGGTGTTGTAGCCATATTGATCCCAGGATAATAAAGAGACAAGGTAGGTGAGGTAATATCTTTTATTAGACTATTATTGGTGAAAAATAAAACTTTCGAGCTACACAGATCTCTTCTTCAGGTCTGGAAAGGGTACTCAAGCCTGGTGTACACTAGGAAATTGGGTTGGTATAACTCTGCTGCTCAGGGGTGTGAAAAATCTCTATCCTTAAGCAACGCAGTTGAACTGACCTAATCGCCAGAATTCTACCATTGATCTAGCCACCATCTTTCAGGAAGTTGGATTTCCTATGCCAATGGGAGGATCTCTTCCATCAGCATGAGGAGTGTCTTCACTGAAGCGCTACAGCAGTGCAGACAAGCCCTCAAGAGTGTCACAGCTAAATACCAGGTAAAACAGATTGTTTATCATAAGTAGTTAACACATTCTATGAGACCATTCAAGGTGAAGTGGCCCATTCACATCTCTGCAGTCACAGGACAAAAAAAAAAAAAAAAGGTGTGTGTGTGGGGGGGGGGGGTTAGTGAGTTACAGGTTTTTGTAATAAGCCATTAATCCAGTGTCTTTATTAAAACCAAGATTTTCAGTGTCCAGCAAAGTTATGAATTTAAGTTTCCAGCTTGTCTTTTGAAAGTGTTCAAGTTTCCTCTGAGGATGACAACTAAGAGGTCAGATGCGAAGTGACTGTTTTCTGAAAAGTGTTCATTGGTTATTCTCAGAGTTCATTCTACTTCGATACAGAAAAAAAAAACCTCCAACAGCACACCCCTAGTTGTCACTAACTGTACGGGGAGATTTTGGCAAACCAGTAAAGTGCCTGAAACCACTATGGCTTATTGTTAAAGACAGCCTAGTCAGCAAGGTGTTAAAAGCAAGTCTCAGCTTGACCAAGGCAGAAGGGGAGCGGGATTTAGGGTGCCACCGAAAGGGCAGTTTGACCCTTCGTCCTCCCTAATAAGAATTGTGTTAAAATTGCTGATACATGCATTTGAAAAGAACAGGATGTACCTTCAGGAATGTCTATTGGGGTCTCAAGGCTGCAGGCTCTGGAAAGACCCACATCTGGTTAATCAATAATCAGACGGAATCTCTTGCTCGATCATTAAAACTGCTTACTTAACAAAGTTTCTTTAATTACTAATGTATAAATAAGGGGAAAAAGCTTGAAACAGGTAGCACTCATTTCAGGACTGGCCTCTCCCTCTGAATGCATCTTGTGTTCCCCAGCGGCAGACGGGCTGCGGCTGTATCATTCGGAAGCCACACTCAGCTTTGGTAATTATCAAGGGTTGGGAGTGTTTTACTAACTTCCTGCGGACGTGTGTAAGTGCTTGAGACTAGTAAAGTTTAGCTTTAAGTGAAAGTACTCGTGTTGTCCTGTTTGTGCCAGCCATCTATCGGTCAGATGGCCATGTCTCCCCTGATTTATTTCCTGACACCTCCTCGCACAGAGTAAAGTTACCAAGAGCTTTGGGTTGAAAGAACCCCGGGTAACATTACCACCCCACACTGGAACCCATACAGGGTAACATTAAACAATAAGAACATAAGAATGGCGATACTGGGTCAGACCAATGGTCCACCTAGCCCACCATCTTGTGTTCTGACATTGGCCAATGCCAGATGCATCCAGTTCAAGCTTCTGGCAGATGGAGTTTTAGGGACACCCAGAGCATGGGGCTGTATCCCTGACCATTTTGGTTAACTGCCATTGATGGACCTATCCTCTGTGAACTTATCTAATCCTTTGTGGAATCCAGTTATACTTTTTGCCTTTATAAAATCCCCTGGCAATGAGTTCCATAGGCAGACTGTGAGTTGTGTGAAGTATTCCTTACATTTGTTTTAAACTTGTTGCCAATTTTCATTGGGTGACCCCTGGTTCTTTTGTTATGTGAAAGGGTAAACAACACTTTCTTATTCACTTTCTCCACACCATTCACGATTTTATAGATCTCTAATATGTCCACACTTAGTTGTCTCTTTTCTAAGCTGAGCATTCCTCATCTTCTAAATCTCTCCTCAGGTGGAAGCTGTTCCATACCCTAATCATTTTTGTTGCCCTTCTCTGTACTTTCCAAATTCGATCTTTTCTGAGATGGGGCAACCAGAAGTTCACGCAGCATTCCAGGTGTAGGACTACCATGCTTTTATATAGCGGCACTATGATATTTTCCATCTTATTTTCTATCCCTTTCCTAATGGTTTCTAACATTATTACTCTTTTTTTTTTTAGCTGCTGATGCACACTGAGCAGATGTTTTCAGAGAACTATCAAGATCTCTTTTTTGAGCAGCAAAAGCTAATTTAAACCCCATCATTTTGTATGTTTAGTTGGGATTATGTTTCCCAATGTGCATTACTTTGCGTTTATCAACACTGAATTTCATCTCTCATTTACTTGCCCAGTCACCAAGTTTACTGAGATCTCTAATTCTTCGCAGTCAGCTTTGGGCTTAACTATCTTAAGTAATTTTGTATTGTCTGCAAACTTTGTCACCTTTCAAGTTCCATGGGTCCTACACATGCCTATCACAACATGTGGCATTCCTCATACAGTGCACCAAATGCCCCAAATAAAAACTATGTAGGTGAAACCAGATAATAACTATGCTCTTGAATGAATTCACACAGAAAAATGATTTTAAAAAAATCATATCACCCTTGGACAAGAGGAAGTTACTTACCTATAATTGGAAGTTCTTTGAAATGCATGGTCCCAATCTGTACTTCACCTCTAATGGGTGGTTACACATTTGCATCAGCCGCCTGGAGCTGGAGAACTTGAAAGTAGTGCACATTGGTCCACGCATGTATGCACTCTGACTCACAACATGCCTCCAACCAAGGGAATAAAGGGAAGAGCGGACTGACTGCCTCTCCAGTTCATTCTCCACCACAAATCTGAGGAGATCCAAAGCAGAAGGGAAGGAAGTCAGGGAGTGGAATACAGAAAGTGACCACACATCTCAAAGAATCTCCAGTTACAGGTAAGTAACCTTCTCCTCTTCTTCTTCGAGTGATAGTCCCTATTGCATTAACAAACAGTACGTAAGTAGGAGGAGGATGCAGATGGCAGGGCTGAACAAAGGACAGTCATTCCAAAGGAGGTATCAGCAGAGGAGTCTTGGACTAGGGCACAGTCTCATGGAAAGATGTGAATGGAGCCCCATGTGGCTACTTTGCAGATATCAAGGAGGGACACCTCCTGAAGAAATGTCTGTCACTGCTTGTGCTCTTATGGAATGAGATCTTACCCCGTGGCAGGGGAAGGTTAGATAATTGATAGAGTAAAATGCAGCAAGAGATCCATTTGGAGATCCTCTGGATGGAGATCACTTGTTCATCGATTCTTTCTGTTATACTGATGAATAGTCTTGGGGACTTCCTGATTAGTCTTGTTCTGTGTTGGTAAAAGGCCACAGCCCACTGGACATCGAGATCGTGGAGTGTCTGTTCCTCAGAGGAAGTGCGCAGGTAAGTAGATCAATTGGTTCAAGTGAAGAAAGCGATTACTAGACTTCTGTAACTATTGTTCTTCAAGATGTGCTGCACATTTCCATTCCAATCTAGGGGTATGTCTACACTACAGGATTAGTCCGATTTTACATAAATCGGTTTTGTAAAACAGATTGAATAAAGTCGAGCGCACGCGGCCACACTAAGCACATTAATTCATCCATGGTCCGATGCTAGTGTCGATTTCCGGAGCGTTGCACTGTGGGTAGCTATTCCATAGCTATCCCATAGTTCCAGCAGTCTCCCCCGCCCCTTGGAATTCTGGGTTGAGATCCCAGTGCCTGATGGGGCAAAAATCATTGTCGCGGGTGGTTCTGGGTAAATGTCGTCAGGCATTCCTTCCTCCGGGAAAGCAACGGCAGACAATCATTTCGCGCCCTTTTTCCCTGGATTGCCCTGGCAGACGCCATAGCATGGCAACCATGGAGCCTGTTTTGCCTTTTGTCACTGTCACCGTCACCATATGTGTACTGGATGCCACTGACAGAGACGATATTGCAGCGCTACACAGCAGCATTCATTTGCTTTTGCATGATAGCAGAGATGGTTATCAGTCGTTCTGTAATGTCTGCTGCCATTGTAAATTGGCAATGAGATGACGGTTATCTGTCGTTCTGTACCGTCTGCTGCTATCATGGGTGCCCCTGGCTGAGGTCGGCAGGGGGCACAAAGGCAAAAATGGGAATGACTCACCAAGTCAATCCCTCCTTTATGGTATCTAAAAATAGAGTCAGTCCTGCCTAGAATATGGGGCAAGTGTAGTAGAGAACCAGTGTATCAGAGAATCAGAGAGCACAGTCGCTCCGTGACAGATTCTGCAGAAATGAGGAGCTGCATGCCATTCATGGGAGGTGCCCCTGCAACAACCCCACCCATTGCTTCTCTCCTCCCCCAACCTTCCTGGGCTACCGTGGCAATGTCCCCCCCATTTGTGTCATGAAGTTATAAAGAATGCAGGAGTAAGAAACAGTGACTTGTTAGTGAGATAAAATGAGGGAGAGGCAGCCTCCAGCTGCTATGATAGTCCAGGCAGGACATTAAGTGGTGTGGGGGAGAGGAGCCCAGCATCCCGCTGCTATGATAGTCCAGGCAGTACAGAATTTTTCTTTACACAGGAAAGGGAGGGGGCTGATGGAGCTCAGCCCCCAGTTGCTATGATGAAGACGGTTACCAGCTGCTCTATACCATCTACTGGGAATTACCGGGAATCATTCCTATTTTTACCCAGGCGCCCCCGGCCGGCCTCACCCAAGGCCAGCCAGGAGCACTCAGATATCAAGCATATTATATTATACCGTCTGCCACCAGGGAGGGAAGAGGAGCGGATACTGCTCTTTACCGCTGCAGCATCGCGTCTACCAGCAGCACTCAGTACACATAGGATGACATTAAAAAAAGTCAAGAAACGATTTTTTTCCCTTTTCTTTCACGTGGGGGTGGGGAGTAAATTGACGAGCTATACCCTGAACCACGCCGGACAATATGTTTGAACCTGCAGGCATTAGGAGCTCAGCCAAGAATGCAAATACTTTTCGGAGACTGCTGTGGACTGTGGGATAGCTGGAGTCCTCTGTACCCCCGCCCTTCCTCTATGAGCGTCCATTTGATTCTTTGGTTTTCCGTCACGCTTGTCACGCAGCACTGTGTAGCCTGGAGATTTTTTTCAAACGCTTTGACATTTCGTCTTCTGTAACGGAGCTCTGATAGAAGAGATTTGTCTCCCCATACAGCGATCAGATCCAGTATCTCCCATACAGTCTATGCTGGAGCTCTTTTTGGATTTGGGACTGCATCGCCATCCATGCTGATCAGAGCTCCACGCTGGGCAAACAGGAAATGAAATTCAAAAGTTCGCGGGGCTTTTCCTGTTTACCTGGCTACTGCATCCGAGTTCAGATTGCTGTCCAGAGCAGTCACAGTGGTGCACTGTGGGATACCACCCGGAGGCCAATACCTTCGATTTGCAGCCACACTAACCCTAATCCGATATGGTAATACCGATTTTAGCACTACTCCTCTCATTGGCGAGGAGTACAGAAACCGATTTAAAGAGCTCTTTATATCGATATAAAGTGCCTCGTAGTGTGGACGGGTGCAGCGTTAAATCGGTTTAACGCTGCTAAAATCGGTTTCAAGGTGTAGTGTAGACCAGGTCTCGGTGTATGCATGGCCAAGCATTTTCCCCTTAGTGGTGTCTGCTGGGTTAGCTCTAGCGCCTTCTGGTGGCGCGTGCTCATAACACCAGTATAAAGGGCCCTGCCGACCTTGAGCCCTCTCAATTCCTTCTTCTGGCAACTCCAAGAAGAGGGGTAGGAGGGCGGGTCTCCACCTAGCCGGTTAACATTGTCTAGTGGAATCCTTCCAACTATTAGAAAGTATGTGTTTTCCAGGAAGGTAGGTTGCTGATAAGGTGATTTGGCTGTGGACATGTCAGCGCCACAAGCTGACCGCTTCTACAAACAGGGAGATGAATCTCACTCTTCCTTGCTTTTTGATTCGGTGCGTTTTGATCTTCCTCCTCTGAAGAATCCGAGGGGATGGAAATCAGAGTGTTTCCTTTGAGGAGAGGCAAGGAATGACTCCTTAGGAGACGTGACCAACTCTGCAGGGGTCTACTGGTCCCAGGGTCCCCCAATATAGCCAGTAGAAAAGGTCAAAGGGGGAGAGCACATTGAGGCTCCGAAGGCATGATGTGCTAGCCTCTCTGACCTAAATGTGGAGGTTGGTCCCAGGCTGCTGTCTTTTGGGTGACGGAGGATATGCAGGGTAAGGAAACAAAGATTCGTTGGTGGTTTGGAGTCTCCCGATGAGGAGAAAGCTCATTCCTGTTCCATGGGTAGTACCATTGGTGTTGCTGCCGGGAGGTTGTATCTCGAGGAAGAAGCAGGCGATAAACTTCTCCAAGCAGTCCACTTGAAGAAGAAACACATTTCCCATAACGATCATTCCATATCTGACCTCTCAATCCTTGTTATCAAAGGAAACCTGCATAATACCTTCAAAAAACAACCTGGAAGCTTAAATTCATAACTTTGCTAGACACTAAAACTCATAGCCTTAATAAAGACACCGGATTTATGGGTTATCACAACAGTCTGTAATCCAGTAACACCCTTCTTTTTTGTCCTATGACTGCAGAGACGTTAAATAGGCCATTTTACCTTGAATGGTCTCCTAGAATATAGATAATTGCTTATGCTAAAGAAATCTGTTCCACATGGTATTTAGCTGTGACTGTCTAAGTATCCTTCCCAGGCCTGAAGAAGAGCTGTGTGTAGCTCAAAAACTTCTCTTTGTCACCAAAAGAAGTTGATCTAATAAAAGATATTACAATACCCACTCTGTCTTATTCACTAATTTATTATGTATGGTTAGGTGTATTTTAACTTATTAACTAATATTGGGTAAACCATTCTACCCAGCAAAGCCAGGGGACTTATAAATATACAACACTAATTTAAATGAAAAGTTTGCTTTATTTCCAAAAAGCCCAGGCCTACCCCCAGCACCATGTACGCTGTACCCTTCCTCCATCATAACACCACCTAATTTCTAGATAGCACTTCTCATCCATAGATCTCAAAACAATCTATAAAGGAGGTAATCATTATCCCTATTTTACAGCTGTGGAAACTGAGGCATAAGAAATATTCCTCCTACTCTTCCCTGTCTCCACAGATATACTATGAGTATGTCTATACTGCAGCTGGGAGAGTGCTTCCCAGAGCAGGCAGATAAATATGCGCTAGCAGCATAGCTGGATGTTGCACAGGCGGCAGCTCAGGCTAGCCACCTGAGTACAAACCTGCCCAGGCCCCCTGGGAACGCACTTGAGTGACTAGCCCAATCCACTGCCCATGCTACCTCTGGCTATACTACTGTTTTTAGCGCACTAGCTCAAGCAGAGCTAGCACGTGTTTGTCTACCCGCACTTAGAAGCAAACATCCAGCTGCAGGGTATATTACTCCTGGGGGAATTCTGCACCAAAAAATTAAAAATTCTGTGCACAATATCTTAAACGTCTGCAAAATTCCGCATATTTTGTCAAAATAACATGATATAATCACTCCAGTTTCAATTCTTTTAGTAATTTATTTCAAAATACTTGTCAACAAGTATGTCAACAATACAGATAGCAAAGAAGACATCTCTACAACAACCCAGTTCTAGTCGGGGGATGCTGGAGGGAGCTTTGTGGGAACCCCAGAACCCAGACACGCACACCTTCTTTGCCCCAAAGCTAAGCTATGGGGCACCCCCTGGTACAGATACCAGCCCCCTTCTCCCACAGAGCCTAGCTGCAGGGCAGCCCCCAGATACCCGCCCCATACACAGCCCAACTATGGGGCAACCCCCAGACATCAGCCCTCCTCCCCACAGAGCCCAGCCACAGGGCAGCCCACACACACCAGCCCCCCGCCCACACACAGTCCAGCTACAGGGCAGCCCCAGACACCAGCTCCCCCCTACACACACACACACACACACACACACACACACACACAGCGCTCAGCTGCAGGGTACCCCCCAGCCCAGACACAAGCCTCCTCCTTGCTACAAAGTCCAGCTGTGGGGCAGCCCCCAGCCCAAACACCAGACCCCCCCAGAGCCGTTACTCTACTCAGCTTCTTCACTGTCCTACCAGGGGACATGGTGTGGTGCAGCCCCGCCCTTCCTCACCCTTTGTCAGAACTGACTGGGTCTCCCAGGCCCTCTCCCGTCCCCAGGAGAATGAGAATCAAAGACTGTGCAGCCGCCAGGCTGGGCGCTCTGCTCACTGCGAGCTGGTCTCTGCAGAGTCCAGTGGCCCCTAGTGGGGGCCAGAAATTCTGTGGGGCAAACAGGGAATTCTGCAAAATTCTGCATTCTGAAGTGGCACAGAATTCCCCCAGGAGCAGTATATATACCCACAGAGTCCTCCTCTTATACACAGTACCATATATGCAGTACACTTCCCTCTCCTCTCATACGTTCATCATAAGCATCTCCTGGTTCAGTCTTTTTGTATCCATTTTTCTTCTGAAATGCCTCTCTTCCCTCAGCCTTTTTATCCTATCACTCTCTATCTTGTCTCCTCTTTCTCTTGTTGTTGATTTCCTCCTCCACTACTGCTCTCTAATGGCTGCCTTACTTTTCCTTCCACTCCATGTTTTTGCCCACTTTTAGTTTTGTTGCTTCCTTCCACGTGCTCTTCCCACTTTTCCACAGAATACTCTACTGCACTACTCCCTCCACAGCACAATAAAAATAACATGATTTCTTCAGTGAAGTAATAACAGAGCTTCAGAGGTATTGTTAATTTTACTTTCTTGCTTTACATGAATCAACAGGGAGCACAAAAAAAAGTGTTGACATTTGTTAGTACAAGCAGCTGACCCAATCAGACCCCTACTGGACTACTGAAATAATCAATTATCTCGCTTTTCCACATAAAGGTGCCCATTTTAATTAAACAATCATTTTAAACACAATTCACAGAGCTAGAAATACACTACAAAAAACTTTCCAGCTCATGATGCTAGGTTTTACATATTTTGTTCAGTGAACAGATTATTAAACATAACAAAACAAACTACAAAGATAAAAGACTCATTAATAAAAGAATCCTATCGTACCTAATAGCATGCTTCAGCTATTTAAAGAAAATACCCTTACATCTTTGAGGATTCACAAATTAAAAAGGTAGTTTGGCCAAAATCCAACAGACACAAAAGGGCTGCAAGATAGGTCAAGTTTGGAAAGGTGAACAATTAACATATATTTTAAAAACATAATAGATGCTAATGTTGAGCCACTCCAACTCCAAATCCCCCCACAGAAGAAGGCAGAAGTACCCAGCGATCGCATAGTGTTCTGTGAAAGCGTGGACTGTCAACCACATCGCCACTCTACAGATCTTTGAGATAGGGACATCCTAAGGAAGACAACGGATGAGGAGATTGACCTTGTGGAGTGTGTACAAATGGCATCTGGAGTGGTCACATTACGAACTTGGTAACAATGTCTGGTACAAATCGAGATTCACTTGGAAAGTCTTTGGGCTGATACTGCTGAGCCCTTGGATCTTTCCACCATGGACAGGAAAAGCCATGTGGACTTCCTGAAGGCCTTTTTCCTGTACAGATAGAAGGCCAGGGCTCTCCTGACACCCAGGGTATGCAATATATCCTCCCTATTGTCTTGGTGAAGCTTGGGGTATAAGATTGGAAGGTAAATTAACTGATTCAAGTGAAAGTGAGAGGTTACCTTAGGGATGAATTTTGAGTGCAGTCTGAGTGTAACCTTGTCTGGAAAAAATATAGTGTACGGAGGACGTGGCATCAGACCTGCGCTCTCTCCTATTCTCTTAGCCGAGGTAATGGCTACCAGGAAGGCCATTTTCATTGATACGTACATTAGGGAACAGGTGGCCATGGGTTCAAAGTGGGGGTCTAGTCAGTCCTTTCAGTGCAAGATTAAATGTAGGGGTAGGATGTCAAGGTTGTGTGACGAAGTTTAATATACTCTTCAGGAAACTTTTTGTAGTTGGGTGTGACAGCACTGAGTACCACTCTACAGGTTGGTGAAAGGCTGTAATACCTACCAGGTAAACCCTGAGAGAGCTTAGAGACAGTCCAGCCCATTTACGGGTTAAAGCATAGATGAGGATATGTTGAAGAATCGTAGATGCTGGGGAGATTTGTTGGGATGTGCACCAAATCTGAAACCTGGGCCATTTCTGCAGGTAAGTGCGTCGTGTTGAGGACTTTCTACTATGTAATAGAACCTCTTATACCAGGTTGGAATGTAGGGTATATCCTTTGTTTTTTGAGAGGAGGTGCAGAATGGCCATGAGAGAGATCAGCAGACACGTTGCAAACTGTGACAGGTAAGGGTACCAGGTCTGCCTCAGTCAGCTAGGCGTAATCAGAATGACACAAGATCCTTCCCTTTTTATTTTCAGCAAGATAGTTGGGGAAATGGAGGTAAGGTGCAGAGAAGGTCCCTGTCCTTGGGGAGAAGGAGAACATCGCTTAAGGAGTGTTGTCCCATCCTTGCTCTGGAGCAGTAGTGTGGACACTTCTTGTTCAGGTAAATGGCGAACAGATCTGTAGACTGTGTCCCCCACCATCTGAATAGGTTGTGAAGTATGGACAGATGTCTTTTCCGCTTGTGGTCATGTGGGAATTTGCTACTGAGACTGTCCACTATTGAGTTGTGTACCTGGGAGGTATGCCACAGACAGTATAACATTGTAGGAGATGCACCAATTCCATAATCTCATCGCATCTGCACATAGGGAGGGCGATCTGGCTCCCTCCTGCTGAATGGTGTAGTACATACTGGCAATGTTGTCCGTCAGAATCTTTGTGCCTGATCCTGTGATAAGCGGGAGGAAATTGGCGCAGGCATTCCTGACACCTCTTAGCTCAAAAAAAGACTGATGTGGGCTCGACAGGTAACTGTTTGCCTTGTTTCATGAGGCTGTTATGTATATGCCTCACCCTATGAGTGATGCATCAGTCGTGAGGAGTAACAAGGTGATATTTGCAAGAAGGGGTCCCTTTGCAAATATTGGCTGGGTCTTCCCACCCCTTTCAGGATTTTTTGATCCTAATGGGTAGTGACAGCAATTTGTCCAACCTGTCCTTGTTCATTTTGTAAACGAAGCCAAACCACATTTGGAGGCATTGCATGTGGAGCTTGGCATGAGGTATCACCGCCATACCCACTGCCTTAGGTCCCAAGAGTTGGATGCAAAACCTGGCTGGCATTTCTGGGCTGCTTTGAACGGTGTGTATGAGTGTGACTAAGGATCGAAACTTGTGTTGAGGTAAGAGGGTTTTGGCCTGTAATGCACTGAGATAGACCCCTATGAATTCCAGGCATTGAACTGGAGTGAGGGTTGACTTCTGGGTGTTCATCTGTATACTCAGTTCTGTAAACAAATGTATCGTAGTATCGATGACTTGGTGAGCCTCCCAGAGAGATCAGGCTCTGAGAAGGCAATCGTCCATGTATGGGTAAATCATTATCCCTTGACAGCGTAAATGAGCAGCTACCACTGAGAGGACCTTGGACAATACTCTCTGGGTCGATGATAGCCCTAAGAGAAACACTCTGTATCAGTAGTTGTCGTAAACCTGAGAAATCGTCAGTAGGATCAAGATGTGAAAATAGGCATCTTAGAGGTTGAGTTCCAAAAACCAGTCTCCCTGTTCCAATGCTGGAATGATTGTCAATAAGGTGATCATCTTGAATTTTTGAGCCTTGACAAACCTGTTGAGAGTTCTGAGATCTAGCATGAGTCTCCAACCTCCCTTCCTTTTGGGTATTAGGAAATACCTTTGCCTCATAAATGTTGAAGCACTGGTTCTAAGCTCCTAACTAGAGGATCTACCTCATAGAACCATAAAATGTCAGGGTTGGAAGGGACTTCAGGAGACCCTCTAGTCCAACCCCCTGCTCAAAGCAGGACCAATCCCCAGACAGATTTTTGCCCCAGATCCCTAAAAGGCACCCTCAAGGATTGAACTCACAACCCTGGGTTTAGCAGGCCAATGCTCAAACCACTAAGCTATTGCTCCCCCCCCAAAAAATATGGAGATATACCTATCTCATAGAACTGGAAGGGACCCTGAAAGGTCATCAAGTCCAGCCCTCTTGCCTTCACTAGCAGGACCAAGTACTGATTTTGCCCCAGATCCCTAAGTGGCCCCATCAAGGATTGAACTCATAACCCTGGGTTTAGCAGGCCAATGCCCAAACCACTATGCTATCCCCCTGTTGTAATAAACTCTTGTGAGAAGGTTCCCTGAAGAGACACTGGGAAGGGTGTTGTGGAGGGGATATGGAGGTAAGCTGAATGGAGTACCTGGTTCAGATGATCTGTAGGACCCATCAATCCAATGTTATGCATTCCCAGGCACTGTGGAACACTGCTAATTGGTGGCCAAATGGGCGTGAAATTATGGTTGGCTGTGTCAGTTGTGTAGTGGTCTAATGGTAACTTGACCTGCTCATCAAAAGTGATGCTTAGATTACAGGGCTAGGATGAAGATTGTGGGCCAGATTATTTTCATTTAGGTAATTTCCCTTTTTCTTTGCTACTCATAGTGGCAGTGAGGTTGGTACTGAGATGTGTGTGGTCTATGCTGGAATTGGGGACTAAATAATCTCTTTTATCCTGGTGTATACCCAGTGACAGGAGGGTTGCCATGGAATACTTCAGGGTGTGAAGGGAGGCACCAGTTTTCCTAGAGAAGGGCTTTGTGCCCTAAAAGGGAAGGTCCTGAACTGTAGACTGCACCTCTTTTGGGAATCTCAACAAATGAAGCCATATTGGTGTTGCATCACCACATCCATGAAGACATACTTAGCCACCATGTTGGCCACATTGAGCACAGATTGCAGCAATGTCTTTGCCACTAATTGGCCCTCCTGGATAATGGCCTTGAATGAGTCATGATGTGCTTCTGGCATCTTTTCAATAAAGTCATTCAGCTTTGAGTAGTTTATGGAACGTATTTCGCCACGAGGGAGTTGGCGATACAAAACGGTAAACTAGCTGAGGAGTACACTTTTCTGGCGAACAGATCCAGGTGCTTCCAATCCCTGTCATGGCGAGAAGCCCTTGACTGGTGTTGTCGTCCGCAAGAATTGAGAGCATCCACCATGACGGAATTTGGTGCTAGGTGGGAGAATAGGAATTCAGATTCCTTAGTGGGGACATCGTATTTTTTGTCTGCCTGCTTGCAGGTCGGGGCCACTGATGCTGCAGTTTGCCCGACAGTCTTTGCTGGGTCTAAAATGGCCTCATTAATCAGGAGGATGATCACTGAGGAGGCCAATGAATGGATGATATCAAGTAGCTGATGGTGGTTACTCCTCACTTCCTCCAATGGAATCTGGAAAGTGTCTGCCACCCTCTTTGCCAATTCCTGAAAGAGATGAAAGTTATCCACCAAAGATGGTGGAGAAGGCATGATACCTTCGTCTGAAGGAGGAGGAGATGGTCCTCAGTGTCACTTCCTCCTTGGTACCAGCTTTCTGTTCCTCTAAAGTCTTGAAGCAGTTCCAAAAAGCCCTGGATGGTGCGGCTGAGGGAGTGTGCCTCAAGGGTTTGTAAGTGAGACTTAGTGCTCTAGACGCACGTTGATGGTGCGCCACCCAAAGGTCCAAATATGACCACTGGGGGGTGGTGTCAAAGCCCTGTGGGGCTGCCCAGAGGTGGACATACCAGGATGGTGGTGGTGGGGCCAACTGTGGGTATATCCTTGGGCTCTGTTGGTAGTGAGCACCATATGGAGCTTGGGATAAGTACTGCAACACCACCTCCCCAGGCTCACTGTCTGAACGGTTGCTAGATAACAACGGGGCACGGCATGACAAAGATAGAGGCTCAGTGCAGAGGTCTTGGTACCAAGAGGAGGGGACTCCATTATTTCTGGCATGTGGAGCTCTCTTGAATGGCAGAGTTCTGCCTGTACCAATTGTCTCATCATCCATTCAGTGCCAGCAGGGACAGGGATCTTATCCACATCGGTCACTCTTGTGTCAGCTGAGCCAATGCCAGTGGTACTGATGCAGGCTCACATAGCAGAAGCATCTTTTTAGCGGAGTGCTTACTCCTGTCCTTTGGTGCCAATGACTTGATGCCCGTGCTCATCAGGTCTGTGGTCCTGTCAGCAGTACTGGTTACTGTCAGTTTCCATGAGCCATGGGTGTCAACTGAAATGGCGTTGGTGGCAGTGGTGCCAAACATACCAAGCAAGATGGTGATTGCTTGCTGCTATCTCAGGGCTCACTAGGGGGGCTTCCCTCTCTCTTATTAGAAGATTTGTGAGAGGGGTCTGCAGCTGTTTCTTCGACCTTCAGACCTTAGATGTAGAAGTCTGTGGGAAAGACTCATGTCTACCAGATGACTGGGGTCAGAGAGCTACCTCCATGAAGATAATCTTCCAGTAGACCTCTCTGTCTTTGTGGGATCTAGGCCAGAGCTGTTGGCAAAGACCACACTTCTGTTGTATGTAGCCTTTCCCGAGGTAGCGAAAGCACTGACAGTGCTTATTTGTGCTTGGGATCATCTTCTTCAAGTCCAGTGAACCAGGCATACCCCATTTGGGGAAAGGTTCCCTGTTGGGGGAGAAAAGGCAGGAAGAAAAACAAAGTTTTTTTTTAAAAAAGGTAAAATAAAGAAAGGGGGAAAACTAGAACTAGAATTAGGAGACTGACTAATTATCCTTCTTCTTTGGCTATCCCTCAATGCCAGGATGATGTCTTCCAAGGGGGTGCATTGGTGGGTTTTCAAGTGGCTGAGGAGCCCAATTCATGCCCTGGAGATTTTCCCACAGAAATGACAGGTGTAATCTTGGAGCAGACATAGTTGTTGGCTGGACTGTTGTGCCCTTTCTTTCCTCCTTTGTCGCTTCTCTGTTTCATGAGCACGTCTGTTCTCCTCAAAGTGAGCTGTGCCTTGGTGTACGGTGTGGCACAACTGTGTTCTGTTCCGTGCTGAGTCCTTCTAGTTTGTTGGGTTGATGCCTCCCTTTTTAAGATGTACTTTCAGTATGTCTTTGAAGCGCTTCAGCTGCCCTCCACGAGCCCTTTTTCCCTGACTTAATGGAGAGAAGAGTACTTGCTTCAGGAGGTGAGTGTCAGGTATACGTGCACAGTGGCCAGCCCAGCAGAGCTGATGTTTCATGACCCGCGCTTCTATACTACTGAAGTTGGCTGCAGACAGAATGTTGATGTTAGTGTGTCAGTCTTCCCAGCTGATCCTGAGAATCCTCCTGATGCAGCACTGTAGGAGCCACTTGAAATGTTGTCTGTAGGTTACCCAGGTTTCACACCCATAGAGAAGGGTGGGGATGACAACAGTCTGGTAAACCATGATCTTGGTGCCTGTTTGCAGAACCCCATCACTGAAGACTCATTTGAGTAGTCTTCCAAAGGATGTGCTGAAACAGCGGATCCTGTATTCAATTTCTGGGTCAATGCTGGCTGTTTGAAAGAGGGAGCTGCCAAGGTATGGAAAATGGTCCATATTTTCCAGAGATCCTCCGCTGATGGTGATTTGTGGAGTCCGAAGAGCAGTTTGTGCAGGTGTGGGCTGGTAGCGTACGCCGGTTTTCCCAATGTTGAGTTGGGCCCAGGCGGCATCCCAGCTGAGGTTTTTAAACCTGGTGGAACAATGTTCCAGCACAAACTTTGCCAACTTCTCAACACAAACTGAACCTGCTAAGAAATTCCACCTGACTTTAAGAACACCAACATTATAATAATATTCAAGAAAGGGGACAAACCTTTGTGCGGGAACCACAGAGGTATTGCCCTCCTCTCCATTGAAGGGAAGATCCTTGCCCAGATCCTACTAAACCACCTTCTCTCCCTTGCCAAGGAACTCCTCCCCAAATTACAGTGTGACTAACTAGAGTTAAGTGGATTAAAACGATAGTCTTAATGGACTGCTAGCCAGGGGCGGTTAAGAAGGAACTGAGCAGGGTTAGCCCGTGCACGCTGTGTTCCAATGGACATTGCTACTGAAGTTCTCTGATTAGCCGCACAGGGATGCTAGCACACCTGCAGTGAAGCACCCATAGGGACACTGCTGGAAGAAGAAATTGATTTTTCCTAGCAAACAAGCTAATTTTTCTAAACATCTTAAATAAATTTAGTGCTTATGAAAGATGTTGGATTGGCAGCCCTGGCAAACAAAGTCTTCTATCTGATCACAGAACAGGTACACAACAAGAAGCAGCACAATAAGCTTCCTCACCCCACTCCAATATGCCTTTAACCTGACTTGGAGGGACCATCTCTGGGGGGCAAAGTGGTTCAGTCACCATGCCATTTCAATCCCTAGATTCTCTACTGAGACTGTAATGAATGACTCTATAAGGGTTGGTTTTGTTCCTGGTGGATACCTATCCACCAGGAACTGGATTGAGACCACTAATTTCATAAAGGTCATCAAGCAGCCATTAAAATGGTAGTACTAAAAGTCCTTGCCAACCTGTGCCTGCTTTGAACTAGTGACACAGAAGTGGTGAAAGGCTCCGTATTCCATTAGCAGTCCCTGAGCCATCCATTTGCAGTCCCCTGGGCTGTTAACCAGCCACTCCATCCCACCCCCCATGAATAAGTGAATGCTTTTGTTTGGAAAACAGTGTGATTCTTGCACATTTAAATGGAAATTTTCAAAGACTCAAATGGATTTTACCTGGAGATGTTCACCTAAAACACCATATAACTCTAAAATTTCCCCTTAGGCTGTGCAGTTTATTACATAAAGAGAAACAGACAATTTGTATAAAGCATATTATATTAATATAAAATTATGTATAGATCCAAGCAGCTTTTGTTCTTTTTTTAAAAGAGGAGTACAAAGTACAGAATTCACTGTTCTGAAAATTTATCCTGAGCCTTCTACTACTTGTGGCTGCCATTTAGATGGGAAGTGACTTCATGGTGTGAGACACTACCATATGCAAGCCCCATTTAGGAGATTACAAAGTATTTTTCATTTTGATGTATTACTGGTTTAATAAATCAAAAATAAAAAACTTAGAATTAATATTTTAAATAAAAAATGCATGGACTACAAGATATTTTATTTTTAATATTGGGATGTAAATGCCAGAGAGTTAACAAGATGGAACTTCATATTTCTTCTGCGTCATTTTTGTTTAAAACATTAACATACACAAGTTCAAGTAAAGGGCCAACAGAGCTAGAAACTGAAGTTCTGTATGTGTCAATGCAGTACAGATGATTACAGTATAAACAAGCTTTTTGAAATTATCCCAATAGGCATCACTCGCTCTAGAGATGAGAGACTGTTTGGTATCCATGAATACTCAGTCTTAAATAAATGCAGGGCAAAGATTTCCTGTTGTGCAAAACTGTGCCAAAATCTGGGCTGCTTTTCAAATAGAAACTAGTTTCTCCCAAAGAGTATGGCAAGTCCTGTACACTCATTACATTTTAGGACTTTGCCCTAAGCTAAAACTGGTGCCCTACAGGTTAATATTTGGGCTTATTGGTATTTTACTAATACTTTATCTTATTACTTTCCTATCCATGTTTATTTTTCTCTCTTTCACCATACCAACTTTTTCTCAGAGGTAAGATCTTTTTAATCTTGGTAAGATTATGAACAAGAATAAACATCAAATATAAATATTTAAATACCAAAAAGAATACTCGTGAAAGATTAAGACTGCAAAATTAAGAAAACAAAGCAGGAATTCCCAACTTTAAGGAGCTAGGCTCTATGTGAGAGAAATGTGTGCCAGACCAACATGAACTGAAAAACAAAAATGAATCCTACAAAAATTGGAACCATGAATAAATTGCTAAGGAAGAGTACAAAAGAATAGCACAAGCATGTATGGACAAAATCAGGAAGACTAAGGCAGAAATCTAGCACCGGACATAAGAGGCAATCAGAAGAGGTTCTTTAAATAACATTAGGAGCTAGCAAAAGATGAAGAAAAGTATAGGTCCTCTACTTAGTGAGGAAGGAGAGCTAATAACTGATGACATCAAAAAGGCTAAGGTGTTCAATGCTTATTTTGCTTCAGTCTTCACTAAAAAGGTTAATGGCAACCAGGTACTCAACACAACTAATACTAACAAGGGGGAAGGAATGCAAGCCAAAATAGAGAAAGAACTGGTTAATGAAAATTTAGGAAAAGTAAAATGTATTCAAGTTGGCAGGGCCTGACAAAATTCATCCTATGGTACTTGAGGAACTAGATGAAGCAATTCAGAACTGTGCAAAATTATCTTCGAGAACTGCTAGAGGATGGGTGACATACTAGACGAGGACAAATGTAATATCTATCTTTAAAAGGGGGAACAAATAGAACCCAGGGAATTACAGACCAATCAGTCTAACTTCAGTAACTGAAAAAGATACTGGAACAAATTATTAAACAATCAATTTAAATGTAAAGTAATGAACATTGGAAAAAATAACTCCAACTATACATCCAATATGATGGGGCTAATTTAGCTACAACGAATCAGGAAAAAGATCTTGGAATCATCATAGATAGTTCTCTGAAGACGTCCATGCAGTGTGCAGAGGCGGTCAAAAAAGCAAACAGGATGTTAGGAATCATTAAAAAGGGAACAGAGAATAAGATGGAGAATATATTATTGGCCTTATATAAATCCATGGTATGCCCACATCTTGAATATTGCATACAGATGTGGTCTCCTCATCTCAAAAAGATATGCTGGCACTAGAAAAGGTTCAGAGAAGGGAAACTAAAATGATTAGGGGTTTGGAACGGGTCCCATATGAGGAGAAATTAAAGAGGCTAGGACTTATCAGCTTGGAAAAGAGGCGACTAAGGGGGGATATGATAGAGGTATATAAAATTTAAGTGATGTAGAGGAAGTAGATAAGGAAAAGTTATTTACTTATTCCCATAATACAAGAACTAGGGGCCACCAAATAAAATTAATGGGCAGCAGGTTTAAAACAAATAAAAGGAAGTTCTTCCCACAGCACACAGTCAACTTGTGGAACTCCTTGCCTGAGGAGGTTGTAATGGCTAGGACTATAACAGCGTTTAAAAGAGAACTGGATAAATTCATGGAGGTCAAGTCCATTAATGGCTATTAGCCAGGATGGGTAAGGAATAGTGTCCCTAGCCTCTGTTTGTCAGAGGGTGAAGATGGATGGAAGGAGAGAGATCATTTATGTTCTTAATTTGTAAGTACCTAGAGGATAACAGAGTTATAAGAAATAGCCAGGATGGATTTGTCAAGAACAAGTCATGCCAAAGCAATTTAATTTTCTTCTTCAACAGGGTTACTTGCCTAATGGATGTGATATATATTGATTTTAGTAAGCCTTTTGACACAGTCCAACATGAGAGTCTCATAAGCAAACTAGGGAAATGTACCAGCGTTTTTCAAACTTCGGGTCAGAACCCAGTACTGGGTCGCGGCATGTCAGGCACTGGTTCGCTCTGGTCAGCACCGCCAAACGAGACATTTAAAGTCCCATCAGCGGTGCTGCCCAGCTAGAGGCAGGCTAGTGCCTACCTGTTTCGACACCGCGTTGTGTCATGGAAGCAGCCAACAGCGGGTCCGGTTTCTACGCTGTCCCCGCCCCGAGCACCAGTTCCACACTCCCATTGGCCAGTTTCTGGCCAATGGGAACAGGGGTGGGGGATAGGGCCTGCGGGGAGCGTCACACGAAGCCGCTTGCATGCCTTCACCTAGGAGCCGGACCTACTGCTGGCCGCTTCTGGGGCACAGAGCAGTCTGTGGTGGCAGGATAGGCAGGAAGCCTGCCTTTGCATCCCAGCTGCGCCGCTGACTGGGAGCCATCAGAGATAAGTCCACCCCAACCCCGTGCCCCAATTCCCTGCCCCAGCCCTGAGCTCCCCCAAACCTGGAACCCCTTCCTACACCCCAAACCCCTCATCCCCAGCCCCACCCCAGAGTCTGCACCCGCAGCCCAGAGCCCTGACCACCTCCCACATCGCAACCCCCTGCCCAGGCCCAGAGCCCCCTCTAACACCCTGTACCCCTCATTCCTGACCCCACCCCGCAGCCCTCACCCCCACATCACAACCCTCTGCCCAGCCCTTAGCCCCTCCCACTCCCCAAATCCTTCATCCCCAACTCTGTTGGGTTGCGGACATCAAAAATGTTCTTCAACTGGGTCCCCAGAAAAAAAGTTTGAAAGCCACTGGTCTAGATGAAATTACTACACGGTGAGTGCACAACTGATTGAAAGATCGTACTCAAAGAGACATTATTAGTGGTTCAATGTCAAACTTGGAGGGTGCATCTAATGGAGACCCACAGGGTCAATCCTGGGTCCAGCAGTATTCATTGTTTTCATTAATGACTTGGATGATGGAGTAGAGTGCAAATAAAATTTGCAGATGACACCAAACTGGAAGGGTTTGCAAGCACTGTGGAAGACAGGATTAGAATTCAACACAACCTTGACAAATTGGAGAACTAGGTGTGAATTCAACAAGATGAAATTCAATAAAGAAAAGGGAAAATTATTCCACTTAGGAAAGAAAAATCAAACGCACAATTACAAAATGAGAAATAATGGCTTTGGTAGTAGTACTTCTAAAAATAATCTGGAGATTATAGGGGAGCACAAATTTGGTATCAGTAAACAATGTGATATAGTTGCAAAAAAACGCTATTATTATTATGGGGCATATTAACAGGAGTGTTGTATTTAAGACCTGGGTAAATTGTCCCATGTCCAATTCTGGCTGCCACACATTAGGAAAGAGGTAGACAAATGAGAGAGTACAGAGGATAGCAACAAAAATGATAAAAGGTTTAGAAAACCTAACCTATGAGAAAAGTTAAAAAAAAACTCGGCATGTTTAGTATTGAGAAAGAAGACTGACCGGCAACCTGATAACCTATGCTATGGGCTGTTATAAAGCAGACGGTGATCAACTGTTGTCCACGTATACGAAAGGTAGGACAAGTAGTAATGGGTTTATTCTGAAGTAAGAGAGATAGAGGATAAATATTAGGATAAACTTTCTAACTATTAGGGTATTTAAGCTCTGGAATAGCTTCCTAGGGAGACTGTGGAATCCCCAACATTCGAGGTTTTTAAGACCAGACTGGACAAATACCAGTCAGGGATGGTCTAGGTATACTTAGTCATGAATCCGTGCAGGAGCTGGACTTGCTGGCTTCTCAAGGTCCCCTCCAGCCCTACATGTCTATGATTTTATGTGCTTATGTCCAACTGACTAGGTGCCATCGCATAACTTTAGATGCAACATCAGGCTATGCTCTAGATATGTGGTACGTATAATGCTCATTTTCCTTATTAAATATAAACCTTATGAGTCACTGTTTGTTATTAATGTAATTGAATCAGAATCCAAGGGCCTATTTATGAGAGAAATAAGGGCTGTGTAACCATGTCAAGGTGTTTGCACTTGTGTAAATCCCCACTAAACATACACCACACTGATATAAAGCAGGGTTTACATCAGCAGAGTTTACTGCAGTCATCTACTGGATAAAGTTGCACTGGTGTAAAAACCATTTTACAGTGGTACAGTGAATTTATACCAGGCATTTATCACCGTAAGTAATTTGATGCATTTACACTAGTGCCTATTTTTCTCACATAGATAAGCCTTTAGATTCTGACTTTGTTATATTATAATACAAAAATGACATAGTAAGACTTACATTTAAAAGGGAAAACAGGACTCAAACACACTACATATATGGGGTAATGCCTAGCCAACTGGTCTTAAGCATGTGCTTAATTTAAGCACATTTTAAGTGTTTTGCTGATTGGAGACCAAAGTTATTTGCTTTCAACCACATACCACGTCCGTAGCAGAATCTAAAATATCACTCATGCCAGCAGACTCAGTGAAGATTATTTCACATCCCTGGAATATTGTGAAATTTGACTTTTACAATGAAAGAAAAAAAACCCACAAGACTTCACAAACTATTTAAGCACTGAGCTTACAGTACACAACATCATGGCATCTAAATTATCTATGTAGTACACACTGGCAAATCATCATAAAAACTGCATGTTTGGTTTTCAGGTGTTCAATACACAAGTGCTATTTCGTTGTTCTTGTGTAGCTTACAGACCACATTGGGGCCCTTCCAGGTCAGTAACCAGATCCAGGCTACAGATGGCAGGGTTTCACGGCACAATGCATTTTCCCCTTAACCCTGCTTTATATCCCTTAACCTTCCCTATTCAGAATTCCTCTTGAATGACAGGGCACAACAGTGCCTTCATCCTTCCTTACTTTGAAACCTCACTGGCACAGAGCCCTAAAGCCTGAGGACAGTCACAGCAGCTAGGACTACTTCAGAGAGCTATCCATGTCCACAAAGTGGATTTACAAATCATTGTTCACCCTTCAGAGAGTTGGGAGAGTCAGCATCACATTTCCAATTTGCGCCAGCCAATTGAGTAAAGAGCTAAATTTTGGATCCTTGTATCATAATCTATTTCTGGGCAAATGTTCTGTTTTCTGTATGGGAATTCTGTACTGTACAAAATGACATTGTGCTTATTACTTGCAATTCAAATTATTATCTTCTTCACAGATCTGTAGAATAAGAATTTTAAATTCTACTGAAAACGTAGATGATCAAGTCAGATTTTCCTAAAGCAGTGTTAATAAAAAGATTATTACATTGAAGTGATACTGACTGGGATTCCTGTGAATCTTATGAGTGTAAACATACTTGTGAAAGGAGAACTCTGAAGAATGTACCTCAATATGGCATTCACTTCTGTCGTGAGACAAAGTCTTTATCAAATAAGCATAGCCTAATTCCCACTAAATCCTTTGTCAGCCAGTTAAGAGAATTTCATATTTTTAAATGCCTCCATGTTAAATTTTAAACACATATTTGCTTAAACTATCTAGTATACCTGGGAAGAAACATGTGCCTCCTTTAGTTTACAAAATACAGGCATTTGACAGAACTGCATGAACACTGCCACCACCAGAAGATTAGAAAGTTTAAAGTGGATTCTCTCTTATAAATAATATCAAAGTTCTAACTTCTTGTGTAATGCATTTTGTCTGTATCTAAACAAAAGAAAGTAACAACCTTTATACAGTTTTAAATTTGTGCTGAAAACTGACAGCCAATTCAAAGTTGAGGAGGTGGGTTAATGAGGCAAAAGAAAGAAATGATCCAGGAAAATTCATAAGGGATGAAATCTTGGTTTTACCGAAGTCAGTGGAATAACCCTCCATTGACTTTGATGGGGCTAGGCTTTCACCTAAATTTCTGACTATTTTCTTTGCTTGCTTTTCTGTAAAGGAGTTAGTGCAAGGGGCTTTCAGGTAGCCCAGGAATTACTAGTTTCTTCTTTCTCTGAAGAGAAGTCACAGGGGAAGCAGAGGAAAACAGAAAGGGAAATGTTCTAGGTCTCTCTCTCCTCCCCTCTCTCTAGTAGAGTGATTTATATGTTGAAACTGTAGAGAGAGGTTTTAGCCAGAAAGTTGTCAAGCCATCAGATCTCCTGAAGCACTGGAATTACCAGTTACCACATGGGAAAAATGGGTTCACAAGAAGAGGGATTCTAGAGGTGCAAGGATGAAACAGCTTGGAAGTTTTCTTTCTTCAAACCTCTGAGTATTGGAGATCAAATAACAGATGAACACAGTACTAGGGAATGAATCCTTCAATGGAAGGGGATTTCAAATCCATCACTTTTCTAAACGTCTCAAGCTCTGATGTAATATTGCTGTTTTTCAGCTGAGCTGAGGCACTTTCAAGGAGTGGACCTGGAGATTATTGCAATTATGAGCAGGGAAAGCTGGGAACTCAGTCAATCACACAGTGGAACATCAAAGGGTTTCTGAGAACACTGGTGACCAGCATCAAGTCAAATGACTATACTATATTCAATTTTAAACTGTTTCTCCCTTAACAAAAGGAAATCAAAATCTTCACTATCTTCTTGCACACCTACCTGCCATTCTGACAACAGCACAGATGCATGAGTAATTATTGGAATAAAGGGTTTGAAAGACACCCCAGTGCTGAGCTGCGGCTTGAAAAAAGTAAGAACATAAGAACAGATACACTGGGTCAGACCAATGGTCTATCTAGCCCAGTATCCTATTTCTGCCCATGGCCAATGCTAGGTGCTTCAGAGGGAATGAATAGAACATGTAATTATTAAGTAATCCATCCCGTTGCCCATTCCCAGCTTCTGGCAAACAGAGGATCCGGACACTTCAGAGCATGGTTTTGCATCCCTGCCCATGCTGGCTAATAGACATTGATGAATCTATCCTCCATGAACTTATCTAGTTCTTTTTTGAATCCCATTATAGTCTTGGCCTTCACTACAATACTTCCTCTTGTTTGTTTTAAACCTGGTGCCTATCAATTTTATTTGGTGACCCCTAGTTCTTGTGTTATGAGAAGGAGTATAACATTTCCTAATCTACATACCAGTCGTGATTTTATAGACCTCTATCACATCACCCCCTTAGTCATCTCTTTTCCAAGCTGAAAGGACTATTTTATTAATCTCTCCTTCTATGGAAGCTGTTCCATACCTCTAATCATTTTTGTTGCCCTTTTCTGAACCTTTTCCAATTCCAATATATCTTTTTTGAGATGGGGCAACCACATCTGCACACAGTATTTAAGATGTGGGTGTACCATAGATTTATAGAGACAATATGATATTTTCTGCCTTATTATCTATCCCTTTCTTAATAATGCCCAACATTCTGTTAGATTTGTTGACTGTCGCTGCACACAAACCAGATGTGTTTCAAGAACTATCCACAATGACTCCAACATCTCTTTCTTGAGTTGTAACAGCTCATTTAAACCCCATCATTTTATATATATAGTTGAGATTATGTTTTCCAATGTGCATTACTTTGCATTTATCAACATTGAATTTCATCTGCCATTTTGTTGTCCAGTCATCCAGTTCTGAGAGATTTCTTTGAAGCTCTTTGCAGTCTGCTTTGGACTTAACTATCTTGAGTAGTTTTGTATCATCTGCAAATTTTGCCACTTCAGTTTCCCCCCCTTTTCCAGATCATTTATGAATATCTGAATAGTACTGGTCCCAGTACAGGCTCCTGGGGGACAGACACCACTATTTGTGTCCCTCCATTCTGAAAATTGACAATTTATTCCTTCCCTTTGTTTCCTATCTTTTAACTATGTCCCTGAAAAGACCTTCCCTCTTATCCCACAACAGTTTACTTTCCTTAAGAGCCTTTGGTGAGGGACTTTTTCAAAGGCTTTCTGAAAATCTAAGTACACTATATCCCCTGGATCCCCCTTGTCTACGTGCTTGTTGACCCCTCAAAGAATTCTAGTAGCTTGGTGAGGCATGATTTCCCTTTACAAAAACCAGGTTGATTCTTCCCAACAAATAGCATTGATCTATATGTCTGATCATTCTGTTCTTTCCTATAGTTTCAACCAATTTGTCAGGTACTGAAATTAATCTTATTGGCTTGTAATTTTCAGGATCACCTCTAGAGCCTTTTAAAAAAACCTGGTATCACCTTAGCTATTCTCCAGCCATCTGATACAGAAGCTGATTTAGATGATAGGTTACATACCACAGTTTGTAGTTCTGCAGTTTCACATATGAGTTCCTTCAGAACTCTTGGGTGAATACCATCTGGCTCTGGTGACTTATTACTATTTAATTTTAATCTATTTGTTCCAAAACCTCCTCTTTAATGACACCTTAATTTGAGACAGTTCCTCAGATTTGTCACCTGAAAAGAATGGCTCAGTTTTGGGAGTCTCCCTCACATCCTCAGCGAAGAGGACTGATGCAAAGAATTAACTTAGTTTCTCCCCAGTGGCCTTTTCTTTCTTGAGTGCTCCTTTAGCATCTCTATCATCCAGTGGCCTCACAGGTTATCTAGCAGGTTTCCTGCTTCTGATGTACTTTAAAAAAAAATTGCTGTTACTTTGAGTCTTTGGCTAGCTGTTGTTCAAATTATTTTTTGGCCTTCCTAATTATACGTTTACATTTCACTTGCCAGGTTTATGCTTCCACTTTTTAGAGGATGCCTTTTTGCCTCTAACTGCTTCTTTTACTTTGTTGTTCACCCACGGTGGCACTTTTTTGTTCTTATTATGTTTTTTTATTTGAGGTAAACATTTAAATTGAGCCTCTATTATGCTGCCTTTAAAAAGTTTCTATGCATCTTGCAGGGATTTCACTTTTGGTGCTGTACCTTTTAATTTCTGTTTACCTAAATTCCTCATTTTTGTGTCGTTCCCCTTTATGAAATTAAATGCTACTGTAGTGGGCTGCTTTAGTTATTCTCTTCCCCACAGGGATGTTAGATTTTATTATGTTATGGTCACTATTACCAAGAAGTTCAGCTATATTCACCTCTTGGACCAGATCCTATACTCCATTTAGGATTAAATCAAGAATTGACTCTCCGCGGGGTTCTAAGACTAGCTACTCCAAGAAGCAGACATTTAAGGTGTCAAGACTCCATTTCTGCATCCCATCCTTATGTGACATGTAAAAGTAATTAGCATTTTTCCTCACATACTGCGGATAAATAAAACTGATTTTTTTCCCCTTAGTTCTGCTTTTGTCATGTCTTTTTCTTATGGGAACTGAGTAAACCTGTAAAGAAGGAAGAGGTCAGAAACACAAACTCTAAACTTGAGCTCAGAAACTTTTAACTAAAATGTCTGCTACTAGGTAGTTAGGTCTGATCATGTTTCATTTAGTGAACTTTACACGTAGGTTACTAATTCATGGACAGTCACCATCCAAGTGGTCTGGCACTTGCATTGTTTTCTTACAGACTGTTTGGGTGTGATCATTTACATGATGTCAGATGGAAATTTAAATGTCCTGGGTTTTGCTGGGTTATAGACACATGTGTAGGTTAAAAAGAACCAGTCAGTGTGTGTCAATTAAACATTTGCACCATTATCGAAAATAATTTGGGGAGACCTGCAAAGCAGGATTTTCAGCAGCTGTTGCAAACCACTTGCTCTATACTATATCCTTTATTTCTGCCACTGGTTTCATTACAGATTATGCACTAGCTATGTGAATAATAAGTACTCAATGCAAAAATATCTGCTGATTTCCATTTAATCCCTAAATTTAATGTACATAATATTTAATATATGGAGATATACCTATCTCATAGAACTGGAAGGGACCCTGAAAGGTCATTGAGTCTAGGCCCCTGTCTTCACTACCAGGACCAAGTACTGATTTTTGCCAAGATCCCTAAGAGGTCCCCTCAAGGACTGAACTCACAAACCTAGGGTTAGCATGACAATGCTCAAACCACTGAGCTATCTCTCCCCCCACATCAGCAAGACATCATGCTGTGCTATGTTGGTTCATGCTAAAAACTGACTCACATGAGCATTACGTGATGTGATGTACTATAAATCACAGGATATATCATTAATATGAAGTATATTGCTCATAGCACCCAAAAACCCAAGTACTAGATTTTGTTTGTTTTATTTTTAAACATTTTGTGGAACACAGTATGAGATAATTAATAGATGATGTGCTGCTGGGGGCCACATACCAGTCCCAACTGAAGTCATTGTGAGTTTGTCCTATTGATAGCATTTGGACCAAGATTTATCTTCAAAAGGCTTGTCTATACAGTACAGCAGTGAGGTCTACAAGAATGTAAATTGCATAGCACTCTAATGTATTACACTCTAACTGCCCCATGAAGAAGTAGTTACTCACCTTGTGCAGTAACAATGGTTCTTTGAGATGTCCCTATGGGTGCACCACTGTAGGTGTGTCCCTCTGCTGCCGATCGGAGAACTTTGGAAGCAGTGTCCGTTAGGCCTGCACATGTCACAAGATTAGAAAGTGTGCGCAGTTACCCCCCCATCAGGTCTTTGCCCACCACAGAGTCATTGACAAGAACTCCAAAGCAGAGAGGAGAAGGGTGGGTTGCGGAGCACGCAGAGGGGGACATATCTCAAAGAACCATCATTACTGCACAAGGTGAATAACTTCTTCTTCTCCTTCGACTAGTGTCCCTATGGGTGCTCCACTGTAGGTGGCTTCTGAGCATTACCCCTTCTGGAGTGTGGGGACTTCAGAGTCAGATCTGTTACAGATGACAGGACTACGGAGCCAAAGATGATATCGCAGGTGGAGTCCCCAGGGATTGCACAGTGTTCTGCGAAAGTGTGAACAATCTCGCCACTGCTCTATAGATCTGTGAGATAGGGACATTCTTGAGGAATGTGACAGATGAGGAGATTAACCTGGTGGAGTGTGTACGAATGTCATCTGGAGGGGTCACATTACAAACTTGGTAACATCTGGTACAGTTCGAGACTCACTAGGAAAGTCTCTGGGCTGATATTGCTGAGCCCTTGAATCTTTCCGCAATAGAGAGGAAAAGCTTAGGAGACTTCCTGAAAAACTTCCTCCTACCCAGGTAAAAAGCTAGGCCTCTCCTGACATCTGGTGCATGTAATATAGCTTCCCTGTTGTCACAGTGAGGCTTGGGGTAAAAAGTCAGAATGTGAATCGCTTGGTTCATGTGGAATGGGGAAGTTACCTTAGGGATGAGTTTTGGGTGTAGCCTAAGCATATCCTTGTCCCAAAAGAATACTGTGTAGGGGGGGATGTGCCATCAGAGCCGCTATTTCTCCTATTCTCCTACCAAGGTGATTGCTATCAGGAAGCCGTTTTCACTGACAGGGATGTAAGCGAACAGGTGGCCATGGTGTTCAAAGGGAGGTCTAGTCAGGCCTTTCAATATCAGGTTTAGATCCCATGTAGGGGTGGGATGTCAGGGCTGTGGAAAAAAGGTTTACAATACCCCTAAGAAATCGTTTAGCGGTTCGGTGTGATAGCACTGAGTATTCTACTTGTCAGTGGAAGGCTGCTACACCTGCTAGATGGACCCTGAGTAAACTAATAGATAATCCTGACTCTTTTAGAGTCAGTACATAGTCTAGGATCTTTGGAAGAGTCGCAGATGACAGAGAGATTTGTTGGGAATTACATCAAATCTGAAACCTGAACCATTTTTGCAAATAAGTACAGAATGTTGAGAACATTCTGCTGTGTAGTAATACCTCTGTACTTCCTTCAAGCACAAGCTCTCTATGCATTGGAACCATGAAGGAGCCAAGCCTTGAAGCGGAGAATCCCGAGGTTGGAATGCAGAATGCATCCTTTCTCCTGCAAAAGCAGATATAGAGTGGATTGGAGAGAGATCAGTGGCCATGTCACGAGCTGTGACAGTAAGGGTAACAAGTCTATCTTGACTTAGTGGAAGTAATCAATATGACATGTGCTCCTTCTCTTTTTATTTTCGACAGGATTTTCGACTGTAGGGGAAATGGAGAAAAGGCACAAAGAAGGCTCTCGTCCAAGGGAAGAAGAGGAGCATCATACAGAGTGTTGCCCCATCCCCACTCTGGAACAGAAGCATGGACATTTCTTGTTCAGGTGAGTAGTGAACAGGTCAGTGTCCCTCAGCATCAGAATAGGTCATGGCCAAGGTTTGTGTGCCTGGAAGGTAAGCCGCTGATAATGTAATACTGTGAGAGATGCACTGGTTCCATAGCATTACTGCTTCTGTGCAGAGGGAGGGCGACCTGGCTCCTCCTTGTTGATTTATGTAATACGTACATGCTATATTGTCTGTTAGGACTCTCATGTGTGTCCCCTTGATCGGTGGGAGGAAATGAAAGCTGCCCTGAGCTTGAGAAGGCTGATGTGAAGGGATATCTCCATGGATGACCACTTGCCTTGTGTTGTAAGGTCATTTAGATGTGCACCCCAACCTGTGAAAGCTGCATGGTGATGAGAAGCAACAACAGGGAACTTTGCGAAAAGGGGATCCCTTTGAAAACATTTTCTGGGTCTTTCCACTAATTCAGGGATGGGTTTGTCTAGCCTGTCTCTGTTTGGTGTGTAAGCTGAACTGAACCACATCTGGAGACATCACATGTGAAGCCAGGCATTGGTACTACCGCTGTGCCCGCTGCCATATGGCCTGAGAGTTGATATATCTGGCTGATATTTGGGGGCTGTTTTGTACAGTGTCTATGAGTGTGGCCAAAGAGAGGAATCTGTGCTGAAGTAGAAGTGCTTTGGCCATAATAAGCTGAGGTCAACTCTTATAAATTCCAAGCAATGTACTACAGTACACTGTAGTACTGCAGTACACTGTACTGCACTACTACAGCAAGGGTTGATTTCTAGGCATTGATCTGCAGGCCCAGTCCCATGAATAAGTCTATCATGGTTTTGGTAACCTGGCGAGCCTCTTTGAAGGACCGGGCTCTGAGGAGACAATTGTCCAGGTAGGGGTAGATCACGATCCCCTGGGAGTGTAAGTGAGCAGCCACTACTGAGGTAATCTTGGAAAATACTCCTGGAGCTGACGATAGCCCAAAGAGGAGTACTCTGTATTGGTAGTGGTTTTGTCTTAGGGTAAATCTGAGGAAATAGACATCCTGAAGGTCACGGGCTGAAAGCCAATCCCCACATTCCAATATTGGAATAATCGTTGCTAGAGTGACCATCTTGAATTTTTGACCTTTAACCAACTTATTGAGTGCTCTGAGGTCTAGTATGGGTCTCCAACCTCCCTTTCTCTTGGGTATTAAGAAACAGTGAGAGTAAAAACCTTTGCCTCATAGATGTTGAGGTACTGGTTCTATGGCTCCTAACCGAAGGAGGCAATCTATTTCTTGTCATAGTATACTCTCGAGAAGGGTTCCAGAAGAGGAACAGGGAAGAGGTTGTGGGCAGAGGAGGGAGGTAAAGTGGATGGAATATCCTTTGTGAACAATTTCCAAAACCCATTAGTCTGATGTTATGCATTCCCAGGTGCTGCAGATCATGACAAGACAGTAGCCAATGGGACAGCAGACACTGGTCAGCTGTAGCATTTGAGGGGAGTTGTCTATCGACACCTCGATCAACATATCACAATTGGTGTTTGGAGGTGGATGGTCTCTGAAGTTCATAAAAGTGCTGAGCCGGATATTGAGAGGTGTGTAATTTGTGTTGGGGCTGTGGAAAAAATTTCTGTTTTGTCCAGGTGTGTACATTGCTAATGAGCAGGGAGTAGCCCTTGAATCTTCAAGGATATGGAGAGAGGTGTCCATCTTCTCTGCGAAGTGCTTAGTGTCTTCAAAAGGAAGATCTTTGACAGTCGACTGCACCTCTTTAGGGAAGCCCAAAAGGTGTAACCACGATGCATGTCACATAACCATCACAGTGGAGATGGACCGAGCTGCTGTGTTGGCTGCATCGAGGGCAGACTGTAGCACTGTTTTGGCTACTAGCTGTCTTTCCTCGATGATAGCTTTGAAGTGATTGTGCTGCGACTCTGGAAGCTGATCAATAAAGCTGTTAAGTTCTAAATAACTGACAGTCATATTTTGTCATTAAGGCTCGATAATTTGCTGTTCAAAATTGTAGCAAGGCCGAGTAACAGGCTTTCCTCCCAAAGAATTCTAAGCACTTCCAATCCCTGTCACAGGGGTGGATCTCATTTGGTACTGACAGCGCCAAGAGTTTACCACGTCGATGATGATGAGGTTGGAGAAGGATGGGAGAAAAGAAATTCTGTCTCCATAACCAGAACGTCATATTTTTTATTGGCCCACTTACAGATAGGCATCACCGATGTCTATAGGGATACTGCTCAAAGAACTAAAAAGGACATAGAGCACGTTAACTCCTTTTCTCAGCCACACTCCCAAAAAGGTAACCTATGCCATCATTCTCGTAGTTCTCTGCACATAGCCTCTCTCTAAATCTGGGGGCCTCCAGGGGTTGGAGAGTGGAACAAAATTCCCAAGAAACAAGAGACTGTTTTCTACCTGTATTCGCCTTTGAACTCAAGAGGAGAAACAAAGACCTTCTCCAGAGCTTAAAAGAGGGGAAAAGAGTCAAGATTCATTATGGCAGACTCATCCATGTTCTATAAAGAGCTTAAGAAAAACATCTAATTCTCACAGGTAGGCCTGGGAAGAGAGCTGAAAGAGATGTTTATCATCATCATCATCATCATCATCTCCTCCTCAGGTTCTAAATATTGTCCACATTTGTATGCCATGGTATTCTCCCAGTGCTAACACAACCCTTTAGAATGAAAAAACTCAACACACAGGCATGTGGTACTATAAGAACACAGTAGATCTACTAAAGTACTACGAATGATTACAATATACTTGCCTTTGAATTTCACAGGGTAATAAATGCAGGATCTACCATGAGTTTGCGAGAGCTCTTATCAGTTTTTGAAAGTAATTTAATTAAATTATTTAACTAATTACTTTCAACTAAAAATGCTGCAGGAAAAAATGAAGTCTCTTTAGATTTGATGTATCTTCTCAGCTTAATTAACACAAGCTTTTCCTGGTTTAATTTGCACTTAATAAGCAGGAACTTTACTCAATTTGCTAATTACTACATTTTCAAGCTGTTTTCTTGAAATAGATGCCAGCCTACCACACTAGGAACCCAAATTTCCGTAGTTACCTCGAATTACATAATTGTCCAGAGCCTCTTCCATTCTTTGCAGTGCTTCAGCTCTATCAGAGCCATATGTAATTAGCTAAAAACAAAGGTATTTAAGTCAGGGATAAAAATTCAGTTTTAATTCATGAAATATAATAATTTTCTTTAAAAAAAACTTCACAAATCATATGTTTAGATATTCCATTTACAGGAATCATTTTGCACATATTACTGTCTGTCTACTGGAGCACTTCCCCAAAACAAGAGAGAGGCCTCTCGACTCTCTGGCATCCAGATACAGAAGATCAGGTTTTTTTCTTTATATGAGTTAAGCATATCTATATCTGGCTCTCTATTCTTCTTAGAGTCACACAAAAAATTCGATTAAAGATCAGGAACTCTCACTGTGAATTTCCATATTTCTTAAGGTTTGTTTTCTTGTAAGTTTAATTCTTGGTGTTTTAAAACACTAACTATAATGTCCTTGTAGCAATTTTACCCTTAAATAACTGCAAACTTTAACTCCTATTTAACATTTTTTGTCAGGGATTACGGCCCTATAATTTCTTAGAAAAATCAAACAGTTAGATTGACGCGGGAAAAATCAGTGAGACTGCAGGCCGTTGTTTAATATGCTTTTAGAAATCAGAAAACATAACAAGAACAATAAAAAACAAGTAAAAGAGTGAATTAATTTCTGTGAGATCAGACATATTTATAAATTTTCTTCCATATTAAGCTTCCTTTTCAATATAGCCTCTTTTCTCTCATGTTTCCTTTATGCATATCACATCCAGCAGCTTTGAAATATTGGCTCATTACTAAAAAATCTCTCTTCATTTAAAAATTTTGTATCTAAAACTAGTATTTTATATATTAGAACATTAAAAAAATATCAACTCACTTTTGAGATCATGGGATCATAATAAATGCTAATATTACTTCCTTCTTGTATGCCACTGTCAACACGTACCTTCAAAAAATAAAAAAGGAGCAAATATAATTTCACAGTGGAACAAAAACCAAGTTTTGACCTCACAGAAGACATACATCTCATACTTTTAAACTTGACACGTTTCATGAGAAGATAAAATATTCTTTTCACCAAGGGCTAGAAAATCTCCTCCCACTTACCCCTTGTGGGAAAAATACCTATGAATTACTCTCCTTTTAAAAAAAAAAATGAATGAATGAATGCAAACTTGCACTGTTAGTCAAAATCACTTTTTTCTTGTAAAATCCAGAGCAAAACAGATTTGGCTTTTGATCACTCTATCAATTTATAGTGGTTTATACAACTCTGAATCTGAACTCCCAATGCAACCAATGCTGACTTAATTACTGCAATAAAATACACTTGTAATTATTCCTCCAACTGACACCTGGCACGAAAGATGCCCCTTGTAATCGCATTCTTTCTGAGTATGTATGTAATCACATCCCTTGTGCCCCACTATAGCCCTTCTGAGGGCTCCAGTGGGGACACAACTAAGGCTCATTCAGCAGGAACTTTGGAGCTCTGCTTATCAGCTCTATAGGAATACTAGTCTTGTAGCTTTCATGTCTGTAATACTTTCCTTTTCTGCCTCACCCTCTCCACTGTAAAACATTTTTTTTTCTGTTGCTGCTGTTCCCCTGGGTGTTTAATGTTTACACAGCTTTTTCCATGGCTTTGCTTTGTAAGGACACAGCCTCAATTAAAGCTCTGATTCCGCAATTTTCATAGGAAAAAAATAGCACGAGTTCAAAAATTTCTTTTGAAGAAACTGATTGCTGTTAACCAGCCAACAAGTCAGTTAGTATATTGCTGATTCTTGTTTTTATCTCTCAGTTTGATTTCATCAGTGTGACATTGAGGTTAGCCATATAAAACTTTTAAAATGAGCAATTTCTGGGAAATAAATATTTATTATATTGTTGCTGTTGAACTTTGGAATCTAAAGCACTTTAGTGTTTTTTTAATCAAAGTAAATCAAGACTGATAAATGCATCCCAGTGATCTTAACGACAGAGGAATCCAATTGAAGTTGCTGAAACACTAGGGCTTTGATATTTTGCATTGTAAAGGGGGTGGCAAGTGGGACCTAGAAACTCACTTAAATCTCCACCTATGGGAAGGAATCTTTCTAATAAACAGCAGCTCATCTGATTGCAGCAAGGCAAAAAAAAGGTCAACACAACGGCTGTTAGGCCTTTAATATTTTAATTTAGGCAATTACCAAGGGATCACATGTAGAACCTCTTGTCTAAAGAATCCACATGAGGACAGGATGATGACTTTATTATTCAAATAACCTAAAAGATATCCCAGTAGCTTTATTCTCTTTCTTCAATGAGAACTACATCCTAACATGGATTTAATGATCATTTTCTTTTTTAAACACTTTAATTGAATATTAATACACACACAATATATTTGTATTTGCAGTTCAACATCACCTTCACTATAAGAAATCAAGATGCTTTATAAACAATTAGTTAGCCCGACAACAGAACTGTGAGGTAAATGGCATTATTATCCCCATTTTACAGATGATGAGGCATAGCAAGGTCACAAAGGAAATATGTAGCAGGAAATTCAGACTTTCTGATTCCCATTCTTATAACTATTAAGCCATCCTTCCTCTCTGTACAGGTACATACATACATGAATGAATACATCCATACACAGAGATAGAAAGAACTATTAAGATATCTAGTCCATCCCACTGCCAATCAAGACTGTTCTCTATAGGCAGCATATTGCTTCTTGTACTGCACAGTACATACACATATATAACGTGAAGCATACCTGTGTATATAATCTTTGACGCATGGTATTTATATAGCACTTTTCATTTCCAAAGCAACAAACACATGTAAAGTAATTAATCCTTACAACACCCCTGTGAGGTATACAAATATTATTATCCCAATTCTACAATAAGAAAACATATAAAGAAGGGCCAAATTCAGATGTGAAATAAGCATATGTAACTGTTCCTGAAGTAAATAGGAGTAGGCACTGTTAATGCCAGTGCTGATTTTGGCCAAAAGAAGTTCAGTGATTGGCTGTTAGTGGAAGAATCAGGATTAGAAAACAGAAGTTCCTGGCTCCCCATTACATGCTTAGTACGCTAAACAATGCTTCCACTGTATATACTGTATACACAAACTTATACGTAATGTACTTGGATATATCCACACTAATTTAAAAATTCAAATATACTGAAAAACAAGGAACTAAAAGAAGGTTCTTGAAAATTTGATTTATAATTTCATAAAATTATGAAAAAAGTACCTGGGGCCAGTTGGTATGTAATAAAAGCTTTCATTCCTTCTAAAAATTATTCTTCATAAAATAAACACAGAAAAGCTACATAAAAATGACAAACTGATAGTAGAAAGGAAATAATTTTACCATCTTCAATTCTCTCTGTTGTTCTTAGGTATATCAGCGGGCTGATAACAATAGGTGATCCTGTAAACTATAGTGTGCAAAATTGGATATAACAGAAACCTTTATTTTAAAGATCCCTGCTCTAGTGTGTTTATCTTGACAGATAATAGTAATACTTATTAGCATTACTTTTTCTTAATGTTTTTCCTTTTCTCAGTATTTAAAAAAATACTATAGGGAGTATGTATACAAGTCAAGATCCTTTCACAGCCCAAACAGTTCCAGTGGTGTAGTACTGTGGTGCAATTGTGTATTACTACATTATAATGTTAGGTGCTCTACGAAAACATAATCATAGAACATTAGGGTTGGAAGAGACCTCAGGAGGTCATCTAGTCCAACCCCAACTAAAATCATCCCAGCAAGAGCTTTGTCAAACTGAGCCTTAAAAACCTCTAAGGAAGGAGATTCTACCATCTCCCTAGATAACCCATTCCAGTGCTTCACCACCCTCCTAGTGAAACAGTTTTTCCTAATATCCAACCTAGGCCTCCCTCGCTGCAATTTGAGACCACTACTCCTTGTTCTGTCATCTGCCACCACTGAGAACAGTCTAGGTAGTTGAAGGCTGCTATCAAATCTCCCCTCACTCTTCTCTTCTGCAGACTAAATAAGCCCAGTTCCCTCAGTTCCCTCAGCCTCTCCTCATAACCTATGGCTTCAATCCTGCAATGACCAGTGCACTGGCACACCACTTTGCCAGCATGAAGTCCTACTAACTTATGCATCCAGAGTTTCACCTAGACACAGTTCACTGCAATATTGGGGTGTAAGAGACAGACAGACCTACTCCACCTTCCCCAGGCTTCAGAGCCCAAGCTCTAGCCCCAGCTTCAGTGTGCTATCTTCCCAGCTATTTTGAGAGCTCTAGCATAAGCCCCATTAGCCCAACTCTGTTGACTTGAGCTGGGAGGCTCACTACCACAGACAATGTCAACACCGGCACCCTTAAAGAATGAATTGTTGATCACATTAGCAAAGAATGGCTTCGGAGCTCCTCAAATCTTAATTGCAACTGCAACACAGACAGTTTGTTACAACATGCAAGAGTAATAAGTTTCTTTGTCATAATCTTGATGATACTTATTTCTTTGTAGTTATGCAATTTTTTAAAAAAGTTTAAAATGAGATACTCACTACCCCTAAAAATCATACTCTGAACTAGCAGCTGGTACATTTAAAAATTATTATAATCTCAAACCCAGTATAGAAATCTTAGAGCACAGGAAAAACATTTCCCCAATGCCCCATCTTCCTAACTTTCCTAGTCACTTTTCTACTTCCCCTATCCACCCACCCATCCACACACCCCTACCTCCTTTAATTTGAAAAATAACCAAACGAATTTCAAATCACACTTGTAAGATGCCACTCCTGAGACTTTCTATGCCAAATTTTAGCTCAGAGCAAATTTTTCGACAACTTATCTTTTGAAAACAGGAATTTATAAAAAATGGCGAAGCACCAATAGCTTCAATATAATTACCAAATTCTTCAGTCAAATCAATTTTATTCTTAATTATGTGACATCCTCAGAAGACAAATTAATCTCCAGTATTGCACATTTTCTGCTGCTAAAGAACAGACCAAAAATATGGTTTGCTAAATAAAAATAGAACAGCTTTTTTTAATAAGACAATGAGAGTGATCAGCAAGAAAACAGCCCAGCTACTCTGTATGAGATCCTCAAACCATTTCTCTGAAGCCTCCAGCATAATTAAAATTTCTTTCTTCAGTACCACGATGGGCCATGTGAAGCTATCAGCCGTCTCCCACCCTTCATTTTCAATTCACCTCTCCCCCTAAGCACAACTCCCAGCCCACCCTGTCTACCTGACAAGTGACAGCCCAATCTGATTAAATGCTTGCAAGGGAGGGGACTTGTGGGCCTCCATGACAGGCCAAAAGTGATCACCATGGAGATACATAATTACAGCTGTCAACGCGTCTACTGTCCTGCTGGCATCAATTTGATTGCTCCCAGCAATAATGATAGACAAAGCTTGGTGTGCACTCTCCTGCACCCAATCACTTTATCTGTTCCGTGGTCCATTTAGCTGACATGCAACATTCACACAAGCAAATAACAGCAGTAAGCAGAACATTTAAGGCATTTTAATTGTTTTTTCTTTCTATGGATGGCTCACAAGCACAAATGTTATTACATAAAACTCCTGCTGCAACATTAATTGAAGAAAGATTTGGTGGGACAAAGACTGTAGGGGGTATAGTTTGTCCATTATCACTTGTACTTTCAACAGGTCTCACGTTTGGAAAATTGCAAATTGCAAAAACTTGCAAGGGCAAAATGTTTGACATCCTGTTAACTATTACAACATGATAAAAATGCCTAACAACCACTAGAGTAATCATTATAAATTATTAAATACACTCTTTGTTTCATTAAAAAAATGTTTAGATACATCCCATGATACTTGTTTTCTTATCTTCTATTTAACGTAACATAATGCCTGTTAAATCTTTACAATTTTTTCTTCTGCTTTCAGGCTTTGAACACAGCATGAAGCCTTAAAGCCCAGAAAGGGTCAGGTCCCTTTAGAAAGCATATGGGCAAAAACAATTTAAGAAGTGAAATAAATCATATACCCAACAACATCTCCAAATTTAGGATTCCTCCTGTAATCTTTCACTATTTTCCATTCAAGTAATCACATTGAATAATCATATTCATAGATGGTATAGTCTTGTGCTTCCACCAGATGACACAGTGGATTTATTACTTATTACTTTGATTATACAAAAAGGAGATGTCCCTGTTCTTTTATTGGAGCAAAAACCTGTTTGTTAAGGAGCCACTCTGCATAGTTAGACTATGTTTAATAATCACTTCAACAGTAACAAATGGCATTTGCTTCTTAAAGGCTGCGAATTTGAATAGCAGTCCAGCTTCTCTTTGGAGTATTCAGTCCTTTGCAGTTAAAGAGTTAATTCAACATCTGATTATGCTATTTGCTCTACAGCATATTTATATTTGAGGCTTGTTTGAAAGGATTAAACAGAAGAAAACTTTATAGCTTTATAGTCCAATTTGGTTAATGCTGTATTTTTTTAATCATCTTAAATTAGCACAAATAATAATATTAACCATCTTTAACAATGATAGAAACTAAGGGCCTGATCATCAGAGGGGCTTAGCACCTGTGAAGATCTGAAGTTCTCAGCACCTACGAAAATCAGAGCCTAGGTCACTTACATTGGACACGTGTAGTGGTTCTTGGTATTGAGACAATCTACCAATCGATGGCAGACCGAAAGATTTGTAGGGATCCTGAAATGAAGGTAAAACATGAGAAAGCATTAATTTAGAGACATTACATACAGCAAAAAAGGTTAAGTAGTTGCAAAATTAACAGCTTCTACCACTTCTATTTTGATTAACATTCTGTTTCCAGAATTACTTATTGTCAGGCCATTTTCCCTTTTTCCATTGAAGAATTGGAACATTTATTAAAACCTCATCTTTCTGAAATGCAATTATTAAAGCAGAAAAGAGTATTTCTTCCTAGTCTTTACAGCAGTCTTTATAGCAGGGGTCGGCAACCTCTGGCACGCAGCTTGGCAGGGTAAGCACCCTGTCAGGCCGGGCCAGTTTGTTTACCTGCTGCATCAGCTGGTTCGGCCGACCGCGGCTCCCACTGGCTGTGGTTCGCTGCTGCAGGACAATGGGGGGCAGCGGGAAGCCGCACATCCCTCGACCTGCGCCGCTTACCACAGCCCTCATTGGCCTGGGACAGTGAACTGCGGGCCAGTGGGAGCCGTGATCAGCCAAATCTGCCGACACGGCAGGTAAACACACCGGCCCGGCCTGCCAGCGTGCTTACCCTGGAGAGCCGCGTGCTAGAAGTTGCCGACCCCGGCTTTATAGTATCAACTCCTCAGCCATCTTCAAGCTTTGGTATTTTGGGGTAGGGGGAAAGGGAGCGATGACATAAAAAGTTTTTCAAAGGCAAAATGCGTAGTTGGGAGTTCAACTCCCTTTGACTTTATATGTGAATTGGGTCCTTTGTGACTTTAAAAATCTCACACACAATACTACTTACAAACTTATCAGTACAGCAAATTCTGTGGTGAACAGAACAACATATACACAGTGAAACAGGATTCTGTTGTTCGAACTCTTTAATATTCATAGATGGTTGAGCAAAAATTCTGAATACCAACTATCTTAGTAAGGCCATACTAATAATCAACGCACATTTTGTATCATTCAAATCACAAATACATTTATTCTTCATCCAAATAGTCATATACATCCTGTAATGAGCAAAACAAGCAACAAACTACTGTGTCATGAAAAATAAAGAAAGAGGGACAAGAGAAATTAAGATGTCTTGGGAAATAAAAGCAGCAATAGTCAAATGGGAAAACACATACCAAGATGCTGTTTTTTTTTTTAAAAGATTGCTTATAGTATTAATATTCTGAAAACAAAATGAAGACAGCTGAATATCATTCATTCAACAGACAAGTTGAAATTTCCAAATATCAAAAACAATGCTAATAACACGTTAAACTTACAATATCAGTCTTAGTCATGCTTAAAAAGAGAATTTTTTTAAATCAGATTTTTTGTTTGGTTGTTGTTTTGGTTTTGGTTTTTTTTTGCTATTACTATGAAGAGTCATAATGTAACTGTGTACTTATGGTTTTGAAATTCACTTTCCAAATTGGTCATATAAAGCAAATGTAGCTACAGAGGAGCAAAGATCCTTCCTGAACTATTAGCAAATGTCTAAGTACAATTAAAAGTTTGGCAGCTTACAGAACTTTCCCCAAATATTTAAGCCAAAAGGTTTAAGAAAAAAATGGAGGTGAGCAAACCTGAAGTACTGGTTAATAGTTCAGAAGAAAATGAAATACACCCCAATCATCATATTAAATTAGGCTGAAAATATGCCGTGAACTTCCTTTGAAATGATTATTGGCTACTTGCAGGAGATACATTTTCAGATGAACCTATGTGGCAACAATTTTGGTCTCAGGCTATTCTTTTGAATTACAACATAAAAATTCACATAAAACTTTCTTTAATCAGTTGTGTTACATACAGTAAATCACAAATCTCAAATTATAAATCTTGACATCACCTTGGTGCCTATCTACACCTGGGTATTACCACTCCACATACAGCCTCCCACCCCATACCACATATTTTACCTCAGCATAAACTCGACATTCAACCGCCCAGCCATTGATGGGAATATCAGCTTGTTTGTGCCTGAGAGGGTAACCCTTAGCAACACGGATCATTTCTTGGACTAGGTCCAGGCCAGTAATGCATTCTGTGATGGGATGTTCAACCTGCAAGGTCAAGAACTTACAGTCAGTAGGTAACAAAACCAACCAAAAAAACCCATCATAAACAAATACAGATAAACAAAGATATCACCAGCCAAAAATGGGACAAGGGTTAATTTTCAACTCTGGGCTTTCTTCATCAAACCAAACTGAAGAGACAAGCAAAATCAAAAGAAAAAACAAACAAAAATCACACACACACACAACAGTAAAAAACTAAATAAAATAAATAAACTAAGCACAAGGAGTAAAAGCAAAACTACAAAAAATATGAAAGTACGTTTTATTTTTTACAACATAATGGTATTTGGTGCAGATGTGTTAGTTTCTTGTTTGTTTCGAAGTATAAAGGAGGAGGACTCATTTTTAACCTAGCAATGTAATGTATTTTAACTGAAATCCTCAAAGTAGCTGATAATCAACCCATTCTGCTACACTTAACATGGCATGTACAGGAGCAGCTTACGATTTTCCACAGAGCTAGTCTACCCTAAATCTCACCCATTCGCCTGCTTTCACTAACCTGTCCTGACAAGCAACCAGATTAGCGTAATCTTACATCAGCGCAGTGTAGCAGAAATGAGCAGATGGATCCTTCAGTTTTTTTCCCTCCAGACTTATCTGTGTAGTGCTTAGCAGGCACAATAGCTGGGCTGGACCAGTCGAGTCACTCTGCTCTCTCAGCAAATTGCTGCTAACGGCTTTGGATGATGCTGTCATGGGAATACCCATCATTCACACTAAAGCTGGGTCGGACTGGGTGCGTGTGCAAACTTACGTGCACGCACACACACGTGGTTTTTTATGTGGTTGTAAACTGAAAATGTTTATTAATTTAGAGCAATCTCTAACGATTGTGGAAAAGTTGTGACACGAAAGCACCCAAAGAAGATGAGTTATGGTCCTACTATGTAGACACAAAGACACATACTATTAGCATGTAATACACACAATGAGAGCATTACAACTTCCCAGGTAAAAAATAGGACAGAACTGCCATTTTTATTATAAAATGTTTTTGTTCTAGGGGTCAAATATCCTAAGAAAATGCACTTCACAATGATTTCTCTATCATGAGATGTCATATAATATAAATTTTATGACACAGGAAAAGGTCAATGAACAAACTAGTTGTCTTCCTTACTTTAAGTACACTAATTGAAGGAAAACAGTTAGTTAATCATCATAATAATCTTGCGGTTTATCAGAGCAAGACAATGCACTGGTCTTAAAAAAAAAGATTGCTTTGTAAAAATAAACAGATGGCAACCATAATTAGCCCTGTGTGTGTTGTGAGTGTTTTTATAGTTTCAACAACATTTTAAGACATTTTGACATAATTTTAATGACAAATCATCACTGAAATAAGCACCTATTCTTTGAAGTTTAAACATGGTCTTGAAAATGGGGATCTGATTATGCAGTTTAAGAACACACCTTTGGGATTCAATCTTGATTTTACCTAGCACATGATACTCTCTAGTATGTCACACCTAATAACCCTATTTGGAGTATCTGGGAAACAATTCAGCAGCTACCTTGCAGTGTTACACTACAGCACTTAATTTTGTTATTAAAACAAAGTTTTAATAGAAAGTTACTATATATCAATTATTTGGTCAAGAAAACTTGTTCTCACAGTTAGGATTTTAATTTAAAAATTACCTTTAAACATTTTCAGAATTTTAATACTGGGAAAAAACATGTAACATTTCTCTAAAGAAGACATTTTTATTATTTAGCCTCATCATTTTTCTTGGATTACACTTGGCATTCCAGGCACAATAGCGTCATTGTGGTTTTCAGCTTTATTGTTGATGATCAAAATAGGATGGAATGTTTCTGGAAAGAGAAATATTTTTGTTGTTTGTTTCTTAAGTCTCACAAACATTTATTTAATCTACTCTACAATAAGACTCTTTGACTTAGTCAATATTATCTTGTTGCTTCAAAAGACTCCCTTTGTATTTGAAGAAAATTGTATTAAGAAAATATGGCAAGCAAGCTTTTTTATATACATAGTCCACTGGAACTAACCTAGACACTATTTTATTAGTAATTTCTAGTCACACATTTTGTTAACACACTCGCATTGTTAAATCTCCAAAATATAATCCATACAATGTGGTGGAAACTGAGCTGTATATTTTAAACTGAATTTTTTAATTAAATATCTCAGTGGCATGAAGCAGTCACCTTTTTTTAGTCTTTGCAATTCATTTCTTGAATATTTTTAGCAATAAGCAGAGCATGAAGCCTATAGTCCAAAAGAGTAAAACTGTTCTATCCTGTTCAAACTATGGCCTTGATCCTGCAACACACTCCCCGAGAATGCAAGGATCCACACACACAGAACTCATGTACAGGATCTGAACCTAAGGGTCTAATCCCATAGATCTTACTGAGGGGTAAAAGGAAATCAATATATCTTTTTTCCCTCAAATAATGGAAGGATTGTGATTATGTCACTAATTATATTTTTTTGTACATGGTGGTCTTGGATTTACTTCCCCCTTCCTTCCCTATTTTTCTTTAAATAGATTTCCCCATTTAATGTAATCTTCCTTTTTTTGGCAGGTTATTCCATTTTACTTTTACTCTTTTCAGAGATCTACTCTTGTTTTTCCTGCTTATAATAGATTTATAATCTTCTTTTTATATTAATTTTCTTTCCCTCCTCCAACCTATATTTCCATACTAGCTATGGGGGGAGGGATAGCTCAGTGGTTTGAGCATTGGCCTGCTAAACCCAGGGTTGTGAGTTCAATCCTTGAGGGGGCCACTTAGGGATTTGGGACAAAAATCAGTACTTGGTCCTGCTAGTGAAGGCAGGAGGCTGGACTCAATGACCTTTCAGGGTCCCTTCCAGTTCCAGGAGATAGGTATTATTATTATGCGTGTGTCTAGGGGCAAGTCTACTCTACAAAATTAAGTCAACATACAGCCGCCACAGTAATTAAATTGCTTTTGTATGTCCACACTACACTCCTTGTGTCGGTGGTGCGCATACTAACCAGGGTGCTTGCACTGATTTAACGATCAGTGTGAGGGCATTGTGAGACAGCTCCTAAAAGGCAGCAATAGTGATGTAAGCAACACAATGTCTACACTGACACTGCATCAACCTAACTACACTGACTTAAGCAGTAAGCTTCTCACAGAGGTGGAGTTACTAAATTAGTGTAGTAGGTGAGTTACATCAGTGAAAGCTACTTTCTGTCAACCTACTTGGTACACCAGGCCTATGCTTCAATTTGTCTCCTGTGATGTTGCACCCACATAGTAATACCAACTCCCTGAGTGGCGTTGAGCCATGGTTGACACACTGAAGTCAATGCAGTGCGAATATAGACACTACATTACCAATATTGACCCTAGCAGTTCTTCAGCAGCTTTCCCACAATAACCAACATTGACTGCTCTGGTCACAATTGTGAAGTCCTCTGCCCTAAGGTCAGAGAGACCAGAAACCCCACCCCTGCCTTTTAAAACATTGTGAATTTTTGAAATGCCTTTTTCAGAGAGTGTCCATCTTGGCGAGCATACCTAGCAGCTCTCCATTGCAGTGTGCAACTGCCCCGCTGACCATGCCTGCTATGCACTCCAGACGCACAGACGCACTTCTGGCCTAGAGTACACAGGAGATATTGGATCTCCTGGACCTGTGGGGAGAAGAGATTGTACAGGCATAGCAATGGAACAGCCATAGAAATGTGGACATCTACAAAATTGCACGAGGGATGCAGAAGAAGTACCATAGGGATCAGCAGCAGTGCTGCATAAAAACAAATGAACTGCGGTAGGCATGTCACAAGACCAGAGAGCCTAACAGTCAATCCAGTGATGAAGACCTGCCACTTTTACAAAAAGAGGTGCATGCTACACCTAACGGAGATCTCAACACTATGCTACCAAGGAGCCCGAGTCACAGGTCCCTGACTAGAGCAGTGAGGATGAGGTGGTGGTAGTGGTGGTGGAGAATTGGGGACATGCGACTGGCTAGGGTCCAGCTATGCTGCAAGCCAGAAGTTGTTTTGAGACTCCACCACAGTCCAGCCAGAAGTGTGATATCAGCTAAAAATCACCACTGCCTGTGGAGAATGGTGCCAGTATCCAGTGCCACTGCCCTATACTCAGTTCCATGCAACCTAGCAATTCCCTCATTTTCCTCACCCCGGCAGGCCATACTCAACATGGCTGGAGCTGCGAGTAGCATACTGCATATGCACTCGGAAGCATGAGTGTCAGTGAGGGAGCCAGGGAAGGGAGTTCTGAATCTTAGCGTTCGTTTTCCATTGTGACTATACTGACAGTGGTACCTCTGTGCTTTATCTGTAGTTGCTGCAGCTGTGGCTTTGAGGGGTTTGCCAAGCACATCAGTGAAGTGCCTGACCCATACCAGAAGGGGGTGGGGGGGAGAAGAGGATTCTGGATGACATTTTCACCAAGATCCTGCAACCTAGGGTTACATCAGATGGTGACCATAAGGCCTGGAGGATGAATATTGCAGACAGTAGGGAGGCCCAAAAGTTGGAGAGGGAGATGCACCAGGACATAATGGGTCTTTTCGAGCAGCAAACAGATGCTGCAGACACGTGTGGACCTACAGGCTCAACAATCCCAGGCTCACTTGCCTTTGCTGTTTATGGAGAACTTCATTATAGCCCCACCCAATAATCCCCCCCCACAAGATTCCACGTTGCATCAGAAGTCGCATCCCTACCCCTGCCACTCCACTACTGGAGATATTCAATACAACCACAGCTTCACATAGATCAACCTTAGTTCTCACAGGTCAGTGTATGTGTTGCTAAAATGGAAATCAATGTTCCTTCTGTTCCATACATTTATTAGTTTTAATATATTTTCTTTTAACTTGCACAGAATATTTTGAAGTGTTTTCATTACTCAATAGTACTGTTTGGAAAATAATTAATCTTTATCAGTTGCTAACATATGCAGCAGAGTGCCTGGCAGTAGTGAAAACACCCACCCACTTGTTATTGTACTCTGTGACATAACTCACAGGATCAGTGACAAACACAGTACAATAAGCATAAATGTACAGCAAGCACCACAGAATTAATAGGTGCACTGTCAGTGATATATGCACAGATATGCACCAAGCACCACACAATTCCCAACAGGACCCCAAAGAGCAGAGCCAGGAAGAGCACAGGACACCACAACTCATTACTCTGGCTTGCTGTTAGAGTGCTCTTTCAAAACCTTCCTGAGCCATACAGTGTCACATCGAGCTCTTCTGATAGCCTTTGTGTCTGGCTGCTCAAACTCAGTGGACAGCTGCTACAGCTTGGCAGCAACTTTTCCCTGTTGGCATCACAGATATTACGCAGGATGTAGTGGGCAGCTAGAACCATAGGGATATTTTTCTCACTGAGATCCAATCTTGTGAGCAAACAATGCCAGCATTTGTTCAGACTACCAAAATCACATTCAGCTGTCATTCTGCACAAGCTGAGCCAGAAGCTGAGGTGGTCAGTGTACAGCCTCATGAGCCAGAGGAGTAAAGGGTAGAGTGGGTCCCCCAGGATCATTATAGAATTTCAGCATCGCCACTGATAATCTGCTGGTCGGGAAAGAAAGTCCCTGATTATAGCTTTCTGAACAGTCCTATGTCCTTAAAGATACAAGTGTCATGCAACTTCCCTGACCAGCCAACACTGATGTCAGTGAAGCATCCCCAGTGATCCATCACCACTTGCATAACCATAGAAGATTAAGCCTTTCTGTTGATATACTCTGTAGCAAACATATAACCTTTTAATACGTATTATATTAAATCAGACCTAGTTTAAAAAAAAATCACGAAACTGTATGTATATGAGTGACATAGATTGGCCTAAATCCCTGGATTATACATACTAAATTGCTTAAGTAACTGTTGTCATATCTTGAGCAATCCCATAATATATTTTCCATAAATTAAGTGGCTATGGTTCTGAATTTGAAGTACTACGATTACTTCTAACATTTTGAAACCTTCTTTTTGCCCTCATCAGATAATTTACGTTAGAGGAAATTTAGCAACATTGTACACCTCTACATTACATATATGCCTTATTTGCAAGCATTAGTGTCTCCAGATCTAAAGCCTAATAGAAATAATATTTCAACTGAAGTGTTCCTAAAGCAAGAAAAACAATCATTTTGAATGTGTTTGTTAGAAAGGGAAATTTTGACACCGCCCTCAAGCTAGGAAGGTTATAGAGCTGAGATTCTGCTTTTAATTTATTTCAAAGCATGTTGAGGCTATTTCTGATTATGACTACTTTTTATTAACCAAATGACAACTAAGTAACACAAACCAATGCACTCCTCGAGTGGCTATAAAGGATCAAATAAGTAACATCTGCTCTGCTCCTAACAGTGGTAACTCTGCCTGAAAGTGATTCCAATTGTGCAGTATATGACAATACACAGCAAGCTCACTTGTAACTGATATGGGAAGCATCTAAGTCTGTATACTTTCTGCATGATAGCAAGAATGATTTATTCTCTAACAAAATTAGCTGATCTCAGATCCTCTTGTAGTCATCAGCAAATGGCATGACAGTTAGATGTAAATTTTTTCTGCTGACAGCAAATAATAATTCACTTTCCCTGAACCACTGATCGAGAGAAAAACATCTGTAACGAAACAATTCATGTAAATTATAATAGAAATCATATAGCCGGTACACTGGTTTTCTGTCTCCCAACTTCATACTGTACTGCAACATTTAGCACAGAAATAAAAGTAAATAAGCATCCTTTATTTGTGCTTGTTTACAGGATTGTGTGGTAAAAAAAGTATCTTCCCAAGGAATTGATCAAAAGAGAGCACCGTCCCCAAAATTTTAAAACCACATGATAGTGTAAGACACACTGCAGATGTTTCTGAATTATGCTCAGCATGCCTAAGGAAGGTTTAAGTAGGCAGCATGAAGAGTTTGGAACAGAGGAAAGGATCTGCCCTAATGTAGTTAACTGTATGTGAGTTTACACCAACCTACCCCAGAATAGCCAATAGCCTGGTGGTTAGGACACACACCTGTGCTGTGAGACCCTGCTCTGTCCAGTACAGAGTAAGCACATCCCAGGTGAGCGCCCTAATCACCAGGCTACTGCCTATTCTAATGTCTTCCTCAATCTCTCCTTCTGGAACTGTTCTGCTTTGTGTAAATAATTACAGTAACTATTCATTGGGCCAGAGGGAGAGACTGGGACTGATTCTGGGGTAAATAAAGACTGTGACATAACTGCACATTTTATTTGGGATGAATTTTAAGGATGCTAAAAGGTAAAGGGAATAATGCTTGAAGTGTGCCCAGGAGTAGGCTTGGCACACTTTTACCTATTAATAAACTGACCCTCAAGGAAGCGCTGCACAAACGAGCAGAAAGAGTACACTCACTAGCAATCCTGATTCATAAGCACTTACAAGCTACAAGAGGCAGAAGGCTGTGGCATGTACCAATAAAAGTGAGTGCAAATACATGGACATCTGGAGACTCTCCTGGTTCTAAAGTTAAATTTGGAGATGGTTCATTAGAGTGTCTATGTTTGGCTTTTAATAGAAGGGAGCAAAAACTAGATGCTAGTTACATATCTGTTAGTGGAACTGAAACTCAAGTTTGAGAGCTGGGAAAAGTGACAGATCAACTGGGAAAGCTTGGAGAAGAAACAAAGAAAATTGCTACCCTCCATCCTCAAACTGAGATGCTAATTACAGATAATATAGAGCCAAGACAGATAGTAGAATTAGAGAATGTACATAAGTATTGTAATTTAAGGCTAGTAAATTTCTTAAGACTTGGAAAGAATGGGTCTACTATTAGAGGAGACCTCTCAAACTGCTTACACAATATTTGAAAGAAGTCTTTAAAAGTTTCTAAAGATGGCATTCATTACATTCTGATGGCTTTTTTCTTGCCAATTTGGAGATATCCACAACTGAATGAGTTTGATGCTGAGGAATTAGAAGATTTTTACCACCATATATTACAGCGCAAAACCGACAGACGTATAAATGTTTAAAAAAATAAAAGCTACAGACAGAATCGAGCACCAGGGTACTCTACTGGTCACATTTGTATTTCAGCTTAACACCTGAATAGATAATGAAAACAGTGTCAAAGGAGGAAATTTAGGATCTTGCATCCCTGCTGGCATCAGGTTAGGATTCTATGATTTTTGAATTTTCATAATCATAAAAAGATTTATCAGAAGCTTTATATGAAATGCTAGACAAACTGGGAATTATAAATGTACAGAATGTATATACAGAAGAAACAAGCATTTACTAGCACTTTAATGGCCAATAAATTGGTAACTTGTCGAGTGATTAATCCTTTCCACTTCTCATCAACTCTGACATACGGCTAAACTGCGCCTGGTAGACAGAGCCACAGTAAGGGCAGTGCAGAGCTACAACATACCAGGGCAGGCACAAAAAAGCACTCCTTGTCCTGTAAGAGGATCAGTGTTATAGAGTGCAGCCTTCCCTCCAGTGCAGGCTGATGGAAGGGAAGATGGGTATATGGCCCTACAATGCCAAGGCTCCTAGGCCCGAAGTGAACACTGATGAATGCATAGCTGGAAACTAGTCTGGCTCGCCTGTGTTTTAATATTATTTAAATAGGTATTAGATTCATAAAAATGTGTTTAGACTTTATGAAATGCTTGTAGGATGCTGCATGTATTAATCTCATGTAACATCTGTACCCCATGTTATAAGGTTATATTGAGTGTTTGCATTGTAAGCCTCTGTAGCTGTGTAACACATCAGGCAGGAAATAAGCATTAAATTAATGTAACGGCTGGTTTCCTACAGAAGATGCGAGGTCCTGCACAAAAGAAGGCCTTGTGAAGTCCCAGGGTGCACTCTGGGACTGTGGGACCACTGTGCCCCCTTAACTCTCTCCAGACTGGGCTGTCTTTTACAATGCCTTGCTAGTGACCAGCAGCAAACCCCTCCAGGTGCTGTTATCACTCAGCACAACCACATGTGGAGCCCCAGAGACAGCAATGATTGCATGAATGCGTCCACAGCCACTCATGGATCACACAGAGAAAGGTATCAGAGCCAAATGCCCCCAGCTCCCAGCACTGTACCTCAGGAATATACTGTCTTACACTGCTCAAGACGAGTAGTACTAATTTATTAACTGGTTTACCACTTTGTCAACAGAAAGTGAATATACACCAGCCCTTGCAAAACCTGAGCAGATTTGCCACACACTTCATACAAACTCACTGTTTAACAAACAGTTAAACAAATTTATTGACTATGAAAGATTTTAAGTGAAATTAAGTGATAGGCAAAAAATCAGAGCTAGTTACCAAAAGAAAATAAAACATAAGCATGCAGTCTAAACTCTCAACCCTATTAGGCTGGGCAACACCTAGATTAAGCAGTTTTCCTCACCCCACAGGATACTGGAGTCCATAGTATACAGATTTCATCCCTGAAATCTGGGCCAGTCCCCTCAGTTGGAGTTTCAGAGTGTCCTTATTGCTTGCAGCGTAGGTGGAAGCAGGAGAAAAGCCCAGCATGTGGCCACTGTGTTCTGTTTTATAACCTCAGGCCCATGTGCTTGGGAAGCACAAGTCCAGGCATATCTAGGGGCATTGCTGAGTCCCCAGGCAAGGTTGAGTAATTCCCCTGGTGTGGCCTTATACAGGTGAGTCATTGAATTGTACCTCCCTTGCTGGACAATGGTTGATGATGGATCATTTGAAACCCTGCCCGGGTGTTGGTTACTTTCCTTGCTGTTGCCTCTGGGGAGCTAATATCTGGCTGATTCCCCAGTTTACAGAATGTTTTAGTGACAACCATACAACACAATTCTCATAACTTCATACGCATTAATGATATACATATATGGATAAAGAAATGACTTTCAGCAGATCATAACCTTTCCCCTGATTCCCCAATGAGTTTGTGCTTCTCAGGCCAGTTCCTCATGGCATCACTCACAGAATCAGCATCACTGGCTGATCCCCAGTAGATCAGGATGGGGGAAATTGTCTTTAAATTGTCATGGCAGCACAGAATGTAACCTGTTACATTCCCTCCCACCCACCCATACACCCCCCTCCCACCCCACCACACAGATGGAGAACAGGATCTGCAGCCCAGTGGGCATTTCCAATTCAAACTGAAGTGAAAGAGTTACACCGAAAGGCAAAATTCAATTATTTGTATCCCTAATTGCTTTCCCACATGCTCAGGGTTTAGCTGATCGCCATATTTGGGGTCAGGAAGGAATTTTCCTCCGGGGCAGATTGGCAGAGGCCCTGGAGGTTTTTTGCCTTCCTCTGCAGCGTGGGGCACGGGTCACTTGCTGGTGGATTCTCTGCAGCTTGAGGTCTTCAAACCACAATTTGAAGACTTCAATAACTCGGACATAGGTTAGGGGTTTGTTATAGAAGTGGATGGGTAGGGTTCTGTGGCCTGCTTTGTGCAAGAGGTCAGACTAGATGATCATATTGGTCCCTTCTGACCCTAAACTCTATGAGTCTATGAGTAACCGACAATCTCTATGCTGCTTGAACTCTGATGGGCAAATATCTCTAAGCATAAGCAAGCATTCCCCAGTGCTTGGCCTGGGTTAGACCTAGAGAAATCATAGAGCTTGCATATTACAGCAGCTTCTATTACTTTCTGGGACCTAGACTGTATCTTGTGTGTGTGTGTGTGTGTATGTTTACCTGCTTTAACCTTGTAAATAACTCATTTCTTTTCTTAGTTAATAAATCTTTAGTTAGTTTATTATAGGATTGGATACAAGCGTCGTCTTTGGTGTAGAAGCTAAGGTGCAGCTGACCTGAGGTAAGTGACTGCTCCTTTGGGACTGTGAGTAATCTGAATATTGTTGTGATTTTTGTTTTAAGGGACTATCTAACACAAAGGCAAGCTTGCCTGGGTGGTAAGATAAACCAGAGTACCCAAGGGGACTGTCTGTGACTCCCTGGTTAGGCTATTATAGTGCCTGAGAAGCTCATGCTTGATACTTTGTTGGTGAAATCTAACTAGAGAACACTCAACCAATTTGGGATTTCTGCCCCGCTTCTTCAGTTTGCCCTGAGGTTGATACTCATGCTCGTGAGCCACTCCAGACAGCTTGACAGGCCCCACTACCTCCTCTGTGACCCTCCCCAACCTAAGGGTGTGGTCCCTGTGCTCCATTCTCTACAAGTGTGCCTGGCTCTTATGCAGGTTGAGCATGGACGATGGAAGTAGGAGGACCTCCTTTTACCCTCCTTGTCACTGCAGACCTGTATAAAGAAGCAGGTAGAATCTGGACCAATTAGAGGGTTAAAAAGCTGCTGAAAACTGAACAAATTTTATTGTACCTATTGCATCATTTCACTTTTTGGTTCTTTTTAGATATAGAAAATGAACTGCTAATCTTTAACGCTTTGATATCATGGGGAAAGGGGGAGAAGAAAAGGGAGAATACTTTACTTGTTTACATGAGATTTGGCAAGTTATGTTGTCATATCTTTGAGAATGCTACACAGATTTTAAGATATGCACACTGTTTCCTTGTATAGCTATCATTGGTATGTTAAAGCAGCAGCAGAAGAAAGCTTATCAATAGTGGGGTTTTTTTGACACACTGACTATTAAACAGGAACCTTTAATAAAAAATATACTATTTTTTTAAAAGGGATTATTCCCAGCCATTTCTATTTCACATCATCAATTCCACAATTAAGTGCAACTTGAAACACCAACTTGAAATCCACAGAGCTATCCTTTTTCAGTATTCTTGTACTATATTCATGACTTAAAATTGTATTCAATGGGTCAATGTTTTTATTTCTGACATCATTGTGTAGTTTAATCACCTTGCTGGTAAAACTCAACAAACTTTCACCAAAGCATGAAAAATACATGGAAATTTCTGTTACCAAGAGGGAAAAGTATCAAAGCACAGTGACGAGCCACTTACTGTGAACTCACAGTAGCACTTAACTGTGACCTCTTGCAAGGTCTTTAGGTCAAGTGTAACAAAGAGCAAAGCACTGAATGCTCATTTCTATGTGCTGTGCAAGGGCCCATTCCTGCAAAGATTTGTGCACACTAGCTTACTCATGCGAGTAGGACTATTAATGTCAGTGTAAAGTTACTCATATATGTCAATCCTTACAGGATATATATAATCCCTCCAAACGTAGAGCCTGATCCTGTAAGGATTGACATATATGAGTAACTTTACACTGACATTAATAGGCCTACACACACACACACACTTACTTTTTTAAATAATCCTGTCTCTGAATCTGAACAGTTGTTTTTCTTACCTGAAGTCTAGTGTTCATTTCCAAAAAGTAGAAATTCTTCTTGGTGTCCACAAGGAATTCCACAGTTCCAGCAGAGGAATATTTTACTGCTTTGGCAAGAGCTACTGCTTGTTCTCCCATTGCTCTTCGTGTCTCAGGGTCCAGAAAAGTGCTACAAATGCAGAAAAATTGCCTCTCTTTAGTTAGAAAAACATAATTTTATCCTTTTCTTAAGCTATATACAAAAAAAGGCCAAAAAAAAAAAAACCCCAACAACATGTACATTAAAAAGGACATCACTTCTGGTCAATCAAATGTACTATAATATATCTCTACTGTTGAATAAACACATTAAGGGCTTATTTACACTGGGAGTTATTCTGGAAGAGCTTTTCCTGATTAACTCCCTGCATAGACACTCTTATTATGGAATAAGAGTGCCTTATTCTGAATTAGTTTTAACCATACAGTGAGTTAATATTATGCTTTAAATTCATACCCTATATTACTCCAAATTAATTTTCCTTAAAATTGCCAACAGACTACTAATTTCTGTATTTCCATCGATGCTCAGAAGGTTAGCACATCTTTAGAACTAAGAGATTATTTCATTCTAAATTCCTTTAAAAAATAAAGATTAAATGCAACATTCAGCACTCTTGGTAACCAGTATTAATGCATTTCAGTATTAAAAGTATCTTCAAGACAAATTAAAGGAAAATGCTTTGAAGATATAAATTAAATCAATATACACATTGTATAACACTGAGATCTTTAAAATAATATAACCTAAAAAGCCATCAGTTATTTGGAGAGCACATCTAAATTATTAAAAATCAATATTAAAGAAAATTCTGGACAATTATGAAGCCTGCAGACAATAGCTACACTGTGGAAATACTAATGCCTAGATAAATTAGAGCAAACTCTATGGTTGTGGTTGTCTTGTTTTCTGCATCTCTTTGAAATACAATTAATGTGGCTGTTTCATAGCTATGTCCTCTGTAATCCAAGTTATGACAAACTTTGGAAGTTCATAAGGCCTGAATGAGAATCTGTACTGTGTTTTGTTTTTGTTTTCATTTGACTTTCTTGTATGCAACCAAGGTTGTGATGAAAGAAAACTAGGACATGCACATATTGACTCATGACCAATGACAGTTTGCAGCTTCCATCTTCAGATCCTAAATCTCTCTCTCAACTTTACCCTTAAACTGCAAATTTTAGTTTTGTGGCTTTCTGATTTTGATTCATTCCCTTCAACACAGCATGGTCACCATTCAGCGTTGTTCTTCTGCCCCAAAGTGCAGCTCAGCTACTCCCCCAGGAGCCATTGTTAAGACTGCTCCCCAACTGTCAAGCTTCCTCACACCAGGAAACTAAACACGTCACCTCCAATAGGCCACTGAATTTACGAACTCAAGAAAACATATATCCTGATGATTCCTCTCCACTACACAACAAGTTCAGATTTAGATTAACCTATCCAGCTAGGGAAACTCTTGTGGCTTTTACCAAAGCTAAGGAAAGTTTTTCTCTAGGAGATGCTGAACCTTGTACATGATCTTAAATAAAAGATCACATTTGTCCCTTACTAGAAACAACAGTAAGCAAAAATATGTATTACACCCTTGTTGCAATTTATTTTAGGAACATGTCAACTACAATCAAGCAAATAAAATAGAAAAAAAGATAGAGAATCAGTTTTGGCCCACACCAGGCCACTTTTAAGAATGTTTTTGCTTTAAGTCATTTTTAAGATCTTTGCTTATAGACAGTTGAATAAAAAAAAAAGTGCATGATGCCTAGAAGGGGAAGTAGTCAGCCAATTCCAACACTGAGTTTTGTGCATCTGTGGCCTCTCTTACTGAATTAGGCCCCACCCCTGCAAAGAGAACCACACAAGAGGAACCCTGTAGTTGCTTGGAGCCCCAGTGAAGTCAATGGGGTGCCACATGACCACACAGAACTGGCTAGACAGAGTCAAATGCTGGATCAGGGCCTTAGTTTACAGTATTTCCTATGACTTTTAATTGAAAGGAAAATGTTTAGAAGATGAATGATCAGCAAGTTTGTGCAAGAAAATGAGTTATATTGGATTCAAGCAAAAGAAAAGTGGGGTAAGATTTTGGACAAACCAGAGACAATGGGGAGACCATTCCTTTATAGGTAAAATGCTAGTTTGGCCTCAGTCCTTCATAGAGTGGTAATATATGGGTTCTTATGGACAATAAATCAGAGACTTTTGGCATGTTAAAAGAAGCTCTCTAGATTTAGGGAAAAAAGACTCTCTTTGCTGGATACATATAACAAAAGAATCTGAAAACAAAATGTCTGATTTCAGAAAAGGTATCAGTCTTTGCTCTAACACCTCTGATGAGATCACAGGAAACAAAGGGATGAGGAAAGCAATGAACACATCTTACCAGGGCATGGTTATGAACTGGTAATATAAAGAAATGGAGGTCTATTATTCTGATTCAGTAACAGAATAATGCATAGCAACAAGTTAAATAAAAAGCTATAATTCAATAAAGGGTCTTCTGTTGATGTCATCAATCATAGAGCACAGTTTGAATGGTTTATGAAGAGCAGTACATTTCTAATTTGGAATTATAGCCTTGGTATTCCTTTTCAAGAACAAGCATTATTATTTCTCATATGGATAAAAGGACAGTTACTTCCCTGTACTACAGTAATATCTTCCTGTATTTTCTAAATGTATGTCTGAGGTCTGTCTCTCTGCCTCCTGCTGCAGCAGAAGAATGGAACAGAAGTGTCACACTGCTAAACTTGATCTCTGCCATGTGGTTAAGCTTTATACACTAAAATGACTGGATTATCTCTGCAATCAGCTAGGTTAATTAACTGAGGTTTTCCTATTCCCTTCTGTGCCTTTACTTTTTACGTACATTGTTTCTCTCCCTTTCAAACAATTCACTCCCTCCTCTCAATACACCCTAAACAGCCCCTTTTCCAACCTAATCACATACCACTTAAAAACGAAACATTTTAAACTTGACTTCAACTCCTTCACCACCTCATATACCTGTTACTCTCTGAACTAAATAGTTCCTCTGGCAGCATAAAGGCTGCAGAATAAAAAGACTTCACAAGATAAAAGCATCAAGAAGAGAAAATATGATCAGATGTGACATTTGTTATGAGACCTTCTTCAAGCTATTGTGCAGCCAATTAAAGACAATACAATTGACTTGTTTTATTGTTTCTACAGCCTCAGGGATGGACACATGGGCTAAATATTACTCCCTATCCCAATAGCATCTCTGTTCATCAATGCAACTTTAATATAAAATATTGCTGCTCCCTTCATCCAGATATAAAGCTGATTACTTTTGAGAATTGAGGAGCACTGTTTCATCTGAAACATAGTTTTATGCCGCAGCTACACTAAAATGTCAATGAGAATTCCCTTCTTTGATGATGCCATGGAGTTCAGAAGTTACAGTAGAGTCATTTTTTAAATTTCAAGTTCAGTTTGTAACACACTACAGCAGTCTCCATGTTTCAAAATTATTGTTATTGTTATTTGTATTACCATACCACCTAGTATTCCTAGTCGTGGACTAGAACCCCACCGGATTACCATTCTGTCCTTAGCAGCTTCGCTACCGTGTGATCCGAAGCAATCAAATCCCATGAGTGAAAGAAAGTCAGGTTCTTGAATGGGAGGCCTTTGAGGAACACACAGTTGTTGCAAGAAGTGACAATGATTAATCAAGGTAACACTTTTTCCTCTGAGTCTGTGCTCAACCGGTGTATTATGTTATGTGATATCCTGCACTTAAAATTACTGTCTGTCAGATCAGATAGATACATATAGCATTTAGGACCTTGATTTTGTAAGTGATGGGGAGAGTTGGTTCTACAGCCATAAATAAATTTTAACCCAAGTAACTTAAAATGATCCTAAATGACCATTGGATGTGGTCATCACACCCTAAATTGTTGTACAATGTTGTTCTGCACTACTGAACAATTGCAAGTTCAGACCTAAATGTGGTTGCATTTAATAGATAATTAAATGCAGTTTGGGGCATCCTCCTGATTTTGAATAATCCAGGTTTTTCCACTTTCTTCCTCCACCCCTCCAATATTCTTTCTAGTGAACACCTTTGCAGCATGTTATAAGAAGGTGTATTAGAGAGCTTTTAGACCCAGTCCTGTGAAGAGCTAATGTGCCTCAACTCTTACTAAAATCAATGGAGTTAAGACATTGAGCAGCTGAAGGTACTGGACTCCTAATTACTACAAGTCATTAATTTGATTGGGACTTGCTATGGAGTGAAGTACTACTCAACACTTGAGTACCAGGGTGAGATTCTGCCATCCTATCAATTAACGCAGCAATCAAACATCTTCAGGAGCAGTGAGTTTGAGACTTCATTTGGCTTCTGTACTCACTGGTAGGAGGCTATCACAAAAGGAGAACATATCTGTGCGTATGTCTAAAACACTTGACCAGTACTCTTAGTATCTATTTTATACAAGATTATGAATAAAAACTGTAATAACTTGATATAGAATGAACATTGTGAAGCTAGATTAGAATACTGTGATGCTAAATTCTGAATCAGAATTACATTAGTTACTTAAACACTACTACTTGTGTTTACGGTGTTTTTTAATGGACTAAAAATTGTTCATATCTGTACAGTATGTAAAAGTAGCAGCTTGCCAAAGCGTAATCAATGCTCATAAAAACGTACATGCAGAGAAATTTATACTTACCTTGGTGCCTCTTCCACAACCTTTTGATTTCTTCTTTGAATGGAGCACTCTCTTTCATTCAGCCACAAAGCATTGTCATGCTTATCTGCCAAAACCTAGCAGAATATGTTGCTATTAACAAAGGAGTGCATATATTTGGCCTTTTTATATCCCACTCTCAGATAACTGTGCTGTCATCTGTGTGCCACAGATTTCATTACATAGAGTTCAAATGTAAATGTTTCACCAAATTAAACATAAAAAAGAAGCACTCTAGCAAAGCCTGCTGAAAACAGAAATGAACATTTTCTTTCTATAAAATTAGCTGAATTATAAATATGGGGAGAATATTATTTCAAACTCTAAACACAGTAACTATCTTTTTTCTAAAATCTCTACTTTTTTTTTTTAATTGTATTTATGAAGGATATGTGGGGGGGAGCTCCAATCATTTCAAACATTGTGTGAAATACAAAAATGAAGTTCATTAAATAAAAGAAGCTGAAAATCAATGGAGACAAAATTATACTGTAAGCTCCTAAAACAGTATTGCAAACATAAGTATACTGTTAACAATAGCCTGTATCAACAAAAAGGGAGTAAAATCTCAAAAGATGTCAAATTTAGCTATTGATCTATGGATGAAAAGCTTTCAGAAACAGTTACTAATGGAGCCTACTCAATGGGTTAATCACAATACAGTGCCCCTCAAATGGCAGACAAGTGTTCAGAAACATCATAACAACAAGGAGCCCAGTGGCACCTTAAAGACTAACAGATTTATTTGGGCATAAGCTTTCGTGGGGGGGGGGGGGGGGGAAGTGGTCTCTTGGCAAAAGCGAGGAGGAAAGAATGAGATTTGCAATGTAACATCCATATTTCTCCAACAATTCAGATGAAAATTTAACTGGCATAGGATGAAGAGTCTGAGTCCTATTTCACACATCCAGACTGGAGAAGCGTGCAGGCCAGCAGGATAGGACTGTCAATTGATCACGAGCTTTTCAAACTGTCAGAAGAAAGGAAAATATAGGCAATCCTAGTCTGAGCCCAATCCTCTCGTTCATACTCAGGCCATCCTCACTCCTTAATGATTCCTTTGGCTTTTCCCAACTTTATATCTTATTTCATGCTGCTCCCTATTCTTGGAGCAATTCCCCCCTTTTCATGTACTAAGCATACTTTCCTCTCCTACAAACCTTTTTCCACTAGCCTTCCCGCTCTGATTTACAATTGTCTGTGCCAGTCCTCATGCCCTATCCTTTAAAAGTGCAGTTCTGAACTCAAAATTGACTAGATAAATATAGTACCATCTTATTCAAAAACCTGTGTGAACTCATCCCATTCTGCTTACTTTAGCAAAAAAAAGTTTTAACAACTTGTTCCTTTTAGCACCACAGAGTAAACAGACCTGAGAGTGAACTAGATTCCATTACAGCTCATACATCAACACAAAATGGTTAACTAATGTGGAAATAACCCAGGCAAATGAGACAAAAGTCTGAGTTTTGATGTCAGTGGGACTACTTATGTGTTTAAAGTTAATCATATGTTAAAGTGCTTTCCCGGATCATGGCCAGATCAGCTACTCGCAGCATCAAACTCTACATTTTCATAGGAATCCTTAGGGGATAGAGGTGAGGCTGGAGCATAATTTGTCCCCACTTAACCTGTGGAACTTGGGGGATCCCCAGGAGAAATCCACATAGGTGTCTTTTGCTTTTGTGCTGGTGCTTGATCCCACCGCTTCCCAACGACCCTGGAGAGCACAAATGCTGCTAGAGCAGGGGTAGGCAACCTATGGCACGCATGCCGAATGCGGCACGCGAGCTGATTTTCAGTGGCACTCACACTTCCCGGGTCCTGGCCACTGCTCTGGGGGCTCTACATTTTAATTTAATTTTAAATGAAGCTTTCTTAAACATTTTAAAAACCTTATTTACTTTACATACAACAATAGTTTAGTTATATATTATAGACTTATAGAAAGACCTTCTACAAAGGTTAAAATGCATTACTGGCATGCGAAACCTAAAATCAGAGTGAATAAATGAAGACTCGGCACACCACTTCTGAAAGGCTGCCGACCCCTGTGCCAGATCATTGCTGTAAAGGTGTATTATAATGCATTACTAATTCATAGGAGTTTCCTAAGTACAGCTGGTCCCTGAATCTCTCAAAAGGAAGGTTTTGGAGCACACTTCAGGAAACAGAGAACACAGCATAGCTTCAGGGTGTATTAACTTGTGCTGGAGCAAAGGAATGGAGAATCCAACAGAGCATAGCCTCATCTCCTCATTCCAGTCCTGCAGAAACTGAACTCCATGGAGTCCCAGTAGAGAAGTGTCTTTAGAGAAGGGGAGACTTATACTATAAATATTATTTTAAATAATAAAACCGAAAGGACAGGGCATGCTCGCTTGTGTAGAATTGTTCTTCTGGAACAACGGCTGCTTCATTGCCCTGCTTTTCTATGACCAGACCCTCTTATTAGGACTTTTCCATTTAAACAGTTTTTCAATAGAAAATTGGGGGTGAAAGTAACTAAACAAAGCTTTTCATGAAAAAAGTGCTTGCCACAGAAAAATTCAAGTTTTAATTGAAAAAAAAGCTTTGACAAAAAGTAGAAATTGTCAATGGAAGTCTGACAAATTTATTTCCCCCTATTTATATAAACATTTTCCAGGGGGAGAGAGGGGAGAATCATCTGATCAGCTCTCCCTTATCTCCTTCTTAGTTAGGAAACCCATCTTCACTCCTTTCCCCAGTTCTGAGGTACCTATAGTCTCTAGGAAAAGTGCTTGTACCATTACTCACGCTTATATCATTACTCACATTTGCAATCTGCTTCTTAAAACTATTATTTTGCCACTATCAACAAACTTGGCTTAAAAGAAGCAGCTATGAGTACTTAACACATAGGCTTATAACGTTGCTTTTAACAATCTAGCTTAATGGTGTAAGCAAAGGAACATCCAGAATTGGGTCTTTATCTAGAGACCACTACTCATATTATTTTTAAAAACAAAACAAAAATAATTGTTTAATAAAAGCATTATTATATATAATTATTTTCAGAAGAGGTTTCACTGCCAAAATGCATTTACAGAAAGTGGGAATAACAGTCTTCAATTACTACTGGAGTGAACTGAAATTCCCATCTACCTCTAATTAAAATATGTGTTCCATCTACAGTATTTATTCCTAATTAGTGGTGATAAAAGCAAGATATTAAAAAAAATTACTAAAGAAAATGGTCAGTTTTGTGAAGTTCCAAGATTAACTAATTAGTGGTATTTATTATTGACACCTCATTACACTAAATAATAAAATAACATTTATTGCACTCTCTCCTATTTGAATTCAGCCAAATGCCATTTCCAATTGCAGCATTTGATATTTAACCAAATACCCTGCAATTAGACATTGTTTACTTTTATTTTAAACTGAGATCCTTCATGTCAGATATTCAAGGAGAACAAGACTCCAAAAATCAGTTCAAGCCATGAAGTCTATTTGGACTCTCTTTTCCTGTTAATTGTTTTTGCCTTTTCTTATGTTTTACAAGTGTTTGTTTTATTCCTCAGCACAGGAAACCCTTACATTTTTAAGTACGCATGGTTTTGGAGCTGTGCAAGAATGTTAAAAAAAACCTGTTACAAAGCTACTGCTAAATTAATAAATATTTGGCATCTATTTTCAAAGTGTTTGTATGTTTAGCAGTCTGAACATGAATCAAGGTCAATCTCCTAAACTTGATTAGGACATGTAGTTAAAATGATATACTGGATTGTTGTAAAGGTGTATCATAATGCATTACAAGGATAAAATATGATTCATTATTCTTATTTCAAATTTATAAATTATAAAAATCAATGATATCTTGTTTGATCTTTGATATTATTTTATTTATAGTATCACATTGTTCTAAAATGTGAAATATTCGAACATTTTTGAAAAGTAAAGCAAAAAACATCAGTCAGGCAGTGTTATTTAATAAGAAGTGAATAAAGGTAGATTACAAAATTAAGTACCAATATAAGAAAGCACTTGAGCACACATTTAACTTTAAGCATATATTAAATCCCATTGACTTCCAGAGTTTTCCTGAACTTGGGGTCTTAAAAATCAACTTAATTTCTGAATCCATTTTTAGACTTCTTAAATAGCCTACCATCCCCAATTCACATGCTAGTTTCACTGTGCATTTTATAGTACTTTTGTTCCAACTCTGTATCTACTGAAATAGAAGGAAATTTTGCAACTGACTCAGTTGGGTGGTTCTGCTTACTTGTTTGATGAGGTGGAAGAGAAATAAGGAGAAGATTTATCAATTTTTATAAAAAATAATTTGACAGCCAACATTACCCCTGTTGAGGAACAGATTACTTTAAGGCCCCAAGCCTACAACCACACAAGCATGTGCTTAATTTTAAACATGTGAGGAGTCTCTTTGATACTATTTAATATTGATCTTTTATGTTTATAAAACATATTTGATAGCTGACACTTTTTTAATGTTTGTATCTTTCCAGAGACCAAAGAGATGGTATTTGGTGTCACAAAGGAAGAATAGGAGTCTACAGTTTCAAAAGTGAATAGTAGTTTGGGGTGTCAAATTTGAGTCCTATCAAAAGGCCCAGATTTTCAGATGCTGGACGTTCAACACCTTATGAAAAATCAGGCCTTTTAAGGTATTTAAAGTGGAGCCCCACAAAAAGCTGGGGGACCCAAAAACCAGTAGTCACTGTTGAAAATTTGGGCCAAAAGCACTATTTGCTTGAACTCTAATGTGTTCTCTGAAACCTACTGGCTCAGATTGTACCACCCCTGGCCACTCAAAAACCAGAATATAGTTTTGGGCTTAACCTTCACCCTTAGTAGATTCAATATTTGCTCATTTTTCTGATGCCATATCAAATCTGTGTTTAGGCAAATTTTTAAGCTAAAAAACAAAAATCGGATCATACTAAGCCTGTGGGGTAAAAGAGTGGACAAATTTGGCAGCGTTAAAGGGGTTAATTTGTTTTTTCCTCTTACTTACCAGTCTACACAATCAGCAGGGTTTTTTATATTAAATTATTGAACTGCTGTCAAAGTATCTCAAGGTCTCAGTGAAAAAAAATCACATGACAAATTATAAGGAATTTGTATTTTGGACTGGAAAAACAAATGAAACTTCTGTTAAGGAAACCGACACACACATTATAGATTTCTTGTCAGAAGAGATTCATTCAGTGTTGTATCCACAATTAAGTTCCATAGATAATATGGGAAAGAATACATTCAAAATATTAAACAGGTAAAACTTCTTACCAAAATCTGTATGCCTAAATATAGTTCTGTTTGGTATCAATAAATCTGGTTTTAATTTAGATGATACCCACTGATGCACACACATTAAAGAAAGATGTCAAGTAAGTTGTTCACTCTAGTCTAATAGCACTTGCTTGGGCTTCAGAACTTTGATTTTTCAAAATTCTGACAGGCAAAATACTCACATTAAGATGTAGGAGTTGGTTTGTAATTAGTTATAAATATATTTGAAAATCTTTATTCACATCACTTTACCTAGAGTCTTAAGAAAACAGTAAAAGAAATCTCAGAATCCCTTTCAGGTTTGTTAGAGTTGTATGCAAAACTCTGACTTGACTCTTTAAATAACGTATTCTATGTCCAGTATTTTGCACTTTGAAATAATAAATCCACATAATTATTTAGCCTGAGGCACATTTTATGACTAAATCCAAACATAAGCATGATATTATAAATACTACCCCCCCATAAGATCCGCAGGAAAGTTCTAGGGCATAGTTTTATATGAATATCTTTCTGCTTCCATATGAAATAGGATGCAATACAAACCAACACTGTCAGAACAACCACTGTACTTGTCTTTTATTGAAACAAATATTGAAGAATGCGTTAAAATGTAAAGAAATTCCCTTCAGAAAATCTAAAGGTTATTCTTCTAAAACAGATTTTAAATAATTATTTAGAAATTCCCCAAATTATGTGCAATTGATAAGTCTAATAATGGTATAATTTTTTGCCTTGAATTCAATGTAAATATGACTCAGATATTGGTTACATAGTATGAATCAAGCACAGTATATTATACACCCACTAATGGCAAAGGTTCAAAAATTCTTTAATGTATATAATAAAATTTTAGCATAATTTTGAAGTATAATAGTGATGATGTAGCTGAGATAGCACTTCTGCTCAAACTCTATTTTTAATCATTTATACTCTTATTTCAAAGTAGTATTTGGGGGTGCAAATTTCTTGTTCTTGGCTAAAAGTCCAAAGGAAATTGTCTTGGAAAATGTAATATTTTGCTACATTATTCTTCTAATGCATGAGCATTAGAAGAGATTTGTTTCCATTAGTTAAGACATCTTTAAATGTATTTATTTTCAAAACAGAGGCTTGTTTTAAATGTTCAGATTTGGTGAATTCTTGTAAAAAGGACTAGTGTCTCTAGCATGAACAAAATTTATCTTCAAGCCTGAAAAGAGCTGCTTGTAACACAAAGGGCATTTGGAGTAGTTCCATTTGCTTCAGTGGAGCTATGCCAAATTATACCAACTGCAGGTCTGGCCCAAGATCAAAATTAATCTTCTTTTGTAACTAAGCTATCCAAGGAACAGCCGTATATTGTGAACTGTGAGGCAACACCTATACACACCTTAAGTGGTTCAACTGACTTCACGGCAACTACAAATGTGTAGTTCAAATTATATACATCATCAGTCATCAGAACCTGTCGATGACCTTCATTTGATTTTCCTGTGTTATGTCCAATGTATCTCAAGGAATTAAGCAATCTCCTCTGGACAAATAAGAAAATGTTAAATGTGCTCTGGAGGAAGTTGGCTCTAGATCACCTTAGCTTGAAGAATGCTTCGATAGTGGGAAGTGGAAGTGAAAAACAAATGAGAAAGTTTGGGGCAGGCAGATCTTTGAGGTTCAGACAGATGCATGGATACCATTTCTCTCATTTTCCTGGAAAACAGAGGGGAGTAGCAGCGAAAATGTTATTTTGTTATCTGAAGTATATTAATAGATTAATCCATGCTAATGGAAAGAAGGGTAAAATATAGCTCTAAGCAAAGCCTACCCCCATCAATTAGAACAAGTAGCACTGTATCAAATAGTCTCACTCAGAGTTTCTTCCAGATCAGGGGAGTTTTAAGTTGTGATGGATACTCTGTAGGAACCCTGCTGAAGGAAGCAGCTGAAGGGATATGCTAGATCAGCATATCACATAGCCACCATGGTCACAAACGCCTTCCCCATTAGCCTGCACCACCCGCTTTTTGGGTTGCAATGGACCCATCTGGACTCTCTATCAGAACAGATGATGCAGTGGAAGAAAAGAGGTTGCAAGACTTTCCACTTCTAGAATCTACCATGAAAGAAGCTTAAGAGGACAGCTGAATCCAAGTCACTGTCTCTGAGTAACAGAATACAATTTGATATCCACATTAATGTCTTTAAAGCTATAATAAATCTGACCATGTTTACCATTATAGTGCATGTTTGACCATCTCAAAGTTTGATCATTTCAAATTTTATTTCAAATGGAAAAAATACAAACCTGAATTTCTATGTGGCGAGGGTTATCAATAAATTTTTCTATCAATAGTCGATCATCACCAAAACTTGAAGCAGCTTCTTGAGATGAAAATCTAAAGCCTTCCCTTAAAAAAAAAAACACAAACAAAAAAGCAAGGCTGACAATAAAGAAAATTAATCCTTTTACAGTCTGATTCAGTTTCCACTTAAGTTAGTGGGAATTTTGGTATTCACTTAAATCAGACTACCATCCGTTAATCTATATATCACCAAAAAGACACAATTCACTAAGTGTGCATTCATTTTTTTGAACAGAATGTAAAAATAAGAGCTTTCTTGGATCGACAGAAGGAAGTAAAAATTCATTAATTTCCCCCTCAAAGAACAAGGGGAACGCTGAAGAGTTTAAATGTTTGAGCATTTTTAAGACAATTGGACAACTCTGCACAAGTTACATATTTTCCATGAGAAAAAACTGTAAAATTCCAAAAACAATTATGTAATATAAAATTTACATCTTGGATGGGTCCATCATTAATTTTTAGGAATTGCAGCATCTGAATAACTCAACGACGGTAGAGCCAAAGGTTAGTTAAACAAAAATTAAATGAAGAACAAATCTTGGATGCTATACTCAGGGCTGGTGCAAGGATGTTTCATGCTCTAGGCAAAACTTCCACCTTGCGCCCTCCCCCGTTCCCCGAGCCCCCACCCTGAGGCACTCCCTTCCCCTGGTAGCAGCTCCCCACCCCACCCTGCTCTGAGGCACCCCTCCATGCCCCAGCTCACCCCTGCTCCGCCCTCACCCTGAGCACGCTGTCGCTGCTTCACTTCTCCCGCCTCCCTGGCTTGCGGCGCCAAACAGCTTAGGCGCCGCAAGCCTGGGAGGTGGGAGAAGTGAAGCAGCCATGGCATGCTCGGAGAGGAGGCGGAGCAGGGGTGCGCTGGGGCGGGGAATCCCCCTGCGTGCCACTCTCCCTCCTTACCTGCTTCAGGCGGCCCTCCCCGCATCCTCCTGCCCCAGCTCCCTCCCCCTAAATGCCAGCGGCAATCAGGGTGGCTGAAGATCCACCCGCCACGGTCACTGCCGAAGAAAATGCCGCTCCTCAAATCCTAGTGTCCTAGGCGACCGCCTAGGTCACCTAATAGATTGCACCGGCCCTGGCTGTACTATATAAATTCAGCTGTTCCACATATTACTAAATGCACAATTTTTTTAAACACAATACGTAGCTATTGTCATAAGTTTTTTCATAATGTATGGTAGAACTCAGCCTTATATTGCATGCACCAAGCCCCTTAGTATGATTTCCCCTCCTGCCTTTATTTATTTTCTCCTACATAACAATTTAATTTTTCATTTGTTTGATTAGTGAGATATCGAACGTGTTGGTTTCACTTTTCCTGAGCAGTTACTACTGCGGGACATGACTAGTGAAATACAAATTTAAGTATAATTTCCATTGGGTAAAGTTGACACATGGTGAATACAGCCCAAAGGCTGCAAGGTGGACTCTGCAATCCCTTCACACAGCAGACAGAGGTTCTGTGCTGGCCTCAGAGACAGGCCACTTCACAGGGGAGGTGGGGGAGCAAATCACTGTATCTTTAGCTGCAGGAAAACAATCATCCTAACACCACATGTAGGAGGTGCAGAGTGGTAGCAGTCACTGTTTTAGCCTATAAAAATGGAACAGTAGCCATGGAAGGGCAGTGATGCACTTGCCTATTAGTTGGAGGTAGCTGTGAATTTCTTCTCTCCCAAACTCAGTTCAGTGTCCTAAACAAAGCCTCCCGACAGTTTTTTGTAGGATGGATGAACGTGGCCCTTTTTTGAGAATTATGTTTAAAGGTACCTCTATCATCCTCTTAAACACACACATTTAGATAATGGCTGTTTTATAATTTAAAGAGATTTGAATTTGTTTAGCACTCAGTTATTCCCTTTGGCCAATTATATCTTTTAACCTCAAAACAATATATGTATTTATTCAAGAGGAAGATTAACTTCAGCGTATTCGTGCTCTGTACAACAAAATTATACCACTTGTATACAAGTAGACACCGCTCTAGCTTATCTGACTAAAAAAGTTAAACTAAAATGGGGCAAAATAGAGAGAAAGAGAGAGAGACACACACACAGAAATACATCCATATTTATCAAAACAGATTCTGAACAATTTTAAGTACACCGGACCCTCGCTAAAACATGGGATTTGGGATCCATGCGCTATACCACATTATAGCAGGGACTGTGTTAAAATGAATTTCATTAAAGTAATTAAATTTGGGATCGATGGCCGCAACCGTGTTATATGCGAATTCGTGCTATATAGACACGCATTCTAGCGATGGTCCAGTGTATTAAATCAATGGATTTGCTTTTGTAAACATTATATGAGACAGTATTATGGGAAATTGATTGACTACTTTATTTTTCCTTCACTGAAGAATGTGCTAATTAAAAATCCAGACTGCAATGCTTGTTTAAAAAAAAAAAAAATCAATATGCCTAATTTCCTCATCTATACATCTGTAAAACCTAAAAATACATGATTGTCTTAATTAGGTATTTTGACCTTATTTACACACTTGTGTTTTCTAAACCTATCTTTGTGTCCATAAATAGAATGAAGAATATTAATAAAAGAATGAATTTCATTCATTTTAAAGGGGGCATAGAAGACCTAGTCAGATTACACAGGCTAGGCAGAGAGACAATGTCTGGATGTAAGCCCTACAAAGATATTACGTATTTTAAGCTTCACACTTCCCTTTGAATCAGGACTGAACCAGTGGTGTAGGGACCCAAAGCCTTAGGATATACTGTCTCAGATCCTTGCCATGGCTAAGGAGCACACTGTCAGCTCAGGAGAGGGTGGTGAAAAGGTGGCCTTTGCACTCCTCCAATTCTGGTTGAGTTGTGTGCCAGACTGGTTTCTCCAGGGATGCTGTAGGGCTTCTTTAATGTCTTTTTTCTCCACCTAGACTACGCTTCTTGGCAAGAAATATGCATTCAGTAAAAACAGAACCCACAAGTTTTCTTGCTGTTGGCTGAATTGCAATGGAATGAGCTGGGAGCACTGCATGCCCACAAAGCTCAGCCTCACTACAATTACAGAAACCACCTTCTTTGGGCAGAAATAGATAGAGTAAGTAGGAGACTTGTATATTGTAATGTGACATTATATCCCAATACTGGGACCAAATACCAATTAATGGGGGAAAAATAAAATTCCAGTGCTGGTATTGCTTAGACACTTTCTGTCTAGTTCTGTGTTCTTGTAAAACCTAGCTCTAAAAACAGCTGTTTGGGAATCACCAATACAATCCCTTTAAAACTGTGACTGTTAAGTGCAATGCTTAACATTAATCTAAATATTAATAACTTACAAATAATTGGTTTTAAAATAAACATAAAAACTAAACAAACAAAAAAACACAAATTTCTTTTAAATGATTTGAGAAAACTCTTGTATATAGTCACAACATTTTTACTATATAAATGGCTGGCTTCTTGTTTATAAAAAGACACAGTCAAAGACCTAGAATCACAATTTAAATACCTGGGGATTTGATTCCTCCACTCCTCTCCCCCCCAGTAAAATGGAATTTCACAAATTTAGTGAGCTCTCTGTATTCACTTTTAATATTCTATCAAATAACTCATATCCAATCTATTTACAACATCCTTGATTACAGCATAAAAAAAATCTCTTTGGAGAATCAGTGTTGTGTTAAATTTTCTTAACTGAATGCAATTTTTTTTAAAAAAAACAGATTTACAAAATTAGAGGATGTAATGAATGCAGCACGGGAAGTCACCAATAACTTTGTTTGCCATAGTCCCCTTTTCTACTAAACTACCCAGGAACAACAATCACAGACAGCTTTATGACTTCACCTACCCAAGAAAGGAGACAAAAGATCTATCAATCAAGGCAGATATACAAGCACCAACCTATTCTCTTCTTTTCCAGTGAAACTTCCAGAGCAGAGTAATAGAGAAGTTCAGAGACAAAACTCCAAGTGATGCTCTTTGAGGGGAGGTGGGAGAAGAGAGGAATATAACAAATAGAATTACTGACAAATAATTTTCTCTTATGTTATATGTCCCTCTTCTCCCATACTGCTGAACAGCAGCAATTGAAAACAACCAATGTTATGAACAGTAAATCAAGAAAGGTGGGCTTACCTTCCAAAGGCACTTGAAGCACCTAATAGATATCAGCCGCAAAGACAAATTCGACTGGTAATGAGGAGTTGAGGAGATGACTGAGAGGGCATCTCAATTTTCAGAAGCAGATGCTTCTGCCCTGAAAGCCTAGAAGGTTGCCATGCCTCTTAGAGAACAGCATTTAACAACACTGAATATAGCTTCTGACATAGCTGTAGGCTAATGAGATACAATCTTTAATTTGCCTAGACACTGTGGTCTTAGTGGTCTTCTTGTTACAACCTTCAAAATAGATAAACTGTAAACTTTTCCACAACTGAGTAAGAGTTATGGAAAATTTCAGACATTCAAGGACAGAGCGACACTGTCTTTACTACAGTAAGACTGGGACACAGCTTAGGTAAACAATAGGCTCACTATCATTTCATACTCATCTTAGCAAGGTACTTGGGGCAGTTGTTAAACTGGCAATAAGAAAAAAAATTGCCAAGCATAATTTCCCATTCTAAAAGCTGTCATAACTACACCTGAAAATAACTTGAAAAAGCAGTTTCTATCTAATGTATTCATACTTTCATGGATCTGTCATCCAAAGGTTTGAATAGGGTCTTTTCATCTCCTGGAAAACTAAGGATAAATCCCACTGCAGACATGTTACCTGGTACAAAGATGAGAAATTGTGGCCCCATAAAAGGTAGAGCTCACACAAGAGCTAAGATGGCTAACACATGACCAGAAAGAACACTGAACCTTTTCTTGAAACCAGCTTGAGTCGGGGGAAAGGGAGACACAACATGCTGGAGGGAATAGGCCTACATGTCCAACCTCTTTCAGAACACCAATTCCAATGGTGAGGGGAGCATAATTCCAATCCAATCAAGGGTGAGAAAGGATGGCTGCATCCTGCTGAGAGATGCATGCAATTTTAAACCACCTTGGAGAAGCCTTCAGCTGCATACCTCTACAGCTCAATCTCTATGCTGTCAGTGCACGGTTTTCTGGGTTAGAGAATAGTGGTCTATGCATGTAGGCCACAGCCCTCTGCTTGCCACATCTTGCAAGGGCCTAGTACTGATGGACAGATACCTAGGACTGGAGAACAAAAGCTCCAGAAGATTGATTCTGAGAAATCATTCAAGGAGATGAAGGGAGACCAGAGACCTTGGATTTTCAGGGTTAGCTCCTTAACTGCAAAAAGTTCATGTATACCACTACAAAGGCTGCCAAGAGATAAGAACTCCCTAGCAGTCTGTTCCAAACATACACACAAAGTGGGAAATTGAATGAGAGATGCATTTTGTCTATGGAAGTCAATAATGCTGACAGAGACCTTGAGGTGACAGCAGACAGCAAAGTAGAGGAATCACAGTATGAGTCTACAATGTATCATGAGTTTGCAACAGGAAATAAGTCCAATGTAATTTTGGACTGTTTATGCAGAGAAGTTCATCACAATGCAAAGAAGCAATAGTCACTCCATACAGCTCTGCTACAATTGATCATTCTAGACACCTCCATTACCGCGAGGATATTCATAGTTTGGAGAGAGTTTAGAAGAGATCAATTAAAATGGTGAGAGAGCTGACGGGATGACATATGAAGATAAGAAGATCAGTAAAGCAGAGATTAATAGGAGACTTGATAACTTTCCAAAAGCAAGGAGAGTATAAATACCAAAGAGAGAAAAGAATTATTAAGGGTGGTAGATTGAGGTATAACTAGGGATGAATAATGGGATGAAATTAAGAATGAAAAGTTTTCTGCCTAAATTTTTCTAAGAGTGAGATCTGTAGGACTGAATAATAAAAGCTCAAGGGATACGCTGAAAGTCTCATCACTTAAGACCTTCAAAAAGTACACAGGATGAAGCACTAGTAATTATGCAACAAGGGAATAATCTTGCAATAGCAAGGAGTGAAGTAGTTCAAATACGTCTTTTCTATGTTCAATTTCTATTGGGAATCGTAATCCGTGGTCTTTAATCTTAATTCTTTAAACAAAATATTGTGCATCCCCTGTTTTGAAAAGTAGATTGCAAACTGTGCATCAAATACTCTATATCCTGAAAATCCAGTAAGTGTTTTTTAAGTAAAGTAACTTAAAATGAATTTAGAATTTATGGAAGGTGTCATGTTCACAGCACTCAGAACTACGTCCACAGGGCAAACGCAATATAAATGTGCATACACTGGCCCACCAACATATTACAAAACTGTTCTAGGGGTACTGCCTCTATAGTTGAGAAGGTAGTTCAGTCTTCATCTCTGCTGAGATTGCCAACATTAGAAATTAGCATCTTTTTAAAACTCAAACTGGACTGAGACCACAAATTCATCCCACAGGATACCAATCGGCAACTAATCAGATGGCAATTGTTTGTCACTACCAACCTGGGCTGCACTCAGAACAAGAAGCTCAAGGTGAGAGCAGCAAAATGCTATCACTTTTCCCTGGAGCCACCCATTTCAAAAATCAATGTCAATAGGATTCATGTGATTAGAACCAGAAACCACTCTCTTGTTGCTGCACAAAATGGAAAAATACTTTACTATATTTCTTAGACAATATAATCAGCATGTAGAAGAATCTTGCACAGCCTTTCAATGTCACACATATGTCATCAATGTTGACTATTAAAAATTAGCAGGAAGTATTGTTCTATTAATATTTCTTCTTCTCCAAATCATACTGTTCCTATTCTAAATATTTTCCCCTCACTCTTAATCTCAGTTTACCCTTCTGTAACAGATAGCAAAATATTTAACCAACTTTAGTTAAAATTTAGGCTTCACTGCTGCCTAGTTGTGAATTGTAAAATGAGAATTTCCTATTGATTAGATGGGTAGGGCAAATATAGTTAATCTGTAAATTACTCTTTTCTTAGTGACTCTGTATGTTCTTTCTCCTACCATTTTTTACACTTTTTGTGGGGTAAGGAAACTTTGCAAAGGAAGGATAAATGTAACATTAGCTAGATGACCATCCGGGAGACAGAGTCCTGGGTACACAGTAACAAACACTGAATGGTATTCCAGTGGTTTTTCCATAAACAAGGCAAGTATCACTAGCTGTTGGTTCTAAAGCAGTGTTATTAAGATAAACAAAAATCACATGCCTACTTGGATTCTGTTGACATCTGCATCAGAGAGCTTTCTGACTACCCCAATTCTTATCTGTACTGCTTTAAAACCACTTAGCGATCGTAGTTTAGTACTGCATTTTCATTTTTTTTAAAGTTACTTATTTTGTGAAATTTCTTTTGATGATATCTGAACAAAAACAAACAGAAGTGAATATCTTTTGATTTAGTACAACAGAAGTACTTGTTGACTGTTCAAGATCAAGGGAGTAATTCTGATTTCTAAAGCAATAGGAGCAAAGCATCCTTCTAAGTATGACGTGTGTTATCCTAAAACCTCATTCTAAGATGCTATCCTTAATTTCCTATTTAGACTAGAACATAAAGAAGCTACAGGAAGTAAAGAACGTAAATAAGATTATATTATTTATATGTAAAAATTGTTTAATTGTTGGCTATTCATTTTTTTAATTTTCTTCTAGCTTTTAGAACCGAAACTTAATTCAATTTTTTAACACATGGCACAGCAGTTCATTAAAAATGAACTTATCACATAAAATTAAACTGAGTTAATTACAGCTGTTATATCCTAGTGTGGGCAGCATTCAATTTAGAAATAAATCATGAAGAAAGCGTACCTCAAGTTAAATCATTTTTCTCACTGAGAAAGTCTTCTGACAATCCCTAGTGCATTGAAGACATCCCAAAATGCATCATTCTGTGACATCACTAATACGATAAGTTGCAACCGGTCTCCTGATTATTAGGTCACAGAAAAATGCATTCTGAAATATCTTCAATGAACTCAAACGTGCTATAAAGGGTTCAGTATCTTGTGGGAAGATCTATTATAAAAAACTGAAAACTTTTTTTTGGTGTTGAGTGCACTCTCTCTCTCTCTCTCTCTCTCTCTCTCTCACACACACACACACACACACACACACACACACAAGTTTACTGGAGATTAATTACATGATTTTGTGCTAAAATATTAGTTACAGCCCAGATCCTGAAAACACTCAGAAATGTGTTTCCGTACATTAGTAGTCAGTCCCACGGAATTTAAGAGGACTAATTGCATGAATAAATGCTTGCAAGACCAGGGGATAACTGTTTACCTTACTTAATACACTGATAATTCATATAACAATAAATTCAAAGACATACAATATAAATATTATTTACATCATAGATTTATAAAATAAATAAAGCTACAGTAGAAAGGCAGTCGGAAGATATTTTTTTCTTATTCCAGTAAGTTGTAAACTGTTTGTAATACTTGCACAGGCAGGTTTGTATTGAAAAAATATATATTAAAAAAATAAAGAAACCACCTGTGTATCATGCGCACTTTCTACAAAAGGGATAAAAGCAAAAACTATCCAATTTCTCCATTTCACATTTGGTATCTGTTTAATTGTCAGTACACAGTGGTTTAATGGAACTTTGGTAACTGCAGTATTCATCAAGGCTAGTTTTTTGGACAGCATCTCACCTGGTCTCTTCATCATTCCAAGCGATTCTCATGCCTTTCCCACCACCACCTGCTGAGGCCTTGATCATGACAGGGTAGCCTAACAGTGGGGAACAATTAGACAGAAGTTCAAACTTTGATCAGTTGCTCATATGAACATGACAACTGACCACATGTCCAATAATGCAGCAGACAATAAGTAGTTTATTATAAACTGTTTGGCGAGAGAAGAGGGGTTTTTTTCCCCCTTTTTAAGACTACATTGTCAATACAGTACATTCGTGATGCCATTAACGTCAAGAAGAAAAGGTTGCAGCAGAGCTGGAGCACAAAGTTCCGACTACCTTCACTGGCGGCAAGAAGGAACTGAGGGTGGGGGTAGCCCGTGGCTCCCCTTATAGCGTGATATACAGGCGCCACTCCAGGGGTCACCATGGTGCTCCCCCAGTACAGGTACTGCTGAGGGAAAAGCTTCCGGCACTGGTGCACATGGCGAGCACACACACACCTACTGTGGAATACACATGAGCAATCACTCAAAGAAGAGGCATTTTCCCCAAACTGATGTGATACAAACACTATATTAAGGGACAAAATCTGACACCTCTGCTCAGACTGAGTGGTATTTTACTCCCAGAGTAAAGTTAACTTTTTATGAATTTTTCAATTTGGCTGTAAAAGTTTTCTGAATGTTAAAAAGAAAGCGAGAGAGAGGAGAGAAATTAGTACATGTAGCATAACTATTTAGATTAAAAATTACTTTCCAAAGGCTATTTCTTATTTGCATTGATTCATCTGCCTCTCTCTTACACTAATCTGTGGGACATTTGGTAGTTAAGGATCAGATTGGAATAGCTTCTTAGATAGTGTGATATTTGCAAAGCTAGGGAAAAAATTCACAACCATTTGTGTGTCACAGGGCTGCAGGTATAGTGTATGAGGATGCTAATTAGAGCAAACTCTACTCCAGCTGACTTGTCTTGGCACTAAAATCGTCATCTGTCCTTGCAAAATGAAGATTTGTTTCTACGTATGACTGATCTGGGAAGCTCACTATTTAAGAGATTTGGGGATGATAGTGAATATTTGGATACAAACCAAAATAGGGATGCCCAAATCAACCACTTTAACAAATTTCACTGTAGTTTTTACTGTTTACTTATTTAGTTCTATGAACTTTTCAAACAGTTCACATCTATTTTCAAACAGCTCACATCTATTTAATTTCAAAGGGAAGGCTGGTAAGAATAATTGGACTTGAAAAAACTTTCACATAAAGAGAGATTGGAAAGACTTGAGTTTTCTACCTTTGAAATGAGGTGAATAAAAGTGGAGATGATAAAACCATATAAATTAATGAATGGTCTCGAGAAGGCAGATTGGAAGCTTCTGAACTTTCCTGCCACATAATACAAAACAAATAGGACATTCAGTTAAACTGAGGTGGCAAATTCAAAACTGATAAAAGAAAATGCTTTCCCAAAGTGTAATTTAACTGTGGAACTCCTTGCCACAGAACATCAGTGGGCAAATTTAGCAAGATTCAAAATGGGATTAGACATTTTTATGGCTGACAAGAATATCTACCAGAGTTGTTATTGTGAAAGCTAAAAAAGGATATTGGAAGGGATATAAAACCTCATTATAAAACCTTATACTTCAGGCCTTTAGCTAATATCTAACTATTAGAGATTAGATGTGCCCTGTTGTGGGGAGCAGATTACCCTACATTTCCCTACTGTGGATTTCTTACTCCATTCTCTGAAACATCTGGTGCTGATCAGTATCAGCAACAGCATATTGGATGAGATGGAACATGGGTCTGATCCAGTATGGCAATTATGATGTTCCAATCTAACATTAAAAATAAAAATTAATGTTATGTGCTCCATTGTAATACCGCCTGGAAAAGTTCATCTTCTTACCAATAAGGCTAATCATTTCAGCCTGGTATAACACATAATATTATTCAATTGAATAACTCATTGATTTTACTTATACATAGAAGCTACAGTCATTATAAAAATGATTATAATTTTGCTGACATTCAGTTCCAGGGGAAAAAGAGGTATACTGTTTACATATTATAAAATACGTAGATCACATTTTTCAACCAAGTTGTCTAAACTGGGTTACTTAACAAAAAATGTACAGGAGGATTTATTGGTATGATCCACTGAGTTTTGCTGCACTTTACTTCTGCTTTTTGGTAGTTTTATGTGTATTGATTTCATATTAGCTGTACATGTACATAAGGTGGCAAATCAAGACTAGACATAGTATAGTCCCAGTAAGTGTAAAAAAAACCAGCACACATTTTATAAAGAAAGTTTCAATATACACATACAACGTTCCATGGTAAGGGAGAAAATTTCTGCAGTCTACTGTTCTGATGCCTTCCAAGAGAGCATTTTTATTAGATAGTTATCATACTTCGGCTTTGTCTGCATTTGGAAAAAATGACAAATGCAGCAAGGGTTTTTCCCTATCCTCTCTCAGCTGGCATTGAAAACAATTTAAGTCATAGACCAAACAGAACAGTATTGACAAACCCCAACAATAGAGCCATGTTTGACTTCTGTGTTAGAACATGATTCAAACAGGTCTCATTGAAATATTTTCTCACAGTTTGACCAGAGAGAGAACTGCCTATTCCCTACTGTTACAACTGGGTTCAAAAAACGGTATTTGAGAAATGTACTGCAATAAGGAAGAGGAAAAAATGAAAAAATAATGGGGAGAAAAGGGTATCCAACCTTTTCCAAATTTCAAGAAAGCCTGCATGTGAATTTTGAGCAGAGGTTGAGTCCTATTTTTGCCTAATTTAAACAGAGTCTGGTAGACTTTTGATGCTGTATAAAATAAGTAATATTGTCATCATTAAGCTGCTCTGTTCAGTCTTTGCACAGTTAAATATATTCAGTATTTGAGTATCAAAAGGCAGGGCCGTCCTTAGCCATAGGCAGAATAGGCAGCCGCCTAGGGCACCACTAGGTCTGGGGGCACCTCTCTGCTGGGAGGCCGGACAGACAGGAAGCAGTGGAGCTTGTAAGAGCAAGGCTGCTGGGTCCTAGAGAGAGCCGAATGCAGCACAGTCTGAGGGAGGGGATTGGCTGCTGGGGTCTCAGGGCAGGGGTGGGGGAAGGAACTCACCTGTGAGTGTGACTCCTTCCCCCGGTGTGAGGTAAGCCAGCCTCAGCAGCTCTGGCAGTATCCTTTGTTGTCCCCCATAACATCCATTCTTCTCCCCCGTGCCCCACAGAGCACCCCATCTTTCTCTCTTCCCCCTCTCCTCCCTGGCTGTCTGCTGAGGAATGACAGTGAAAGTAACTCACTTCCTTGGCAGGCAGCCAGGTTTGGAATGGTCGCACAGGGCTGAGTTGGGGCATGTGCAAAAAATCAGGACAGGGGGTCGGGGCAGAGTGGGCAGATGTCCCACTTTTATAGGGACAGTCCCAATTTTGGGGTCTTTTTCATATATAGACTCCTGGTGCCTATATAAGACAAAGCCCCATAATATCGGTCACCCTAGCTGGGGAGTGCATCTCTCCCCTGGGCAGAGCTGCACAGGGCAGGATGAGCTGCTGTGGCTCCATGGGTGCCCCGTCCCTGAGATCAGATGCTGTGCTAACTTCACCATGGTCCGTTGGGCTGGCGGTGGTGCCCAATGGTTTGTGATCAGACCTGAGGGTTTGCTGCTGCTGTTGCCACTTTGCACCCCAAGAGGTGGATTTTGGGGTCCTGCAGTTTTCCACCTATCTCCTCCTCTACTGCAGCTGTTGGACCAGCAGATTGGGGGGTGAGCCAAGCATGAAAACAGTGCTGTGTTGCCATTTAGATTGTCATTTAACAAATTTGTTTGCCAAAAATGCTTGCTAACAATCCTGAATTGAATTTCAATTTTTTTTCTAAAAATCAATATCTTAGCCAAAAACAGAAAATTAAGTTATTGACAATTATTTGTGACAAGTTTGGTAAGGGGAAGAGAGTGGGCCAGATTTCATCAGAGAAACAAAAAACGTGGACTGACTTTCCTATAGCCTGTTACTGCTAAATAGAGCCCTCCAACAACTGTAATATGCTCATCTCCTTGCTAGTGTATAGCGCAGGGGTTCCCAAACTCTAACAGCCCACGAACCCCTGTCACTAAATTGTGAAATGTCATGAAACCCCTCCTAAAAATGAATATTTTCAGGGATTTAAGTTTAAATTTCCTCAGTGTGATGGATGCCCCAACTGCCCGCCCTGCTCTTCCTAGGGCTCAGGCTGGGGTTCAGGCTGCCGGCTCCCCTGCTGATGGGGGCAGGGCTCAGGCTGCCAGCTCCAACTGCCCAGCCCCACTCTTTCTGTTACTCGGACTGCCAGCCCGACACAGAGCACTGGGGTTCAGGCTGCTGGCTCCCTTGCTGACCTCCAGGACTCAGGCTGCCAGCCCCAACTGCCCGGCCTCACTGTCTTTAGGGTTCGGGGTGTCTGCCCTGCAGCCGGGTCCCATCTTCTGTCTCCAATGCCCGGGGTCCTCTGGCCGCCATTAGTGAAATTTTTCTGGCAGACTCCCTGTAACGTTCTGCAAACCCCCAGGGGTTCACGAACCCCAGTTTGGGAACCACTGGTACAGAGCAGGGGTTGGCAACCTACAGCACAGGTGCCAAATGTGGCATGCCAACTGATTTTTGATGCTCTGAGGTTCCGGCTGCTGCCCCATTGCCAGCCAGGTCCCGGCCGCTGGCCCCACTCAGCACCCGCTGCTGGCCTGGGGACCCCCAAGGAACCCCAGGCTGGCAGTGGGCTAAGCAGGCTGGTGGCTGAGACTCCGGCTGTGCCACTCAACCCACTGTTGGCCTGGGGTTCCATTCACTCAGCTGGCAGCAGGCTGAGCAGGACTAAATTCAACGAAATAGGAAAACAAGAGCAACTAATGACAAAGTGCAAGGACCTAGAGAGCTTCCTGAAGCACGGTGATAGTTTTGATTTAAATGGACTTGAACTGTATGAAGAATTGAGTACACTGTCATCAGTGTTGCCACATGCAAAATCAATGATGGACATTGTACAGTTTATTCACACCAGCAAACTTGTTGATATATATATCCCCTAATGTGTACACTGCCACTCATATTCTACTGACAATTTCTGTAACAGTAGCATCAGGAGAACAGAGTTCCTCAAACCTAAAGCTCATTAAAAACTACCTCCACTCTACAATGAGTCAGGAACACTTGACTGGTCTTGCTATTCTTGCAATCAAACAAGACATCATTTTGTCTTTGTCATATGGTGACATTACTGATTTTGCAGCCAAAAAAGCCAGAAAGATTGCTTTTAATTAAAAACGAATCCTTGTTTCAATACCTCTTCATAGAAATTTCCAATAAAAATGTTGACAAATTTAAAAAATTATAATATTTGCATCATTCTGCCAAATCAGAATTTTTTCTATAGTGCTACTTCTTTAGTGCTAGTCCATCAGCATTACAATGTGCGTCATTAAGTTAAACTGGTTTTAATAACATGCATGTGGCAAGTTTTCCAATACTGTAAACTTATGTTTCTGTTGCTCAGAGCAAGTCAGGCACAGGGGCACCAGTTTAATAATCCTGCCTAGGGCACCATAAATCCTAAGGACGGCCCTGTCAAAAGGGGTCAGCAAGGGCTTGTGATAGTTCCCTTTTGCTGTTACTTCCCAGTTTTCATCATTGCCAGCACATCTTACCGTCAGATATTATTTTATTAAATTATTTTTATAAAGTAGTACCTTTGGACCATTAACTGTGTCTGTCCAGCAACACAAGTCTCCGTGTCTCTTTTCAGTATCTATTTTAAGTAACATTAAACATCAGCCAGCTATCAGTGAACTGAAACATGACAATAGCATGTTTTCCAGCTACTTTGGTTTTGTACAGGCTTTGGTTCCTGGTTGTTCTGCTCACTCACATGGCAAGATGTAAAATGAAACTTACTAGATCCTGATCATGCTTCAGAGATCAGGACTCTAGTAAGTTTCAATTTGCGACTTACAGCCTGAATAGATGGAACAGCCAGGAGATTACCCAAAAAAGAAAATCCCTGCTGGTTTCACATCACTGCCTGTACATCACACAGAACAGAACTCTTCAGAATGGAGCAACAGGAGCAGAGAGAAGAGGAAAGAAAGGATGGACCACAACAATAAAACAAGAAGGGAAAAGGAAGACTGACAATCCATTGGAAGTGATGAGAGAAGAGAATTAAAAATACTGTTAAAATGTAAAGGAGTAGAGCTACTGAGATTATATATTGCAGAAAGGACTATGGGAGAAGTAAAGCTCACACAGAAAAGTACAGGGAGAGGGAATATGTAAACAATAACAGGAAAGAAGAGTTGACAGAACATATCCTAATTGGGGGGCTGGGGGGTGCGAAAGGGTAGGGAACGGCAGAGTGAAGGAAACTAAGAACACTACACCAATTAAAGGAGAGAAAGAAACAAATTCAGCATACTTATGATTGGACAATAAAATGTGTTTTTCTTTCCTTTAAGCTATATTTATTAGTTTATTTATAATGATAGCCTTCTCTTAGACAGTCACAGGCAATACCACATAGAACATTGATGCTGCATGCTACACAACCAGTATTGCTAATGGATAGCCAGTCAGAATGCACCATTGAGAAGCAGAAAGTGAAATCAGCAGAGGGCATTAATTGGAATGCTAAACATTGATATATGCATTCCAACTGACATCAGAACAATTTTTTCTTTGCAATAACTAATAATAATAATTGGAGATATACCAATCTCTGAGAACTAGAAGGGACCTTGAAAGATCATTGAGTCCAGCCCCCTGCCTTCACTAGCAGGACCAAGTACTGATTTTTGCCCCAGATCCCTAAGTGGCCCCCCCAAGGACTGAACTCACAACCCTGGGTTTAGCAAGCCAATGCTCAAACCACTGAGCTATCCCTCCCCCTATCTCAGACAGTTTTAGAAAAGCAAGACTGTTTGGATGAGCACAGTTAAAGGTAACCTGAAAATATTGTAAATAAATTCCAAGTGCCCCAAACAGCAAACGGATACAGGTGCATTACACAGATTAGAGATTTCAGTTGTATCCTGTTTTCACCTAACACCACAGATCACCAGCTCACACTGATATGATGCACTTAACCGTGCTGAGAACTATATGTCACCTTAGAAACCTCAATGAAGTCTAACTATTTGAGCTGGTGGGGGAAACGTGAAAAGTGGCTTTTTTTCTTTAAATATACAGTATGATTCAGCAAACTTTTTAAACATAGTTTTAAAACTAGCCAGAGACCAATAGGAAAAAAAATGCTACCTGCATAACTCCCTATAACTGTCTCCAATGTCCATCAAGGTTAACAGATTGAAGTGATACCATCAGCCTACTGGAACAATCATATCAAAAAAAGGAATAGGTCAAGAGGACATCAGGGGGTCAAAATTTAAAAATAAGTGAGAATAAGTTTTTAAAAAGTCATGTGGACTGCACCACTGCCCCTCGCTATTTGTGTTGCTCAAAATACTCAGTTAATTTACAAAAACACTTGCAGGTAGCCTTTTAGATCAGTGGTTACAAATCCTACAAAAACAAAACTGCAAGTCAAAATATACAAATGAAGCTGAGAAAAAAAATGTATATATTTTTTTAAAAGGGTTCCATACTATAAAACAGCAATTTTATTTAACAAATTCTCCTACTAAAATTCTACCATAGTTAGCAATCTTGTCTTCTTTTCATTTCAGCTTGAATGACAGTGAGTGATAAGTCATCACCTGATCTCACAACAGTGACATAAAAGCTAGCCAGAAGAAATGCTGAATTAAATTTTGCCATCCTAATTTCCAGTTTGTCTACACCTGTGATTTCAGTGCAGTTAAACCAGTGCAATATAGCTGCACCAGTGAAAACTCTCAGTGGGAATGCACTATACTGGTATAAAAGTGTTTTTCAGCACCACAAATTATCCCAGTTTTAAACCAGCCTAAGGTGTGACAGCACTAGTCACCTTTTGCACTGGTTTAAGTACATGCATCCATGGCAGGGCTTTGTGTTGGCGTAGCTCAGGGGTAAACAACCTGTGGTATGCGTGCCAAAGGCGGCATGCAAGCTGATTTTCAGTGGCACTCATACCGCCTGGGTCCTGGCCGCCAGTCCAGGGGGCTCTGCATTTTAACTTAATTTTAATTGAAACTTCTTAAACATTTGAAAAACTTTATTTACTTTACATACAACAATAGTTTAGTTACATATTATAGACTTATAGAAAGAGATCTTATAAAAAAATTAAAATGTATGACTGGCAAGCAAAACCTTAAATTAGAGTGAATAAACGAAGACTCAGCACACCACTTCTGAAAGGTTGCTGACCCCTGGCGTAGCTACACTATTAACAAAAAACAACAAGAAAACCCTCTTTAAGTGACAAATCCTTAGGCTCATACAACAGTAATCCGAGAGCTCATCCAGGCTGTCGCCTCCATAAAACACTGCACATCAGTGTTTTCAACATTTTCTCATTTGCAGACCCCTAAAAAAATTGCAAATGGTAGTGCAGACCCCTTTGGAAATCTTAGGCATAGTCTGCAGTCTCCCAGGGATCCACAGACCACAGGCTGAAAACCACTGCTTTACAGAATTACCAAATTCAGGGAAGTACTTTCAGCACGTGCTTAACTTTAAAATCGGTATTTTCCTAAATAAGCAGCTTTTCTAAATGAGGACCAAAGGTGACTACCACACATTACACTTGGCCTTAGCTAAAATAAGAGTTCCAGGTAGGTTTTTGTTTGCTTTTTCCCATTCTATAATGTATTTAGAAGCAGAATGGTGATTTGATTTCAGAATGGGATAGAGGAAAAGTTGATGGTCCAGACTGTATTCATGCAAACTGTGGTCCAAATAATGATGAAGAATGAAGAGCAGAAGCATCATTCCGTCAGCCTCCATATAAAGAGAAATGTACCTGCCTAACACCTTATGCAAAAAGGATATATTTAATTTCATTAATACTTTAAAATAAATTCCTTTTTAAACTAACCAGTGATCACTGTCTCTTGTATCCTGTCTGCAACTCATTCATGTATTCAGTCTTTAAAGCTCAGTTTGTAAAGCTAAAATGTGATGATTTAAGAGATAGGGCGTTAAGGCAATGGGGAACTTAAAAACCATTAAAACATTATTTGTTCTATAGGGATTACTTATTACACATTCAATTTAGTCAACCATGTCTGCTGAGAGGCACACAAATCCCACCATAGCTAATTTAAGAACTTACCAATTTCCCTTGCAATTCTGACAGCTTCATCTGCATCCTGTAAAAGCAGGAAATGAGACCTAACATTAATCCCATCAGCCATTGCACTATGTCCTTAGGGCAGTCATATATTGCACTACTGTCTCCTCTGATTCATTTAATGTTTGATTTTACAACCTTCTGACCCTTTTCAGTCAGAGGAATGTAAAATTAATACCATAAGTGGAATGTAAATTCTACCTCATCATTATTACACTGAGAAACTCAAAGCAGCAAGCAATCAGCTGACAGGAAGCACTACTAGAATCTCAAAATCATTTTCTGCAGTTGAAGGAATTTAAATGGTAAAATTTAGAAGTTTACAATCAATAATGGATCATAAATCAGATCATTAAAGCTTGTCCATTGCCAGCTTGTTTCTGTCCTCAGTTATTTATGTCATGTTTTCCCAGATGCTGTCAGCAGGGGGAGTTGATTCTCTATTGTTTGGATAAGATTCAGATTCAGATTCAGAATCTTACAGAACTTCTTTAAGGACTAAATCTTGCAGTCCTTATTCAGGCAAAATTCATATCAACTTCAGTTTTGCAGTTTTGAGCCTCAAGACAGATGCTTTAATGTAACTTTTTAGGGTTTTGAACTGTTGTCTGAAATGCATAAATTCAAATAATGGTTTCCATGATCAATAACAGTTTGTAAGATACTTTTAATTAGCAGTTATTTTGTTGTCACCATCTATATTGCATCAGCTGACTCAAACTATGGAAAGGACAGAGTAATGGAGTGTGGGTGAGAGGGAAGCCAAGGGAAGTAAAATGATTCTCCCAAGGTACTTTCAGCACAGGTTCACTTGTAACAGCCAAATTTTCCATCTCATTCAGGAGTTAAATTCTGCTGCCCTTCACCCACAACAATATATTTCCATCATGATACTGTAAAAAGAAAAAAAATGTATATGCTAGTGGCATGGGTTAAATCTGAAAATTCCAGTCAAATTTCCTAATATTTATACTATTCTGTGACATACATTAAAAGATTTGAATGGAAGGCAGTAATGTCTGGAAACCACCAGCTGCTAAGTGCATCTGAAGCTTAAGGGGTTGACTTATGAACATTAAAATGAAACTCAATATTTTGAAAGCTTTTAAGGCAATTCGTTTTAAAAGCACCCAGGTCAGAAATTTTTAAAATACATACAAAATGTTCATACCTGGTTCATTTATGTCCAATAATAAAACAAAATCCTCTTTAAAAGTCTTCAGTACCTAGTAACAACCCCATGAAGAATAAGGAGGCTGGCAGGGGAAGTTGTCAGAAAATTTAATTTCCTTTCATTAGCTAGTCTGCTCCACAAATCGGTGCTTGTTAAGTTCAAAGCAGTCCTGAAAGCTACATCAGTTTTAAGTCTTTTTACTCCAAGCAGTCACATCTGTTAATGAGATTTTTCCAAATAACAATTGTTTTTAAGTCAGAGATAAATCTACAAAATAAAATTAAAGTTTACTGTTTTATTACACCTTGCTGCTTTCCATGACCCTTCACTCTCCAAATTTTAGCTTAAAGGGATAAAAATGCATGAAAAGGGTCATTTAAGAATGTTAGTGGTTTCCACACATTGAGTTTGAAGGTTCTTTGTTCCTGCCTGTGACAGTTATGCGAGAATACTTCCCCTTAATAGCCTCTCTGTCAGGAAGTGTTAAACCTGCCAAATGCAGACAATTAGAGCCTCTTGAACAAAATGCAGGAAGAGTGATGACTGATGAAGAGCCACGATTATAGTCAAGAAGGAAACTTTTACATTTCTTTTCTCTTGCAAATTCAGTCATATATTTGCAAAATAGAATTGAGAGAGGGGGAAGCAAATAGGATAAATTTTTTCACTTAGTTACCTGCAAACAAGTAGCTAATGTATATTGCAAGTTCAGAGAAAAACAAGCAGCAAATCACTGGAAGACAACTTTTCAGAGCCATGATTGTTTTATACATACAGTCAACAATTTTAAAGAATAAATAGCACAACATAAGAAGCATAGCATTAATTGCCTCAAATCATTTTATCCTGAAAAACAATAAGGGGAACAGATTTAAGAAGCCCGCCCAGCAAGAATATCACTTATTTACACTATTTTAACATCAATTTAGTTGGCGCTAATTTATTAAAATTATAACAACCTCACAACAGCAATTCAATGCATATCCAAATTTTTTAGCTTTCACAGTCTGCTTTAGAAACAGAAGATATTGTTTGTTTGTTTTCAAATTGTTAGAAGAGGGAGGAGAAATAGAAACTGTTTGGAAAAAATGCATAAACAACTAGCATAATCCAGTCTCTAGCAACTGCCTTTTGATCTCTTTCCCTGAAACAGTAAATTTTAATACGGTGCATTTTATTTGAACATTACATAAATATGGCAAGTGTCCAAGTTCTAATAAAAATTTAAGGCAGTTATTTTTAGATTATTGGTGTTGAGTAGTTCTGACACACACACACTGCATAGCTGCCATGGAAAAAAAATCAGTATCACAAATAATGTACTATCCAATGCATAAGAGCATGGGTGGAAAATATACAAAGAAATATGAGTATTAAAAGAGTATTTTAAAATATTTTAATGTACTTCATATTTTGCAAAGGTTTCATTGGTGTATTGATGTTTCCTGTAAATACCCTTAAGCTACACTAGTTTTTGTTTAAAACACATTAATTATTAAAAAAAACTATACAATTCTGGCACATTATTTTATTATGTTAATACATTTTTACTAGTTCAGACAATTAATAAAAAAGTGATATAAAAGTCACGTTACCGATTATGTTTTACAAATGGCTGAGTTTACCATGGTTAAGTTAAGGGGCATTAAAAAGTCATTTTTGTTAAACTAAATAGAAATTTCTTACCTGTTCATTTGGATTAAATTCTTCTTTGCAATGCACCAGCAGATGGAAACAGGAAAAAAGTAGCGGACTGACTTGCTGAACTAGTTGAGAGACTTTGGGAGCTCTACAATTTTTATTACCTAGTAATAACTACTTAATATTTTTCAGGGATGGGGATGTTTGGTGGTGTAGAGGAACTTGGAAAATCCAAACTAATAGATAAGCGGTTACTAATGTCCAATATTTATTTTGAAAGAGGTTTAGGGGGCATTTTAACATCAGCATCCATCTCAAAAACATACTGAAATGGCTACATAGGAAAAAACCAAAACATACAGAAAAATCTTCACCCCACTGAAATCTATGTCAAAACTCCCATTGACTTCAGAGGGGAGAGGATTTCATCTACAGATATTAACCTACTGGATCCACACTCAGCCCTGTGGCACTTGCTGTACAAGTAAACTGGACACTATCCAGCAACTTTTCTCTGCTATCTTCCCCACTCCCACCTTTCACTACAGCCTCTTTCCGCCTCCCCACTACCCAGTTTCTCCCTCACGTTTCTTTAATCTGTAAAATCTTGTCTTCTGTCACTTTCCCCACTGTGAGAAACCCACATATACTTCTTTATCACCACTCAGTTTGGTCATTGCTCACCTTGATTATTATTGTAACTTCTTTCTCTTTGGCCTCTCTGCTTCTCACCTCTCCCATTTAATGCCATGTCTTCACTATAGAGACTATACCAGCAAAAATATAGCACCACAGGATTCTTCTGGCAGCATAACTGCATTTACACTGGGGGTTAGGTCAGCATAGCTATGTCACTGAGGCCTTGGCTACACTGGCACTTTACAGCACTGCAACTTTCTCGCTCAGGGTTGTGAAAAAATACCCCCCTGAGCGCAGCAAAGTTACAGCGCTGTAAAGCACCAGTGTAAACAGTGCCCCAGCACTGGGAACACAGCTCCCAGTGCTGTAAGCTAATCCCCACAGGGAGGTGGAGTACCTGCAGCGCCAGGAGAGCTCTCTCCCAGCGCTGGAGCCGCGATCACACCTCGCACTTCAAAGCGCTGCTGCGGAAGCGCTCCCGCAGCAGCGCTGTACAGCTGTAAGTGTAGCCATACCTTCAGTGATGCGGGTTTTTCATGCTCCTGGGAGATGTAGCTATGTTGACCTAAATTTTAAGATGTAGACCAGGCCCCAGTCTAACCAAAATATCTGCTGAAGTCCTCATATTCTCAAACCGATGCCCTCTACTGACTCCCTTGATCTTACTGTACCAGATTCAAGCTCCTCATCCTCATATTCTTGCATAATCCTGCTCTCACCCACAGCTGCGCTCTTATTTCCTCTTACTTCCCAACCCACTTTCACTGCTCCTCCCAATACTCTATCTTCAATGATCCCTTCATCTCCCTCTTCCACTCTTGACTTCAGACCTTCATTTATGCTGATAACTCCCCTAGGAACAGGTTCCCATCTCTTGAATGCCAGGCACCTTCTTCTTCCATTTTTCAAAACTCTTCTTAAAGACGAATCCTTGAAAGAATCCTTTCTACTGTACAGTACTTTGTTCTCCTGGCCAATAACCTCTCCACAGCCTCTCCTGCCTGAACTGTTGTGCTGTGTTTAGACCTTTGTTTGTCTCATCTCTTAAATGAGTGATTTTCAACCTTTTTTCATTTGAGGTGCAGGTGCAGATCCCTTTGGAAATCTTAGACATAGCCTGCAGATGCCCTTGGGTCCATGGACCATGGGTATAAAACCATTGTCTTAAATGATAAGCTATTTGAGGAAGCGGACGTGTTCTATTCTAGATTTGTGAAGCACCCTGTACATTTCGTGGCACTGTTTAAATGACATTTAATAAACAGACAGACAGCTCTTCACTCTGAGCAATGTACTCTTCCTTAATGCAGTCTTGAACTGAACAAGACAGTGAAGCATGTATCTTTCTTATGCCTCTTTGTCCATCAAAAAACCACCACCCCGATCGGTCTTTCTAACTTGTAAAGTGGTCTTTACAGTATTATGCAAAGCTCTCTTCAGGCAGAGAGTGTGCAGGCATTTTTCTTTACAAATGGAAAGAGGAAGTCAACCTGGTAAGTAAAAAGGAGAACAGAGTTGGGCACAAAGGAGAGTTAGGCATCCAACTCTCAAGGACTTTCAGTGAAATTAGAGAACATAAAAGCCCTTTGTGTCTTTAAAAATCCCACTCCTCAAGACTACCTTGTCCTGATGAAAAGTCAGGTAGGGATTCAAACACAGAAGAGCCTGAAGGCTCTCCTGCTCACTGGCCAAGTGGATGGCTACTAGAAAGGCAGAAATGCAAAGTTAAAAACAAGTTTGAGACCAAACACCACACTTTTAGCTCCTCATCCCCTCCCTTGAATGCAGCTCCTGTGATAGCATCCACTGAGCTCCTCACCGCATTGCCCTTCGCTTCCTGGCTGAATTGGCAAATGGAATGCAGAGCTGTTCTGCACTCTAGCTGATTGAGCAAAAAAAAACTCTGTCTACCAGGGACTAAAAGCCCTGTAACACTTTGTGATCCAGGTGGATACCACAATAAACAAGTTCACATCTGTTGTGATTCCTTCTAATCAGGGATTCAAGGCAATCGTAGGCAGATATTATCTTACTTCGGTTGATGGGGTTCTTCCCGTTGGTCTAAGTATATAATGCCACAGGCTTTCCCAGTCAAGTCAACCTCTCTTCTGTTCAAGGCTTTATTTCATGTGGGAGCAGTGTTGACTAGTGTGCATCTCTATAGGTTGTTTCTGATATCCAGGAATCTCACAAGAATCTAAAAGAAACAATTTCCCTTTCTCCCCAGAAGGTAGGAAATCTAACCTGATTAGTAAGTTTTGTTTTATGAGGATTTGGGTGGGGAGGGTGCCAGGAGTTTTGATAGACACTGCTCTTCATTCAAGTAGGTGCTGGGAGATGACGTTGTTTATTTTTGGCATAAAGGTCACGTACAGCTGCCTGTCATTCACATACTAAGGCCAGGTCCAGACTAGAGCTTTAAATTGATTTTAAGAGCTCTAAATCGATTTAAAGCTGTAACCGTCCACACTACAGAGTGCATAAAATCGATTTTAAGGGTCCCTAAAATCGATTTTGGAACTCCATCAAAACGAGAGGAGTAACCCCAAAATCGATTTTTTAAAATCGATTTTATGACAGTGTGGACGGCCATCGAAGTTAATGGCCTCCGGGACGTATCCCACAGTGCTCTAGTGGCCGCTCTACACAGGTAAAGGTACTCTTCTGCTGGCCAGGTAAACAGGAAAAGCCCCGGGAAGTTTGAAATTCCATTTCCTGCTTGCACAGCGTGGAGCTCTCAGCAGCAGAGAGAAGAATGCAGTCTCCTGAAAATAGGAAAAGAGCTCCAGCATGGAGCACACAGGAGTTACTCGATCTGATAGCTGTATGGGGAGAAGAGTCAGTGCTTTCAGAACTGCGCTCGAGCAGACGAAATGAGAAAACCTTTGAAAAAATTTCTAATGCCATGCGGGAGAGGGGACATACCAGGGACTCGTTACAGTGCCGAGTGAAAGTGAAAGAGCTCAGACAGGCGTATCAGAAGACCAAAGCAGCAAAGGGCAGGTCAGGCTCTGCCCCCAAAACATGCCGGTTCTACGACGAGCTTAACGCAATATTGGGGAACAGCGCAACGACGAACCCCCCCTTGTCTGTTGATTCAGAGGTGGGTGTCGTGATTCCTGCAACTACGGAAGATTTATTTGATGGCGATGATCAGTATGATGAGGACCAAGAGGAGGAGGCTCCAGCAGAGAGCACAGAGCATTTTATCCCCCCAAACAGCCAGGATCTTTTCCTCACCCTTACTGAGGTTCCCTGCCAGCCATCTCAAGGCAGTACTCCAGAAAATGAAGCTGAGGGACCGTCCTCTGGTGAGTGTAATTTTTTTTACTAAAAGCTTTGGTTTAATGTAAGCCTTTTTTACTGGGTGCTTCAAATCAGTACCTGTACTTAGAGTCACTGACCAAGTAGATTAAAAACCTTTCCTAAAACAGTGACCCATGAGGTGGTTTTTTAGAAAAGTCTCCATTGTAACAGGGCGGATTCATCCTGCTTGTTGGGGGAACGCGAGAGCAAACCGGGGAAGGAGAGTAGCTTCGCCGCGGTTTGCTCTCCCGTTCCCCGAACCACCCAGCAAACCGCAGGCAAGGAGACCTGCTTGTTCGGGGACCGCGAGAGCAAACCGGGGAAGGAGAGTAGCTTCGCCGCGGTTTGCTCTCCCGTTCCCCGAACCACCGAGCAAACCGCAGGCAAGGAGACCTGCTTGTTCGGGGAACGCGAGAGCAAAGCAGGGAAGGAGACCAGCTTCGCCGCGGTTTGCTCTCGCGTTCCCCGAACCACCGAGCAAACCGCAGGCAAGGAGACCTGCTTGTTCGGGGAACGCGAGAGCAAAGCAGGGAAGGAGACCAGCTTCGCCGCAGTTTGCTCTCGCGTTCCCCGAACCACCGAGCAAACCGCAGGCAAGGAGACCTGCTTGTTCGGGGAACGCGAGAGCAAAGCAGGGAAGGAGACCAGCTTCGCCGCGGTTTGCTCTCGCGTTCCCCGAACCACCGAGCAAACCGCAGGCAAGGAGACCTGCTTGTTCGGGGAACGCGAGAGCAAAGCAGGGAAGGAGAGTAGCTTGATTACCAGTACAATCTACTACAGGGATTACTAGCCATTATTAACTTACCATTTTCTCCGGGCACGGTCTGTGTGCTCCCCTGACCTGCGTCTGAGCATAACTCTCTGTCCTCAGCCACAAGCAATAAGTATTAAAGGAATCCTAAGGTGACCTTGTGGTAAAGTAAAATGTTCAAGGTTCGGTAACAGGCACAGGTCAGTGAGGAGAAAGACTGTATGCATGGTTGTGTGAAATGTGTCTCTTATGATTCTTTTATCACTCTTTCCAAACCCCACCCCCCCACACACAGCTGCACATTTCTCCAGCCTCCCTCTCGCTTCTCATCTACGTGGGGGGAGTATCATAAGAAGACTGAGGAAAAGGAGGACGCGTGAGGACATGTTCACCGAAATTATGGCAGTAACCCGTACAGAGAGAGCTCTGCAGGGAGACTGGAAGCAACTGGTCGCAAAGTACAGGGAGGCTGCCAGTCAACGCGAAGACAGGAGGGACCAACGCGAAGACAGGAGGGACGCCAAAAATGATGTCAGGTGGCAGGAAGATCAGCGCTGGCGAGCAGCAACTCTGGATCTTCTTCGTGATCAGACTGACATCCTCCGCGATATGCTGCAAGAGCTCCGTGGTTTCAGAATGCCCCTACAGCCCGTGTATAACCTCCCTCAGTACTCACCCTGTCCCACACCTTCCAGAACCAGGCGTGTAAGAACGCGTGGGGGAAGGCTCTCTGCACCAGCCCCCTCCACTGCTGCGGACACTCCAACCAGAAGGCTTTCATTAGATTGAAAAGCCCTTTGTGTCCTGTTTTTTCCCTCCTCTAATGATCCAAACTTCTCCCATGGCACCTTTGCCTATTTTTACTCTCAGGTCATGCTATTAAGGCAGTGTGACTGTAGTTTGGTAATGAACTAAAGCAAGCAGCTTTGGAAAGCTGCACGGAAGCTAGTTATCAGCATCAGGATTTGACAATTGGGGATATGGGTAATAAAGGGAAAACAAAGAAAGCAGCCATACCGTAACCTGGTCCATGAGAATTCTTGTTCTGTCTTCTCTGATGCACTTTCTTCTTTCAAACCTCCCTCCCCCTTCCTCCAAACCTCCCTCGCTCCGTCCCCCATAGAACGCTGAGTTATGAAATTTCATGCACAGTATTGTAACAACAAGCATGATGCTTGATTGATGAAAGGGTCTGATTTTAAATAAAGAACACAATTCTTGTAACAAATAGTAGTAACTTTATTTTCAATAAAAAAGCAGTTAAGGAAGGTTGCAGGTACTGTGCCTAGCAGCAGACGGAAGCAGCTAATGGTGGAGGTAGGTAATAATTGGGAAATACAGAATTATATGTTTTCCAATGGACAGCTCTCGCAAGTAACCTAAGCAAGCAATTGAGGAATGCTGCAGGCAAAGTATCTTGCAGCAGCAACACCGCATAGACGGGGAGGCAGCAATCAATTGAAAGGAAAATCAGCATTCAAACTGTACCCTGGCCCATGAGGAAGCTACTTTTCAGTGCTTCTCTGATGCGCACAGCATCCTGGTGAGATCTTCTAATTGCCCTGGTGTCCGGCTGCGCATAATCAGCGGCCAGGTGGTTTACCTCAGTCTCCCACCCCGCTATAAAGGCCTCCCCCTTGCTCTCACAGAGATTGTGGAGCACACAGCAAGCAGCAATGACAAAGGGGATATTGGTTTGGCTAAGATCTGAGCGAGTAAGAAGCGTTCGCCATCTCGCCTTAAGCCTGCCAAATGCACATTCTACCACCATTCTGCACTTGCTCAGCCTGTAATTAAACAACTCCTGAGCACTGTCAAGGCTGCCTGTGTATGGCTTCATTAGCCAGGGCATCAAGGGGTAGGCTGGGTCCCCAAGGATAACTATAGGCATTTGGACATCTCCAACTGTTATTCTCTAATCAGGGAAGTAGGTCCCTTGCTGCAGCCGTTTAAACAGTGTAGTGCTCCTGAAGACACGTGCGTCGTGAACCCTTCCTGGCCATCCCACGTGGATGTTGGTGAAACGTCCCTTGTGATCCACCAGGGCTTGCAGAACCATCGAAAAGTACCCCTTGCGGTTAATGTACTGGGCACCCTGGTGTTCCGGTGCCAAAATAGGGATGTGGGTTCCATCTATGGCCCCCCCACAGTTAGGGAATCCCATTGCAGCAAAGCCATCCACAATGGCCTGCACGTTTCCCAGAGTCACAACCTTTCGAAGCAGCAGCTTAATGATTGCTTTGGATACTTCCAGCACAGCAGCCCCCACAGTAGATTTGCCCACTCCAAATTGATTCCCGACTGACCGGTAGCTGTCTGGCGTTGCAAGCTTCCATATGGCTATTGCCACTCGCTTTTCCACTGTGAGGGCTGGTCTCATCCTGGTATTATGCCGCTTCAGGACAGGAGAAAGTGAGTCACAAAGTTCAAAGAAAGTGCTCTTACGCATGCGAAAGTTCCGCAGCCACTGCGAATCGTCCCACACCTGCAGGACTATGCGGTCCCACCAGTCAGTGCTTGTTTCCCGTGCCCAAAAGCGGCGCGGAACGGGTAGAACCTCACCCATAACCGTCAGGAGCTCCAACGTGCAGGGGCCCGGGGAGTCAGAAAACTCGTTCTCCAGTTCGTCATCGCTGTCGTCCCCGCATTCAAGCATTCTCTCTTGCATTTCTGCATCATGGGTCAGCAGTGATAGAACAAGAATGCGTGAATTATTTACAGCGTTCGCGATCAAGGACAAGAGCAGACCTGGATCCATGCTTGCTGCAAAATGGCGTTTCCCTCACTGCAGCCAGTAAAAACAGCGCGAACTGACTGTGTGCCGTTTACAGGAAGGGGGGGGGGGCTGTACCCAGAACCACCCAGGACGGGGACTTTGATCCCATCATGCACTGGGCTAGTAACCCATAATTCCAAAGGGCAGGGACCCGTGCAGGAACTGTGGGATAGGTACCCAGAGTGCAACGCTCAGGGAAAAGATGGACGCCAGGGAACATGGACGCTCAACATCGATGTAAGTAGCCCTAGTGTGGACGCGCAAAATCGATTTTATAAAGCCTGCTTTATAAAATCGATTTTAATAACATCGATTTTACCCTGTAGTGTGGACGTGGGCTAATACAAACATACCACTAGTGATCCTCTTTCCATTCATTTTTGGGGTTCTGGGAATTTCTGAGCTAGTTTTCCAAAACACACTGCACCTACAGGCCTCTGGCATAAGTACATAGTCAGTTATTTTCAGTTATTGATGGGGAAAATAACTGACTATATGTACTTACGCCAGAGGCCTGTAGGTGCAATGTTGTTTGGAAAACAAGCTATTAGTTGTCGTTAAGTGTTTGCTAACCACTCATCAAGCCCACAAAATCAGGGTATTTTACAATAGCACAAAACAACCAGTATCTGAAAACATTAAGGCTGTGTCTACACTACCCAGCTTTTAGCGACACAGCTGTGCCACTACAGCTGGGCTGCTAAAATGCGCCCAGTAGAGCCGCTGTCTGTTGGCTCTCCACCCCCAATGAGCGGCGTTAGCGTTGTTGGCAGGAGCACGCTTCACACTGAGCGCTCTTCACACTAGTGCTTGTCGTCGACAAAACTTTCGCCTTTCGGGGTTAAGGGGTTCCCAACATCTCTGAACAACACAAGTTTTGTTTTTCACTTGCCAGTGTAGACATAGCCCAATAATATTAAAAATTATCATAAAATTGTTTTAAGTGTTCCATAAACATTTGATAGTTTCATGTGTAAAATAAAAGCTATTTCTGAATATTCAACTCCATGGGTCCTACTCATCGGATTTTTTTCCAGCTGCAGTCCTCACTTGCCCTTAGGATTGTTAGAATGCCTAGACGCGATAAATCGATTCCAGAACTCTCTCCCGTAGACTCTGGAACTCCACCAGGGCGAGAAGCAGAAGTGGAGTCAATGGGGGAGCCATGGCCATCGATCCTGCACCGTGAGGATGGGAGGTAAACCAAAATAAGATACGTCGACTTCAGCTACACTATTCCCGTAGCTGAAGTTGCATATCTTACATCAACCCCCCATCCCTAGTGTAGACCAGGCCTAGGTAACAGCTAGACTGTTGCTAAGTCTTTCAAACCTGGTATGGAGCAGTTGCTGAAAGACAGGACACAGAAGCCTGCAATGGATCCAAGATGACCTGTTATTGCTGCAACACCTCTGCATTCCCATCAACATTAGCATTGCACCAGCAAAGAGCACACCAGCATAGGGAGTGGCTTTATAAAGGTTTGATCCAAGGCAGTGCACTCTCCTGGATGCTAATGCCATTGTAAAATGCCTGTGAACACTTATTTGTGAAACCAGTGAGTCCTTCAGACATCGCAGGCCCCAGGCATTTCCACAGCACTAGCAATGCTATTTTGCCTAGCATATGCAGATCCACAGTGACTAGCATCCAGCGTCCAGTCATTATCTAGGTCATTCTCAGGCCAATCCAAAGAGGAATCCACATAGGAAAAAAAGGTTTTGTAAAACTGTCTCTCTATTGGGAAAGCATCATGGAAGCAAAGCTACCTGTGCAAAAACCAGGCTGGCTTCTCTTGCTGCAGGAAAAGCTAGATTTAGGCTGTGTCTACCCTGCCACTTTCAGCACTAAAACTTTAGTCGTTCAAGGGTGTGAAAAAACATCCCATTAAGTGACAAAAGTTTTAGCACTGAAAAGTGCCAGTATAGACAGTGCTTTAAAAGCTACCATCACTTGCTCGGGGTGGGTTGTTTTGGGTTTGTTTTTTTTGTTTGTTTGTTTTTAAATTGCTGGGAGAGCTCTCCCCTGGCGATAAAGTGTGTCTACACTGCCCATATCACAGCACCGCCACAGCTGTGCTGTAATGTGGGCAGTGTGGATATACCCTTAGTGAAAACGTAGAACTTGGAGATGAAGGACTACATCAGCTCCCAGGTCCATAGGATATGTTCTTTCAATTTCTCCCCTCATCATGTCCTCTCTACCTCCCTCTCTCCCATTAATCTCTCTGTCACTCATTCCTTCCAGCAAAAAACACCAGAAGGGTTTAATCCTGGGTAGATGACATGATGCTGAACGCTGCATCTTGGTCTATGAAGATCACTAAGTGTTTGTCTACAGGGGAAAAGCCCAGAATAGCTAGTTCAGTATAACTATCAGTGAGTATTCAGTACCATCTCCTTGTGCGGACACACTTATTCTGCGCAAATAATGCTTTTGTGCAGTTTAGCTTAATCCATTTTGGAAGAAGATAAACCTATACCGCAAAAAGGCACTCTTGCGCTTTAAATTCACACCCTAGATATTTTGCACTAAATTTCCCATGAATTCCCCAAGTAGACAAGCCCTAAACTATGGTCAGCATTATGTCAAGAAATTCATTTGTTCACAACCATCTTCAAAATGCAACAATATTTCATAATGTACACAAAGCCTTGTGAGGACTTGGTCAATGCCAAGTGTCAAGATTATATCTTCAGCTGTTTTTGGCTTCAGCTAAATTAAAAAAATATTGATGAGAATTTTTTTTAAATGGGAAATATTTTCCCCCTTTTTCCCATAACAAAAACAGATGAAGAGATTTTTACCATAATTTATCCCAAAAATTCAACTTGAAGATGAAGACCAGCCATGAGAAATTTCACCCCAAAAGGTGAAAGTTTCAACAAGTTTTCAGCATGTGAAAACAGTTTTGTATTATGAACCCATTATGTAGCCTACACACAGACACACACAAAGGCAGAAAAATAGAAGACCAACATCACAATCAATATGTCAAGAGAGATGAAATCAAAATATCTTCCATTTCACTGTAAGAAACACAGCAAAGATGGTTGAGAAACCTATGGGAAATAGTGTAAGAATTCCTACTAAAATCATGGAAGAAGCACTGCTTATAAGTCTGGAAGAAAAAGAAAAGAAAAGAAAAAGCTTTTTTATAGAACCAGTCTCATAATATATGGTAGTCTACAACTGACCCAGTACTGGGGAGAACTACCCAATATACATGGTGTATCAAATGCCACTGCCACTGCAAAACCTGTGCTGTCCACAAATACTTAACATATTAACTTTGGCAACACTTTACCTAGGTCATGCCAATAAAGTTAATACAACCGGGGGGAAAATGAAGGAATAAAAAACATACATCAAGGTATATATGCATGCACACACACACACACACACATACACAATCACCAACCTACACCTAGTGTATTAAACTCATATTCTCCTGTCTTAACTATCACAAATGTAATTTAAAACGTGAGATGTTTTGAGGAACCATACTTCGTATGCCGTCCATGGCATACTGCTTAATATTTGACAATTCATTCTATTCTTTCAACAGCTCTTCCTCTTCAGAAGCATTTTTGCCACTGAAAATATCAGGACCATGACATTTTTTCAGTTGGATCTTCTACTGAAGTTGGAATATTGAATTTATAATTGCATCCTATATCACACCTTTGAAAAGAGTGGTACTTTTATTTAAACAATGTGAGAGCCTATACAGGAGAGACAGCGATTTAACAGTTTCTCACCTTGACTACTCCATCAAAGCCAGGGATTGTGTTGACCTTTGCATTCTTGGCTAATAATTTGCTTTCAATCTTGTCTCCCATAGCTTGAATAGCATGTGTGTCAGGTCCAACAAAGGTGACACCTTCTGATGCCTGTGGAGATAATGAAGGTTTAAATTTAAAAAAAAAAATCCTTAGGCAGGAGTTCATTATGGGTTTACACAAGAAAAATCTAAATTTCTTAATGAAACTTTATTTGGAGAATAATATATTTATGGAGAAACATAACTAAAAGAGAAGAAGCATTTGAGCTGGCACATTAAAAATGTATATGGACTTGTTAAACATGCATACACACAGATCCAAACCCCCTATAATCCATGTCTGTATAAATCAAAGCAAGGCCAAAAAAAACAGCAGAAAGTCAAAGAATTCCAGTTTGAAAATTAGAAATATCCCTTGAGTGAGAGGAGTCCAGTTAACCAATGATTGAAATAGCCACAAGTGACTTATAAAGATTGCTTACTAAAGTATAATACAGTTCAGGATCTCATTATGCATTCTTTAAACCAAAGCCTTATTCAACATCAAAATGAAAGTATAAAGTCTCTTAGTCAACATTTTAAAAGACTTTGAAGACTGAACTTGAAAAATATTGAAAATACTGCAATATGGAAAATATAATATTTGCATGCATCCTTCAGACAGGCAAAATCTTACAAATGTGGTTTTCCACATTCAGCTGGAAACAGGGTGGCATAAAAATTACTTTAATACCAGTAGCATGAATTATGATTTTTCCTCATTAATCCCCTATGATGCTAGCCAACAAAAGTGGGTTTTCTTCAGTGAAAAATGTACCTTTCATAACAGTTTCTTAGGATCTTCTATTAAGGGATAATATTACACAGGCCCACCGGCAATTCCACTGCAATCACCTTTGTTGAAAGTTACTATTTTCTTTTTCTGTGTGCGCACACACACGTAGTGAAAGGAGCTTGTGTGTCCCTTGTACTCAAGAATTAGAGCCAGAACTATTACATTATTAAGATAATCAAAATTTTATATGGGGTTCAAAGCAGGATTAAGGTTAACCATCAAAAGAGTAGTCATGCCAGACTGTATGGCTTTTCCCATTCGCTTGATTTAAAAGAGAAGAACCTCTCTCTAACTGATCAATGAGTTAAGAAGTAAAAGTTACCCACCACAACTGAAAGTGTTGAGGAAGGACAGCTTACTGAATACCAGTATTTTCACAACTGCCATTTAACACTGATACTATTTTGAAGTTCAGGATTTGTGCTTTAAAGTTTGTGGAATGATCCAAGTCAGCCACCATCAACACTGCCATAGTAATGAATACTCATTATAAGGAATAATCAAATGCTTATTAAAATATTTTTAAAGCAAATGTTTGTACTTATACCAGTTTGTAAAGGCTGTTGGACATCTGTATACTTGGATACTCTGTGAGGTATATTGAACCAAATGTGTCCTATAATAAATGTTTAAGGTACAAACATATACACATGTGCATATTACTATAATCCTGACCAAAGCCCAACTCACTGACCACCAAGAAAGTATAAAGGTCTCCTCATGTCACCCACAGGTTATCAAAGTACAACTCTACACCCATGCCTCAGCCATGGTGCCAGGCCTAACATTCCCAGGTCCACTATAAGAGACTAAAAACAATTGGAAAATAAAATCTGTCCATCAGTCGTACAAGGGAATGTGCACACTAAGGAACAGACAGGGCGTGAATATGTGGATGGAAAAGTAAGATGGCCCCATAACAGTGTTTAGCCCACTGGGCCATCTTCAGTCCAAGCATTATGCTTTTCTGGGACAATGGGTAAATATCCTCCCCATAATAAAAGACAACAAATGGGGGAAATTAGTAGGAAGAGAGCCTGAGACATAAGCCCTTGTATCAGAGGCCTGGTATGAGGCAGGACCTGCTCATAGAATCTGGCAAGAAAAGGGCTGATATTGCAGAAATACACATTCCTAATAAGCGCTAGTCACAGAGTACTCATGCAAACATATCCCGATATCAAGTAGTACCAGAATATCCCAATATCAAGGATGGTACAAAAACAATCCCCAAGGATAACAGGAACACACTGACTCCTCCTAAAAAATAATGTCAGAATGACAGTACGTAAGAAAGATGTTTTGATAGAACCAATGTGTACAAGGTGATGGGTAATAACTAGCGACATCAGAGGGCAGTAACTAACTATGTTAGAGGGGCAATACTAACTTATTTGTATCGAGGAATAAAGATGTATCTCGGGCCTGGTCTACACTACGCGTGTAAACCGATTTTAGCAGCATTAAACCGATTTAACGGCGCACTCGTCCACACTATGAGGCCCTTTATATCGGCCCTTTATAAAGGGCTCTTTAAAATGGTTTCTGTACTCCTCCCCCCAACGAGAGGAGTAGCGCTAAAATCGGTATTACCATATCGGATTAGGGTTAGTGTGGCCGCAAATCGACGGTATTGGCATTCGGGCGGTATCCCACAGTGCACCACTGTGACCGCTCTGGACAGCAATCTGAACTCGGATGCAGTGGCCAGGTAAACAGGAAAAGCCCCGCAAACTTTTCAATTACATTTCCTGTTTGCCCAGCGTGGAGCTCTGATCAGCATGGATGGCGATGCAGTCCCAAATCCAAGAAGAGCTCCAGCATGGACTGTACGGGAGATAACTGGATCTGATCCCTGTATGGGGAGACAAATCTGTTCCATCAGAGCTCCGTTACAGAAGACGAAATGCCAAAGCGTTTGAAAAAAATCTACAGGCTACACAGTGCTGCGTGACAAGCGTAACGGAAAGCCAAAGAATCAAATGGATGCTCATGGAGGGAGGGAGGAGTTACTGAGGACTCCAGCTATCCCACAGTCCACAGCAGTCTCCGAAAAGTATTTGCATTCTTGGCTGAGCTCCCAGTGCCTGTAGGTTCAAACACATTGTCCAGCGTGGTTCAGGGTATAGCTCGTCAATTTATTCCCTTCCCCCACCACGTGAAAGAAAAGGGAAAGAAATCGTTTCTTCACTTTTTTCAATATCACCCTATGTCTACTGAATGCTGGTGGCAGACGCGATGCTGCAGCACTGAAGAGCAGTGTCCGCTCTTCTCCCCTCCCCGGTGGTAGACGGTACAATATGACTGCTATCCGTCGTCACCATCAGCCCATGACTGCTCCTGGCTGGCCTCAGGTGAGGATGGCCGGGGGCGACTAGGTAAAAATAGGAATGATTCCTGGTCATTCCCAGTAGATGGTACAGAGCAGCTGGTAACCGTCTTCATCATAGCAACTGGGGGCTGAGCTCCATCAGCCCCCTCCCTTTTCTGTGTAAAGAAAAGATTCTGTACTGCCTGGACTATCACAGCAGTGGGATGCTGGGCTCCTCTCCCCCACACCGCTTAATGTCCTGCCTGGACTGTCATTGCAGCGGGGGGCTGCCTCCTCCTCATTTTATCTCACTAACAAGTCACTGTTTCTTATTCCTGCATTCTTTATAACTTCATGACACAAATGGAGGGGACACTGCCACGGTAGCCCAGGAAGGTTGGGGGAGGAGGGAAGCAACGGGTGGGGCTATTGCAGGGGCACCCCCCGTGAATGGCATGCAGCTCATCATTTCTGCGGGATCTGACACCGAGCAGCTGTGCTCTCTGATACACTGCTTCTCTACTACACTTGCCCCATATTCTAGGCAGGACTGACTCTATTTTTAGAAACCATAAAGGAGGGATTGACTCGGGGAGTCATTCCCATTTTTGCCTTTGCGCCCCCGGCCGACCTCAGCCAGGGGCACCCATGATAGCAGCAGACAGTACAGAACGACAGATAACCGTCATCTTATTGCCAATTTACAATGGCAGCAGACGGTACAGAACGACTGATAATCATCTCTGCTATCCTGCAAAAGCAAATGAATGCTGCTGTGTAGCGCTGCAGTAACACCTCTGTCAGCGGCATCCAGTACACATACAGTGACAGTAAAAAAAAAAACTGAACGGGCTTCATGGTTGCCGTGCTATGGTGTCTGCCAGGGCAATCCAGGGAAAAAGGGCGCGAAATGATTGTTTGCCGTTGTTTTCCCGGAGGAAGGAATGAGTGACGACATTTACCCAGAACCCGCGACAATGATTTTTGCCCCATCAGGCACTGGATCTCAACCCAGAATTCCAAGGGGCGGGGAGACTGCGGGAACTATGGGATAGCTACAGTAGCTACCCACAGTGCAACGCTCCGGAAATTGATGCTAGCCTCGGACCATAGACGCACACTGCCAAATTAATGTGCTTACTGTGGCCGCATGCACTCGACTTTATACAATCTGTTTTACAAAAACGGTTTATGTAAAATCGGACTAATCCTGTAGTGTAGACCTACCCTCTAGGGAGTATTTTTGTCTGGCCTAGGGAGGAACGGAAAGTCTCGCCATTCACTGAGCTGGTACATTGTTATGGGCATACATGTATTAGTGGTCTGGTAAAGGCTGAGGGATAATAATACTGTGCTTCATCGACAATAAACCTGGCCTGGTGCCTTCATCCGTTAACGGATTATGTGGTCATTGAGTGATTCGCTCGAGGTCCGCCATGCCAGCTGCCTGCGTAGGGCTGGGGCTACACACAGAGGGTACACACACACATACAGCCAAACATCTAACTACAAAGTTAAAATTAATTTTACGTGTGCGTATGTAGGGTTGTCACCTATTTATCTTATCCTTTTAAGACAATGTAATCATTTATGATTATTATGGCTGATGTCACAGTAACTGTGACTTCACATTTTATTGATGTGTCAATAAAGAACAACTTATTGAAATAAACACCAAAATGTGAAAAATGCAATGTCACAACGTTACAAAATAACAATCAATGTGCATTATTTGTTACAAAATGGTCTCTTTGGGATTGCTTAGAATGCAGAGATGGTAAAATATTCTCACTGACATGAAATAAGGAGCTGATCTTAGGGATGAGCACCTTAGGGATCTTAGGGAAGAGGGTGGTGTTCAGAACACCAAATACTTTGTTCAGAAAAGAATTCAGATATAGTCTGAATTGAGGGCCACTAAAAAAGGGCTATTTTGAGGGAGTCAAGTAATGGATAATACTAAGGGGATTGTTGGAGTGGTTCATAGAATGGTTTAATGAGAACCTGCAGCACTAAATTGAGATTTGGTTTCAGAAGAAGTCAGCTTAGGGCTTAAGTCTTTAAATGGATTTAAGGAAATAGACAACATGAACGTAAACAGAAAAAAACTACTCTGTTTTCTGATCTTTTTTTTTTTCTTAAACAGAAAACTAGGAGCCTAAGTCTGAAGGTAGTTGAATTGAAACCTATTTTGAAGAAGTGTCTGACAGAAACAGCGAAACAGATGGATAAGAATGTGGAAATATGATTCCTTCAGGTAGATCTAGCAGAGAGAATCAAAAACCTGCGTTATTTCTTGAACTAGCAGAGAGGGAGAGAATCATCATCCAGAACTGAGGGTGGGAGAGAGAGTTTCACAAACTGCAAAGGCAAGGGGAAAGTTCCGGACATTCGCAGAGCTGATTAAGTTACATGGAATTCATTTGTTAACTGGATCTTTTGGAGATGCATCACCCTAGTGAAATGACCAACTTTTTATTAAAAAAGAGATTCTGATGCATCTATAGTATAGATACAATAGAAGGTTTCTTTCATATTCTTGAATCTTAAGTAGTTGTGAACACACAACAGGAACAAGTTTCTTCTCATGAAAGTGTTACCACTCAGTCACAAGTCAATAATATTTGTGAAGACTGGTATTAAAAAGCTTACATTTCCTTTGTATTTTTCTATTTTAAAGGAGTCTTTGATCTCTATTTATATATATTAGATTTTTTGTAATTAATCACTTATAGACTCATCATTGAGTCTGCCAGAATCAAACTTTTCAGAGGACCGGAAGAGAGAGAAGGAGAAGGAAACTTCAGCTTCTTGAGACAGTGATGCACAGTATCTCACTGACAGAAGTGCCAGTCATCGCATATACTTTTGGCAGTCCAGACTCTGATATATGTTAGGAAAGTGCAGGAATGAAAGTAAGCTGGTAGGGGCCGGTAAGTAGTACCAGTAAAAAGTGGCCGCTGGTACCAGCCTGTACTAGCCGACATTAAAGCGCTGCCACAGCAGCACTTTAACGACTCCGCTTAAAGCACTTTAACATCACCACCCCTTTTCCACCCCACCATCAGCAGCCCTGCTGGGTCCCTACTGGCAAGGATGATGATGGGGGTGGAAGGGGTGGGGAGACGGAAGGGGCAGCCATGTTAAAGCGGCCAGGGCCCCAGGCCCTTTAAATCACCGCTGGAGCCCCTGATGGCGCGGGCCAGGCTGCACAGATGAGCTGGCTGGGGGATGCTGACCCCTCAGCCCTGCCCCTTGCACCTGAGGCCTCACCCCTTCTGGGGGCCGGTGCCAGCACCAATAAGTGTTGAATGTTACTTTCACCCCTAGGAAGGTGAGGGGGGATGAGGAAGAAAAGGAAAAAAGCTACGAAGAGAAGGAGCAGAAAAAGTGATGCAGAAAGGAACTTCACCTAGAAGCGTAGAGGAAAGTATTACATACTCAGCAGGGCCGGCTTTAGGAACTGCGGGACCAGATTCGAATACCCAGCAGCGGTCCAGGTCTTCGGCGGCACTTCAGCAGTGGGTCCTTCACTCGCTCTGGGTCTTCTGCGGCACTGAAGGACCCGCTGACGAAGACCTGGAGTGAGTGAAGGACCTGTTGCCGAAATGCCGCCAAAGACCTTGAACGTTGCCGGGTGAGTAAAAATTTAAAAAAGTTAGATGCTCTTCTTTAGGGCGCGGGTCCCTCTTAGGCGCGGGGCCCAATTCGGAGGAATCGGCCTAAAGCCATCCCTGGGACTCAGTTCTACAAGGAGCTGAACACTGTGACCCCAGTGCAGCAAAGTGTTTAAGCACGTAAGTAGTCACACTGACTTGGGACAAATCACAGACGAAGTTAAGCTCATGCGTAAATGTTTACTGGATCTGAGCCAGAGTTCAGCAGCTCTCAGGATCAAGGTCTGAATACTTCTCCAAAAGAGGAGCAATGAAGATGTCATGAACTGGATCCTATGGCCAAGCCACTTCTCATTGTGCTGCACAGAGTCCACTGTTCAAACAAATAAAACTTCTGTGCTGTCTTTTTGTTCTCTAATGCAAGCAGGGCTACCAAAGAAGAATAGATTCTAGATGAGTCCACTTTAGAACTTACAGAATAAATCTGCATTCTACATTTGCAGGAGATAGGACAGACTCACAATATTCCTACATGTTGAGTCCAAGAAAGAAAGTACCTGCATGCTTAAAAAAAAAACAAACAAACAACATGGGTTTAAAAAATTTTTTAAATTATCTTCAAATTTAGTTTAAAACTTGTGCTTTCTAAAAATAAGAGGGAAACAATCTCCCTTTCGACACATGCACCAACTCACTGTCCTATGCATCTGACAACTCAAAATCTTTTTCCTCCCACAAAACTATTCAAAAAATGTCAACAGGAGACAGAAAAGCACCACCAGTTCTTCATCCTCCTATGAAGCTAGTTTAGCTACACTGGGTCACTTCCCCATCTAGTTCTTTCCCACCACCATGTGACCATGATAGGATACTTATTTAAAATCCTGAAATCGCTGAGATATATTGGATAGTATTTAATCTACTTGGAATTCATCCAAGTGGGAGGCTTAAATTTATGTTTTTGCTTTATTAAAACATTGACAAACAAGATTTATTTGTATATTCCTCTGTAGTAAACCACTAGCACACTGAGAACTGCTATGAATTTAAGCTCCACTCTTCATTCCAAGTAATAGTCTAACTTATACGTAGTAATGGCAATATATATATGAGCAGACAGCCAATTAGCCAGAAATAAATTTTGTTGCAAATTAATCATTTTATTGGAGACAGTGAATTTTTGTCCTATAATATCAATAAAATAATATAAGTAATCAATCTAGCCTACTGGATATTTAATACATTTTTGTCCATATGACAAGCACAAGCCTCCTATGGTCAGGATACAAAAACAGGACTACCTCAAGTTGCACCGAACATTTGACACTCTTGCCCTGTCTGTAATGGGCTGCGAAGAGAGTATGGGCATAGTGTTTACACTATATTTAAGTACACTTCCACAAGAACTAATATAAAAAAGGCGGGGTGGGGGAGAACAGAAGGGCAGTCTAACTGTTCCAGAATTCTGTTTAGATAGAATCATGCTTAAATAAAGTTTAAACATGAATTCCAAGCACTGTTTCTGGCCCAGTATGGACTGGACCCAAGATTGCATTATAGGACTCTAATTCCACTACCTCTGCAACTGGTTGTCTCAGAGGAAAGGTATGTAACCTCTTGGGTAGGGGTCAAGGAGAAGCCATAATACATCTAGTCAGCATCACCTAAGGCCCAAATAACTAAATGAAAAATTAATATTAGAAACTAACACTTATTTTCAAGTTTCCTAAAATATGAAATTCTATACCCATAACATGGTAATTAGAATGGCACAATAAAGAATATTAATCTTATAAGGGTATATATATTCCAAATTCATACTATCATACAGTATGAACTAATTTTCACATTTATTAACCATCACACAGGAATTTCATAGTATATACAATACACTATATTTTCTTTATTTAGAAGAAATTTCCAATTTGTAGAAATGCAATAATAAGAACACTAAAATATCATTAACAGGAGAGTGCAACAGCAAAATTGAAAAAATGTTCTCTGCACTCTCAAAAAGCTAATGATCTTTGTGAAAAAGTATTCAAATTCAAATTTTTGCTTTGGATTTTACTATGAAGACCAAATCTAATTTAATAAAACACCAAATCAAGGCTTAAGAATAATCTAAGTAATCATATTATTATTATTGTAACTATATACTTCTGAAGGACCCAAATGCAGCACTAGACAGTATAAGAAGTCAGAAAGCATTTTCTAACAAAGAAAATCTACTATAAAATGTAAGTGTACAGTAACTTATGTGACTTACAAATATTAATGATCAATTGTGCTTCCATTTATAGGATACTTTTAAAAAAAAGTGAGGATCCCAAAAAGGATATAAAGTTAACTTTAACATTATGCACCATAACAACTAAGTATTTAACTTTTCATAAATAATGAACACTCAGAAAATTTAGGTAGAACTAGATGAAAACATGTAAGCATTTTCCCTAGATGTTTTCCATATTGTTTTCTTCAGTTCATGGCACTGAAACCTGCCTTGGTTTTTTACATGATAAAAGAAATCTGTGGAACTAATCCTAGAAACCTCTTTCTGTTTTCTTGCATAACACCTCCAGGCGACAGTAAAGACAAAATGCTTCATTTGCATCCTTAAACATTAGAAACTGCGAATGAGCCTTTTCAGCTGCAAATGTTATTGCATCTACATTTCCAGAAGAGAAAAAAGGTTAAACAGCCTACTCAGGTTTATGTTAACTCATCTCTTTTTAGCACCATGATCAGCACAAAGAGCAGAGAATGCAGAGGCTTAACAGCCCAACCTCTTTCTTCATTACGTTCAATTAGATTCTGGAAATGGATATAGCTGCTGATTACATGAAGATAAAGAGAAGAAATCAGGTATGCACAAAGGAAATGGCAAACACTAACAAGTGTAATCTCAATCTTCCAGCCTTGTAGGGACCATTTTCATTTTTAATGTAAGACAAAAAAGTTCCATCAGTTCTCTTCACTGCAAGACCATCTGTGGTAAAGGATTTTGCCAGAGGCAAAAAGAGCATCTTATCTCACCACTAGTACAAGTTGTTGGGTTTTTGTTTTTTTCTTAAACGTTCATAAGGTGCAAGTGTTGTACAAAACGTTCTGAAAGTATCAGCAAGATAGAAAAAGCCTTCACTCACCTGATGCACGACATATGGAACACCATTCCCACCAATTAGACAGTGAATATGAATCCCTTTTATTACACAAATTATTAAGCAATTTACCTTTTCTCCAGGATATAAACAGCCACATAAGATTTGTTCTTCAAAAGACATGAGTTAATTTCCCCTGTCCACCAAAAAAAGGTTTTTTTTGGTTTGTTTTTTTAGGATTCATCTAATATACTAATCATTTCTCTTGTCCAAAAGAAGCACTACTTCAAAGATTGTACTATCTGCAGTAGAGAAAGTTACCAGTACTTTATTTTCCAAGCTGTTTGGCTTTCAGTCTGGAAGCAATAACGGCACTTGGCACAGAACACTCAAGTAGATGTTTAATACAAAATATACATTACACTAAATGAAAAACAGGCACTGGTGGAGGAGAGGAGGGGGTGTTCCTTTGGCTAAACTAGTATCTCATGTTACTAAGGAACTGGGCTCACTTCTTATGAGTATTTTACATCTCATATATTACCAAACTAAAAGTTAATATACATATACAATATGTGCATATGACATATCTAAATACCCTACAACCATACCTTTGTCCATTCAATGCCACAGATGGACATGAAGCCTTTCACGTGAATACAAGAATGAAATTTCCTTCTCTGAAATGTTTGCAACAGTTCTCAATTCTGCAAAAGATTATGCTTGTACTTTACTTACACGGCTATAATAAAATCATGCAAACAATTGGAGCTCAACAAATAACGATAAATCAGTAATGCAAATAATTATAAAATCTTAATTGTGTGTATTACTGTAGTGGTTAGCATCCCCAGTCATGAACCAAGACCACACTGTGCTAGGTGTTGTACACACAGAAATAAAAGACAGTCTCTGCCCAAAAAAAATCTTACAATCTCAGCCTCGTAGTCACTGGATTTTTTTTTTAATTGCAATAAACCCATAAGACTAAATCAGAACTTGGAGGAAATGCCTCTAAGTCAAATAATAAATCAATAATGTTTCATATTTTACCAATACTTTTTTCCCCAGAGATCTCACAGGGGTCACAAAGCTGAATAATATCAATATACCCATATTGCAAATAGAGAACCTGAGTCAAAGAGAGTACAAATGACTTGCTTAATGTAAGTCTGTTGCAGAACTGGGTGCTGGAAGTAGTGGTATTGGTGATTCAGTAAGTGGCATTGTCTCAACAAAACAGTAACAAGCTAGTGTCACAGCAGGGTTCTTGGAACATCATGATACTGGGAGGTCCCAGTTTTCAAATGGCATAAAACTAGGTGGTCATTAAATATCCAGTGGCACTATTCATAAGAATAAGGCTGTAAGCCCATTGTCCTGACTAAACTCCAACTTGGGTAATTACATTCTGCCTACCTAAAGTCTCCTGTTTTTTCAATTGGACATACTATTCTTCTTCATTTCCTGCCCTTAAATGAAGGGTACATTGTTGCTATGCTGTGTCAAACTCAAGCTGCATACGATCATCGATCTAGAGGCACTCCATTGGTAGGAGAAGTTATTCTAAAATATATCTGTTTAAGGTTGTGAAGTGTTTTAAGATCACATGTAATACAGACATCTACATAAACCTCATATTGCAGTATATACACAACACTACATACAGTATATATTACAGTGTCATACAATACAGAAGTATTGATAGATCATCCTTTTACAAATAGAGGGAATTTGAGTTAATATAGCTTTAGATCCTAGAAAACAAATAGTGTAGTCATATAAACCAACTCAATTAAAGTTGTGGGGTTTTTTTTAATTTGTTTACTACAAAAAAAGCAACCTTTAAACTTGTGCACACAGAACTTGGACAAAACTTGTTATCTGGTAACGGAAGATAAACTCTCTCTTACAGCTAGTACCAACAAGCTCACTGAGAAGAAGCAAACACGTAGTCTTCCGTGCCATTACCTTGGTTATTTAATAGTGATACAACGCTCCCTCCAATTGTTCTGTTCTGTATTCAACTGTTCTAAATTATGTCAGGTAAGTTATTACAGGGTTTTTTCTCCTCCTGAATACTAATGCATTTAAAAAAAACACCCACACATTTATATCCACACCCTAGTTGAGAGAAGCATTATTGTTGCTGATTTCAACATCTCTGGATATGAAGGCTTGTGTAGGTGATGCTTATTTTCCACCAATCCTATTCACTTTAGTCATCCAACTTACTTATACACTCTTGGCTGAGTAAAGCAAGCAAGAATTTGGCCCTTTATCTTATATTTAAAAACAACAAAAAACCTGGATTGTAAAATCCAATACATGAATTTGTATTTTTTGCCAATATTACTATCTACATTTCAACTCTAAATTGCAGCTTGGAGCCAGTACTAAACTCTGTCTCTCCTAATCAGTGCATCAGCTAATTTGTAAGGAAGTGTTTATTTCAAACCTATTGAACAAAATATATGATGGGGTGGAAGTTCCTGACAGAACAAGTCTGAATAATATATGTATTGGTGCATGGTGCTGTAAAGTTTACTGACACCTGCTATGAAAAGATTTGTAAAACTCACAGTGGTTCTATTCCCTTGATGGTTCTAAATTGGGAAAGGAAAATTTCACAAAAATTAAATTGTCCAGGGACTGAAACATGTAAAGCAATGTGGCAACCAGTATGAATATAGGAAATATCCAGCATTCAGGCCAATATGTAGAAACAGTAATAAACCCAATCCTTATGCTAACATGTGCAGAGAATACAGGAAAGTGCATATATTAAGTGCAGTAATGGATTTTTCAATAAAGAGGAAGAGCTGTTCTTAAGCACAATAATGGAGAAGGCTGAAAACTCAAAAGATTGGCTAATTAAAATATGCGCAAATGGCACTTACGTGACATACAAGGGGCACAAATAAATATAGTAAACTGAAACAGAGAGATATAAGGAGCATATAAAAGTTGAAGAGTCAAAACTATCTGAAAGAGTATAATGGAGGGAAAATTCCAGTGTTGGGAGAATGTACACTGACATTTAAATAAAAGGGGGAAATGATACAACAAGGGCTTGTGGTGGTACACAGAAGTAAGCAACCAATCTTGGACCTACACATGCGTGAGGTGCTTTATCCCATTAAGAAGATGTATGCCATAGAGACAATCAAAGAATCAGAAAGTATTAATAACATCATATACAGATGTATTCACAAGAAACAAGTAACATACAAGACAGTTATGAGAAGATGCATAATCTGCAATAAACTCTATGAAAAGTTCCACAAGCCTTAAGAAAGACGCTGGAAAAACAGCTGCAAAATATGACACCAAATGGTATCATTCACCAAATAGAAAAACAAACAGATTGGATTTACTCCCGAGTAATTGTAGAGAAAAAGGAGGGGGACGACAGCTATGTACGAACCCTAAGGAGCTGAACAAAAACTTAAAAAGAGAACAATTTCACTTGCCCACAAGAAGTGAACTGTTGTCTGAGTTGGCATGAGCCAAATTTTTCAGCAAATTGGATGCAGAATTTTGGTAGATCTCCTTGGACATGGAGGACTTCAAGATCTGCAGTTTCAACACACTGTTTGGGAGATACTACTTCCTAAGACTGCCTTTTGGAATATGTTTGGCTCCAAAAAGTACTTCACTGTAAAATAAGCCAGCTGCTAGAGGATCTAGCAGGCATTAAAGTATACAATGATGACCTAATCTGGGGCAGCACTGCCACTGAACATCAGGAACAACTGAGGAGAGTACTGAAAATTGCAAGAGCTAATAACCTAAAACTGAGTAAGACCAAATGTCAATTTCAAACACAAGACATAACATACTTGGAAGAGATTCCTCAAAGGGGATTTTGCCAGTTAAATCAATGATTTGAGCAACAGTGAACATGCTGAAACCAGAAGATAAAAAGGAAATATAAAGGTTGCTAGGCCTGTTGAATTATGTCAGCAAATTCATATTTAACTATGCAGCTCACACAACACACCTAAGACTCACCTCCACAAGGGCACTGAATGGGCATATATGCCAGAACATGAAAGAGTTCAAAAATTTTACGAACATTCAGACATCAACTCCAGAGCTGCAATCTTCTGGCCCACTGAAAGCCACAGATGCTTCAACGGGGCTGGGAACAATGCTATTAGTCTCATGGAACAGACTGGTTGCCAACCTTGTGTGCTTCTAGAGCTATGACAGCGACAGAGAAGACATACGCACAAACTGAAAACTGAGAAGCGATGAGATCTGGCATATGGAGGTACAACTTTTCATGATTTTCTCTGGTGGTAGCTTCAAAGAAGAAACTGATCACAAACAACTGATTGCAATACAGTAGAACCTCAGAGTTATAAATTCCTTGGGAACGAAGGTTGTTCGTAACTCTGAAATGTTCGTCACTCTGAACAAAACTTTATGGTTGTTCTTTCAAAAGTTTACAATTGGACATTGACTTAATACAGCTTTGAAACATTACTATGCAGAAAAAAATGCTCCTTTCCCTTTTTTTTTTTTAAGTAGTTTACATTTAACATAGTACCATACTGTATTTGCCCCCCATTTTTTGGGGGGGAGGGGTCTGCTGCTGCCTGATAGTGTATTTCCTGTTCCAAGTGAGGTGTGTGATTGACTGGTCAGTTCAAAACTCTGGTGTTCAAGAGGGAGAGATAGCTCACTGGTTTGAGCATTGGCCTGCTAAAACCAGGGTTATGAACTCAATCCTTGAGGGGGCAATTTAGGGATCTGGGGCAAAAATCAGTCTGGGGATTGGTCCTGCTTTGAGCAGGGGGTTGACTAGATGACCTCTTAAGGTCCCTTCCAACCCTGATATTCTATGAACTCTGAGGTTCTACTGTACACAAAAATGGACCTAGAGAAACACCACCAAAGACACAGCAACTTTTTTTGAAAATACAGAAGTATGATATGACCCTGGAGTTCCAACCTGGATGCCATTTAGCAAGAGTATATGCTCCATCTGACAATACACAGTCTGATGATCTGGAACAAGCAATGAACATATATGTGAACATGGTAAGTGACATGGGCTGTATCTACAGGCACATGGGATGAACTGGTGACAAACAGCTAAGATTGAAACATTGCAGTGATACAAGCAATAAGTAAAGGAAGGAGGAGGAAACACTTTCTATCTGCCTATGCCTACTGTAAAAAGGAGCTTTCAGTTATCTCAGGTGTGCTTTTGAAAAGAACAGAGATCGTGGTTACATAGTGATGAGAAGGAAAATATTGAAATAAATACATGATGGGCATCTCTGAATGACCAAATCAAAAAGGAGAGCTAGAGAAGGTGTGTTCTGGCCACAAATTAATAGCAACATAGAAGAAAGCAAGTGTGGAACATATCAGAAGTACAGACATTACCAGCAGAAAGAACCAATGACAATGCACAAACAACTTGCAATTCCTTGGGAAGACATCATCATGTGGTTATAATGAACTACTTAACCAATTTCCCAGAGGTAGTCCCACTAGAAGACAAAACAACAGTGATAGCTCTCAGGCACGTTAAATCTGTATTTGCACGTCATGGAACTCCAAGAACAGTAATAACAACCACAATTAAAATGCACAACGTTCATTCTGAGACATCTAGTCCCAGATATCCTCAAACCAATGGGGTGACCACATCTACTGCACACATAGAATGTTTGGTGAGGGCTGTGAACACGCGCAATATAACCGACACACAGGGACCTCTGTGAGGAATGAGCATGCTCAGTGCAGCTTTATGGATTTTAGCAGCCACGTTCTAACAAGCTCTACTGAGCCAAATAGCAAAATCTACACAGATTTACAATGACCTAGAAAAGGATACATCTCTGATTATAGAACTATACCCATAACAAATTTGAAGTTAGCAGAACTACTTTTTTCTCCTAACCTCATTCTTTGGAAATCGCTGAACCATTTTTACTGAAACATTATAGAAAGTTAATTCTGTCTGCAACACAGCAAGCATGGGGAAAAAAGAGCCCAATGGGTTAGAGTATGACGAAGTTATAAGCAACTGAAAACAAGCACTTATAACAGGAAATGTTAGGCAACCTTAACTATCGGTAAAAAGAATGAGTACTTGTGGTGCCTTATGCCCAAATAAATTTGTTAGTCTCTAAGCTGCCACAAGTACTCCTCATTCTTTTTGTTGATACAGACTAACACGGCTACCACTCTGAAATTTAAGTATAGGTGTTGCTAAGAGCTCTGCCTCTACTGCTAACGGAATACTGTGTTAACTGCTCTGAATGCTGAATAAAATGGTATGTATTCATTATTCTAAAATGAGTCATTACACAACAGGCTGTATTCATGAGAGAGTCAAATTACAGATAGTATGTAATGAGCAAAATACCAAAACAAATACAATAATAAGAATTTACGATTGTGTGTTCATGACAGTCTTCACCATATATAAACCGACTGCATGTCATACCCCGGCAGAGAAATAAACTAAACCAAAGGGATTAGAACAAAATTAAAAATCAAAGTGACAAAGAAATGGTATGATCAACAGTACAAAATGAATTTAAGGGAAAATCTTCTCAACATTTTCCAAAAAGTGTTTATTAATCAGAGTTGGTACCTTTAAAAATGAGTTGAGACATATTTTGGAAAATTAACAAAAATGCTGGTTCCCGAAGATCTTTAAAATATAGGAAAAAAATGTGAAAATAAGGAAATCACTAACTTAAGTCTGGAACAAATAACATCTTAGTTCTAGATTTATGTAAGTTTAATAGGAATTCCAGAACATTATGTATGGGAAAAGTTCTTTAAAAAAAAAAAAAGGAGGGGGGGACACCTATGGCCCAATCCTACAACCCTTTATTCATGCAAATAGACCCTCCGACTTCAAAGACTGTAGGATCAAGACCAAAAGACAACTACAACAGCTGTAATTCACAAACCTGGCATTCATACAAAGACCTCACCCTCCTGTCTGAAAAAAGCGACATTCAAGTTTTTTCTCCATATCAAGTTTTGATAGTCAAACGTGCTACAAACAGAAATAACCATAAACAATTATTTTTTAAAATGAAGTATGTTACTGAATTGTTCTAATAAAAGTAAACGGTATATATGGATAACCAAGAAGAAAAGGAGGTGCTTTATGAGAAAATACAAATGAAGAAAAATGTCCCACATTCTCTAGTACTGCCTTCGTCCAGCCACAGAGCTGATCTGCAAATTGTCAGCATAAGCAGAGTTGGCACGCTAGAAGGAACTGCTTGCATTTCCCAATCTACATGCCCTTTCTGAACGTTTCTTAGCCTAGAGCCCTGGATAATTCCCAATGTGTATACTCTACTTATTTTCCATTTCTCTTCTTTTTAAATGTTAACAGAATCAGAAGAAAAATAGCACAAATCATCCTTTAATTATGTGTACAGCACCTAGCACAATGGGGTCCTGATTGCACCCAAGGTTCTGTCGCCAAGTAACAATAATATGAAAAATGATAGATCTTGCAGTGCAGTTACATTTGCTATACTCTGCATTACCCGTCATTATGCACTCAAAACAGGAAAGATATTTGTCTTCATTTATACATTAGAAGTTACCAAATTACACCAGACACATTTTTGTTTGGTTCTATCTAGGATGTAAATATATGTTTGTTTATTATTTTATTATTTTTCTACTGGGATTTTTATTCTTTTCTGCAGTCACAGTCTGGAACAGAAAATCTTGAGATTATTATGATCACAGACTTCCAGTTTATGCAAATTTATACAACTTTATAGTTATCTTACTTGCAACCCCATCCTATATTAATTTGCTTGTTCATACATCTGTTCCATTTTTCCATAATCAGACTCTGAGCTTTCTGGGGAAACGATTGTTTCTGTTTTATCCTTTTGTACTGGGGCCTCTAGGTAGTACCATAATAAGGAAGAAATCAAGGCAATTGACTCCTATCTCAGAAAAATGAATTCCATTAAACTAAGGGATTTCTGTCCTGCTCAGAACTGACATACTACTGAATGACAGACTTGTATATAGATCTTCAAAAATAATTTTCTGATAATAGTAAACCGAAGTCACCAAAGAAACCTGAAGGCAAATAAGGCCTTCCCTATTTTTTTGCTGTAATACAGGTACGAATGTTCCTCATACAAACCCATCCTAAAATGCACTTAACTCACAAAACAATAATAGTTCAACACCTGAAGTTTGATCCTTGGCTGCAAATGAACCAGCTATCGAGCAGACAGAACCCACCACTCTCCATTTGACTGATATTCCTTTTTAAAATGCATTTCAAAATCTCAATCTTCTATCCCAGATCTCCACACCCGTGTGAGAGATCAGGATGAACCTGTTTGTGATTATACACTATGCCAGAACATACCAGAATTTCCCTGGTTGGCTGCTGTCAGTTTCTGCATAAATAACACTTTTTCTTATTAAAAATTAAGCTTCTAGCCCTTGTAGCTGTGAACATAACCTTCAGAATGTGACCCAATCTGTTGCTGAATCCGTGGTCAGATGGCAACAAATGCTCTAAAGGCCAAATGCCAACTGTCCTCTCGCACATGGGAACAAAAGATCAAAACACAGACATGCTGCCATTGTTCCAGTGTGTACAGGGCTACTACTAAAGAGGACCCAAGAACATGAGAAACCAGTTCTTATGTATGATATGGTTTCTGCACTGGGTGATATGAAATACTTGAAACAAGAATCAGTTGTACTAGATATCTAACCTAATATTATTTGCCTCTTCTCCGACATCCCAATGTTTACCCAATCTTGATTTGTGATTATGAGCTCCTAATCTCCAGACCAGTGGAAGGCTGATAGAAGTAATGAATTTATTCACTGGGGAAAGCCCTGATTCACCTACCCCTCAGCACAACTGACTCACTAATAAAGAGTATGATAAAAAGCTATGTTCATTTTCCCTGAAGGAAACAGCTTATTTAACTTGCTGGTTAGAAGTAGTGAGTGGTATATTGGTTGTTACTTGTGACAAAGCGGGAACCAGAAATTGGGACAAAAGGTAAGGGAGCAAAAAAGAATTATATAAAGAAAAAAATAAACGTTCAACACATTTTGAAATAATTTTCACTGCAACAAAATTGATTAACAGTGTAATATCTAGCTGAAAGATAAAAATTATGGCTGAGGACTTAAAAAAATCAGGCATAAACCAACATCTTTGCAACACAAATGTGGAAATGTAAATGGTTGAAGCTGGGTACAAATTTAATACACTCACATGAGAGAGCATACGGCCGAGGACATTTTGCCCCTGAAAATGCTACAACGTGCTTTGACGGAAAATTAAAATTTTTAATTAAAAAACAAATGGTTCCGAAACTTCCTGACACTTGGAACAAAAAGTATCTGGATTTATGCTGAGAATTTGTTAAGCAAATGTATAGCAAAATTACTTATTAAGATGTAAGACCAATGTCTGTACTCAAGTCTTGGTCCTACCTAGCCTCATTCAATTTCTGACAAATGACCTTTATGCTATAAATGGTCTTTTAATAACAAAATTTTAAAAACACATTTTATAGAGGTTTAAACTTGAAAAAAGTTCTCAGAAGAACAGATAACTGCAATTAATGCCTTCAACTTTTTAAAGTAACATTTCTGAGGTAAAAGCATTCACAAAAGTAACAGGCAAATCATCAGAAATAAACAGAGCAAAAACACCCTGGGAAACCAAATACAAATCTATTTTCAAGAGAATCTTTAGCTTTTGCCGTAGGAGCTGTTTGAACCTCCCATCCCTTTAATTGTACGGGCTACTTAAGAATTTCTATGTCAGCAATCAGGGCCAGCACTGAAGCACAACTATAGTCGTCCACTTTCAAAATTCATGAAAACCCATTTAAAGATGTTAGTAGGGGGTAAATTAAAGCCATATGCATTAAGAAGCTAATCATTTGAAAAATGTACAGGGGCAATGAACCCTGAAGTTATCAAGCACTGAAATGACTATAAATGTGTTTTGTGTAGTTTACTTAAAGTAACTAAATATGGCCAAAAAAGATGCTACTCTAAAAAATGTACAAGTATACCTACTATATAATGTACCCCTAATATTAATATTTGAAACACAGCATATAAATGTTGTGGCTAGAACAGGACAAATTCAAAGGCACCTTTTTATTTCTTATATAGGTTTCAGTATTATAGGTGAAATTGGCCCACATTACAGTTTCATCTCTAGTTAAGATTGTCCAGCGCTCCCCATTATAACACTCTTTTTCAGTTGCTTATACTTTGGCCACACTTCAACAGTTTGTGTGGAAGTTTTCCAAACCAGTCCTCTATTTTGGGCTGAATTCTTTTGGGAAAGTTTCAACAAAAATGGTTCAGACGTTTCCAAGAATGAAAATGTGTCATTTCCCCCCTTGTTACAGGAACTCATACAGCTATTTCACTGGGAACCTCTAGTTCCATCATGCCTTGGAGTGGGAACTTGAAAGTTGGTAAGGGAGACGCTCTAGTGTCAAAGATGTGCCTTTATTCCATCCTTACAAAAATATGCCCAAATCTGGCCAAGTTATAAGCCTCTGAAAGTCTTAATTTGCACATGCTCAATAGATACTTCTCACAAGTTTTGACACTTCAATTCTCTGAATATTCCATCTACACTGAGCATGCTTAAGCCAAAGCTGCAGAAGTTGAGCAGAACTTTTCTCTGAAATTCATCCTCTCAAGAGCTGTGAGGGCATAAACAGTCTCTTGAGTGTTCTCTATGCTCCTCCTACAAGCATCCAGGCCATGAGGAAGAGGAAAGAGGAAGCAGCCACGCCACAACAGAATGAAGAAGGGTGAGAAATGGGGATGACAGGGGCAGGATCAGAGGAGTGATGTGAAGACAAATTAATTAACATGTATAAAGTACTCATACTGTAGTAAGTGCCAAAGAAACACCCATGAGGAAATTAACTATTTTGTATTCTGTTCAGGGTTTGGCTGACATCTGTCAAGTCAGTCATGCGGAGGATAAAAAGAAATATTGGAGAACTACTCATTCACTGAATGAGGCAGATACAATTTTTTCCGTAGTGTATGCGATCAAGTGATTAACAACTATCAGAATACATAGGCAAGATAGAAACAAATTAAGATTTCAAGGGCAACCTTAATCCTGGCATTGTTAACTCCTGAATGATGGATTTTAGAACCTTAATAATGTTCTTTTAATGTAATTATTTTTATTCAATATCTCACATATAGGAGAATTCCTACAATAAAATATACAATACAGCCTTGTTAAACTTCAGAAGTCAACTTCAAGCCAAGTAAACAAAAGAGCCAGGTGTCTAAGATCACAATTAGGCCAGCCACGATCTATGGATTGGAATGCTGGTCAATGAGGAAGGGAGAAGAATAGCTACTGTACTTCAAACTGCCAAAATAAGAATACTCAGGTGGATGCTGAATGAGATGAGAGCTGACAGGCTATGCAGTGAAACAGTGAGAGCCATGACGCAGGTAGCACCCACCATGGAAAAGCTAAGAGAGTACTGACTGAGATGGATGGATCACATGAAACAAGATGTGGGATACGGTGGCCAGAGAGTACAACAGTGAGAAGTCATGGAACAAAGACCACAAGCAAGACACTCTTCCCCCAAAAAATAGTTTGAGATGCTGAAGGCGGACATGAAGAAGGTTGGTGTCAGCTTGTACAACATTCTTGACAAGAACACTTGCAGACAAAATTAACAAGAGCCACCAACCACAACTGACAGGACAAAGCACAGACAAGGAAGAAACAGCCTTGTTAAACCTAACTGTCCCGCATATTGGCTTACTGGAAACATGATGAATGTCTACACTAGATATCTACACGTAGAATGAACTCACTCCCAGTTCCCAGCTCTGTGAGGCTTGAATTAGTTTGAGCACAAAACGGTTACCTATCTTTTGTAACTGCATTCTTTGAGATGTGTTGCTCATGTCTATTCCATTGTAGGTGTGCACACGCGCCCACGTGCATGGTTATCGGAGATTTTTGTTTAGCGGTACCCGTAGGTCGGCTGTGATGCCCTCTGGAGTGCTGCACTCATGCAGCAGTATATCCGGCACCGCTGACCCTAAGCCCTCTCAGTTCCTTCTTGCTGACAACTCCGACAGAGGGGCAGGAAGGTGGGTAGTGGAATAGACATGAGGTAGGTAACCGTTTTTCTTCTTTGAGTGTTTGCTCATGTCGAATCCATTCTAGGTGACTCACAAGCAGTATCCTCAGAGGTGGGTTCGGAGTTCATAGTCTTGCAGCTTGCAGTATTGCCCTGCCAAATGTAGCATCATTTTGAGCTTGCTGGGTAAGCATGTAATGAGATGCGAACATCTGGATGGATGACCAGGTGGCGGTCCAACAGATTTCTAGGATTGGCACCTGCGCCAGGAAGGCCGCCAATGACTCCTATGTCCTAGTGGAGTGAGCTGTCATGATTGCCAGCAGGGACACCTTCACCAGCTCTTAACAGTAGCGGATGCAGGCCATGATCCAAGACGAGATTCTCTGGGCAGACACTGGGCAACCCTTCATCCTGTCTGCAACAGCAGCGAACAATTGTGTTGACTTCTGGACTGGCTTCATTCTATCTATCTATGTAGAAGGTCAGCGCCTATCTAACATCCAGGGTATGCAACCTGCATTCCTCATCCATCGCATGAGGCTTTGGACAAAAGACCGGAAAGTATATGTCTTGACCAGTATGAAACTGGGAGACCTTGGGCAGAAAAGCCAAGTGTAGACACAGCTGGACCTTGTCCTTATAGAAGACAATATAAGGCAGCTCCAAAGTGAGCACCCTGATCTCGGACACCCTACGGGCCGAAATTATAGCAACCACAAAGGAGACCTTCCAGGAGAGAAGCGGGAGGGAACAAGAAGCCAAAGGTTTGAAGTAGGGACCCATGAGCCTTGACAGCACAAGATTCAGGTCCCATGGTGGGGGACCAGGTCCTGGACATGAGGGTAGAGGTGCTCCAGACCTTTCAAGAACTGCGCCGTCATGGGATGGATGAAGACTATCCTGCCTTGAAATGGAGGGTGGAATGCCAAAATGGCCACCAGCTGTGCCCTGACCAAAGATAGCGACAGGCCCTGGAACTTAAGGTGCAGCAAATATTACAGGATGTCCTGCAGTGGGGCCTCTTCAGCATGAATTCGTCGATCTGAGGCCCAACACGTGAACCACTTCCACTTCGCCACATAGGTAGCCCTTGTGGAGGGTTTCCTAATACCCAGTAGGACCTGTTGGAAACCAGCGGAGCACTCCTATTCATCCATACTTAGCAATGCAGTAGCCAAGATGTCAGGAGCAGCATCGCCAAATTCGGATGCAGCAGATTGCAATGGTTCTAGGACAGCAGATCCAGCTGAAGAGGCAGCTGCTGTGGGGTGGCTGCAGAAAGACTCAACATCTTGCTGAGCTAGTGTTAGTGAAGCCACATTGGGGTTATGAGGATGACATCCGCCTTGTCTTGCTTCACCTTGAGCAGACCCTGTGGATCAACGGCATTGGCGGGAAAGCGTACATCAGCGCTCCCGACCACAGGATCAGGAGGGTGTCCGACAGGAGCCCTTGTCCCTGCCTGGCAGAGAACAGAACACACGGCACTTTCTGTTCTGCCTGGACACAAACAGGTCAACTTAGGGAGCCCCCTACCTGTGGAAGATTAGGCTGACCACCTCTGGATGAAGCGACCATTCATGGCAAGACAAAAAAGTCCTGCTGAGGCAATCCGCCAGGACATTCCTGGTACCAGGCAGGTGGGCAGCCACCAGATGAATGATGTGCCGCACACAAAAGTTCCAGAGGCTGAGTGCCTCCCGACAAAAGACTGAAGACCTGACACTGCCCTGCCTGTTGATGTAATACATTATGGTGGTATTGTCCATCAGGACCTGCACCACCTTGCCTTCCAGGTGGAGCAAGAAAGCCTGGCAAGCCAGGTGAACCACTCTGAGCTCCCTGACGTTGATATGAAGGGCTAGGTCATGCTAGAAAGACCTGGCCCTGGGTGCTGAGCACCCAAGTGGACTCCCCAGCCCAGATCCAATGCATCTGACACCAGGAGGAGCGACAGGGATGGGGCTGCAAAGGGAAATTCTTGCAGCACCGACTTGGGATCCAGCCACTAGTCCAGGGATGAGAGGACGTGGCTCAGCACCATGACCACTCAGTCCAGGGCGCTGTCTGCTAACGATATAGACCAAGGCCAGCCACGCCTGCAGAGGCCACAGATTAAGTCGAGCATGGCTGATCACGTACGTACATGTGGCCCATCAGTCACAGGCATGTGTGGGCCATGGCAAGCAGGTGGCTCTTTACGTAGGAAATTAAGTCTGACATGGCCTGAAAACGCGACTCTGGAAGGAAGGCCCTGCCTCGCGTGGAGTCAAGAACTACTCCGATAAATTCTATGCATGGCATAGTGTTAACGTGAACTTTTCTGTGTTTATTAGCAGTCCCAAGTAGCTACAATTGAAGTATACCAGATCAAGGGTCCTTTAAACTTGCCCAGGAGATCTGTTCTTGATGTGCCAGTCATCGAGATACAGGAAGATCTGAACCCCTCAACATCTCAAGTAAGCTGCCACCAGCGCCACGCATTTTGTGAACACCCTGGGAGCTGAGGACGCAGTGCCGTGAACTGTAAGTGGCACCCAGCCACCATGAAACACAGGAAATGCCTGTGTCCTGGGAACATGGAGACATGAAAGTAAGCGTCCTTTAAGTCGAAAGCAACGCACCAGTCTCGCGGATCCAGAGAAGGAATGATGGAAGCCAGGGAGACCATGTGAAACTAAGTTCATGAGCGACTTGTTGAGGCGACGCAAGTCCAGGACAGGTCTCCCCATCACTGGTACCACTCTCCCTGGTGTAGACACCGGTTTCCCACAACTGGTCAGCAGTCGCAGGTAGTCACTACCAGCAAACAGAAACAGGCATCAACAGACGAAAGGTGATTCCTCGGGCACAGAGGGCCAGTTCAGCCCATCAGCTAGCTCCCATCTGCGAGACTGGGCACTGGAACCCGCACCGACATCTGCAGCACCACAGTGGCAACACGACCAGCAATCAGTATAGTGGCCTTATAAGAGTGTGTGGGGCTTACCGGTCATGATGATGCCCCTTCACAGTGTTCCTTGGTTTCTGAATCAAAACATCGATAGGCAGCACCAGTGGCATCAAGCTCAATGCCAGGGGTCTGTTCGGAGACCAGAGTGGAGGAACCCGTGCCCACCAGTAAGCCTCCATCCCCGGCAGCAGTCGATGCCCTGGGACCTCCCAGAGTGGTCCAATCTTTCTCATCATCCCCAGATGAAGCGGTCGCAGGACATTTGAGGGCTAGCCCACCAGATGACTTCAGGGAGCATCAAGCCCTATTATGGCACGTGGCCAAGAAATTAGGGCTGGAGGTGCAGGAGATGGCGGAGCAGGAGGACACCCTTTTCAATGTCATCTCAGCCTCTATGCCCACCCGGGTCGCCCTGCTTGAGCACCCGCAAAGAAAAATTAGCCAAGCCAAGCTCCCCCCATCGCCCAGGGCCTCTCACTTGTCAGCAGCCTCACTGACCAACTCCTCCCCCTCTCTCCCAACACCCCCTGCCCGCCACCAAACAGCTGTTTTGCGGCATGTAGGAAGCTCCGGGGAGGAGGAGTGGGGATGAGGTGCACTAGGGGGAGGAGGCAGGGAAGAGATGGGGATAGAGCGCTTATGGCACCCCTCCCCTGGCCACAGGAGGTCCCAGCTGGGCGGGTTCCCTGAGTGGCGCTAAATAGGCTGCTGTGCAGCCTCGCAGCTTACAGGGAACTTAGGTGTGCATCCCATATGGCTATCAGGAGTCGGAGGCAGACCTTTAATGGGGCTGGGAACAACCGGGGAAGCATGATCATGTGGCCCCAGAGTAGCCTGGCAGCCAGGCCCGGATCCCTTGGTCAATGACCTTTGGGCCTTCTTGCTCAGTGCTGGGGAGCTTCTTAGCTTTCTTCTTCGGCACCAGCAACGGCACTGGGAGGAGCAGGGTGCCAGCGACGCACTGCACACAGAAGCCAAGGCGCTCAGTGCAACCTGCCTGGATGGCTCAGAAGCCAGGCGGAGGGCAGACTCCATCAGGAGAGTCCTGAGGTGGATTTCCCACTTCTTACTGATCGGCACTGACCCTTGACATGTGACTCCCCCAAGCACTTAAGACAGCTGCTATGAGGATTACTCACAGGCATAGGCCTGTTGCAGTCCGAGCAGGGCTTAAACAAGGGAGACCAGGGCATCCCCCATGTGGGCAAAGTCCCCACCGGGAACCTAACTACTAACTAAAACATTTAACAACTACTTAACCATTAGTGTGTTCAAACGATGTACAAAGGCTTAAGGCACAAACTTTGTAAGATAAAAAAAACCACTAGCTCTTGCTAAACAAGGAAGGTGCTCCAACTAACCACCATGGACAGCAAGAAGGAACTGAGAAGGCCTAGGGCCGGCAGCACCTGATATACCGCTGCATGAGCATGGCGCTCCAGAGGGCACCATAGCCAACTCTTTGGGTACCACTAAGGCAAAAATCTCCGACGACTGCGCATATAGGAGTGCACACACTTAGAATGGAATCGACATGAGCAAGCACTCGAAGAAGAATCTTGCAGTTAGGGGGCCATAACCCCACATCATTCCTATTGCTTCATACAATCCGTTTCCACATGGTGGGTCCATGTAGACAGAGGCATGTTCTACATAGGTGCAATAAAGAGCATGTGCATACTCAATCCTTGAGTAGGCCTACTGCGAGAAGAGAGAAAGAAAACAAATGCAGTTACAGGTCACTAATGTCACTACTGCACAACACAGGTACAGTGGGAACATATCTATCTAGTTTGATACAAAAACCATGGTTCCTGAATACACATAGCTTTCTGTATTTGGAATATTTTTAAATTTGCACTGTTTCTGGGCAGATAAAATAAATAATAGTTAATAAAGCAATGGAATGTATTATCTTTTCCAAAAATAATTCTGCTGGCTCGTTAAAGGAGTGGCTGAAATATTAAAAAGTGTTCAAGAACTGATGCATATATTTATTGGTTTCCCCAAGGACAAATAACAACAATGTTCTTAATTGATTTGGAGACACAAAAAACAATGTTTGAAGTACTATACATAAACAGCAGTACTCTGCTGAAATCCACTGATGTACATGAATGAGTATTGCAGTGTTGTAGCAGTGTCAGTCCCAGGATATTAGAGAGACAACAAGGTGGTTGAGGTAATCTAATTTATTGGACCAACTTCGGTTGGTGAGAGACACAAGCTTTTGAGCCAAATAGAGCTTGCATATTCATTTGATAACAATCTCTTAATACACCTTAGCTATTTTAGAAGGAAAAAAAAGACCAAAAATTAGAAAGCAGGTAATGCTATGCTAACATAGGAATACATTTATCAGTGCAGTTCTGTGTGTTTAAAACTATCAGTACTGTAGAACGTATGGACATTCTGACTTGGGGATGGGAGGTAGTCTTCTATAATAAAGATCTGAAAAGGCTTTTTTTGTTTTGGGTTTTGTTTTTGTTTTTTTAAGAGTTAAAGGAAACAAATGCAAGAGCAATATACACTCTTATAGCCCCAGGTGCGATTATGTAGCACATATTAGCACAGGGTCAGCAACCTCTGGCACGCGGCTCGCCAGAGTAAGTACCCTGGCGGGCCGGGCCAGTTTGTTTACCTGCCGCATCAGCTGGTTTGGCCGACTGCAGATCCCACTGGCTGCGGTTCCCCATCCCAGGCCAACGGGGGTGGAGGGAAGCCACGACCAGCACACCCCTCGCCTGCGCCACTTTCCGCCGCCCCCCATTGGCCTGGGACGGCGAACTCCGGCCAGTGGGAGCCGCGATCGGCCAAACTTGCCGATACAGCAGATAAACAAACTGGCCCAGCCCACCAGGGTACTTACCCTGGCAAGCCACGTGCCAGAGGTTGCCGACCCCAGTATTAGCACATCAAAGCCCATGGCTATGATACATTTTTTTAGATGATATTTTACATGCACTATAATTATGATTGTACATTTATAGTGCAATAGTTCCCAGAAATACCAGACAGGATTGGGACAGCACCATCACACCCCCGGAGATAGAACTATGTGCATCCTTATATGTATTGCTGAACCGGGGCCCATTTAGGAGTCTAAATAAGGATTTAGGATCCTGGCTTTGGGCTCCTATTTTTTTAAATTTTGGTCTTAATCTCTCATCTGCAAAGAGTACAGTACCACTTTATTAACTGATTTGCTCTCTTTTGTAAAGCTATAATTCACTGAAAATAGGTGGACAAAAATATAATAAAATAGTGATGCAGTAAAACCCTGGTATAAAATATCTTTCAGACAGGCTCAAATGTGTTTGCACAAACTATGACTTGTAAACTATTAGTTATTCTCTATTCACACTGCATGACTGGTCCTCTGAGTCACACAGGCATTGTTTTGGTTTCCCATTGGATTCTTTAACAATAGCGATTTCTTTTTCCTTGTTTGAAAATTGTCCATGAACATATGCAATTTTTCTACAAAACTGTATGAACAGAAAGCTTTGAGAAGACCACAAAAGCATTTACATTGTGATTTCCACTCTCCCAAATATTCACAGCACTTTGTTTTCAGCAAACATTCTTGTTAAAAAGAAAACAAACAAACAAAAAAAAACTTTGCCCACCTAATGTTCACAAATACCTAGCAATGAACTGAGAAGTTTTATTCACAAAAATATTTGAGAACACCTTCTGCTGTATTTCCCTGGCTCCAGTCATTAAATATATTTTGTCCCAAAATCCTCTAATAAATAGCTTTAATATAAACAATACTGCACATCATAGACTTTAACCCATGTATATTTTAAAGAGAATGAGAGTGCGCATCAACATTCTTTTCCAAAACTTCTAATGTTCAGAACAGCGTCAGTATGTTTCTAGCATGACATCTGGAATAAAAACGCTTGGCAATCTGTGTAATTTCATATATAGCTACATATTGTTAAAGTCATTTGCTTTTATATAACTATCATATCCGTCTGCACATGGTATATCCTCTCTACAAAGGAAAGTATCATTTCAGAATACAGATTTTCTAAATTAGCATTCTGTGTACAGTCAAAGAAGATTTCAAAATGGTAAAAATATCATTTCATCAGGAATATTTTTAGCTAATCTTATGGCAATATTGGTTTTAGTACCAACCTAAACAAATTTTTCCACAAGAAAGCATTACATCCAATCTCAGAAAACAACTCATAGCCTTTTTTTTTTTTTTTTTTTTTTTAAAGTGCCCCGTATCTCAGCCGCCAACCACACGGCCACTGTATCCCAGTGTCTGTATATATATATTTCCCTTTCCACTGTGTGATCTGTGCAAGTCTTCAAATAAAGCCAGAACAAGCTGGTATAAAATCAGGCAGAAGGAAAGAAATGAGTCCCAGAGCAAAAATTCACAGGGATCCAAATCACAATAATCTGATCCCAGGGAGCTGTAAAGCCTATCAAATCCTTTGTTTCTTTAGGACTCATTGCATAACAATCAGACTTTGCTTAGTTGTTAGGAGGGGGGGAAATGAACCTGGTTGACACTGCATTGTTCACCCCTATCTAATACACTGTATTTTCATATTAAGAGGAGGCCTGCCAAGAAATAGGAATTTGATGAGGATGAATGTACAGGTAGCTAAAAAACAGAGGATTTAATGGGCTAACCTACCTGTGGCAACTTTTGTAGGTCGTATCTTTGCATTTTCATACCGCTCCATGCATTGCTAATCAGTGATCCACTGGAAACTTCAGAACCTACTGAAAAGCCTGGCAGGGTATTTGGCTTTCAATTCTTCTACTCTGTTTATTCCCAATACAAGTATATTCATCAGGCTTAGAAACAACTCTTGAACAAGGGCAGCCACTCAGCAAAGAAATGTAAATTACTGACATGTGCTAAAACCTAGACTTGCCACTGCTAATGAGCACATTAAAGGAAAAATACTCACTAGATTACTTCAACCTTTTCATTTAACCCTGTATGTACTGAAAGTCACAATTCAGCACCAATTAAAGGACCTATCTGCTAAACAGTAACAAAGCTGCTACCCAGCAGTCTCTTGCTACCTACTAATTCTGACCTAAAAGCTAAGAAAATTATTGGGCATTTCACACATTTATTTAATCAATCAGAATTGTGTACACAATGATACTAACCACATTGGCATCCTCATAAAACTTAATCTGATTGCCTAAAAGGTTATTGTTTCAGAAATGTAGCTGGTAAATTAAAAAAAATTAAGTGTAAAATTTCAGATAGTAAAGTAGGTTGTGTTCAGCTATCAGCAAATATTCACACCAAGAATGAATTCCTCTCCATCATTTCACACAAACAGGTTTCCACCAACATAATGCACAATCATGACATTTCCCCTCCCTATTACAGTTTGACAAAAGTGAAATCCCCTAGGTTTAGGAGACCAAAAAAGTACTTTTTCCTTTTATTAATATGGTGCTTGATGTTACCACTATAGATAAGACCTGTCAAAACCTCCACAGCATACCCCATTTTCAAGAGTTTTATAATTCAGATACACAACATTGTGAGGAACAACTATGGGTTACTTAATGTTGGGGAAAAGGGGGCCATGGAAAAAAATCTGATAAAAAAGGATTTTTTGGTTATGTAACATTGGTTTCACTAATGTAGTAAGTTTTTATTGCAAATGCATCTAAATGTTGGTGACAGACATATCTTATAAATAAAACATACAATACGGACACTATCTTCGAAACTTGCACACAAAATTAGAACCTAAAACCACATTTACTCAGCTTAATAAGTGGTCTGATTTTCAGAGGGGTTGAATGTGTTCCATGAAAAGCAGTGGCAGATGTAGGTGCTGAGCACCTACAAAAAAGCAGGTCCACTTATTCAGGTGCCTAATTTTGGGAACCCAACTTTTCAACTGCATTAATAGAAGGTATAGGAAGCATTTTAAATTCTCCAGAAGAGATCAGCATCAGATCTTCAAAATGGGCCACCACGCACAACTTTTTGAGTGTGAGCAGACATTAAGTTTTGATCCTTAACTATCAGTTACTGCTTTGGCTCTACCAACAAAGGGCTTTCAATGATAAATATTGATAAATGAGGTTACACCAATTACATACATATGGATATAGATGTTCACAAACTATATATTACATATATTTATTTGAAATTAAGAACACTTTTTTGATTTATCCTTTTCCACCTCGTAAGCTGATTACTTTTATTATTATTCATTTGAATTACAGGGGGTTGTCAGGGCTTGATGTCGATCCAGGAGACGGAGGTGACAGAGAGCTTGCGTGACAGAGAGCAGGTTGTAGATGAAGTGGTTGGCTCTGGTTCAGCTTGAGAAGTTGATTGCGTAGGCTCATCTGATGCTGGTGGTTTTTCCTTGAAAAACATGGTGATCGGCAACTGTTACTGTTGTCTCTTGAGCTGCTTAAATATTTCTTGATACAGTCTCAAATCATCCATAATACTACATGTGATTTTGAGGCTTTGTTCCATAGAGAGATTGTATTCAGAAATTAAATCATTCAAGTGTTTTGCTGCTTGGAACACTTCAGCAAATTTATGGATGATTCCAACTTGTTGGCTCTTCCTGTTCGTCGTCATCATCTTTGTCTTCTGTAGACAATTTTATCAGTTCCTCTAACTCTTTGTTAGTCAATGTTTCTCTATGACTCTCAATTAATTCTTCAATTTCTTCCTCAAAGATGTTGACGAAGCCATCACCATCCATTTGCCTGGCCACCTGAACAACGCCTTTCAGTTCTTTGTAAATGGTCGGGAAACCCTTAAAATCGTTTGCACATTCTTTCCATAGGTTTCGCCAACATGCACTGACTATTTCAGGCTTGACTGCATCCATTGCCAGTTTAATATAAGTGATGCAATTGGCAATGTTGAAGGACTTCCAGTACTCCATCACATTAAGATTGGGATCAGCATCCATAGCGCCATGTATCCATGAAAACGTAAGCCTCATGTATGTGGCCTTGAAACAGCGAACCACACCTGGGTCGAGAGGTTGGAGGATGGAGGTGGTATTTGGGGGGGGGGAGGAGAAAGACGACTTCAACGTCGTTATGTGCAAACTGGAGTGCCGCAGGGTGGCCAGGAGCATGGTCTACGATCAGCAACACTTTAAAGTCAAGTCCTTTCTCTTCGAGGTACCGCTTGACCTCTGGAATGAAACACTTGTGGAACCAATCTAGAAATAATGCTGCCACCACCCAAGCCTTTTTATTTGATTGCCAGAACACAGGCAGGAGATTTTTGTTCTTGCTTTATAGGGTAACAGGGATTTGCAGCCCTGTAGAGCAAGCCCGGCTTTATTAAATGCCCAGCCGCATTACCACAAAACAACACAGTCACACATTCTTTAGCTGCTTTGAAGTCAGGGGCTTGTCCTTCTGATTTCAAAATGTAAGCGCAGTTGGGCATTTTTTTTTCCCAGAAGAGTCCAGTCTCGTCAGCATTAAAAACTTGTTCCGGAAAATAGCCCTTTTCTTCTATGATTTTCTTTAATTGTTCAGGTTAGGCTTTTGCTGCCTCTTCATTGGCAGACGTAGCTTCACCAGTAGTCTGCACATTTCTGAGGTTAAAGCGATTAGTAAAACTGTTAAGCCAATCTTGGCTGGCTTTGAATTCCTTCTCATCAGAAGGCTGTCCCTCTTCGGCAGGAGGTTTGAACAATGCATAGAGGCTAAGAGCCTTTTCTTGCAACGTGTTGCCATTGATAGGCATACGTTTATGGTTCATGTCTTCCAGCCATAAGTTTAATGCCTTTTCAGTCTTCATTAAAGTCTTATCACGCACCTGGCTCGTCACCTTAGCAGTTATTGGAGTACTTGATGCCACAGCTTGACAAATTTCTCTCGAATCTTGATGGCATGGATGCTAGATTCATTGCAATCATATTTACGTGCGGTGTTGGAGAACGACATACCGTCTCTCAGTAAGTCCAACACAGCCAGTTTTTCCTCCAGCGTTGGAACAGATCGCAGTTTCTTTGGCTGAGCACCAGATGAAGTAGTTGGCTTGTGTTTAGGGGCCATGTCGTTTGAAAAATATGTATCTTTAAACACTAAAATCACATTCAGCGCAGACAGATGCTCACACTATGAGAGGCACGAGGGAACTGAGACCGACTGAGGGAACAGCAGATTCACGTCTCCCATCTCACACTCACTCTGACGGCTGGTCTACACTACGAGGGGAAATCGATCTTAGATACGCAACTTCAGCTACGTGAATAACGTAGCTGAAGTCGAACATCTAAGATCGGATTACTCACCCGTCCTCACCGGACAGGATCGATGTTCGCGGCTCTCCTTGTCAATTCCGGAATTCCGTTGGGGTTGATGGAGTTCCGGAATCGATATAAGCGCGCTCGGGGATCGATATATCGCGTCTAGATTAGACGCGATATATCGATCCCCGAGCCATCGATTTTAACCCGCCGATACGGCGGGTAGTCTGGACGTAGCCTGAGGCATACACTCACTGGGCGGAATCGCCTGCACTATTTACAGGTATCTTGTTTGGGTTCTTTTGCCGAGTGCATGTAGTTGACTTCACGTAAGTTAAATGTGCATATGATGCAACTCACCTGTAAATTCACCAGAAAATTAATTTTTCTGGGCACCAAATTCTTCTTCATGAATTTTGGCCAAATTTGGCAAGTTGTTGAAGGTTAAAAAATTTAACGAAATTTTTAGAAATGTCAACATTTTCTAAGTGAACCATTTTGAAACATTCTGTTCAACCTGAACAACATTTTTTTCATTAATATCAGAGCCATAGAAATGTAAGGCTGGAAGGGATCTCAAGAGGTCATCTAGTCCATCTCCCTGTGGTCAGGCAGGACCAAATACACCTAAACCATCCCTGACAGGTGTTTGTCTAACCTGTTCTTGAAAACCTCCAATGACAGTGTGACTGGACTGTGGAATTGTTATGCCCTCTTGAGTCTCTAGCTTAGGGTATCGCTCTCACATACTCTCCTCTAAGTGCTGGAAAGATCCTTGCTGTGTCATGGCGGTTAGGCAACCTCATAGCATACATGCTCAAGCAACTGTCTTTCATGTGAATTGTAAATCTCTTGTTTATAACTCCCCTGCTGGTGAATGGCCAGTGATGGTCACTCAGTACCTGGCCGGGTGTTGGTCGCTCCTTTGTTGCTACTGAAGAGCCAACCTGTGGGTGTTTTCCAGACTCACAGCCTGTTTCAGTAACAAACATAGAATAACTCCTCACTTAACATTGTAGTTATGTTCCTGAAAAATGCGACTTTAAGCAAAATGATGTTAAGCGAATCCAATTTCCCCATAAGAATTAATGGAAATTAGGGGGTTAGGTTCTAGAGAATTTTTTTCCCACCAGACAAAAGACTGTTATATATAAAATACACACACACACACCCCTAAGTTTTAAACAAACAATTTAATACTGGTACACAGTGATGATGATTGTGAAGCTTGGTTGAGGTGGAGAGTCAGAGGGGTGGGATATTTCCCAGGGAATGCCTTACTGCTAAATGATGAACTAGCAATTGACTGAGCCCTCAAGGGTTAACTCTCACACTCTACAGGGCAGCAGGAATGGAGGGAGGGGAGAAAGCATCACAGACAGAGACACACTCTGTGTGTGTGTGTGTGTGTGTGTGTGTGTGTGTGTGTGTGTGTGTGTGTGTGTGTGTGTGTGTGAGAGAGAGAGAGAGAGATGCGCATTTCCCCTTTAAATACACTGCCTTGTTAATTAGATCAGCTTGCTGAGACTGCAGCTGCTGCTAGCAAGCTCCCTCAGTCCTGAGCCCTGTCGTGTGTCCCCTCCTGCTCTATGGAACATGGGGTAAGCGGGGTGCAAAAGCAGAGGTGAGGGGGGAACACCCTGA